>NC_136057.1:1626138733-1626738733 GCF_964261635.1 Lissotriton helveticus
GGAGCCAGGCGGATAATCTCAGAGTACTGGGATCTGGATGCCATACTTGTCCGTGGCTCATGGTCCGTAGAGATGGATTCGGTTTGAGGTGTATCGGAGGTTGTACTGAGAAGAGAAGCTACATGTACCAATGCTGGCAGGGCAACGCTAGGGCTATTAGTGTGATCTTGCAGTTCTGCCTTCTTTTTCTTTAACACCCTTGATAGGAGAGAAATGGGAGGAAAGGTGCAGGCAAACATGCCAGACCATGCAATTGAAAAGGCAATACCCCATGATCCCAGATGGGGATGCCAACTTGCGAAGTACAGGCATTTGGCGTTGTTGGTAGTTGCGAAAAAGTCTATGCTTGGCTTTCCGCACCGGAAGAAGATGTTGCTGAGTGCATTGATTTAACTCCCACTTGTGGCAGGTTTGTAGTCTGCTTAAAGTGTCCGCTATGGTGTTTTGTTTTCCTGGCACATACTCCACTGTTAGCGATGTAGTGGTGGTGTAGTGCCCAGTTCCAGATAAGTTGAGCTTCCTGAGACACAAGGTGAGATAGTGGTACTATCTGCTTGTTTAGGCAGTGCATTGTTGTATTGTCCATTCTGACAAGCACCATAGTATTTCACATTCTAGGCAGGAACACTTGCAGAGTTCGGAGCACTGCTTTTAGCTTTAGAAGGGTGATGTGAAGGTCCTGTTGAGATGGTCATTTTCCACTGACCTGGATCTCTTGAAGGAAAGCTCCTCAGCCATCAGAGGGAGCATTGATTGTTAACACCCGAGGGAAGGCCTGTGGAAGAAACGGTAAGCCTTGTGACAGCTGAAGAGCTTGCATCCACCAGACTAGTGATGAGATCATAGGTAGAGTTACTCGAATTAGGTCGTTGAATGTTCCCTTGACTTGCACCCACTGGATGTTTAAAGCTGCCCGGAGAGAACGCATGTGTAGGTGACAGTAGGCAATGAGATGAATACAGGAGGATTTCATAACCTGGAAAGGTGCACACATGCCTTGGTGTAGGTTGCAGCGGAGTAGGTAGGAGACTTGACTAGCAAGACATCAAGTTAGGGACAATTTGATGATGCTGCCTGAGGTATGCTGCAACTGGCGCTAGGCATTTCGTAAACAGGCGAGGGGCAGATTTGAGCCCGTATGGCAATACAGACAACTGATAGTGCCTGCTGCCCACCATGAACCGGAGGAATTTCTTGGGTTTCTGTTGTAGGGATATAAGAAAATATGCATCCAGGAGATCTAGGGAAGAGATGTAGTTGTTTCCGTTGAGAAGATGTTATACATCTTGGATGGTAATCATGCGGAACGATTGTTTTAGTAATTTGGTGAGACTTCTTAAGTCCAAAATAATTCCCCACTTCTTTGACTTCTTGCAAACCAAGAAATAGGAGTATAAACCTTTCCCTCGTTGAGCAAATTGAACTCTTTCCATAGCTCCTTTCTTTAACATAGTAACAAGCTCTAAATTTAAAAGGTGTGGGTCTTTCTGGGTAAGAGGTGGGGGGGGGAGTTTCTAGAGAATGACCGAATTGAATTGGGTCCAAGACCAATTCATCTGTGGTGATTTTCTTCCAATTATGGGGCTAAAGGGAAATCTTTCTGCCTATTCTTGATGAAATGGGAGAGGCAGCAGAGGAAAATGCCATTGGCGACGATGACCTTCCTTGCCAGGTCGTCCCGCTTTCCCTCTGAAAGAGGACTTATGGTAGGCAGCAATAGGTGGTTGGCATTGGCATTACTGTGGCCTATATTACTGATTGGAGGAAGTGTATGTGGGGTATTGATACTGCTGGTATCCTACTCTGTATGATGGATGTCCATTGCCCGAGCGCCACAAAAAGGCATTTTCTTATACTGTAAAATCCCCAGGGACTTAGTTTCTGTATCTGCTTTATTTGCCTGCAAAGCATCATCCACTTGTTTCCCAAATAATGCCTCCCAAATCTTAAGGTAGGTGTAGCATCTTGATCTCAACTTCAGGCCTGAATGACGTTGCTCTCAGGCAGCCTTGATTTATAGATCTACGCTACGCTGCTTGCGAAATACCTGAGCGCGGCTTGGGGGGGCCTGTGTGGCAGACTGGCGCGTCCTCCGGGGCCTTCCATTTCTTATCCAGCCTTGGTAACATTGGTGGCACTGTAGATGGATTACGCATACTTTTATAACCCTGGTTCCAAATGTAAATAATTGGCATGGATCTCTCTCACTGACTTCCTGAAAGGTTCTTTAAAATCATAAAGGAAGCAGTCTTGTTGATGCGCAGGCACTGGCAACTCAAAGCGTCTGGCCACTTTCTTTGAGAGGCTATGAAAACTCCCTTAATCTTCTGGGAGAATCCATTTGGGGTGGAGACGGTGACGCTGATGGTGGATTTATTTCATTCATTTCATTTCTTCTTGCGAAGAGGATGGTTGCAGTAAAGGCAATTCCTGTGATGAATGGCAAATTATTGGAGATACCTATTGTGGTGCAGTTGGTCGTCAAATCTGCACTTCAGGAGGTGGAGGGGATGCTTGTTGAAGAGAAGGCGATGCTGGTGGAAACCTCTTTCTGTAATCCGCTAACAGATTGTGAATCGGACACATGAGTAGAAGGAAAACGCATCTTGTTGGCACTGTTTGTGCCGTTGCAGAGGGTAATATTATTGCTGCTCCTAGTTGTCTTGATTATCTGAGTCCCTCCTGATATTTAACGTTCAGTTCTGATGGGCTTTAGGCTGCCCAAAGAGGCTGTCCTTTTCAGAGCCATCATCATCATCCAAAAGATATGAAGGCAACAATGATTGCACTCAACTTTATGTTGTTAGAGATGGAAGTTTTATGCTTTATCCTATGGAGAAAACCCTTTCTTCTTCCGTTGACGAGTGTTTCTTTACTGATGGATCAGAATGTACCGTAGACACGATAGCCGTCATAAGCGAGGAGCAGTCGGTGAAGTGAAGCTGCTGTGGAAACGTCATTGATGATAGTGGGGCTTCCGTCGACGATAAAATCATAGAAGAAAGGTCTGCCATCGACAAGAGGCCCACCGTCGCTAGGTGATTTTTCGACACAGACTTCAAGGATGGGGCAATCTTTACCCTGGACGACAATGAAACCTGACTTGTAGATTTTGATTTATTTGAGTTTTATATAGCGCTGGCTAGACCCGGAGGTATCAGAACACTTTACACAGGGTTCCACAAAGTTACAAAATTACATCAGTTACCAGTTACATCAGTTACTAGAAATCATTTCAAGAGCATAAACACAAGATAAATGGAGCTTATGAGGGGGTAGGGTAAAGGGGTAGGAGGAAGAGTCTGCCCAAAGTCCGGCTGGGTAGGTGACTGCCGAGGGGGAAGTCCACAGCCCATCTCCTCTATAGCTACCAGGTAGCTACACCGGGCATCGGCCAAATAGCTAGGTCTCAATGGAAATACTTTTAAAAAGCATAGGGGATGAAAAAAATGGAGGATAGATGGGGGAAAGGGGTTTGGGTAAAGTGGTGTCAGAGAGAATGCGAAGGAAGGTCTGCCCAAAGTCCGGCTGGGTAGGTGACTACCAAAGGGGGCCATCTTCTCTATAGCTATCAGGTAGCTCCACCGGGCAGCAGCCAAAAAACTAAGTCTAGTGCTTAACATAAGGCAACATCGTGTTACAAATTACAAAAATAGTTACAGAGAGGTTACACATTCAATACAGGAGTTATTAGCTTTCACGAGAAACAAGATCCACAGAAAAAAAGAGGAAAAAAAAAAAAAGAAAAGGGTCAGGGAGAGCAGAGAGTCCACGGAGGGAGTCAGCAGCGGAGAAAGATACGAGACATAAGCCCGCGGTCCGGCTGGGTAGGTGACGGCCATAGCAGTGTGCCAGATCCTGTCTCCCCTATAGCTGTCTGGGCAGCTCCACTGGGAATCGGTCATACATTTCGTACTCCGCCGGATAAAAATGAGAATCAGGAATGGACCAAGAGTTAGCAGAGGAAAAAGAGACGTGACATAAGTCCGAGGTCAACACGGAAACTGCAGCCGATAACGTGATAGTGGTGACAGTGGAAGCTGTTAACGCTGCTCAGAAAGCACTTGACTCACCAAGGATAGAAGAGGGTCCTCTCGTTGTCAGAGAAGTAATCGACGAACTCTCATTCAGAAGAGCTGAAGTAGGCTTTGTAAAAGTGTTTTTCGCCTTCGGAGCAGTAGAAGGTTCTAAAGCTGGTTTCTGCCGGGTTTTTTGGACAGAATCTGGTTTCTTGTCTTGTTGTGGTTTGAGAGTCAACTTAGAAGGAGCACCATGACTATGGGAAACCTCAGAAGATTTTTTAGAGGTCTTTTTAGGTGGTTGCTGAAATGATTGACCTACAGGGTCATCAAGATCTTTTAACCCCTTCCATGCTCATGACGAGCTCAGCTCGTCATGAGTTGCGCTGCTCGCATGCTCATGACGAGCTCAGCTCGTCATGTAACGCGGTAAATCGAAAAAAGCCGCACAGCCCAAAAATGACCGCAGCACGCATGCGGTTAAGAGGTGTTTTGGAAAATTATTTTGAAGAGGGGTCACTTTTCTCATCAGAGACTAGTGTATCTGTTTTTTAGCCTCTTTAGCTACAATAGAAGCCTCCCTTCATGATCTTTTAAAGTCTTTGACGATAACGTGAGGCATACCTTAAAATCCTTGGTTTATGTTCAGGATAAAGAAAATCTAGACATTCTTTATCAGGGTTCTATGTAATTGCTTCTTCCTGCAAGTGCCACAGGGTCTGAAGAGGCCGTTTTTAGGTGCGTCTGACATGATGGTCGTCAGCTTGCTTCACCTAAACACAAATACACAGATCTGTAAAGTAGATCTGTTAAGTCAGAAGAAGCAAAAACCTGTAGAAATCTTTCAAGAAAGCTGTGAGGAAAAAAGCTGTGCAGATCTCAATGGAGACTCCCTAACATGTGGTAGAAAATCTGAGGGAATAGAGTTTCTCTCAGGAAGGTTCTACAGGATGGTAACATCTGATTAGTGGTCTTCTAGGTTTGGCAATTTTTTTTTAATAAAGACTAAAATATGCTACTAAATCAAGAGGCCTTATGTTCTATGTGTGTTCGGACATTACTTTTTAAAGGTACTGGGGACTCCCAACTCGACTGGGAAAGATTCATGCATGTGAATCTATTTAAGTTCCAATACTGGAGTAATCTTGGTGCACTCCCCACAGCGTCCTTCGAACTTGTCTGAATAGGGAACTTGTACTGTGCAAATGGGCGTGGCTAGCGCTATAAATATGTGTCATGCTGTGAAGTAAGCAGCAGTCTCCGTAGAATTGTCTGTGTACTATTCTGGGACCCTGTCCTTAGTTCGAGCTAATACATTACTTGCTACCCTCCACTGCTGGTTGTCCTGCTCTCTTTGGTAATGTATGATTGATGCAAGAAGGACCCGTAGATTCAAGGCGTTTCCTTGCGCCACTGGCTTTGACTCTCCTAGTGGGGGGGGGGGGGGGGGTCTCCAAAAAGCCGGTTCTACAATTAGTGTGGCCATTTCTGGCCTCTTAGGGGGCAGATCAGCCATATGTTTTTAGGCACATCTGTCCCGAAGGGGGGGCAGAAGCCACTAGACACCAGTTTTTTAGGTCTCGTGGCGTTAAACGCGCGAAAGCGTGGTCTCGTCAGAGACCTATTGTTAGCGACACAGCTTTACAGGAGACAGGACCAGGCCACGCGCGAACGCTGTGGCCATCTCCTGTCTCCTGGGAAGCTCCAACACACGCATGGGCACACACAGACACACACGAGCGCCCATGCACGCACGCACACACATACATACATACATACATACAGACACCCCCCGCTGTCGCACACATACACACACGCGCGCACACACACACACACACACACACGGGCCACAAAGGGTGTGTGCATCAGGAGTTGTTTTCTGCTCTGCACAAGCAGCACAAGTTTTTTTTTTTTTAAAGACTACGCATGTTATTGCGCGTGTGATACTACTGCTCATTTTCCCAAATTTTGCAAGGTGCTGCATTACCTCAGGCACTCTTCTCCTCTCATTCCCCTCCCTGTTCTCTTGTGTTTTAGCAGTGGCTCAGGCAGCTTTCCAACAACATACATAGGTGCACCCCAGTACTATGTACATCTTAAAAAAATTATAAGTAGTAAAGTGGAATGCTTAGCTTGTTTAATATCACAAATCCTTCAACAGTAATGCTATGCGTCAGCCCCGTGCGTGAGGTGCATCATCAGAGCTGTGTGAATAATAACAGCTGTGAGCCCGTGCCTGAGGTGCATCATCAGAGCTGTGTGAATAATAACAGCTGTGAGCCCGTGCTGAGGTGCATCAGAGCTGTGTGAATAATAACTGCGTCAGCCCCGTGCTGAGGTGCATCATCAGAGCTGTGTGAATAACAACAGCTGTGAGCCCGTGCCTGAGGTGCATCATCAGAGCTGTGTGAATAATAACTGCGTCAGCCCCGTGCGTGAGGTGCATCATCAGAGCTGTGTGAATAATAACAGCTGTGAGCCCGTGCCTGAGGTGCATCATCAGAGCTGTGTGAATAATTCCTTTTTTTTGTATTAAAATAAAGCAGGTGCACGCGTTGTTAAAAAAACGTCGGGTTGTGCCCTTCAACGCGTGCACCTGTTTTATTTCGATGACATGCCTTGCGATGTAACTGTAAACGCGCAGTAGTCGCATACGTTGAGAAAGCATGCGATGTTACCGCCCCCGCAATGTAAAGGTCGCGATGCAATGGCAGCGCGACGTAATACTGTCGGTGTAATGGGTGTTCCCTGTAGTGAACACTGCATTACAGGAGGAAAAAGTGACAATTGTGCAGGTTACAAGAGAAAAAAAGTACAATTAGAGGTATAATACTGCAATATATGCTAGACACTCAAGCACAAGAACAAACGTTATGTAGGCAATGGTGGCACTTGTGCAAGTATCAAAAGCAAACAAAATATGAGAGGTGGCAAACAGTGTATTACAAGAGAAAAGTGGCGTGTGCATGTTACAAAAGAGTACCAAACACATGTACAAGGATAATACTGCAATAAATGGCAAACACTCCAACTACAAGAACACACTGGGAAAGCACTTCCATAGTCATGGAGAATATAATTTTCAGTAATGGGAGGTTTTCCTTCAGATAATAGAGAGGGCACAATGTCATCTTTGCATATTACTTTGTCCTATTAAGCGGCTAGAGTGCTTAGATGTTCACTGTGCTGCCCAAATTCCACCTCTAATGATCAATTTTGCATACTTTTCACACCAAAGCATGGGCAAGTAAAGGGCACATTTCAAACACCTTAAGTAACAAAATAAAGAATTTTATAGCTCATATTCCCAAACGTAACTGCCTCTAGGTGCTTGAACAATTGGCGTTATAATTTCTCAATAGAACAAGTACGGTTGAGTTGTGTAACATTTATAACTTATAAATGTTACACAACTCAACAGTACTGTGTTTATTGACTAGAAGGATAAACAGAAGAGTTGGCCCTGCCGTAATTTGAAACTCTGGCTGGCAGGTCTACGGCAGGTGCCTAATCCACTCAACTGACTCACTGACCTACTTTGCAGTATTACCTTGGAAGGGAAAATGTAATTTTCTCGTTTTATAGCTTAACTGGGTTCCCTCTTCAATTCTGACCTCTTGTTTAACTTCCCTAAAAAGATCTACCTCTTTAACACATCCTCAGTATTCAACAATCTCTGTCCACAATTTGGTTCTCACTCCGAGGTAGTGCTTAGTTTGTAAAGGAATGAGTTCCTGTGCTGAGAGGTCGGCGCCCTGAATTCGTAGTCTTGAATCCACCTCAGGCCTCTTTAGTCCACTACCAGACACTCCCCGACCCCTTATCTCACTCTTGCAGCTTTCTGCTTTCTCTCTGTGATCGTTTTAGGTCTTTCTCTTCCTCCTTCGTTTTCATATGTTTATTTTTCTATCTCTTCCTTTCAGTCAATGCTTGAAGAGGAAAATCGCGTTCCATTCCCCAATATATCGCCCCCACTGTCTCCAAGCAGACACACCCCTGTAGACCCTCTACTAAAGGTTCAGAGGGTTCTCTTTCTTTATCTCACTCTCAAGCACACAACCAGACACACGCACGGTTGCACACACCACACACACATTCCATATCTCACTGGTATCCAATTAAACACATTTTGTCGAGTTACACTCACTCCTGTAATCTCACCCCATCCACATTGCTCAGGTCACCTAAATTCCTGCACTCTCTACCACACTGCTTTCAAGAACAGCATACTCTTGCACACACACTGCTCACCAATTCAAAGTTTACTAAAAATATTATGCAACGCATTGTCATACACAATGCCAATAACTCAAACTTTAATGCTGCGAGACCTATTGCATATTAAATGCTTGGTTTTTAAGTGTTGGGGAGTCGCCTCTTGGACAAGGGTTTCCCCCCCTTTTACTGAGGTGAACATATTAACTGTTTCTGCCCTCCTTGGGGGCAGGTCAGCCTTATACTCTTAGGCCCAACTACCCCTTAGCTTGGCTGGTGGATTGTGTGTGGACTGGTGCATCATTTGCATATGTGAATGTAATGTTTTATTTCTCCTTTTTATTCTAGTGCAGAGCGTTTGTTTCTTGTTTGCGGTTTTGGCAGTGGTTGTTCTGCAGTTTTCTGTAGTTGCATTTATTTGGTGATAAAAACATTTTTGTAGCGTTTACTCCAAATGAGTATTATTGTCATTCATTAATGAATCTTTTGTAAGTGGTGTCATAATGGCAGCATATTTAGTGTTTTGAGCATGAAATTCTTTGCGATGTGTTTTGCATTGTCTTATGTGTAATTTTCTTTTCTTTTTTAGTGGGATATTGTTGATCCTTACTGTGTCTGTGCAGAGTAGGTGGTGGCAAGTCTAGCTGCTTCTGGCAAGTGAGTGGTATAGTTTTGGAGTAAATAGGTATTTGTGATAAAGGCACATTTTGTTTATTACTTACTTTACAAAGGATTTGTTGTTGCGGACTTGTTTGACAAGTTACCTTTATTAGTAAGGATTATGGCTAGCCGTAGAATTACAGCTCAGCAGGTGGTTGGTATGCCTTTTGAATCTTCCTCTGAGCAGGATTATGAGACTGACAATGCATCTGATGGAGAGGAGTAGTGCAAGATTCTGGCAGTGAGTTTTCTGCCCACAAGGAAGCATCTGATGATGAAGCTACTCTCAGTGTGGATGAAGTGGCTGTTTATAGGAGGACACTGTTGTGTTCACGGTGCAGCAACAAGACATCGGGAAAGCAGCTTGGGGCTGCAAGGCTTCCTACTAGAAGTGCTGGACACTGCGTTGATCCTATCATGGTGCAGCCAGTGTTGCCTGCCTTTAGTGGTGATGCAGGGTGTAGAGTGGATTGTGAAAATATTTTGCCTATACAGTTTTTTTAGTTTGTGGATGATGTTTTTTTGGCTGAGATTGTTGAGCAGAGTAATTTCTATGCTGAACAGTTTTTGAGGGACAACAGTGCCAGACGTAGGCCCTGCTCTAGAGCTACCCAGTGGACTCCCACAAATCTGGATGAGATCAATAAGTTTTTGGGTTTGACTTTTTGGATGGGTTTGATAAGGAAGCCATCCCTGGCTTCATATTGGTCTACCAGTCCCTAGATGGCAACGGCCATATTTCCTGCAATTATGAGTTGTGATCGGTATTTGCTTTTGCTTCGGATGCTGCATTTTGTTGATAATGCTTTGGCGTTGCCAGGAGATCACCCCGACTCTTTTTAAGATTCGGCCTGTTCTATATCACTTTGTAGATCGATTTTTAGAGATCTATGCTCCAGGGAAAGTAATAACTGTTGATGAGTCTTTGGTCCTCTTCAAGGTCCATTTGGTTTTAGGCAATACATTCCCAGCAAGAGGGCACGTTATAGAATTAAGATTTATATAGGGATCCCACTATTGCCCCCCCCCCCCTGTTGTCCGTCCACTTGTGTTGTTTGAGAAATTGTGTGGGAACTTGCTAGAGGATTGTTTAACAAAGGCCACCATTTGTACCTTGATAACTTCTACACTGCTGTGCAATTGTTCAAAGTGGACACTTTTGGTTGTGGCACAATCCGTTCGGACCGTAAAGATTACCAAAAAGAACTTGTTTGCAAAAAGCTTCAGAGGGGACAGTGCAGTGTCGTGTGGACTCAGGAACTGATAGCTGTGAAATTTGTGGTCAGGTTGCTTTAGTGCACAAACCTGTGTGCATTGTAAACTACAATAAGCACATGGGTGGTATTGATAGAGTAAATCAGAGGTTGGAACCTTACACTACAGTTTGTAAGACTTACATTTGGTATAAGAAGTTGGCCATCCATGTCTTCAATTTAGCAACTTTTAATGCTTTTGTTGTGTTCTACGTCAAAGATGACTTTTGTTCAGTTTCAGGGGTCTATGATAGACAGCCTTGTTGTAGAAGAACAGGCAAGTGTTCCTAGAGTGGGAGTGGTGGAGTATGTGGCTAGCTTGAAAGATACCAACTTTCCTGATTTAATTCCTCCCACGCCCTAAAAAAACAATCCCTGTAAGAGATGTAGGGTCTGTTTGCGAAGATGCAAACGGAAGGAGAAGTATATGCACTGTGCTGATTGCCCTTCTAATCCTGGGCCGTGTGTGCCCACATGTTTCAGATTGTGTCACGCAAGAGTTTTTTAAAGCAACCATGAGTCTAATAGTGTACTGCCTGGTCTGTATGGTTTTATATAGTTGTTCAGTTTCACGATTGGCATTAGAATTATGTCTTTTGTTACAGCTGTTGTGTTTGCGGTTAAAGTTTAGTGTCTAGTTCCAATTAGTGTGCGTTTTCTTTCTTGTTAAAAACAAATCTGATGAAGGTGTGCGCGGACTGGTGCTTGGCTGGTGGGGTGTGTGGACTGGCGCTTGGCTGGCGGTGTGGTTGGGCTGGGGTTTGGCTGTCGGTGTGCGTGGCTTGGCGCTTTGCTGGCAGTGTGTGTGGGCTGGCGCTTGGCTAGCGGTATGTGTGGGCTTGTGATTGGCTGGCGGTGTGCGTGGGCTGGCAGTGTGTGAGTAGTAACTTACTGCTGGTCATTACACACACACTGCTAGTCAAACACCACTGCACAAACTATGTCAACCACCAGCCGGGTGTGATCGCTATCTCAGTCATGTGGTTGTATGGAAGTGATGGGCCCTTGAATGCCGCGGTCTATTGACGTGAATGTTATGTGCTGGGCCCGCATTGGCGGTGTGAATGGTCTTGTGTGTCATATCAAAGGTGTGTGAATGGCCTGTAAAGTGGTTGGTGCCTTGCCGTGGCTTTACAGCTCACAAGCGGTCAGTCATTGGTTCAGGTTTTTAACCTTTTAAATATTAACAGTGCATTTCCTTTTTGTGAGATCTCTTGTTAATAAAATTTTACGCTCTGAACCTCCACTATCCCTTGTGCCAAATCCAACCAGTGGGTGTCAATACTTAAGGAATTGATCATTTTGAAGTAATATTTGTCTTTTCTCTCTTTCTGCCAGGGTGTACATTGTCTCCACATGGTCTGTGGATGTGAATGTTGTAATGTGCTGGGGCCACAGCTGGTGGTGGGAAAGTGTGTCAAGTATGAAAGGTGTGTGAATGGCCTGTAAAGAGGTTGGTGCTTTGTCGTGGCTTTACAGCTCACGAGCTGTGAGCCATTGGTTCAGGTTAACCTTTGAATTATTAACCGTGCATTTTCTTTTTGTGAAATCTCTTGTTAATGAAATATACATTTTGAAGCTTTCACTCACCCTCGTGCCAAATCCAACCAGTATGTGTGCACACTTGAGGAACAGATGGATAGGCAGGCATTTGTCTCATCTGTCTTTCTGTGCTAAGGTGTAGTCTGTCTCTAAGGAAAAAATTTCCAACTTTAGATATTTCTGTAAACCCCAAAAAATGGGGAGTGTTGGGTGGTGTGCCTCTCATGGATGGCACCTATGTTTTTACTCACAATGCCATGTAAACCTCAAAATGTGACTATAGTCACACATTTTTCTTGCTTTACTATGTCATAATATTCTGGTATCAGTAAAACCACAATTTCCTACCATCCAGCATTCCCCTAGGTCTCCCGATAAAAATGGTACCTCACTCGCATGAGTGGGCCAAGTACCTGCGATAGGCAAGGGCCCAAAAACATTGAGGAGACATAAAAATTACCTACCACAAAACAACCTGGTTTTGCAAAGGGGGTCACCTGGGTTTTTGGCCCCGGGCTCGGCGGCCATCTTGGTAAACGACCAAACCCACACATGTCTGAAAACTAGACACCCAGGGGATTCCAGTGAGGTATGGCTTGAGTGGATCCCCCAATGTTTTACTACCCAGAATCACCTGCAAACCTCAAAGCGTTCCCCTCAGTCTCACTTGTGTTGGTGTCCAATGCAGAATTGGCTACAAAAAACATATTTTTTTAAAAACTTGGAGCTTAGAATTTGCAGTGCTATACCCTTAAACCCTATGTTTTTGGCTCTTCCCAGTCACAGGCCCTTGGCCCACCCACACAAGTGAGGTATGATCTTACTCGGGAGAATGAGGCGAATGCTGTGGGGCAGGACAGTGGTGCCAGCATGGTGATTCCACACAAAAATATGTGGAAAAAGGTTTTTCAACTTAATTTGAGGTTTGCAGGGGATTTTGGATAGGAAAACGTTGAGGGATCCTCGCAAGCCGTACCTTGCTGGAGTCCCCGGTGTCTAGTTTTAGGATATGTGTGGGTTTGGTAGTTTCCCAAGATGGCTGCCGAGCCGGAGGCCAAAAACCTAGGTGACCCCCCTTGCAAAACCAGGTTGTTTTGTGATAGGTAATGTTGATGTCTCCTCAATACTTTTTGGGCCCTTGCCCGTAGCGGGTACTTGACCCACCCACTCAAGCGAGGTACCATTTTTATCGGGAGACCTGAGGGAACGTTGGGTGGTAGGAAATTTGAGGATCCACACAGATTCCTGAAGTTTCCATCACAGAAATGTGAGGGAAATGAGTTTCTTTTGACAACGTTTGAGGTTTGCAAAGGATTCTGGGTAACAGAACCTGGTAAGAGCCAGACAAGTCACCCCATCCTGGATTCCACTGGGTGTCTAGCTTTAAAAAATGTGTAGGTTTGCTAGGTTTCCCTAGGTGCCAGCAGAGCTAGGGTTTGAAATCCACAGCTAGGCACTTTAAAAAAAAAAAAAAAAGGGCAGTTTTCACTATAAAAATGTGGTGTGTCCACGCTGCGTTTTGAGCCGTTTCCTGTCGCGGGCATTAAGCCTACCCACATTAGCGAGGTACCATTTTTACCGGGAGACTTAGGGTAACAGAATTGTAGAGCAACTGTTATTACCTATTGACTTGCAATGCATTTCTGCCTTCCAAATGAAAGACAATGTGTAAAAAAAGTAGTCACTTTGAAAAATGTCCTCTAATTCACATGCTAGTAGGGGCACTCAATTTCAGAAATGTGCAAATAGCTACTGTTTCTAAACTCTATATTTTGTTCCAATATCAGAAATACATAGGTGCCTCACCCTGATTTTTCACTGTACATAATTTCCCAAATGAACTGCTATATACCCTGACAATAAAAAAAACCATTGCAAGACGCTGCTCAGTTATTGGCTCTGGGTTCGTGGTGAACCTACAAGTCCTATATATCCCCACAACCAGAAAGGTCCAGTGGCTGTAACTGTATATTGCTTTCAAACATCTGTCATGATTAGAAGAAGTTACAGGTTAAAACGTTGGCACAAATGGCCGTTTTTTTCCCCGACTTATTTTCAAATTTTCCTATTTTCAACTGTTAGTTTCTATAAAGAAACCTTGAAGGCTCTACACAAATTACCCCTTAAAAAATTCAGAATTTTGTTTACTTTTATTGTTTTCATACCATTTCTACCATTAACTGGAAGATGGGTGAAAGCACAAAAAATTTAAAAAACAGGCTATGTCACAGTAAAACTCCAACACTGTAAAAAATGTTGGTTTTCTGACAAAAGGCCTAGCAGCGAAGAGGTTAACAAACTTTTTTTTTATCTAGCTCACATGGTTTAAAAGTTACTCAAAACTGCTGCGAAACGCTTTGCAGCACAGTGAAAGGCCCTTTGCAAATGTTGACTAATTACACTTTTGTTGCATATTGCTATATTTGGGTATTAAAATGGTACTAATGAGATGCAACCAATTCCCAGACAATGTTAACAAGTTTAAAAAGGACAAAATAAGTAATAAAATCACAAAATGTGCTGCATTATGCTACACAAATTACTCATCCCTGCCACACAGTTTGGCCCTCCCTTGCTGCATAATTCCAGTTGCCCTTCTCAAGGATCAAACTTTAATTAGGAGACCAAACAGAAAGAATATTGTTGGTATTATTGATGTATAGGATAAACAGATGTATGCTTCCTGCTCTAAATAGGTATATGTGCATGATTTGGTTGTCAACGCAGACTCAAATGAGGGATTGGAAAATGAAAACATTAGACGATCTACTGGGACAGATAGCTTCAGTAAGAAAAAGTAAAACTCCTGTTTCACTTAGTAAACTATTTACAAATTGCTTGGACTGGTATGATACAGAGTGCTTAAAATGAAAAAGGGCACTGTCATTAGCCCTGAAAAATCGATAGCTGTCCAACCACAGCAAGAAGCATGTTCACAAATCTTTAAAGCAGTGCATACGGCTAGTAAAATGTAAAAAGAAAAATCAGTCACGGAAGCTTTGCAAGCTTTACATGACACAATAACAAACATTTTTTAGAACATTTTGGGAAATCAGAAGGAGGAGATTCGAGGGTCTCACCAAGAATTTAGAGTTGAATATAAGCCCACAAACTTATGTTAAGATGCACAAGTTACTTACCTTCGGTAACGATATATCTGTGAGAAACAGTAGTTAGTATTAGATTCCTTACCTTAGGATATAGGATATCTCCAGGCGTCAGACAGGATCCGGAAACTTTTGCGTAGCAGTACCTTTGCGCGTCGGTAGGCGTCATCTGCGGCTCCACGTCCATCGTCGGCGCTGGGATGACGTCGCCGGAGTACTTAGACGCCGCCCTCGCGCGCGGACGTCAGTTCTTACACAGCTTTTCCGCACTAGAAAATGCAGAGTCATGATAAAAACCAACACTGGTGCCATAAAAACTAGGGCCCTGAAAGGGATGACCTTAACCCTAGATATCGGTTCGCAGAACGGGGAGGATGGGTGGGGCGGTAAGAAATCTAATACCAACTACTGTTTCTTACAGATACATCGTTACCGAAGGTAAGTAACTTGTGCATCTGAAAGAAACCGGTTAGTATTAGATACCTTACCTTAGAATAGATACCCCAGCAATACCAACCCCGGTGGTGGGTCTGCGAACCAATGATCACACCAGAAAGTCCTGGAGAACGGAATAGCCGAAAAAGCCATCTCTCCGGACTTGGCTGTCCAGGCAGTAGTGTCTTGCGAACGTGTGCAGCGAGGCCCCCGTAGCTGCCTGACAGATGTCCTGCAAGGGGACTCCCCGGCCCAGGGCAGTAGTAGCCGCCGTGGCCGGAATGGGCCCTCAGCCCAACAGGAGGCTCCTTCTTAGCCAAAGAGTAGCATGCCTTGATGCACAACACGACCCACCGAGAAATGGTTCGTTTGTGCACCACCCGTCCCGTCTTAGCGCCCACGTAACCAACAAAGAGTTGGTCATCCACCCGGAACGGACCTGTGCGATCCAAGTAGAAAGAGAGCGCACGTTTTGGGTCCAGACGGTGGAGCCTCTCTTCCTCTTTCGAGGGTTGCGGAGGCAGAAAGAAGATGGGCAAGGTGATGGACTGCCCGATGTGGAAGGTTGTGACTACCTTGGGCAGGAAAGGCGTCCGCAACACAACTTTGTCCGGATGGACTGAAAGGAAAGGAGGCTTGGAAGAAAGGGCTTGGAGCTCACTCACTCTCCTGGCAGAGGTGATGGCAACCAGGAAAGCGGTCTTCAGAGTAAGGAGACGAAGAGGACAGTTATGAAGCGGCTCAAAGGGAGCGCACATCAGAAAAGTCAGAACAAGGTTCGAGTCCCACTGAGGCATCACGAAAGGAACTGGTGGAAACATATGTGTGATGCCCTTCAAAAACCTATTTACAACCAGGGACTTGAACAACGAGGGCTGATCAGGTAGCCTTTAGAAGGCGGAAATGGGCGAGAGGTAGCCCTTCAGAGTGCCCAGAGCAGAGCCCTGCTGGGCAAGAGAAAGAAGAGAACCTCTGAAAGAGGGGCAGAAAGGGGATCCACAGCCTTTGCTGTGCACCATACCACCAATTTGTTCCACCTGCAGGCGTATACCGATTTTGTGGAGGGACGCCTGGCTGCCAGAATAATTTACAAAAAGGGGGTGGTGATGGACAGAGTATCTGAGTTAATCAGAACACTCCTACCCAGTCAACAGATCAGGGCTTGATCCATCACCGTTTTTTAGCTCACTGCACCATCCCAGTTCAGAACCTGGCTATATGTAAATTAGTCTGTCCTTGGCCCAGTGCATCATGGGAACAGGGCAGACCAAACTACCAAGCCAATTCTTCACTGGAAAGGAAACAAGCTTCCGGGGACCGGTTTCTGGCATTACAGCCGTCTTCGGCCCGGCTCGCTTGAATCCTGATGGTGCAATGAGCAAGGGACTCATGTCTGAGCATACCCTTCCACACTCATGGTGGCCAAAATAATTTACAAACCGTTTTTTAGCTCACTGCACCATCCCAGTTCAGAACCTGACTATATGCAAATTAGTCTGTCCCTGGCCAAGTGCATCACCACCCGCCTTTTTGAATCGTTTTGGCGCCACATCCGAGTTGAGACGCCATTCGTGATCCCTCATGCACCGATGGCTGAGTTCGTCCGCCCTGGCGTTCAGGGAACCTGCCAGGTGTTAAACTACAAGGGTCACGCCCTGATGTTCCAGCCACTGCCAGAGACACAGAGCCTCCTGGCATAGGGTCCACGACCCCAACCCGCCCGGTTTGTTGCAGTACCACATGGCGGTGGTGTTGTCCGTGAACACCTGCACTACACTCCCCCAGACAGAGGGGAGGAATGCCTTCAGTGCAAGTCGGATCGCTCGCAGCTCCAGAAGGTTGATATGGAGCTGGGACTACGCCGGAGACCAGAGACCTCTGATCTCCGCCTCTCCCATGCGGCCTCCCCAGCCGAGGGACGCGTCCGTCACAACTACGTGCTCCGGTTGGGGTAGGGAGAGGGATCTGCCGCTGACCCAATCGCGGTCCGTGAGCCACCACTGCAACTGTCTTGCAGTGCCCTCCGGGATAAAGACATGGTCGGACAAGTTGCCCTGATGCTGGGCCCACTGAAACTTCAGGTCCCACTGAAGAGCCTGCATCCGCCACCGGTCGTGATGCACCAGAAGGATGCAGGAGGCCATCAGCCCCAGAAGCGCAGCGTCAACCTGACCGAGACTCGGGATAAAGGCTGAAAGATCGGAATCAGAGCCTGAATATCCCAAACCTGCTGTTAGGGAGGATAAACCCGAAACTGGGCCGAGTCTAGAACCGCTCCGACGAAGAGGAGCTTCTGAGAGGGACACAGGTGCGACTCCGGCACATTGACGGAGAACCCCAGCAGGTGCAGGAGGTCGGCCGTAGTCTGGAGGTGGCTGAAAACTGTCTGGGGAAAGCCCGCCTTCAACAACCAGTCGTCTAGGTAGGGGAAGACTGAAACCCCTAACCTGCGCAGATGAGCTGTGACCAACGCCATAATTTTTGTGAACATCCGTGGGGCGCTGGTAAGGCCGAAGGGAAGCACGGTAAACTAAAAGTGCTCGTGGCCTACCGTGTACCGCAGGTAGCGCCGGCAGGACGGGGATGTGGAAATAAGCGTCCCGCAAGTCCAACGCTACCATCCAGTCTCCTGGGTCCAGGGCAGCTAAGACCTGAGCCAGTGTCAGCATCTTGAATCTCTCCTTTCGGAGGAAGCCGTTGACACTCCGCAGGTCCAAGATAGGGCATAGGCCCGGTTTGCCCTTCCTGGGAACCAGAAAGTAGTGGGAGTAACAACCACACCCCACTTCTGGCCCAGGAACGCGCTTGATGGCCCCCTTTGCCAAGAGGGCCGTAACTTCCTCTCGCAGAAGATTCAAGTGATCCCCCGACATGCAGTGGTACCTGGGTGGCATGGCTGGATGGGTCGCCTCAAAGGGGAGGGAGCAGTCCCTTCGGACGATTTGCAGCACCCATCTGTCCGATGTGATGTCGCGCCAGTGGAGGAGGTGATGGCGAACCCTGCCCCCCCACTGGTGTCTCATGGGCCTGAAAGCTCGGACTAGGAAGGCTTTGAGGCGGATGCTGCAGGGGTGGATGTGGACTGGCCGCACCCTTGTCCCTGGGCAACGCCAAGGGGGTTACCACATCCGCCACCGCGGTGGATGTTAGTCTGCAGGATGTGTGGGGGCGCCCCTTCCTTGGCCACAAAAGTGTCGAAAGGCAGCAGATTACTGGCGCGGGGCAGACAGGCCAAAGGACTTGGCCGTAGCCCTTAAAGCGCTCAAGCGCACGGTCTGCCTTGTCACAAAGAGGAGACAGCCATCAAACGGCATGTCCATAAGGGTGTTCTAGACATCAGCCGAAAAGTTGGCGGACCTCAGCCAGGCGTGGCGTCAAATCGCCACCGTCGTTGCCATCGCTCTACCTAGCGAGTCCGTGGTATCCAGTACACATCTGATGGTGTACCGTGCCGCATCGCGACCCTCCGCAAGGGCTTGGGCGAGTTTAGTCCGGGCCTCCTCCGGACATTGTGGCAGCACATCTGCCACCGTGTCCCACAGAGAGTGGGTGTAACTGTCCAAGAGGCACGCGGTGTTTAACTGACCGCAACCCCAAACTTAGTGAGGACAACATCTTTTTGCCATACTGTTCGTACCTCTTGGATTCCCGATCGGGGGGAGCCGTCGGGAATGCGGTCTGGGAGTTAGAGGCCTGTATGACCAGGCTCTCGGGAGTGGGGTGGGTGGACAGGAAGCAAAGGTCGCCCGGAGCCGGGTGGTGGCATCTGGCCACGTTCCTATCTACAGGGGGACCTGTAGCGGGCCTGGACCAGGTGCCCAGAAGAACGTCAGACAAGGCCTCATTAAACGGCAACAGAGGCTCCGAAGAGCTTGCTTGTGGTTTAAGGACCTCAGGGAGGAGGTTAGTCCTCACGGCCGCGACGGGGAGTTCAAGGGATAAGGCCTTGGCCACCCGCGTCAACACCACACTGTAGGCTGCCCCCTCCTCCGTAGCCACGGTAGGAGGGGAGACAAAAGCAGTGTCTGGCGAAGTGCCCATAGCACTGGCGTCCCCTAGCTCAACTGCCCAGTCCTGATAAGGCTGGCACTCAAGTGCCAGAGGGTCCTCAGACCCCTCCCAATCCGCCTCGCCACCCATCTCCTGGTACTCAGGGTCAAATGATGGGGCCGGATCATAGAAGAAAAAATCTCCCATCGGCGTCAGAACCAGACCGAGGGGTACCACTGTTCCCGGATCGGCACTTGCTGGTGTGGAAAAAATAGGAACTGACGTCAGCGCGCGAGGGCGGCGTCTAAGTACTCCGGCGACGTCATCCCGGCGCCAACAACGCCAGCGGAGCCAAAGACGACGCTTACCGACGTGCAAGGGTACTGCTACGCAAAAGTTTCCGGATCCAGTCTGACGCCTGGGGATATTCTAAGGTAAAGAATCTAATACTAACCTTTTCTTTCAGATCGAGAGTTGCAAAGTGATTGATCTAAGAGTAAAATCAACATCACCAACTAGTGGCTCAGCCGTACAGAATCAGGATTTATCAAAAGACAATATTTTCTTTAACACACTGATGTAATTCAAACAAAAATGTGGAAAAGATGATTCAAAGATAAACATGAGCGCAAACATGAGTGAAAATTGGCAACTAGTTCAACAAAACCTAGTTCACCCAAGAACCATGGCCAATATATCAAACTTCTGCACTTTCTTAGTTTCTCCATTAGATGCTTGCTTACATAACTTAAATTTGGGGCTCGTTGATGAATTTACCGAAAAGGCAGTTGAACAAGGGATTGGAGTTAAAAGAACACGCAAAGCAGCGGGACCAGATAAAATCCCAACATATGTCTTCCAAAATCAGGTGCTGCATCTGGGTCATGGAACACTGATGAGCTACGAGCAAATTTGGAAATCGAAGAAAAATAATATAATTGAGGTTTGCAATGCCCTAGCACCTCTAAAATATTGGATTCGAATTTGGTCCAGAGAGGAGCTTGCCTAGTATAAACACACATTAGAAAATATTATGAGGAACCGAAACTATCGGTTTACACACCCTGGTTCGCACACATTTCAAATGTTCTTCAGAATATCAGATTGGAAGATCTTTGACTTTATCCTGAAAACATGACCAAGGCTAGTTTTGGTACTAAAACCTCCTCGTCCTATGTAAATCAGTTTAAAGCAAGCAGTGCAGATTTCCCTGTTAAAATGTTTCATGGAGTTCAAACAAGACCGAGACTATGAAAGATTCTTGGATGAAATTTCACAATTGAAAATGAACCTTTTACGATTGGGTTCTCTGTTGCTGCTTCAACAGTCTAAAGATGTCATCAAAGCCTGTTGAGGGAGCAATTTTGTGCAGATGCTCTATGGGAGGTCCATAAACAACTAACCATTAAGTATTCGGAAACTTTATCTACACCCTCTTTTTCTCATACATAATATTATAGGCCATGAAATGAAGCCATAGCGTTTTGCATAAAAACTGTTTTCTGGCTGTATCAGCCTAAATCTGCGCTGCTTGGAAGACAAGAGCCTGAATTCAGAAAATATTGCCTATATTTTTAAAATTTTAATCTGATGGCATAGATTTACAAGAAACGTTCAATTATCTTTAAAGATCTTATCTGACTAAAACCAGACACCTTAAGCTTCCATAATGGTTTTAGCACACAAATGCTTTGAACCCAACAAACTGTCTTCCAGACCCATGCTGCACTAAATTATGTAGTTTTAATTAACTATTCTAATGGAGAAAATGTTTGTTTTTTCTTCTCTTTTTCGTTCTTCATGTTAACTTAGCGCAGCAATATGTTGGCTGATTGAAGGTGTTAACTATGAGGGCAGTTTTAATGCATTGTCACTTCCTTGCTCACAAATACAATATTATCTTCAGTATTCTTTGTGGTCTTTTATTGTATTAATTGCGACATGAAACGTTCTGTTATTAGCTTGTTCGTGTTTTCTCCTAATTACAGAGAGGACTTTTTGGTTCCATTAACATTTGTAACTCACCAAATCATAGATTTTTAATGATTATTCGTATTTTATATCCTTTGCAATCTTAAAGCTAACTATATATTTTAAACGGAAAGGTTGTTTGGGTGCAAGTTTTGGAGAAATGGCTGGTGATGTGAAGTAAATCGCGTAACCTTGTTGGATGATCTTGAAAACTCATTTGCTGTTGGTGATGGCTTGTCATTCTTTCCAAAAATTCCCTCACACCGGGAAGGGTGCACAGAAAAGTAAGGAATGAGTCATTATCTGCCTTTAAACACACAAAAAGGGATGAAAGATAGGCCTGAAACAAGCTTAAATACTGGCAATCGCTTAGGGTAGCACTCCAACCCATCGGCCATTTGCCCACCATGCCTCCGCAGTTTGGCCCAATCCATATTCAAATCAGTCTTGACCCTGCTCAAATAGGAACAGACCATGCCCAACAGTTGTATACGTCCAAGACCAACACTAGAAGACCAGAGTGTGCAGAGCCTGTGTATCTACACCTACACATGCCACAAACCTACTGTTTCTTGTACAACTGTGTGGAGAATGGCGTGGGTGTTCAACCACTTATATTGTTAAGCAATTTTTTAAGCAGCAAAAGAGCAGACAAAATCTACCTTCTTTTAACTTCCTGTCCTATGCCCGACTAAGGTGATCCAAACACAGTATCTCCCTTAGCACAAATTCACCAAAACTAGAAACACTGGTGCCAACCAATTACAATTTTAGCAAGCTATGTCAATGAAAACAAACCAAGCTTCATTAAAAATATATGCTAGATTTCTGTTCTGCCATAATGCAATAGGCGAGACTTCCTATTCCATTTAGGCGCTGTATTGCCCCCCAGATTTTAAAAGCTGCAAGTATTGTCTTTAACCTGACTCTTTTGTAATACCTATAGCTTGGCTGATGCCAATGACATCCCCACTCACCACAACCAATGACCGGTTCCCATGGAGTGGGAGATTTAGATTGTACCATGCTATTGTTGCTGCTCAAAAGAGTTGTAAAGTGCATAAGTGAGGTTGCCCACCAATTTAGCTTCAGGTTAACGAGGCTAGGCCTCCGCGCTCCCTGTGCAACAATAAAAATGTATGCGCTCTTCTTGGCCGGGAATAAGACCAAATAAATTGTGCAAAAATGTTTTCAAATTTTTTAAGCCAAAAGTTTGTAAAAACAAGTGGTATTGCTCTAAAAAATATATAACAAATTTGGAAAATTATTCATTTTGATTATATTGGTTCTTCCAATGAGGGTTAAATGTATGTGGTCAAACTTTAACACTTTCTTGGTTTCCTCCGCGTAGTTCCCCAGATTTTCATTGACCACCTGATCCGAATTGATTTTAACCTCCAAATAGTTGGCTTTTTTAACCACCCGATTATCATTAAAAGTAATAAATTCTTTACCTACTATTTGGGTTTTCTCCCGGTTCAGGGCATAGCCTGAAAGTAAGGCATATTTTCGTGCCTGCTCTTATATTGCCCCATAGCCATTGTAACTCCTCACCCAGAACAGGCTATGTCATCCACATAGGTCAGAACTTTACCCTCATGATTATTTTTCACTATTGGAGGAATGTTGTGGGCTGCAGCAAGTGGTTTAAGAAAGGGGTCTATATACAAGGCAAACAGAGGTGACCAGGGACAGCCCTGCCACGCCCCCTCGTGATTTTCAGTGATTGGGTAATTTTGCTATTTATAAGTACCCTAACTTGTGTCTTTATACAGAGCTTGAACTGCTCTTATAAACCTGTACACAATCCCTTTCTTTTGCATGGTCACTCATAAAAAGGCCAGGAGACCCTATCAAAGGTCTTTTAGGCATCTAAAATTATGGCCACCATAGGGTCTCCTACTTTACATCAAATAGGGTGATGACTCTTCGGACGTGCTAAATAGTTCCCTTACCGGATATAAAACCATGCTGCCCCTCAAATATCATTTTACCGATAACCTGCGATAGTTGTGTGGCCATTACTTTAGAGTAAATTTTGACATCCCCATTAATTAAAGTTATAGGGCGGTAAGAGCCCAACTCCTGCACATGGTTTTAAATATCCAGATATTTTTAATGATACACTTTTTAAGACCTGGTTTGAACTGGGTATTAAATAGGTTGATTTTATTCTCAGGAGGGTATTAGATCATATATGGAACTAACAGCTAAATTTGGCCTTACACATAGGTATTTCTTTAAATATCTGCAGATTAGGGACTTTTTACAAAAAAATTAGGGCAAGATGGACGAGCTTGTGAGAAGTGAATTGGTGGACAGAATTATTCTGCCCATCCCCCCCTAGAATTGTGACTTTCTATAAGCTGCTGAACAAGCACTCCAAAAGATGACATGGAAATATGTTCCGAAACATGGCAAGAAAGATCAGTTATTTCATGGGCCACGTTCCAAAAGATATTCCTAAATACCGAGACAATTTTAATACCAGCCAATCTCCAAGTCCAATTTTATAAGACATGCTTTGGGCTTTATTACACTCCAAACAGAATAGCAAAATGGAGCGGCGGAAAGGGAGCCTACTGCTGCGTTGTTCTCTTCGCAAGGCAGACATAATCCACATGTTTGCAACCTGTGGCAAGCTAGCCCCCCTGATTACGGACATAAAGGGGTTTTTAAAGAGAAATTACAGCTGCAGGTCGAGCTGGATAGGCCAGCAAATTTGCTGGGCATAACCAGCCTAACAGAAAGAGAAGGAGGTGCGATTTTAATAATAGCAATGGCGGTGTATAGGTTGTATATAGCACAAAGGAAGCAGGAGATAAAATGAGAGTGGGATGAGAAAAGTGTTTCCTTTGCCTCTCAAATAAAAAAATTATATATATAAAAAGAGAAAACAAACCAAGCTTAAGTGTTAGATAAACAGTGCAAGTAAAACTCCAATAATGGAAGCAACGTGCCATTCCTAAGAAAACATTGACAATTTGATGTTTTACAAGTTTATTTCAATTATGGTGTGAAACAAAATTGTTTGAACATATATTCAACAGCTTTGAATGTTTAAACAAAACAATTTACATCGAATTAGATCAACCAGATGTGCATGCAGTTTGTACTGTATTTCTAAATGGGCAACTCATTTTTGTTTGTTTCCCTAAACTCAAATAGTTGGTAGAAACAACATTGGAAAGCAGCTTGATCAAAGCAAAAAAAAATTAAAAATAAAAAAAAAAATAAAAAAAAATTGAACAAGCAGACTTTGAAGTTTCAACGTTTTGCGGTCACAGGAAAAGCACAGTGCACCATTGTCATCAGTTCAATCTTTAGATTAGGATTCTTCTTTATTGTGCAGGGCTCAGAATGAGATACTAACAGGACAACCATAATGTATTTACAAGACAACAAAATAATGCAATATGAAAACAGATTTTAGGACTTCCGTAATCAATTAGACAAAGGTTGTTTCTTAAGGGGCTATCCCAAATGCAGAGTGATGCTAATCTAAAATTGATTGTTAAGGAAAAAGCAAGGAATAAGTACTGCTAATTGTATGTGGAAAAGAATAACAGATGACTGGGGCAGTTCGAATAAAGGTGAATACTGACTGGTTTTTGGAACTTCTACAAAAGCCATCTGAGAAATGGCTCAATGTGGGCCTGAACGGGTATCATGGTTACAAGATCCTTAATTTGCTTTAAAAATAACTATTCCACTTTTATCTAACACAACAGTACTTGCAGCTTGTAAAAGCAAACACACTATCTTTGCTGCAAGCGAACCCAAAACCAAATGTCACAGAGGAAGCCAAGAAGAAAAACCAATGGAAGCACTCTGAAAACGTTATGAAAGCTACTCAGTCTCAGGAGCCATTAAAAAACCAACAGTAAAACAGTATTATCTTTACAAGAAGCTTTTGCTCAAAAGGAAAGAACAGGGCATGCAAAGGGGAAGGGGAGAATAACGAGCAAATTCTTCCCCACAACAAATACAGTAATGATAATGTACATGATTTATCCATCTAATTTACAATACACCAAAAAGTGTGCATTAACTGGCGCCTAATATTGTCACTGGTAAGTGCAGCAAATGCTTTGTGCGAAGACTACGGTTTCATTTTATGAACTCGATTTACCTATCCAATCTGATTCAGTGGTCAGAGCCTGCAGGACTGATCTAACTTCTTTTCAGATATTTGAAGTGTTAATGTAAGCTTTATACAAGCCTCCCTCCTATTATGGTCTTAGCTGTATAACTTACGCTTCCAAGCACTTAAAATATCTCGATAGCTACCATTTTGCTTACAACCAGTACTTCCTTTTTATTATCACAATAAACCTGTGAAACTTGGTCCAACTAATCTACTATGCGACATGAAATGCTTCCCCACATCTTTTTCGAACCACGTTCCTGTAGCTTCACAATGAGCTCATCAAGTGCATCACCCTCCACAGAACAATCAATGATAAGGCCAAACAATTAAGTCTACCATTGGTTAGAGCACATTTATTGGAATTAGTGCAATACACTCCATTGCAAATGCAGAGAAAGCACTGCTTTTCAACCAAGTCTACAAACAAAGTTATTAAGAACAATGATATAGGGCACTAAGGTGCTGCATACACATGTAAAGCATTGAATACACATCTTTTCTATATGGATTGGCTGACACAACACACAGATTATGAGTCACTACTAATGTTTATACTCCTGTTGCATCACAGGGCTAGGAGGATTACAAAATTCTGTACTATTGGATTGGTTTAACAAATGATATAGATTCATTCAAGAATACGAAGCTAAGGACACAGTGGGATATGGTTAAGCAAGGATGGGGCATATTTTTTCTAGTGATGAATGACAATGTGGTGGTAGATCAAGCAGATTTATGAGAATTCAAATCAATGACGTAAAGATGAATGATAGAATAAGGAGTAAAGAACTAGCACAGAAAAACTAAGCCTGGCAGCTCTGTCATGAAGGCTGAAAATAGAGGCAAAGTGTGGGGCTTGAGATCTGTATTTTTTCAAATAGCTTTAAGCATGCTGAAGCAAACTATACCGAGTTTGAACACTTATTAATATACACTGAACAGATGATGTTCCACAGCTAAATATACAGCAGAAGGTTCGAATGTGTTAATGCCCAACAGCTATAGTTCAGTTATTTACAAAAACACTCATCAACCAGATCAACAGAACTTCTGGCTTTCACTGACATAGCAAAATCACATCAATGAGGTCAAAAGTTCAATTGTATTCTGTGACGTCTAAAACCACCTTTCTACAGATACAGTGGCAAATATGGCTTTAAATAACCTCAATTTTGAACAAAGTTAACTGCTTAACTAAAACTCCCCAGTGTCACCATTAGTTCTTCCTAAACTGGGGCATCCTGGGGGAGGAACTCAAACAGCCACGCCAAATCAAATTTTGAGCAGTCTCAAATTTAGAGGGAAGCCTATTTAGCATGATTTTCATAAAATCAAAGCGGGAGGGCTCCGCGGTGCCAGGCACATCGTAAAGTAAAAATGGTGTTTTAATGTTAGAGCTGTGGCAGGCAAATCCCCTTCTGCACATAACCTTTGTATTTTATGCACATTAGTATTTCTTTTAAATGTGTGCACGTATGAAGCCCAAATTAAATAAAAGCTCTGCTTTAATGGAGTTTCTCAATGCAGTAGTTGGGTACTTGCACTGCAAAATAAGGAACAAATGTAAAACGTTTTCAGCAAGGAATCAGGGCTCCTATCTCTTAGGAAAAGGACACATATGGCGCTAGTTATGTACTGAGGGACCAAGAGAAGCTGCAATCTTAGAAAAATAATGGGACACAGTCGCAGACTACAGTTGGGAGTTCCTTGTAGGAAGCTATGGAAGGCTTATCGGGCAACAACACCGCATTCTGCTTAATATTGCATCTACTGGTATCGACCACGACAAATAAAAATAGGTCATGTAAGTGAAGAATATAGTAAATGTTGTGAATAGGGCAGTATGTCTGGCTGTGACATAAAAAGTCTCAACTTGCACTACTTTATAACAGAATGGAACTCACTAAGGCCTTGCATAATGGCAGATCCATGTATGCGCATGCAGGTTAGAAGGATAACTCACTAGCTGGTTCTGTGCTGCCAAGAGAACAATGGCTTCTAGACATTAAAAACAACTTTTCTGCAAATGTTTCACTTGCATAGAAACTTTGCTCACCCGATGAGTAGCCACAGCAAATGAGGACAGTTCTAGGCAAAACCTACATTACTTGTAGGTCCTTGATTTGCATTATTTTTGTAATATCGCAAGAAATAAAATTCTTTCAAGCGTAACTGGTCGGCAATATTTTTTAATTGCTGTCAAACTAGAGTTTTTACAACTCTAAAAGAAATATCTGTTGAAGGTTTGCCTACACAGAATCATTGCAAGTCTGACATTAATTCACACGTATGCCAGGCATTTAAGTCATTTTTTATATAAGAAGCCTGTGTTTTGGGCAAGACTTTGGAAACTAACATCTATGTCAGTTTCATTATATTCCGAATGCCTGACTCATCATATTCCAGATGCGTACGTGGTAATTACAGGATAGCCATACCAAATCTAGACACTAAGATGCACGTAATTCAACCAGTCGACAAATTCAACAAAATAAACTGATTTAACATGTTAATGAAAAACAATTTTGCAATGAACAATTCTTTTTCAACTTAACTGGCACAAAACATGTAAAAAATGTTTCCCAATGCAAATATACAGCAATCAAAAGGAATCATTAGCCACAAAGGTGAATGCACTTTTGGCCAAGTCGAATAAAAACTGATCATGCTGAAAAGTTGTGTGGCAGTCTCAGCATTCATTTGTCTTTCAGAAACAGACAAGCAAGCCAAGAGTCAGTAACTGGAAAAAACTAATCAATGTCTCCAATTTGCATCTACTTTTTTCCTTGAGTATTAGGGACATTTCCATTTTCCCCAAGTTGAAAAAACTAGTGGCAGTAGTCAAGTTATTAGGACGGGTCATCCGCTACTGTTACATGGAAGTCCCACAGGGGACAGACTAAGGGTTGATGATGACAGAACCAGCGGAGGCTCCACCACTGGAAACTTGGCAGTTTGCCCACCTTTAAATGAGGTAAGGGGAGAAAATGTAGTTCACGGCAATTCTTTCCAAACTCTACATTAAACCCAAAGTCTAAATCAAATGGACAACAGAAGACATTTTTTCAAGTACAAAGTCCCAAGTAAAGTTGTTACACTAAAATATTGACATTTCTGATTGGTGATTTGAAGCAGTTTCTTAACCTTGATTAAGTACATCAGGGTTGTGTTTAGCAGTTTTTCAATTTTACAACAGGATTAACAATACAAAATGACAGCACTGCGGAGAATGGTGCGGCGTCTTCTTCCAAGTTAACTCCAAAACCAATATCCCTGCAACAGAGACGTTAGAGAAATTTGTACAAGGTTCAATCCATGCTCTACTCCCCTGTTTCTTTCCCACACATATAAACTCAACACAGGCTAATTCAAGGTGCTGTAACAGACATCATAAAAAGAAAAAAGTTTTCCAACATTCCGGACTCAAACAAGTGGCTCACTTCTACTTTCAAATTTGACTGCATCAAAGTGGCACCTGGAAAGCAGAGGTGAAAAGAGGTACGAGCGGGGTTGGGGAGAGAAGGCGAGAATATTAACCAGCATTTTGGCTAATGGGAAAGAACTAAACACTTAACATTGTAAAACAAAATAAAACAAAATGATGTAAAAATGTGAAAAGCAACATTTTATTAATGTACTGTGAAGTTGGAGGCACTGAGAAATGGAAGGCCGATTTGAACCTAGGAGTACAATCATCCGTATTCACTCTACCAAAAGTTTTACTTTTCCCTACGTTTTTCTGCCAGCAGCATTTATCAAACTACAGGATTTACAATGAGATTTTCAGTGAGGTATAAAAGAATTCCAGAAGTTGAAATTGAAGAAATAAAGTAACAATTACCTGCTAAATATCAAGAAAATCGTTTTAGTGAGTCCTCCGCTAAATCTCTCCTGTATGGTGGGATTTTAATAGCACAGCAACACATTATTGGCCAGCCAACATATACTAAACCTCAAAGTCTAAAGAAGCTACGACCCTGCTGCATTACTTCCATACATCTTTTAGTTCAGAATGATTTTTCAACACACTCCAATTAACTAAAATAATTTAAATAAATAAAAGAAACACTCATAGAATTAAACTAAAAAGGAAATTGTCTACCCAATATGCATCTATTCATAGCATGCAGTGCTGCAGAGTCATATGCTCTGCATACTCCTGCCAGCTAGTGTGGAGCTCGGACGCTTTGCAAGTTGTTTTTCTTCAAAGAAGTCTTTCGAGTCACGATGGATATAGTGACTCCTCCCATTGTTGGCAATGTGCATTGGCCATATTAGATTGTTTTTCGCATAGCGGAGGAGAGGACACTTCGGTTCACAAGTGTATAGCAAAAAAAAACTGCTTAATTAGTAAAAGGAAGAGATCCATGATCAGAGCCACATGCTCCTCATGAGGGTGGGTGCACATAAATAGCACTATACGCTACAAACACATGCTTACAAAATAGCATTTTCCGTTTGTAACGTGTTGCTATAGATACACCTGCTTTGAATAAACTATAAAGCAGTATTCTTCTACATGTGGGGGCTAGCATTTGGATTAAACAGGTGTCTGGAATAAGCTCCTCAAGATCGTCTTGTCTATCATTGTGTTATATTTCATTGAGATGCTGCCTGGAATGGCACATCTCTATGATGCTCTTGAGATTCTGCCGTGATGTTATCTATGTAACATCATTGGCAGTTGGTCCAGCTGTGTCTGGCAAGAAGCTGTTTGGGAGCATTCTTCTATCAAATAAATATACTTGAAGATATTGAGTTCCTGTCTTCATGTGAATTATTCATAACACATTGCTTGTTGTCTGGTGAGGATATTTGCAGAGCAGTATTTTGGAAACGTGTGGGGTTGACCAAGTGGAGCTGCTTTACATATATCAGCAAGGAGGACCATAGTTTCTGCCTTCTACCAAGTAGCCTGTGGCCTTGGTGTGTACCGGTTGGAATGTATTTTTCTGGTAATGCCTGCTGTAGATATATAGTGAGTCTTTGTGAAGTCTACAAAAAGCTTGTCTGCCTTGAAAAAGTTCTTAGCCCTTATAACAAGTAGAAGAATTATAGCAAACTCAGATTCATATGGAGAGAGGCACAAAGGACAAGAAGGTAAGGGCACTAGCAGTTAGGCCGGAACTTGTCAAACTGAAGGGAGAACCCGACTGAGGAAAAGAGGAGCCTGGAGGAACGCACTGGGACAGAGACCAGGAGGAGGAAGAATTAGTGAGGAAGAGTGGTGGTGCACAGAAGGATGTTATTGTGAACTAAATCATGAGTAAAGCAAGCTGTCCTGGTGTGGCATTGTTTGTAGCCCTGTCACAGCACTGCCAATGAATAAATGAGAGCATATTTAAAATCTAAAGTGTGCTGAACTCTCTCTGCTACTGAGTCTGGTTGAGGAAAGTAGACCAATAGTTCTGTCTGGTTAAAGTAGAAGAGGGTACTGCCTTAACCTCTTCAGCGCAGTGCGAATTTTCGCGCTGTGCTGAAGGTTCTATTGAGCGGGCTGGGCCATGCCGGAGTGGTTCAGTCATTAGCACAGCTCAACCGGCGCTCATGACGGAACCACTCCGTCATGAGCACCGAAGGGGTTAAGGAAGTAGAAATGGTATATTACGTGAAATCCTAGTTCTTTACCAGGGAAATATCCCTTGAAATCATAAGCACTGAATAGTTCCGCCCACATGCAAGGATCCCGGAGCAGTTCTTTTAAAGTCACATCTACTTTCCCTTGATTCAGAAAGGCCAGGAAACATGTGACAAAAGCAAAACCAGCAGTTGATGGACGGATTGCAGAACAGTGTAATACATTCACCCCAGTCCAGAGATCTGGGCCTAATTCCATCGTTTTCTTGCACTCCACACCACCCCAGTTCAGACATGGCCATATGCAAATCAGCCTTGAGCCTGTGCCTCATGGGAACAGTCCAGCCCAAACTGCCAAGCCATGTCTTTCTTGGACCGGAATCAAGCATCCTAGGACGGGTCTCTGGCTATCAGTCGTCTTCAGCCAGGATAGCTTGACTCCAGTGGTGTGGAGAGCATGGGTCTCACGTCTGAGCATACCCATCCTACTCGGGGTGACAAATGCAAAACTAACAGATGGACAGAATGCACAACATAGTCATACATTCACCCCATTGCAGAGATCTGGGCCTAAATCTATCGTTTTTTTGCACTCCACACCACCCCAGTTCAGACATGGCCATATGCAAATCAGCCTTGACCCTGTGCCTCATGGGAACAGTCCAGCCCGAACTGCCAAGCCATGTCTTTCCTGGACCGGAATCAAGCATCCTAGGACCGGTTTCTGGCTATCAGCCGTCTTCAGCCAGGACTGGGGTGGCTTGGTGAGCAAAATAACAATGGATTAAACCCAGATCTGTGACTGGGGGTGAATGTTTTGTCATTGTGCAACATTCCGTCCATCATCTTGTGTGTTTTGCTGTTAACCCTATGTGGGAAGGGTATGCCCAGACGTGGGTCCCGTGCTCACTAAGCCACTGGAGTCAAGCTATCCTGGCTGAAGACGGCTGATAGCCAGAAACCGGTCCTAGGATGCTTGATTCCGGTCCAGGGAAGACATGGCTTGGCAGTTCTGTCTGGACTGTTCCCATGAGGCACAAGGTCAAGGCTGATCTGCATATGGCCATGTCTGAACTGCGGTGGCTTGGTGAGAAAAATAACGATCTAAATTAAACCCAGATCTGTGACTGGGGGTGAATGTTTAGTCATTGTGCAACATTCCGTCCATCATGTTGTGTGTTTTGCAGGAAACCTGCGACAGCCATATTAAATTGTGCAGCCTTAAAAACAGGCTCAATTGCCAATCCTATTGAAATACTTTAAACTTTAAAAGGGTCACATACGCAAGCTACTTAAGTAAAATGAAAAGGGACCTTTAAAAAATGTCCTTCACAAACACTCTTTACTTCTTTTTAAAGTAAGATAAGGAGTAATACATGAAGCCTGCAGCATTAAAACAAAGCAAACAGGATACTGCACCTTTATCGGCCTCATTCTGGAGCAAAGCTCGGTCTTGAAGGTTTTTTCCTCACCAATTTTCCTCCCAGGCTTCCTAAAGCAGATTCACTTGACATCCTTTAGGGTTTAGAGTATAACTTAGATATTTTCCTGACAGGAAATATAACAAATTGTTCACAAATTGAAATCTATTTTTGCAGACTGCCCAGAGTTCCCCAGAAAAAAGGGCAAAGACAGATTCACAGAGGATCTGTATCTTGTGTTTGCAAATTCTCATGACTGCAAGATCCTTTCCAGGCACACTTTGAGGGAGGGAGTGAGAACATTCTCTTCCATGACCAGGGGGAGCACCACAGAAGACAACATTCATTGGCTAGAGAGACTTCTGAAGGGAGAGGAGAGTCTGTTGGCTCCTCCAGTGCCAATTGTCACACTGAGGACTCCCACAGAGGGAGATCCAAAAAGAGAAGATCTAGTGAAAAACAACAATCCTATTCGATGCAGAGGACACAGACATCGAGAAGAGGTACAGCATCTACTTGTTCAACCTCAATGGCTGGATCAATGTAGAAAGAGCACAGTCAACGTACATAGACCCCAAACGATGTAGAGAACCTTGATGTCAAAACATCATTCAATCTCACTGACCAAGATAGTGCAGTGGCTTTCGCAGATGAAGGTGCATAGACTTACTTCAGAGTTTGAGTCGAAGTACTCCCGAGCCTATTCATCAAGGCCAACCCTCTCCAGTGACCATTCGAGATTTGCTCACACCACTTTGGGCTCCAACCGACTCCACTCATCCTCCACAGCACTCTCTCCTTCAAACATCACAACCAGCAGTACCTCCGCTTCCAAGGCCACCAGTCACCCTTTTTCAGCCACCGGTCTCCTGTGGCAGTGGCACCTACACCAAGGCAACCTATTTCCCATGTTTGGAACATATCCCTTGATACCGGAGTTTTTCCCCGATTGCTGGAAGCACGCCACATTGCTTCCCTTGAAAAAAAAGAAAAAAACACCAGAGCCACAGGGGATTTTAGCAATCTCAGGCCAATTACGCTATTACCAGCACCCGGAGAAATGCTGGAGAAGCTGGTTCAACGCCAACTGAACCACTTCATTGAAAGTAATGCCGTCCTGCATGAAACACAGTCAAGCTTTCGGTCGTGTTTTAGCACCGTGACGGCCCTCAGAGGTTGCGGAGTCGGTCAGATGGGCACTAGATTCAGGGGCATCAGCAAAGCTGGTGCTCCTGGATCTATCTGCAGCATTCGACATGGTCGGCCACGCCAGGCTTCTCCAGAGACTGGAAAACATCGGCCTGGGTGGGAAGGTGCGGGCCTGGCTGCAGTCCTACTTGAGCTCCCGCTCTCAGAAAGTCGCTCTTCGCCCCTTTTGGTCCAAACCTAAACCTCTCTGGTGTGGTGTCCCCCAGGGCTCAGACCGGAGTCCCTTACTTTTTAACGTGTATCTGGCCCCTCTCTTTACCTTAATTGCCAACTGGGGTGAAAAAAAAAGCAATTTCCTATGCCGATGACACACAGTTGGTCTTCTCTGATCAAGAGCAGACAAAAGAGGCCTTTGGCAATTTTAAGGGCGGTCTTCATGACATTGCTATCTGGATGAATACGAATAAGCTAAAATTAAATGCAGGGAAAATGGAGGTGATCTTTGGTAAAGGCCCGGTGACCTCGCCAGATCTATGGTGGCCTACTGAAATGGGCCCCCTGCCTTCCCCGAGCACTAGTGCCAAAAATCTGGGGGTGAGAGGGGAAGACTACCTCTCCTTTTCTGCCCACATTCAACAGACATCGGCTGGTTGCTTAAATAAACTAAGAAATATCCGAAAGTTCCTGGATTTACTACCAGAAGAGTGCCGTAAATTAGTAGTCCATGCCACTGTTACATCCAGGCTGGACTATGCCAACAGCCTTTACCATGGCCTGCCGAAGTATGCGATCCAGCGATTGCAGATGGTGTAGAATGCGGCTGCGAGGCTGATCAAACACATACCGTTTAAACATCAGGTCTCTCCGCACCTGCGTGACCTGCAATGGCTGCCAGTGGCAAGTAGAATTGAATTTAAGGCCTTGACCCTGGCCTACCAGGCATTGCAGGGTAAGTGCCCAAACTACCTCAAACTAAGATTCCGCCATTATAAGCAGGTGCGGTCCCTGCGCTCGAATACGCAAAATTTGCTCTATGTTCCACGCTTCTCGAAGGCTCGGCTTGGGGGTAGAGCTTTTTCGGCCAGAACAGCTAAATTGTGGAATGCCCTACCACTGTCTCTTCGTAATGCGAATTCAGAGCCTTGCTTCAGGAAACAGCTAAAGACGTGGTTTTTTAATCATTAATTCTTTTTCTACCTCCCTGCTTTCTTAACTACTCGGTACACTGACCCTTGCTCACTAAGCGCCAGGACACCTCCTGGTGAGGTAGCTGTATGCGCTATATAAACTTCATTATTATTATCTCACTCCTGTCACACCAGACCTTGCATCTATAGGTCAAGATTCATTTGTCGTCATCGTCCAAGGTCTCTCAGACTCACACTCAAGATGGAGAAGATGCTCTACATCTGGTGGTAGTGGTGGCACAGACAGTCACACATCAGAAGAACAAACAAGTTAAGCGTTCAGATCCTTAATCTTGCCATTCAGAATCTTCTTCTGGACTGTATTTGCCCACATTAAAAGATTCTCTCCATCAAGAATATCTCCTATAGATGTTATTCACACCTTCCAGGTGGTACATATCAGGAATGCTAATGTACGAGTTACTTACCTTTGGTAACGATGTATCTGGTAGAGACGATTCTAGCTGCAGATTCCTTAACGTAGAATTATCCCCAGTCGTAAGACTGGATCCGGAATATTGTTTGCTATAGCACGACTCCACCCTGACATCGTCTGCGGGCGTGACGTCAGCAAGGTCACATAAGACCCACCCCGGCGCGCCAACATCAGTTTTCTTCAGAGAACTTTTCCGCGCCACAAAGCGGAGCCATCACAAACAAAAACTGTGAGAATATGTTAACAGTGTGCAAAACAATCAGATAAACAGAAAGGGAAGAAACAAATGGTGAGGAACAGCAGGCTCCAGGATAGTGCTGGGCACTGTGGCACCGAAAGTCAGAAGGGAAGAGCAGAGCACAGCTACTGCGAAGCAACCCTGCAAGCAAATACAACATCCTCCCTGGGGACAGAAAAGCATGTGAAAAAAAGTCACAGCAGACGAAAGAGGCCTGCCACCCCAGTCTATAAACAGTGAGGGACAACAAGGCCAGAAAAGAAGAGTAAAGTCAATTTGCCCCAAGACAACACCAGCAAGGAGAGGCGATTCACTGGAAAGAGCGAAGGGTCGAGGTACAGCCAAGAGACTCCAACTCAAAGGACTGCAGAGTAGTCAAAGTTCAAGCAATGAAAAAGTGAGAAGAGCATGAGTAGGCCCCACACCAGAAGACCAGGGTGCAGGAAGTGTGGAAAAGTAAATTTTGCCATGTTACATGTGCCTACGTGTTCCCCATGTTATGTCATATGTGCATGATCGATATGCATGTATTCCCCTCTGATCGATTAAAGACGCAATTACAGTTGTGTCCATCTCTAGTATGCCAGTTTCCAGTCTTCGTGAATACAACGAATATTAGGCCTATGCAAAGTTATGTTGCCACATTTCACGGTGTGCACGTTAATTCATTGAAACGTCCCCGGTTCTAGGCCTCAAAAGGGCCCGGAATCAGATTCAGCTCCTGTTTCCTGAACCCTCTCCGAGGAGCGATACAGCCCCCACCTGTATCCCTGACCCTTAACTTACTTCATGCCACGCAGTGCCCGGCTCGGCCTGGCTCTGCCTCTTAGTCTGCCAAGAGTATGTTATGTTTCTAGTTATCAGTCCAGCCCTCCTCCTCTGCATTCCTAAGCTACTGGATTGCATCAATAGTTCCGTCATGGTCTAGCCTTTATGTCTCCATGTAAGAGAAATACTGTATTAATATTCATAGAATATTCCTCGCACACACACTACATGTAGAATTATGCATGCACCAGTCTTAGTGTCTGTTAGCCTTTACCCTGATAACTTTTGGATTCTATCAACATGTTCTCTAAACATCAGATACTAGATAGGCTTTAGGTACATGTCGCTCGGACACTCCAGACTTTCGTCTCCTCTTCTAGCGCAGAAGTCATAGCCCCCCAGTTCTCCCTAGTAACACGTCATTGCCAGTTTGCGCGCACCACTAGGTTAGAGGTCCCAGCTGCTCAGGTAGCCCCCTCCATGTTTCCGCCCCGTTTATGACATATTCTGTTACGTTTACATCACATGTCTATGTATACGCCCTGTACACGCCTTCTTGTTACTTCATTTTGCCCTTATCTTTCGCGACTGCTACAAACTCCGCCTACTGCTACGCCTACTGTATTGAATACAATGTATTTGTTTAACTATAAATATTGTGCACTGTTATTAAAGTTTTGCTAGCCATTCCCAGATCCTGCCCCGGCAGCTGCCGGGCCCTGCCATCCCATTCCCATGCAGGCTGTCCTGTTCCAGTCCTTTTATGCTTGATTAAAGCCTGTATACTCTAGCTACCTCGTATCTTGACTCTTATTTATTGAGCTAACCGTTTATCGATTATAGTCAAAAATAGATCAGGTAATTAATTATTTATTTACCACATAATGGCGCCCGAATAGGGACTTGCCCTTTCCCCACGCGCCGGAGAAGCCACGCAGGCCCCCTGATCCTCTGCAGCCGTGACGGAACCATACCGTGCACGTGCAGATATTTCTGCTTCAAGTATCCCTCAGGCCCACGGAGGAGACGGAGGTTGCGGTCCAGCGTCCAGACGAGGCGGTGGAGGAACGCGGCGAGTCCCGACCAGAGCCCAAGCCGAGAGTCCAAGGTCCGAGGTATCCGGAGGCCCACCTGTAACTGAAGTCCGAAGTTCGTCCGTCCGTCGTCGTAGCAGTCCAGTCCAGTCCGAGGCCTTCCGTTCTTGCTGCTCGGTGAGTACCATTGCTGGGGTAGTATCTAGACAGGGTCAATTAATTTGTCTCTGGTCCGTGGGTTTGGGTACGCAAATCCAACACGAAGTGTCCACCTAGGTGGATGCGGGTCCTGACGTGTCTCTTTATGAGACCGGTAAGTTTCGTACTGTTTTAGCAGTACATCTAGTCATTCTAGTAAGTTTCTGTTCCAGTAAGTTCTGTCCTCGAGAAGTTCATGTGTTCTGTTCTCAGTATTCCAGGTAGTATTTTGTCCGAACTGTTATTTTAAATGTTATTTCATGTGTTTTCAATGTCGTGGTATGAGTGATTTGTTTTCTTAAAGTTATTGTGTTTATCGTGTATTGTATTGTGTCCAGCCTTAGTTATGCCTCTGTTCAAGAAGTTACGTCAGTTAAAAACTAGAAAAGGTCTGCTCGAGGAAGCAGTTCCTGTCCGGCCTAGGGACAGTCCAGGTCATTTTATGTATCACAAGCATGGCATAAGTGCCATATTATATCTAGATTTATGGGTGGAATACACCAAGGAATTAGAGGAAAAGTATAGATGGCCCGTATCAGGCACATGGGATGCCGAGTGCATCATGCGAGTAGAAGAAGCATTATGGAAAAAGAAAGCCAGACAGTCACAGAAAGATGCCATCGAGTTATGGCGCAAAGAATCTCATAAAAGAACAGAGAAAGAAATCAGAAAGTCAGAATTAAGTAGAGAATCCTCTGAAAGTGCCCAAGAAAGGGAATTAATCGAAATAGGTGAACGAGTTAAAGCCGAACAGTCAGACAGACAGAGAAATGCCCTCATTAAGGGTATGTATCCTCTTCTTGCCGAGGGCTTGCCGAGAGCAACCCCGGAAGCACCATGTAATTTTCCGCCGCCATTATTTCCGATTAAGCTACGTCACAAACCGACCGCAGCTGATATTTTTCTCTCGTCCTATTTGGACAACACAGTCCCAGAATATGCAAATCCCGCTCCGCCAGCTCCTGTAAATAATGTAATTCCCGTTCCTCCAGCCACCGGGGCACCTGTTACAGCACCTGTTACGGTACCCCCGGTCCAGCATATAGTACAAGTTCCCGCTACATCGGTCACTCTGCCAGCACGAAGAGTATCAGTCGACGATTCCAGTTTAGGGGCCGCGGGAGGAGGTCCTCCTGGTACCCCGCCGCCACACAAACGTGTAACATTAGTCGAGTTACATGAACGTGCGTTACAGCGTACGCCCAAATATCAGTCCGTTGCAGATATCAGACGAGCTCTTACCGAATGCCGTTATGATCCAGTCCCAGGCGATGATAATATGGTTATATATTCATTGCGCGTAAGACGGGTGACCGAGTATTTGGACACCCTACCGAATATGAAAGAAGATCTAGACAGAATATATCGTTTCATCCGTACAGGAGAAGACTCAGAAAGTATTGGCGAAATCATGTCTCTAAGGAAAGCGGAGACCCAGCTCATGTTATTAAAGTTTCTAATCAATTGTTTAGTAAGGGAACAAGATTGTCCGACTAAAGATCCGACCGAAATGAAAGTCCTGACAAGGTGGAGTGATAATATAGCCGAGGGTAGACACAAGACACTCAGTAGTATAGAAAGTATGTACAAGAAAATTCGTAAGGAAATAATAAGGTTACACGAGAAACGCAAAGAAGCACAAGTAAGCGAGAAGGAAAACGACTCTTCTACTGAAGAGGTAGAAGACGAGAATACCGCCAGAATAGCGTATGTAGGTAAATCTAGATTTCCAGACCGACATTCACGCCTAGTACACAAGAAAGTTTTTCACCTTCCAGCACCAGAACAAGGTTCTCTGGAACAAGTATTTCAAGCTACCGATCACATTCTGAAATCACGAATCGGTCATAATGAACTCAGTACCATGCATGAACAAGAACTAGCCCGATCAGCAGTCCGATGGGTTACTGATTCTACCACTTTTCCAGACGAAATAGTGGCACAAATGTTTCTGAAACTGCCCCCAGCCGAGCAGCGACTGGTGGGTATGTATATGATCCAGCACCTCATTACATTATATGAGGGACAACATTCTGATCCAGGTCCGTTACATGATGTTCTGAACGAGTTACTCCAGTATAAATGGAAAGGTTTAGGTACCGATTTAATTAGTGTCATTCTAGAACAGCGCCACAAATATAGAACGTTTCTGAATCCGCATTTTGTTCACGTCTCACCCCCAGAAAGTAAGCCATTCTACATAGATAGACAGAATCCGTTACGAGAAGTACATCCAGTTAGGACACCGGATGGTGAAATGCAACGAGTGTTTGTTTACACTCCCATCACAAAGATGGAACTCTTAGAGATGAAGAAATTAATTCCCTGTCACGACAAAGATCCAGCAGGGTTCCATCGAGAATTAAAAGACATGCTCCGTATGGGAGAATACACGTATCCAGATATCATTAAAATGCTAAAGGTCCTGTTGCCCGCAGGGGTATATGAAAAACTCAAGGAAAAAGAATGGGAGGTGGGAGAGAAAAAGATTGATTGGACAGCTCTAGAAGCTGAAGATAAAATACGAGTACCAGGTACCGGTCTTGGGGACAAATGTAAAGAGTTGCCAGAGTTATTGATTCAGGTTTTGCCAAGGTTATTAGCCACGAAAAAGGAAGATTGGGATGCAATCTCAGCATGCAAACAGAAACAGGACGAAGATACTAGTGATTTTTATTCTAGATTCGAAAAATGTTTCATTATCAACAGTGGTCTGAAGACAGGTAGCGAGTCATACCCTCATCTTTTTGTTACTAAACTAGTCGAGAATTCCAGCCCACAAGTTAAAAATCGAGTTTTGAAAGTCGAAAGTACTTGGCAAGCTAGTACCCCGTCACAAATGTTACAGATGCTCCAGTATCACCAGAATAGAATCAGGGAAGAGCAAGAACATGAAAGGAGACGTATGAAAGACACGAAAATGAAAGTACTAGTTGCACAATCTGTCCCACAAGACAGTCAGAAGAGGGGTCCGAATCAAGCCAGTCATCCTGCAGCTCCCGTTAAAGGGACTTGCAATTACTGTAAACAGCCAGGTCATTTTATAAACGAGTGTGCAGTTCTGAAACACAACATAGCTACTGGTAAGACTAAAGAAAGACCACGTCCGCCTAGACAAGAACAAGTATCACAGACTTCTCAGTCACCACAGAATGCACAACAGACAGTTCCAGCACCGCAGCCTATTGCTGCAACACAGCATGTTACACAACAGATGTACCAGTATGCCCAGACAGAGTATCCAGAGTATCAACAGTATTTATGAAACAGCCTAGAGAGGGAGGTAGGCTTGCCTCTCATCGAGATACCTGTAGATCAAGAGGGTCCCTATGTACACAGTCAAGTATTAGGGAAAGACAGAAAGTTTCTGATTGATACAGGGGCAAGTAGGACTACTATCAGTCATGACGAGGTTCCAGGGGCTCCGCTCTCAGGCTCTAGAAATGTTTCCCTTGGATTTTCAGGAAAGCCTATTGTAAACGAGATATCAAAGCCAGTTACTCTAGAAGTTGGTCCATTGTCCCGAACTACTGATTTGTTACTTACGAAGTCATGTCCAGAAAATTTGTTAGGTATTAAAACATTAAAAGAATTAGGTGCAGTTATTTGCTGTTCCCCAGAAGGAATACGTTTGTTTTTAAGAGACTTTAAAGGTCACTATGTATTACGTGATTTTGATCCAAGATTGTCTAATGTACCGCAGCATTTATGGGCGCAAGGTCCAACTGATGTAGGTTTTATGCGAATCACACCCCATCGTGTGACCCTCAAGCAAGGCATAGTCTTGCCACGAATCAGACAGTACAGATTGCCACCTGAGGCTGTAGCAGCCTTATCCAAAATTATTGACGAGCTTATTGCTCAAGGAGTGGTTGTAGAAACTGACTCCAATGTATGTAATTCTCCTATCATTCCAGTCATGAAACGAACTGATCCAAATGCACCTCCAGTATATCGATTAGTGATTGACCTTCGAGAACTTAATAAATGTATCATACCCCAGTATCCAGTAGTCCCAGATATTTCATCCCTATTGACAGCTATTGATTCTGAAGCTAAATTTTTTACAGTAATCGACCTCAAGAATGCATTTTTCAGTGTCCCGATTCATCCAGACAGCCAGTATCTTTTCGGTTTTTGTTTAAATGGAAGGAGCTATAAATTTACACGAGCTCCTCAAGGTTTCACAGAAAGTCCTAGCATTTACAGTCAAGCACTCAAGAGACAACTAGACAATATTCACATGCCAGCTGACACTGCCCTGCTCCAGTATGTCGATGATCTACTGATCACAGCCCGTTCTGAACGTGACTGCGAGCGAGCGTCACTTACAGTCCTGTATTTCCTAGCCGAGATGGGGCACAAGGTGTCCCCTTCGAAGCTTCAATTCTGTGTCCAGCAAGTGATCTACTTAGGCCACTTACTGTCCAAGTGGGGTAGGCAGTTGACACCAGACCGTATCCAGTTAATAGCGAGTCTTCCACAGCCCAAGACACAGAAGGAGGTACGTGCTTTTATCGGCCTTACTTCTTACTGCAGACAATGGATTCCTCAGTATGCATTTCTAGCCAAGCCACTGATACAGTTAACGACACAGGAGGCAGCCGTATCGACTGTCCTCCCTTGGACATCTGAACATACACTTAGTTTTAATGAATTAAAGAAAGCCTTATGCCAAGCACCTGTTCTAGCTACACCGAACTACAGTAAGCCTTTTACACTTTTTGTCACAGAACGTAATGGTATTGCATTATCTGTTCTCACACAAGATCAAGCAGGACAGTACAAGCCTTGTGCTTATTTTTCGAGCACATTAGATCCAGTAGCCCAGGCTCTGCCTGCGTGCCTCAAGTCAGTCGCAGCTACAGCTCTAGCTATCAGACAAAGTGATTCCATAGTATTAGGACACTCCCTGACAGTACAAGTTTCACATTCCGTGGAAGTTCTTTTAAACCGAACACAGACTCAGCACTTGACCATTGCACGTTTAACAGGTTATGAACTGACACTGTTCCAGCCACACATAGAAATCAGACGCTGCAACGTTTTAAATCCTGCTACACTGTTACCGTCAGTTACTTCAAATCCTGCCACACATGACTGTGTGGAAGTTATTAACACTATGACTAAGCCAAGACAAGACCTGACAGACATTGCATTACCTAATCCCGACCTGACACTTTATGTGGACGGTTCATGTATGAGAACCAATACAGGAGAACTAGTAGCCGCGTATGCAGTGACTACTGAAACTGAAGTTATTGAAACACACCGTATTGACACCCTGTCTGCTCAAGCAGCAGAGCTAGTTGCTCTGACCCAAGCCTGCATACGTGCCAAGGACCTGAAAGTAAACATATATACAGATTCACGTTACGCATTCGGAGTTGTACACGACTTCGGAGTGCTCTGGCAGGAGAGAGGTTTCATGACTTCTCATGGAACCAAGATTCAGCATGGTCTCCTCATTCAAGCTCTGTTAGATGCAATACATTTACCGACAGCTATCGCTATCATGAAGTGCAAAGCACATACGAAAGTTACTGACATCATTTCCCAAGGTAATGATCTAGCAGATCGAACAGCCAAGCTTACAGCTCAGACTCCAGACATTCCAGTTAACACGACACAGACATTCACTCTAGATCCGACTACATGTATGACAGTTAAGGACCCTACACAAGATGTCATAGACATACAGTTACATGCTACTCCTGAAGAAATCAAGAAATGGTCCGAACAAGGAGGGGTCCAGACAGATCAGGGATGGGTGACGAAGGGAAAAGCCACATGGTTTCTCCCCGACTCTATGGTTCAAGTCATTATCCATACCGCACATAGTCCAGCACATCTAGGAGAAAAAGCTATGTTAGACAGTATCCAGAACCTTTGGTTCAACAAGCATTTACGAGCTGCAGCCAAGCAGAAAGTCCGTACCTGTATGATATGTTGCCAGTTCAATCCAGGTAAAAGTGTCCCGGTGGAACAAGGTGGATTCCAACCTCCTGACCACCCTTTTGAAGTCCTCCAGATGGATTATATTCAGATGGAGCGATGTCGAGGTTTCAAATATGTTCTTGTAGTTGTATGCGCTTTGTCCAGGTGGACAGAAGCATATCCAGTTCCAGATTACACAGCAGCGACCACTGCCAAGCAGTTGGTTCGTGAATTCTTCCCCCGTTATGGACTCCCTAGGGTCGTGTATTCTGATAACGGCCAGCCATTCTCATCTGAGTTAATGAAGCATGTTTCCCTTCTGTTAGGGTACCAGTGGAAGTTTCATTGTGTACGCCATCCTGAAGCAGCAGGTCTCGTAGAGAGACATAATCAGACTCTAAAAATCCGCATTGCCAAAGTCTGTAAAGAGAAAGGTGTAGACTGGCTAGTAGCTCTGCCAGTCGCTTTATTTTATATGCGCATGGTCGCACATTCCAGATCAGGTCTGTCCCCGTACGAGGTCGTATTCGGCCGCCCCCCAAATATGTGGGGTACACCTAGACCCCGAAGTATTACAGATGTTTCCAGTAATATGCTGACAGATTACCTAGCTTCCTTGATGTCTGCCCTACACTCTTGTCGTTCACAGGTTGCCGCCGCATTTCCAGACAATACCGAGGTGACACCGCATGAGGTCATTCCAGGAGACCTCGTGCTAGTAAGGAACTTTGATCGTTCAAGTCCGCTGGAGCCTCGGTGGAAGCAGCCGCAACTTGTCCTTTTGACCACCCGCACGGCCGTGAAGCTGGAAGGCCGCAAGGGGTGGGTCCACCTGTCCCACGTCAAGAAATTCCATGGATGTCGCATAAAAACTTTGGACTGTTCTATTTCTAAGGACTGCCTAAAAATTGACTCTGAATCCAAGCCTCCCCTGTTAGAGGAAACTCCGCAGCAGGAGTATAAAAAGAAACTCAGGTCTAGTAAAATAAGTCAGCCAGTTTAATTGTCTAAGTCCCCCTCGGGTGAAACGGTTAGACAGGTTTTCTGACATGTATGAGATAGACCCCCATAGTGAGAGAGTTAGTCAAAACTCTATCAGATGTATCATTTTTCTAAGTTTCTTATTGTTTCTAAGTCTTATGGTTACTTGCACAAGTTATGCATTACATTTATGTTTCCCAATTTCTCATGTAAATATGTCTTTTAATGCTACAGTAGAGCACACATTTAGTGATCTGCCTCCTCACGAGCTATCCTATCGTCTTGCTATGCGTAATAACACGTTTATTAGAATGTTACACTATTCACACCAGACCAGCAATGCCATTAATTGTTGGGTGTGTGGTCGACTCCCCCCTTTCCAGACACCGAAGGGAGTTCTGCCACTCTTTCCCTATCCGTTTTCACATAATGGTTCGTGTGGAGCATGGTCCACGTTAACGTCATCCTCAACTGATATGTCCCTTCTGAATAGTACATATTTTCCAGACAAGCAAGGTCTCTCCCATAGAACAGAGTTAGATCTAGAAAATGAAGTATATGATTTAGGTAATTATTCTTCGAATTTTATGGTCCTGAATGTTCAGTCTGATACTACTCCAGACTTACCTGCTATTTCAGTACTACCAGTCAAAGGCGAATTATGTGTCAGAAATAATGGTTCCACACATGTAGGACATAGTGATTGTACTACAACTGTCAAGTATAGTGACAGTGGGAAATCTATTTTCAAGGCTTCATGTCATTCTTATTTTGTTTGTGGTCAGACCGCATATGTTCGTCTGCCCCTCGATTGGGATGGAACATGTTACATTGCCTTCCTACTGCCACCAGTTTTCCTAGCCCCATCTGATTATCATAGAAACACACATCTAGTACACATTAGACATAGAAGGGAGATCGAGTCCCCAATTGTCGATCAAACTGAAACTGCTCTAGAACAATATACAGACTTCAATAGAGGTTTCTTCTTCTTTATAGGACCTGTCCAGAATAGTAAGTTAATCCGTAGGTTAACCAGAACCCTTGAAGCAGTAGTGAATGAGACTACTTCTGCTCTAGGTAACTTAACTGAAGAGCAATCTGCTATGAGATTTGTCGTGCTCCAAAATCGTCTCGTTCTTGACGTCATACTGGCCGATAGAGGAGGAGCATGTAGAGTCATCGGATCTAGTTGCTGCATTTTCATTCCTAATAACGCGCCGTCTGTTTATTCAGCTATAACCAGACTTCATAAAATTGCCCATCAGTTACACCAGAATCCAGGCACCTGGACATGGTCCGGTTGGCTCTGGAGTATAATTTCTGCCTGGGAATGGAAAGTATTGTCATTCCTAGGTATAGCAGTAATGATCATATTCAGTTGCTGCCTCTGTTTACAATGTGGCCCTGCGATTTGCGGCATTTGTGCTACATCCTGTATTCCTCGTCCTAGTTCTAAGTCCCGTTCCAAGACAATGCGAGACGAGCAAATGATGCTATATGAAATGATAGATGGTATCATGAATATTGATGTTTCCTGATGGAAACGTAGGGCACAAGGAGGGAATGTGGAAAAGTAAATTTTGCCATGTTACATGTGCCTACGTGTTCCCCATGTTATGTCATATGTGCATGATCGATATGCATGTATTCCCCTCTGATCGATTAAAGACGCAATTTCAGTTGTGTCCATCTCTAGTATGCCAGTTTCCAGTCTTCGTGAATACAACGAATATTAGGCCTATGCAAAGTTATGTTGCCACATTTCACGGTGTGCACGTTAATTCATTGAAAAGTCCCCGGTTCTAGGCCTCAAAAGGGCCCGGACTCAGATTCAGCTCCTGTTTCCTGAACCCTCTCCGAGGAGCGATACAGCCCCCACCTGTATCCCTGACCCTTAACTTACTTCATGCCACGCAGTGCCCGGCTCGGCCTGGCTCTGCCTCTTAGTCTGCCAAGAGTATGTTATGTTTCTAGTTATCAGTCCAGCCCTCCTTCTCTGCATTCCTAAGCTACTGGATTGCATCAATAGTTCCGTCATGGTCTAGCCTTTATGTCTCCATGTAAGAGAAATACTGTATTAATATTCATAGAATATTCCTCGCACACACACTACATGTAGAATTATGCATGCACCAGTCTTAGTGTCTGTTAGCCTTCACCCTGATAACTTTTGGATTCTATCAACATGTTCTCTAAACATCAGATACTAGATAGGCTTTAGGTACATGTCGCTCTGACACTCCAGACTTTCGTCTCCTCTTCTAGCGCAGAAGTCATAGCCCCCCAGTTCTCCCTAGTAACACGTCATTGCCAGTTTGCGCGCACCACTAGGTTAGAGGTCCCAGCTGCTCAGGTAGCCCCCTCCATGTTTCCGCCCCGTTTATGACATATTCTGTTACGTTTACATCACATGTCTATGTATACGCCCTGTACACGCCTTCTTGTTACTTCATTTTGCCCTTATCTTTCGCGACTGCTACAAACTCCGCCTACTGCTACGCCTACTGTATTGAATACAATGTATTTGTTTAACTATAAATATTGTGCACTGTTATTAAAGTTTTGCTAGCCATTCCCAGATCCTGCCCCGGCAGCTGCCGGGCCCTGCCATCCCATTCCCATGCAGGCTGTCCTGTTCCAGTCCTTTTATGCTTGATTAAAGCCTGTATACTCTAGCTACCTCGTATCTTGACTCTTATTTATTGAGCTAACCGTTTATCGATTATAGTCAAAAATAGATCAGGTAATTAATTATTTATTTACCACAGAAGGCATAAGACCCATGAACCCACCAACCAATCACCTGAAAGGAAGGAATGGATCAAACAAACAGAATGAGCATCCCTCTAGGGAGGAAGTGAAAGAGGGCACTCGCAGAAGACAAAACCACCCGGAGGCAGGCGAGTGCAGAAGACCAAGCTGAAGGTCCTCGCAGAACGGGGAGGAAGGGCGGGTCGTGAAGGAATCTGCAGCTAGAATCGTGTTTACCAGATACATTGTTACCGAAGGTAAGTAACTCGTACATCTGATAGAGACTACTATCCGCAGATTGCTTAACGTAGAATATATACCCTAGCCTAGCTCGAACAAAGGCAACACTGGCCTCCGTAGGGGTCCGCATGGGAGAAAGCAATTCCTACATAGGCAACAGCTGCAGACTGAGCCGTCCATCCCCAAGTCCAGCTAGAGGGGGAAGCGGCCAACCCCTGCATGATGGGGGATCCACCGACGAGTGGTGAACTGGAGGGACCCCCGGGGAAGGCGGAGAACCCGGCAGAGGAACCAACCGCGAACTGCGGAAAAGAGGGACTGAGGATTTAGGCTGCGGGGACAGCGAGGAGCCCTCCCTGGAAGACACCGGTGAAAAAGCAACGATGCGGCGTCTTGTCTCCGGAGAGGAAGAGACCAGGAGATGACAAACCTTCGGAGAGGAAGGAACCTCTGGAGACGAATCGAGGACCCGACGCTGGCACGGCGCCATGGAGTCCGCCACAGGCGCCGGCTCAACGTCGATAGGCGCCGGAGTGGACATTGGTGCCGCCGAATCGACTTCCACCACCTCGTGCTCCCTAGGAGAATGGGGCGAGGTCAGAGCTGGTTCGGCTAAGGAATGGCAATGGCTGCCGCCCGCGACTCCGGAAAGCACCCCAGGCATCGCCAGGGAAGTAGGGGAAAAACCTTCGGCGCCAAAACGGCACAGGCTCAGCCTCTGGCAAAGCAGCTGCCCGCTCAGAGGGTCGAGGGGAACTCTGGGACAAACCCTGAGTCCCAGAGACCTCCTGCAACGCACACAGGTAGACCCATAGGGATTTGCGGCGAGGCAGGGATGCCTTGTGTCAAAGAGGGAGCCCCGAAGGACTGCACCTCAACACCACCCTACTACAACTTGAAACTGAACCCTTCGGCGCCGGAGCCACCGGCGACTCCACGGCAGGCCCCGCGCGCGAGGCATGGGATCCGCGGACGTCTCAGGAGGTGGAGGAGGGGCCAAAGAAGCTTGTAGTGCCGCAGCATAGGCTGTCATTTGGGCCCTAGTCGCGCTGATGCTAGGAAACGGTGGGTAGGGTGGCGAGGGCGCTCGTCCAGAAGGGAACCCGTGCCCTCCACCGAATGAGGCCAGGGTCTCGGAGACAAGCTGCAGGACCTACCAGTCGGCGAGTGACGCCCTTGGAGCTGTGGCGAAGGGCGATGTCGCAGCCGGAATCGGTGGCTCCTGGCTTCCGAGGTAGGGGACGGATGCTGGGATGACACCGACCTGGACAAGCAGGCCGACAGCAATTTCATCTGGCGCTCCCGCCATGACTTCGGTTTATTTATTTATAAAGTTTTATATAGCGCGAACTTGACCCAAGAGGGTATCTGAGCGCTTTACATTTAGGATTGTTGCGTTAAAAGTTACATCAGTTACAAGAGCATAGTAAGGTACAGTACATAAAAAAATGTTGGGAGAATTCATAGCGAGAATTCGTAGGAGGGAGGGGATATAGTTCAGGAATTAGAAAACAGACAATCTGAGGGCCAACAATAGTTCAATGCATGAACGGGGAGACTTCAAAAATGTAATCCAACGATAGACGAAAGGGAGGACGAGAAGGGGAAAATCACAAGGGCTCATTAAATCAGTCCTCTGGAGTTCTAGCCTTCGAACGAGTAGTGGAGCGACATCTTCTGGCAGGAATTGCTAGGATTTTTGGTGTGGATTCAGAGGTAGGGATGGATCTAAGGAAGTTAAGGGCCTCCAGAGCTTGCAGAAAAATATGCACCTTCCATCAAGTTCCACGTTGAGTCTTGCAGGATTGAACATTGAGTCTCTGATGCCCCAATCCTGAAACAGGCATCAGACCTTGGTGAACTTACATTTGGCTTCTTGGACCACAGCAATGAAGTCCAGAAATATGGAAATCGGCGATCCCTAGTTTTGAAACAGGCCTTTGTGCTGATAGGCATTGCAGTCTGTCGAGTTATGGTGCACGCCCAAACACCACATACAAATCGGGTAAGGGTCCGTCTTCGACATCTGACAAGCACAAGAGGTACACGTCTTGAAGCCCGAAGGCATTCGCACACTGTTCCGGATCCACATTGCACGCGGAAAAGAAAAAAAAAAGTGGTGTCGGCGAGCTGGGGTGAGGCTTATGTGACCTTGCTGACATCACGCCCGCGGACTATTTCAGGGCGTAGTCACGTGGTACCGCCCGCCTGATCATCTTTTCTTCATACAGATCTAATGCCAGACTGTCATTGTTTCAGTAGCTCCGAAACTTCATGCCACAGATCCATCTTCTACAGTACCTCCTGATAAGGAAAGGAAGAAATTGGATTCAGTGGGCAGAAAGGTATACGAAACCTCTGCAGTTTCCATGAAAGCTGCTAGTTCAACTGCCCTCCTAAGGCGCTATGATATATCTTCTTGGGACTCTAACAGTTCATAGAAGATTTTTCTAGACAGGCATCAGGCTTTCGAGGAGATTATTAACAAAGGAATGATGGTGTCAAACCAAATTATCAGTGCTGCAGGCGATTCCTCCACTATAGCAGCACATGGTTGTCAGGCACTAGCGCTTCGGCGTTAATTTGGCTGAAACTCACAGGTCTGAAAGTGGAAGCTCAACACTGAATTGTGAACCTGCCCTTTTCAGGTAACACTTGCCTCCCTTTAGCTATCATGCTGACAATCCGATTTCTAGAATAAAGTGTGAGCTCAAATCTCTCAAAGCTGTCAGATTAGTGAAAAGGAGTGACTATAGGAGACATTCCTATCGGCCTTAGACTGCTACTACTTCCACCAGTGGGTTCTGACCCTTCACTGGACTACAGGACAACAGCAACCACAATCTTCTCGGCCACAGACAAATCAACAACAGCACCGTCAGTCAAGAGGCAGAGGGGAAAGCAATTATCTGCCCAGGTAACTAAGACAACTAGTGGCAAACAATGGGGTGTCTAGGCTACCACCTGAGTTGCCTACTCCGGTAGGACGAGGTACAATATCTGATCTTCAAGACTTCAGATTCACAAGTCCTCCAACGTCCATTCCATCAAAGAAAACCCCTCTTTACCATGAGAAGAACTGCATCAAGAAGTCTCCATCCTCCTGAAACACGCGGTGGAAAAGGTCACCTCGTCAGAAAGAATCTGGTTTGTATTCTTATTACTTTCTGGTGAAAAAGAAAGGTCAGAAAAAAAAGGTCCAGACCCCATTTTAGACCTCACAAAGGCAAATACGTGGATTCTTAAAGAAGAAGTCAGAATGTTCGCCCTCAAGCAAATCTAGCTCAACTTCATCAGGAAGACTGGCTATGCTCAACAGACCTACACGGTCCCCTTTTGCACATCCCTGTAGCCAGGAAACATCAGAAATTTCTGAGGATCACTGTGGGAAGAGCCCATAGGGAAAAGAAAATCTTAGTCTTTCCAAACCTAGATGCCTGGCTCATTGAGGCTCCTCCTTAACAGCAAGCAAACCAACATTATCATCTAACAGCCATGACTCAACCAACTGGAACTGCATGTGAATCAAGAAAAATCCATCTCTAATCCCATTCAATACTCCCTGCACTAGTGTAGTGCTGGACACAGTACACAAGTGTTTCCTTCGGAGGGAGACTATTGTCTATCCTTCAAACATTTTGCAATCTGAAAGTAACTTATCCAATATCAAGGCAAGTCTCTTCTCTTCTGGATTCAATGGTAACATGCATCTTCCTCGTCCCAAATACCCACCTCTATGTGCAGCCTCTCCAACAATACCTAGAAGACCAATAGGAAAAGAACAATTAAAATTCTGAACAATGTCAAACACTCACCTCCAGTACAGAGATCTGGGTCTAAATCCATCGTTCTTTTGTTCACCATGCCGTTCTTGTTGAGGCCCAGCCATATACAAATCAGTCTTGACCCTGGCTCCTTATGGTAACAGTCCAGGCTGAACTGCCAGGCCAGGTCCTCTCTGGACCAGAAACAAGCATACTAGAACCGGTTTTGAGGTATCACCCCCTCATCAGCCAGGTAAGGTCGACTCCAGTGGCATGGTGAACACAGGAACCATGTTTGGGCATACCCATTCCACTTAGGACGACAAATGCAAAAAGAACTAATGGACGGGATGCTCAACAATGTCAAACAGTCACTCCCAGTACAGAGATCTGGGCCTAAATCCATTGTTTTTATTCACACACCATTTCAGTTTAGGCCCAGCCATATGCAAATCAGTCTTGACCCTAGTCCTCATGGGAACTCATACTGCCAGGACAGGTCCTGCCTGGACCAGAAACAGAATCTGGCTTGGCAGTTTGGGCTGGACTGTTCCCATGGGGAGCAGTGTCAAGACTGACGTGCATATGGCTGGGTCCAAACTGGGGTGGAGTGGTGAGAGAAGAAAACAATAGATTAAACCCAGATCTGTGAAAGGGAGTGAATGCTTTATTTGTTGAGCATTTTGTCCATCATCTGTTTTTTGCTTTTATCGCCCCTAAGTGGGAAGGGGTATGCTCAGACCGGGGCCCGTGCCCTGTATGCCAGATTCAAGCTAGCCTGGCTAATATGGGGTGATACCCCAAAACCGGTCCCAGGATGCTTGTTTCCGGTCCAGGGAGCACCTAGCTTGGCAGTTCGGGCTGGACTATTCCCATGGGGAGCTGGGTCAAGACTGATTTGCATACAGCTGGATCCTAACGGGTGGCATGGGGAGCAGAAAAAAAAATGGATTAAACCCAGATCTCTGACTGGGGCGGAGAATGTTTGATTTGTTCAGCATTCCGTCCATCATCTCATCTTTTTGCTTTTAGAAGACCAATAGGATCAGCTCTCAAGCAGATAGGAGGACAGCGTGATACTAACCACTCATGCCGGGAAATTTCTCAAATAGTGGTGCAGCTCAGAGAATCTACTCAGAATGAATTTTCTCCATACCATTCCGGCCCACACCATAGTGGTAGACTCCTCCCGAGGAGATTGGAGTACTCAAAAGACCATCTTCAGATAAAAGGCACATGGTCTCAGAAGGAATAGTCTTACCACATCAACCTGCTAAAGCTAAGGGAAGGTCAGCTAACCTTGAAGGCTTTTCTCCAGTCATTCGAGACCAACTCTCTCTCCTTGTTCAGAGAAGACAATACAACAACCATGCATTATCTGAACAAACAGGGTGGAACGAGATCCAGACCATCGTTCTCCGGAAGCACACAATCTGGAAATAGCTTTTACCCAGAAATTTCTAAATTGCATTTGTCCATTATTAGGAAAACAGAATGCTGAATCAGACATTCTCAGCATAAGCATTAAAAAAAATCATGAATGGGTACTAAACTACGCTGTACTTTACATCATCGTTTACTATTGGGATTTTCTCAAAAGAGATCTTTATACAGAAGGCGAAAACAAGAAATGCCTAAGCTTCACCTCGAGGTTCTACCAACCAGTTCCACAACAGACAATACGTTATTTGTGAGGAGTGAAGCAAGTCACTAGATCTAGGAGCAGACAATGGATGTACTGGAAATGCCTCATAGGTAGATGATTGCAGTACATCACAAAAAAGGATAACATTAATAGAACCAATTTTTTCAAAGGCCTAAATCTCAATGATTTTCTTTTTAATCTGTGGAAAAGCAAGACAACTCAGTTAAACTTGGGGACTTCGTGAGTTACCAGGAAGGTGGGAGTACCAACTCTTGGAGAGTAGCTCAAATGCTGGCATGGACAGATACAGTGTGAAATTTATGAGGCCTTTTACATTATGTCGAGTCAGAATGCAACACTGCACCGGAGGTGTAAACTCAATGTGACAGGCCCGATTAACGTTGAAAGTTAAAATAATTTGAAAAATACTTCCTGGTTCCGATATGTTCAGAAAACGTACTGGTAGCGCTCCATAGAAAAGGAACAAAGGTTGGGAAATTACTTTAAAGTCGCAATGGGAAAAAAACAAAAAAAACAGTATGGAAGGTTACATAAGAAGACATGTCCTTCTAAAAGTGCGGAAACCTTCTCATTGAGGATCAGTATCAAAAGATGATGCTTTTAGGTGGATACAGATAAAACACATTCAGTGATTTTCTTCTCAATGACTTAGTTCTTTCATCGAAAGCCTTACTGGAGAAAAACTGTATGAATACACACTTTAAAAAAAATCTATTCGAATGACCTCCTTAGAGGTCACCAGATGAAAATGAGTTACTAACCTGTAACTACGGTTCTCCAGTATTGGTATCTTTCATAGATTCACATGCTTGAGTAATCACTGTCATCGCAGTGAGAGTCCCACTGTATTCATGTAAAAGCAGTAGATAATATTACAATAGTCTACAATGCAATGAAGAGTCACTGCACTAGCCTATCCATTTTCTTTTGTGAAAAAGGACCAAACTTAAGTAGCAGCCAATCAGGCGACGGCACTCTCTAGAACAACCCCAAGAGAGGCTAGGTTCCTCAGGTTTTCAAGAACAAGTGTGAAACTTTATACCTTGAGGAAATAAGCAACGTCTCCCAGGGGAGGAGGGTGGGTCGCATGTGAATCTATGAAAGATACCAATACTGGTAACTAATTTTCTTCTCCAGTATTGGGTCTTTCATAGATTCACATGCTTGAATCAGAGTAGTTAGCAGTTGCATAGACAAACATGCATAGAAACAATCCAATATTTATACATATCTACCCTTAGAGGATAGTGGGTAACAAAATACATGCCTATGCTGAAACATATATAGGATATTATGTAGTAAACTACCATCAATATAGAAACATTACATAATGCGAAGGAAAAAACACCTCTAATAGTAGAAGCTTACCTTAATGAAATTGATGGCGTAGAAGTGCCTGCACTGCTGATTCGCTATAAGTTGCCATATCCAGGCAATAATGCAGAGTGAAAGTATGAGAAATCTTCCATGTAACAGCACGACAAATCTTGTCCAGTGGTACACCAGCAAAAAGAGCAGTAGAAGAGGAAACTGCTCTCGTAGAATATCCCTTGGCTTTGATCATATGCGGTTTACCAGCCTTAGTGTGACAGAGCTGAATAGCCGCAGCAATCCATTGCGCAACATTTTTTTTTGTGACAGCAGAACCCAGTCTTAAAGGCCCATAAGATACTAGCATACATAAGATACTAGCAGTTGATCTCTTCTGCGCAGCTGCTTTGTTCGTTGCAAATAAAACTGGAGGCATCGTTTGGCATCCAACGAGTTTGAGAGATCTCAGCCGGTGAAGAAAGTGCGCAGAATAACGGGCTCCTTAAACCCTCCCATGCTGGTGACGGAACCGCTCCGTCTGCAATTGGGAAGCAACAAGATACAAGAAGACATCATTCCCAACAATGACTTGTAGATCCTCACTGAAGTGAACTGCTTTTTTCGCAGAAGAGATGCCAGATTTAGTATCTTTTGAACCCGTTCTTCTGAAGGGTAAGCTTTCGCTTCTTTTGTGCGAAGCATAGCTCCTAGAAATTGAAGAGACTGAGACGGGAGAAGACATGACTTTTCCATGTCGACTTTCAAACCGAGACGACTGAAGAGATCCATGCAACGCTGCAGAGAGAGCTGCGTTTCCTGAAATGAAGAGCCTTTTATGAGCCAGTCGTCCAGGTACGGGAAGATCTGAAGACCTTTAAGTCTTAAGTGAGCTGCCACTGGCGCCATACACTTCGTGAAAACCCTTGGGGATGACTTCAGACCGAATGGCAAGACTTTGAATTGGTAGTGGCACCCCGCCACCATAAAGCGAAGAAATGTTTTGTGTTGTAAGTAGATTGGAATATGAAAATAAGCATCTAAGAGGTCAAGGGATGCTAGAAATTTCCATTTTGAGAGAGGACAGGTGCCACTGTTTTCGGGGGATAGGAGGTTGCCGCGGAGGCTTCTGTATAAATTCAAGGGTATGGCCCTGATGGATTATGTCCAAAACCCATTTGTCCGTTGTAATGGACTTCCATGTTTGGTAGAATAGAGCTACATAATGGTCGGAGTTTGGACAGGTGGTGGGCGCACTGCTGAAGTCACTGTCTTCTATTAGACAGTGGAGACTTGCCTCTTGCCAATGGTTTTCCTCTTGTCTGTTGCCGATACGAGGAACCTGAGGAGCGAAACTGCTGACCACTTGAGAACTGGCAATATCCCGGTTGATTTTAAGGCGGATATCTGCCAGATTTATATGCCGGTCTCATGGCATATTGTCCTCATGACCCTCTCCTTTGAAAGGATTGAAATGTTCCTTGTTGCAAAGATCCTAGTGCCCGTGCCGTATCAGTGTCGGCCTTGATGCCTTGAAGGGCGTCATCAATATGTTTACCAAACAGATTTTCTCAGTCAAACGGCATGTCAATTATTTTAGTTTGCACTTCAGGTCTGAACAAAGTAGCCTTAAGCCATCCCTGTCTTCGCAGCGCTACAACCGCTGCCATCTAACGAAAGGAAAGTGACGACATATCCATGGCTATATCGATGGACTATAAAGCCGCTCTGGAACCATCCTGGATTATTGTGGCTGCCTCCTCTTCTTTATCTCCTGGCATGTGAGACAATAAAGGATCTATGTCCGACCACATCTGGTGATTGTATCTACTAAGAAGAGCTAAGGTATTTGCAGCCCTAATTGCTGCTGCTGCCAGCACAGCAAAGCGCTTCCCCGCTCAATCCATGCGTCTTCCTTCCTTGTCCGGAGGCGCTGCAGTGGTTGATACCAATTTTTTTTAGTTGCGCTGCGCTGCCTGCATCAGCACAGATTCCGGGTGTGATGCCCAATTAAACACGCCGGAGAAGATTCAGGTACTTTTTTTCTATCCCCGGCACCAAGGCTGCAACAGAGGCAGGGTTTTTCATCAATTTTAACCCTTCTTTCCAAATGAAGTCTATAATTGGGATTGATCGGAAGGATTTACGTGATTCTTCCTAAAGTCGTAGAGGAAACATTCTGTTTCCTTGACTGGAAGCGGGAGCTCAAATCTCTTTGAGGCCTTCTCCATTATATCATGGAATCCTCCAATATCTTGAGGAGGAGAAGTGGCTGGCGATGGTGTAGTAGGGATAACATATTCGTCCCATTCAGTTCCAACTAGGCTATCTTGAAGGATTCACCTTCCTCTGGTTGATCTCCGTCACTTTCTATCAGATCATCTCTGATTGTAACAATAGGACGGGAGCGTATTTTTTTGAGTGGAAGGCGTAGGTAGAGGTGGAGGCTGAGCTTTCTGAACCTGAACAGGACTTGTAACAGACTTTGAGATGGAAGTGTTCGCCTCTGGGAAACGGCGATAGTAGTCATTTATAATATGGCGAAGGTCTGTTACTAGGGAAATTGGCATAGAGACAGTTTCCTCTCTCACCTCTTGATGTAACTCCTCTTCTTCATAGTCGTAAGACTGCTGAAAAGACTCGTATCTCTTTTCCTGCACTGGACGATCTTGGAAAGAAAAGACCCTGTACTCATCATCAGTGTCTTGACTTTTTATCTGTAGCTGGGATGGACTAAGCTACTCCAGATTCCTCATCCGTGGATTGCATTTCCAATAGAGTTGAAGGTGGCAACGGTGAAACCTTGGTCCAACTGGTAAAGTCAGTAGATTTTTTCGTCTTCGACGAGCCAGTCGACGGGTGGAAGGACTTTAAAGTAATGGAGGATTTAGTCTTCGGAGACTTGAAATGTGTCGATGAGTCTCCCGTCGACGAAGTTCCCTCGTCTTCGAAATTCAGATTATCGTCGACAATGGTGTCGTCGCGGAAGGCGTCAACTAGGTTGTCATCGACGGCGCGGTCGTCGACGGTGTCGAAGCTGATCTTCCCGGCGACGAGATAGACTTCGAACCTTTCGTCGACGAAGCGGCCGTCGGCGAAATCGTAGTCGTCGACAAAGTCGTCCAGTGTCGTCATCATTTTGACAGGAATTATAGCTGGAGATACTCCTACCTTGGATGAGGGAGCAGATGACATCTCCCTTGAGACAGAGTATCGTTTCAACTGTGTTTGAGGCAAAGAAGATGAAGAAGCCTCTTTTTCTTTAGTTTTTTGCTTTTTTAGCAATCAATTTCTCCTCAGGAGCAGAAGACTTTCTTTTCTTGGGAGTCTGAGGATTAACTTCTTCAGAGTCCGAATCTCTACTGGACTTCTTTTGAAGCCACAATAATAAACGTGCCTCCCTGTCCCTCAAAGTTTTAGCCGCAAAGGTCTTACAATGTTTGCAGTCTTTAGGGACATGTTTAGGGTGGAGACAGTATAAGCAATCCTTATGTGGATCCTCAGAGTAAAGTCTAGGTTTACCACAGGGTCTGCAGGGCCTGAAAAGCCTCTTTTTGGAGCTTTCAGCCATTGTAGTTGAAGGAAAAACCAGTACCTCAATCCAGAAGCAAGAAAACTTTAAGTTGAGCAAGGTGAAAAGTTCACAGGAAGTAAACTGAGCAGAGCCCAGGAAGACTCCTCTTCACACGAAGGCAGTTGGAAATCTGAGGTATGATGGCTCTGCTGGGAAGTGTGATGTCAGGGCTGGCAGCTGATTGGCTGAGTTTTGGTCCAAATAATGAGGAGGTTTGGCAACCAAATATTATGGTCCCCTATGGGCCTTTCTATGCAGTGTTTTACTCTATGATACTGCTATAGTTATTCTGTTACCGTGAGACTCCCACCATGACGACGGGGAAGATACAAGCATGTGAATCTATGAAAGATTCAATACTGGAGAGCACCGCCCTGTTTGCCCCGGCCAGTCGCCCACGGGCTGAAGTGGACACGGTCGAGACCCTGCGCTGGGCTTGGTTGGGACTGTGCCATTTTTCCAACGCTCATATGTTATTGGCTAACACCATGCCGATTGTACGTCATCCTGCCTTCCCTCCTCTGCAATCAACTGGCATGTCTAAACATGCCATTCATATGGGTCTGACGACGCTGGTGGATCTTTGCCACGGAAATACGGGTTTTTTAGGTCTCGCCTACGCGCGCATGCGCTGCATAGGAAATGACCAGTAGCAATCGCTTCAGCTTGGCTGACAAAAATGTGCACGCATTGCTTTGACTGGCAACGCATGCACGTTTGGCGATTCCCTTGCAGGAGCGAGCTTTGCAACCAGGTGTTTATTACAACCATATGGTTCCTGCTCGCTCCCACAAGGGAAGCGCATGCCCCCTCCTCTCGTCCCTCCCCCTGCTGCCTCCTCACCCCCCCGCCTTCAGCGCGCGCGCTTGTTTTTTTGTTTTTATCATAGTTCAATGGTGTTTACCCCAATTCCATGCGCCAGTTAAGATACGTGGTTGTTTTATATAGGGCCTCATTTAAAATGCCTGCTGTTGGTAAGTTCCGTAAATCACAGGTTTCAGTAATAATATTACAGCATTTTGACATATTTGGATGATGGTTTGTGGAGCATTAGCGCCCCCTAGTGGGAGAAGAATAGGACTGAACAGAAGATTTCCTAGACTTGAGATGGTTTCCGTCGGGGTGCTCAGGCGAAGAAGGCGCAGACCCCAGGCGGCCTGTGTGAAAACACGCATAAGTGCACTGAAACGTAAACACAGAAGCCATGTCTGTTTTTTGTTTTATTGTAGATCACTTCACCGCACTTCCATGCGCAAGTTAAGATACTTGGTTGTTTTATATAGGGCCTCATTTTAAATGCCTGCAGTTTGTACGTTTCGTAAATCACAGGTTTCATTAATAACGGATTGAATGGAACGCGTCTGGCCGACCTCAAAAGGATGGGGGAGGATAATAAGTTGATGGGCATTGATCCTTGTATACACAAACTAGCAAGGACAGATGATCTGTGATTGCAGAGGCTAATGGGGGACTATTCACCACCACCCCTGCCAAAGCAGTTAGATCTCCCTACTGGTCTCAGTGCCAGGAAATGTAAGATTCAGTTATGCAGCTACCAACGTTAGCAACTTGCTACAGCTTTTTGTTTAACTTCTAGCCATGTTTCTGTCAGTGTTTGTTATTGCGGACATTAAACATTTTCACTCACAATATCCCATCTTCCAATTGTGGACCAAGCTGCTGGAATAATGATTGAAAAATTCATTCCGCGAGGGGGTGGGGTGGGTGTGGGATCGCCTTTTCATCAGGAGGTTTGTGGTTGCCCTGCCATTTACAAGGCCTCTTTTCCATTTTAGCCTCTCTCTCTGGGTGCAGGACCTCTCCTGATTTTTGCTTAACGACAGTGACATAATCCCGCCCCCCCCCCACACACAGATAACTCCCCCTCCCCGAACCCTGCCCCCCCTATCTTTGGTTCATGCGATCAAGACTACAAGCGTACACTGTGTTGTTAGTTAATCATTCCATAGTATAGTGTGTATTAAACATACAATGCCACCATTATTGAATGCATCGTACCGTATGCATAATCTTTGTGGCTATACCCTTCCATTCCATACTACTATGTAATGCAACCAACTGTAAAGTACTTTGATATAAATTATTATGCTATAGTGTTACATTGCGGATTCGTTGTGAACTGTGTAATGTGATAAATGCATCGTAATCCTTTGATCTATTTTATTATAAAGTCCTTTTTGATATGTGCATTATAGAATATGTAATGGTTTTAGTTACCTTATAAATTAAATGAAGTATGAGGGCTTCAACATAGCATAAAGCCCTATTCCATGCCTTAATATACTGTTTGTACTGTGCCCGTAGGTAGGTAGGTAGGGGGGCGGGGTGTCTGTATTTGTCTTTTTTACGTGTTTTTTTTTTTTTACGTCTGGTTGTTTTTATTGCACAAAACAGAGTGGCATAAAACCCATATTTCACAGTGAATCATTCAATATGGAAAGAATTTTGGGGCTCCTAATGAAATACAGATTTTATCATAATGGCAGTCCCAAAACCACACTGCAGAGCTTTAACATTGCCGGTGCCAGTAGGAATAGGCAGCATGGAAGACCAAATTATGTGGCAAGCTTTTTTTTTTAATTATGTGGAAAACTGAAAATTGTGTAGCACATTCTTTGGCAGTATTAGTTTCATCCTTTTTTAGGAAGAAATATTTGTTTGCTAAATCTTCACATTTTGTAAATTGTTCCACAAATTACTTTGCAAATGTGGTAAATTATTATATAGTAAATGCGGCAGCTACAGAATGCTCAGCCCTTCACCATTGTCCATTTTTACCCCAGCAATTTATTCATGATAAGTAAACACAAATATAGTAACTGCAATCAGTATCCATCGTTAGCTGCAAACCGAAGAAAACAGCTTTTCAAGATAACTACCCCAAAATAAGCATGGAACATAAATAGGTAAAATGTATAATATGGTCCTATGTTGCCATCTTGGGGTGCAGGTGACATTATCAAACCACTCTACCTTCAGCCTCAGGGGCTTTTGATTTCACCAGAGCCCATCAGTGTCAATATCAGATAATATTACACAGGTATGTAAATAAACAACGCTCTCCCATTCCACGTCCATTGATTAGGGAGGTACGTACATTCCTGGCGGGGGTACCGCTCCACGGCGGTGTCCACGCCCCTCAGTCCACTCTGTGGTGTTGCTTGGCCTAGCCTTTAGAAGGTCACCCGAGGAGCATGGTGTCGAAACACGATACATAAATTCTGCTACCTTTACAGTTGCACCAGGAGTCCTTGAGCTCTGGTTGTCATAGCGATCCTACACGGTGCTTTTGCCTTTATTACTGCCGCCTCTTTAAGGCAGCCAGGTTCAAATTAGCTATCGCTGTATTTTTAAATCATGGCGTCCTTCCCCGGGCAGCAGCTGCAAACCTGCAGAGAGAATCTATTAGGCTGCAACTCTGCCTGGAGGAGATCAGATTTTTTTTTCTCCCTACTTTTACTTTCTCTTTATGTTTCCCCAGTGCAACACAATATCCTAATTTCAGTCCTTATGGTAATAGGAATTATCCGGGGAAACCTTACTGGTTTACACTGATGGCTGGGGGGTATCGGGAGGAGAAATCGCTGGTGGGCCTAGAAGCCTCCCACTGTTCCATAGTGCCGTTGTCATGTGCAGGGTGTATATGCCCTGTGTTGATAAATGTGAAGCAACATTATTGCCCATCAAACCATACACGTTTTTGTGTAGTGAACATCCTTTGGTGACTTACTCCATGGTTCTTTCATCAGGTTTGCTCAATGAAAACAAGCATTTACAATGCAATAGGTCTCGCATTCACGCAAGTTTAAGCTATTGGCATTGTAAATGACAATGCCTTTTATTTATGCTTTAAAAATTAAAACAAAAATAAAAGGCATTGTTATTTGCAATGTCAATAGCTCAAACTCGTGTGAATGCAAGACCTATTGCATTGCAAATGCTTGTTTCTCTTCCGGCTTCCTCAGGTCCGCTGGACACTTTGCTCTTTTATCAGCTGCATGCTATTTGTAGGGAGCTTCACCCAACATTTCCCCAACCTCCACCCTCAATGCTTGCCCTTGACACTATATACACATCCCCCACTCAAAGGCAAACTGGTAATGAAATTGTATGCTCTTACGCTGTCGACCACCTCCATCTCCACTGAGCGCGCACCTGCGGCATGGGGCGAGGAGTTGGGTGTGGACACTTCCCAAGCTGATTGGCTATACTGCTGTAACCAGACGAAGAAACTCTCTCCCAACTATCGTCTTCGTCTCATACATTTTAAATACCTGAACAGGCTATATTGCATCCTGGTCCAGCTACATAATTTGGGACTCATACCGAACGATGGGTGTATGCGCTGCTCTGCCCCCGCCGCGTACTTCATTCATCTTGCATGGTTATGCTCCAAGGTGTCGGACTTCTGGCTAGCTGTGTGAGCCGCCCTCTCTGAGATTACTTCCACACAGGTTCTGCCCGACCTGCCGCTGTGCCTGCTGGGTTTTGTCAATATTTGTCCAGATGCCGCTCGCCGACTGAATGCTGCTCGTTCTTGCGAGGCGTAGGGTGGCCCATGTGTTGGGGTCGCAGACCAGCGCCTAGGTTCGCTCATTGGCTTGAAGATGCTTCGAGATTCCAGACCTTATTATCGGAGTTCTGGGACCTTCTGAATGCGAGGTCTTGTCCACTTGACATATGGGGTCCCCTAGTGACCTATCTACTTTCCCGACCACATGCCTCTCCCGCGCTCCCTGCCGGCACTCCGCCTGCAGCGGTCACCGGTGTTGTTCAGGGATTGCACCCCTCCTGGACCATATTTAGCCCCCCCCCCGCTATGCCTGTTCCTTCCCCTACAGTGTTGCCACCACCCTCTACAGCTATTTGTTGTTTATTGTGCTGCTGCCGTGTTGTACAGGACAATGATAGTGTTGGATTGTAACTTCGTTATGTCTACTATATTTTGAGAATTGCCGGATGTGTACGACGCTCTGATTTGATGCAAAGGTGTACTTTGATCATCCTGAATTGGTCTATAAAGGTTTTAAAAAATACAAAAATAAAAAAAGTATCCAATCATCAGAATCCTGCATAAAGGTTGAAGGTGGTAATGATGACACCACTGCAGGATTCTGGAAAAAGCGCCTCGTCAACAAGTACGTCGTCGCCTTATGGTGGTCAAATGAGTAAAATGAAATAACCGCTTGGCAAAACATTGCTAATATAGGTGCCACTGGTCAACAGTATGCGGCACTGAAAACAACTCTGCATTACATTAGAATAAAACAAGTCTGGGAAGGGAACCAATAAAAACTTATTATGTTGTGAAAATAATGCACTCTGTTAGATAATGCCATTAAAACTGGAGTCACTCGCTGTAGTCATCCACCAAGTGAGGGATTGAGTGCTCATGCCAACTACTGCTTCTGTTGCAAATATGGGTAGTATAACATTCTTTAAAAAGCATATCCCAGGATAAACATGTACGCAACTGGAGCACATGAGGCTCATTTCATATGGTTTTGTCAGCCTAAATTATTTGCGTATTCTATGGAATGAGAAATCAAGCGCGCTCTGCGGACAATAAACGTCTCCCCTCAAACGAAAGTTAAAGTAAAGGAGCTGGATACACCATGAAATGGTGGCTGAAAGAGCAAGTTACTTACCTTCGGTAATGCTCTTTCTGCTGGATACAGTATCTGCTTGTGGATTCCTCACCTTTCGAATTACCCCTGCGCCAGGATTCCATGGAAACTTTTTCTTAGCTCTCCCACGTCGACGAGGACGTCGCAATGGCACGCCTCTGTTCGTTACTCTGTATAATGTCATCAGAGCCATAAGAAGACTTCCATTTTTTCTGTGCATTCGATGCGAACGGGTGGACCGACAACATAATTGAAGTATACAATATATACACGAATATACACAGTATAATAATCAAAAGGGGGAAAAAGCTAAAGAAAAAGCATTTCCTAAAAAACAACAGCATGGCGAGCAAAAGACTTAGAAAAACAACCATATCAAATAATGAAAAACCTTTTTCGGTATACGAAGGTGGACAATGGGGAGGAGGGTGGGTCCGGGAGGAATCCACAGGTAGCTACTGTATCCACCAGAAAAAGCGTTACCGAAAGTAAGTAACAGGTTCTTCTGAAGTATACATCTGCCTGTGGATTCCTTGCCTTTTGAATTGAATCCCACGGCAGTCCCGCTCATGGAGGAGGGTGTCCACCTACTTATACCAAAAAGTCCTGCAACACTGAACATGCAAAATGGCCATCCCTCTTCACCTCAGAATCCAAAAAGTAATGCTTTGAGAAGGTGTGGAGGGAGGTCCATGTTGCAGCCTTACAAATGTCCACGACAGGAACACCTCTAGCCGAAGCAGATGTGGAAGACTTCGCTGTAGTAGAATGAGCTCTGACAACTGCCCTAGATGGAAAAGAAAGACCACCTTAGGCAGGAGAGCAGCCCTGGTCCTGAGAACCATCTTTTCTGCATGAATGGTTAAAAACAGAGGCTTAGAACTAAGCTAACTTACCCTCCCGGCTGAGGTAATAGCGATCAGAAAGACCGTCTTAAACTAAAGAAGCCTCAACAGGCAACTTTGAAGAGGCTCAAAAGGAGAACCCATCAGGAAAGTAAGTACCAGATTCAAATTCCACTGAGGCATAATGAACGGAGAGGGAGAAAACCTATTTGTGAGGACCTTAATGAACCTCATAACAATGGGGGACTAAAATTAAGACGGCTGGTCCGGCAAACAGAGAAAAGCCGACAAATAACCCTTTACCGTAGCCACAGCACAACCCTGCTGAGCCAAGGAAAGAGAATCGAAGAACATCAGATAAATTGGCCTGCTAAGGATCCCTGAACCTCTCCACACCATTTCACAAACCTGGAATACATGTATTTGTGGGAGTATCTCCTGGATGATAATATAACATACACCACAGAAGGTGGGTGAGAGAAAAAACTCAGATTACCCCGTTCAATCTACAGGCATGAAGGTGCAGGCTCTGGAGGTAGGGATGTAGAACCTGCGCCTGTATGAGCTGACCCGCCTTTAAGGTTCGCGTTCTAGTTGCTGTGCCTAAATGCCCAACTCCAATTCCTATAAATCACCGGATGCTGCGACCGTGCGCAGAGGGCGCGCTAAAGGCAAGTCAGTCCGCGCCCAGAGCTAGACCAGCGCCAGAACCCCGGCCCATTTTTTTAGGCAATCTTATACGCGAAGGGAACTCATGGACCTCAATCATGGCGAGTACCTTCAACCAACGTTTGTACTGGATCAACTAAACTACAGCCCTAGATGATGTAATTCTTGTGGCCCTACAGCCTTGCATTTATCTACAGAACCCAGACATAACACCAGGGGTAGGGAGAGCGTCACACCTCTTACCAACTTGGAGAATAATTCTCCCCAAAATATCAGGGGCTCGTAGTCTCATGAATTAACTCAAGGAGCTTCTCACAAGGGCCCCAATGTAATATGCTGCATCCTACTGAACACAAGGTCGATGATCAAACATAAGTAAGACCTAGAATGTTTAATTCAAGTTGCAAACCCGGATCTGGTGTTCCTCACGGAAACTTGGGCGAATTGCACCTCTGACCCGGACTGAAACGCAGCTGTTCTGGCAGGCTACCTGGTAGCTAATGTAGGCAGGTTAGGGGCAAAAGAGGGAGGTATAGCGTTGATTTACCGGTCCCACTACAAGGTGAGGATCGTACCAGAACCTACAATGGAAGCTGAGGCGATGACATTCAGTGTGAAACAATCTCAAACTCTTACCGGGGCTACTTTTTTATAGGCCTCCAGGGACGAAAGCTTCTTTCATTAGATCACTGCAGACATTTCTGGAATCATGCTTAGACACTGCCACCTTTACTGTTTTGGAGTGATTTCAACTTTCATTTAGAAGCAAATAACTCTGACACCTCCTGCTTGATAGACAACCTGGCAGGCTATGGGTTGATTCAGATTATATCTTAGCCAACGCATCAAGCTGGCCACACGCTGGATGGCATTTTTACCAAAAATCAACACATTGAAGTGGAGTGTGTTCGACCAGTACCTTGGTCCAATCACTCTGCGGTCTATTTCAATGTGGAGATCTCCACAAATAGCAGTTGTCGTAGGAATAGATTTTCTTTAGTCAAATCACGTCCTTGGAAACTAATACAAAAAAATAATTTGATCACAGCTTTGGCGAGGAACCCCCCCAGCTATAGCGGACTCCAACGCTGCAGCCATAAACTTTGAAAACTGGCTAAGTCATGCAGTATACAGGCTGGCACAGTAAGTGACTAAGCACCCTAGGAGAAGGCAAGCTTCGTCACTCTGGTATTCGGCTGAGCTTAGACAAATCAAAGTCAAATGCAGATGTAAGGAACGTATTTGGAGATCCAACTATAGCATGGAACATAGAAAGGATTACAACACAGCCTTAGAGGAATATTAGATTGCTATAAAACAGGCTAAAACTGTATATTTTACCAATAAAATTCAGGAGGCCACTAACTAAAGAGATATTTAAAACTGTGACTGCAATGTTAAAGTGCCTGCGAGACACTATTTGCGCCTGATCAGTTCAGAAAGTCTATAACGAACTCTCAACACAGCAGATGCCACTGGAGAGAACTGCAAAGAGGTGCTGGAGGACATTGCAACTCAGTCTAGTTTATCACGGTTCTCAGTGCTAGGGGAAGAACAAGTTGCAGACCAGTTACAAACTACGTCCGGCTCCCCCTAGACCCTTGCCCCTCCTCCCCCCTAGACCCTTGTCCCCCTTACATTTTACATCTGGCTCCTGAGGAGGTCAGTGCATCCCTGACACCCCTACTAAATGAGATCACAAGTTCTGGGATTTTCCATTGCATTAGAAAAAGGCCTGTATCAGACCTATTCTGAAAAAAGTCACGCTTGATTCCTTGGAGGCCAAACATTATCGCCCAATATCCTGTCTCCCTCTAAGATCCTGGAGAAAGCCATGAATTTGGAACTGACCGAGTATTTGGATCATAACATCCTTGACTCCACCCAGCATGGCTTCAGATCTCGGCACTCTACTGAGTCAGCTTTGATTATGGAGACAGAAGAGATCCACAAGGTGATGGATGGAGGGGTAGGACCACTCTTATCCTGCTCGACCTTACCGCAGCATTCAACACCATAAACCATGAGGTACTGTTGCGGCGGATGAAAGCAGCTGGCATTAAGGATAAGGCTCTAACCCTACTCACATCCTTCCTAGCATCTAGGTAACAACTAATTCACTGGGATGGACGTCAGTCAGGAATGTTCTACCCCCCATGTGGAGTTACTCATGGATCAGCCTGGTCCCCGACAATGTTTAATCTGTACGTCGCACCACTAGCTAGACTAACAAAAGATCATGTTCTAATGCTTGTGTCGTACGTGGATGACACCCAGTTAGTGGTGTCAGTTACACAAAGTGTGGACATAACGGCTGAACGGTTCCGCAATTGCCTCACAGCACTGATGGCATGGATGAATTCTAACTTTTTGAAGCTTAGCATAGAAAAAACTGGGATGGTTGAGTTTGGTCAGAGACCCTCTGTATGGAGCCAACTATGGTGGCCCCCGAAGCAGGTACAAGCCCTGACCCTGTGTCCAAGGCCAGGAATCTAGGCTTTCTGATTGATAAAGACCTAACGCTCGCTCCACAAATAAACCAAGTCTCCTCGGCCTGCTTCTTAACGCTGAAAGTCATGCAAAGAATTATTCCTTTCATCCCTTTTTCACTAAGGAAAACGGTAGCCGGAGCCTTAGTTCTGTCGAGAGTAAATTATTGTAACGCACTACACTTGGGAGCCGACACAATGCAGTTTTCCAAACTTCAGTCACTCCAGAATGCGGCCGCTTGGATATTGCTTGATCTACTCAAACATCATCCTACGTCCGCTAGTATAAAGCAGCTCCAATAGCTTCCAGTTCGACAGCGAGTGGACTTTAAGGCCCTCTGCCAAGTGCATAAAGCTCTGTATGGAGGAGCGGCAGATATAGAACTCCAATTTCCCTGGTATGTGCCACTACGCGGTCTTTAGTCCACTAATGCTGGACTGGTACGTCTCCCCAAGATAAGAGTCAGACGGGGAGGAAAGGGTTTCTCACAAAGCGGATAAACTATGGAACTCCCTCCCCGTACAGATACGACAACCGCCCAGCAGGACTCTTTAAAAAAATTATAAAAACATGGCTCTTTGCCAAGCTTTAGAGCGGTAAGCGTTGCCCGATTTGCACACACCTCAGCACCAAGACGTCTCAGCAATAGTGTGCTTAATAAATATTCAGTCAGTCAGTCAGTTTGCAAGAGGAGGCCTGCCCTGAGAGGGAGACGGAGCGCATGGTGCGATGAGAAGTGAAGGCGGTCTGTGTACCACACCCTTCTTGGCCAATCCGGGGCGATCAATATACCTGTAGCCCAGACTTGGCAAATCTTCCTCAGAACCTAAGGAATTAAGGGTATGGGAGGAAACACGTAAAGGAGCTGCAAACCCCATTCCAACTGAAACGCATCGCTCAGCGTTCCCAGCATCAGCAACTGGAGACTGCAGAACGACGGGCAGTGCACGTTCTCTTGAGTGGCGAATAGGTCCAACCGTGTAAACCCCCCCCACTTCTTGAAGATGTGATGGACCACCTTCGGATGAAGCCTCCACTCATGGTTGGCCGAGAACTGCCGACTGAGGCTGTCGGCACGCACATTTAGCACTCAGGCCAGATGATTTGCAAACACACAAATCTGACGGCCCGGAGTCAAAGACCAGAGATTCAGAGACGATACAACCCTACACCCCTCTGTACAGTAGTGTCTAGTACTGCCCCAATAAACAGGTTGCGCTGTGAGGGCACCAGGTGAGGTGAGGGCACCAGGTGAGGTTTGGGCACATTTATCGAAAAGCCCAAGTCGAACAACAGCCGTGCAGTTACTGGCAGATGAAGAAGCACCATCTCTGGAGATTTTGCATTGAGAAGCCAGTCGTTTATATAGTGGAAATCAGGAATCCCTGACTTTGATATGAGCTGCCACAACCGCCATCACCTTTGTGAGGACCCGAGGCGCAGAAGTAAGACCGAACAGGAGGACCGCAAACTGGTAGTGTTGCAACCCCACCGTGAAACGGACATACTTCCGATGCAACTTCAGGATGGGAATGTGAAAATATGCATCCTGCAAGTCGATCAACACTATCCAGTCTTCATGCTGCAGCGCCAAAAGAACCTGAGCAAGGGTCAACATCTTGAATTGCTCCTGTTTCAGGTAAAAATTCAAGACCAGGAGGACTAGGATCGGTCTTAACTTGCTGTCCTCCTTTGGGATCAAGAAATACTGGGAGTAGCATCCCTGACCCCTTTCCTGCTCTGGAAACAACTCTATCACACCTTTTTGAAGCAAAGCAAGAACCTCCTGCTGCAGAAGCAGCAAATGGTCCTTCAAACACCGGCCCTGGCGAGGAGGGTATGGAGGTGGAAACTCTCAGAAGGGTAGGGCGCACCTATTTTCCACAAGATTAAAAACCCAAAAGGTCCGAAGTGATAGATTTCCAATATTTGTATCTGGTAACTTAGGAGCAAACTGCTTGGTCGAGTCCATTAAGGCATGGATATACCTCCCCAAGAAGCATGTGGCACTATTAGATTTTAACCCCATGCTTGAAGAAGAGAAAATCTTGTCAGATTGCTCCAATTACTTAGAGTATCTGTCCCCGGAGTTATAGGGAACGACCCAGCCGACTGTTCTGAACAGGAAGCCTGCACCACCAAACTTTCCGGCAAAGGATGAGCAGTCAGAAATGCAAGATCATTAGGAGCAGGCCTATACCTTTTTGCCACAGTTCTTGAAAGAACAGGAGCAGATAAGCGCTTTCGGCACACCTCAAGAATTGGCTTGGTCAAAGCCTCATTAAAAGGTAAAGAGGCCCAACCACAGAAGTTGGAGAATGACACAACCTCAGTGAGAATATTTGGCCTGATGTCAGCTGTGGGCAATTGAAGGTTCAAAAGTTCAGCAGCGTTCCTGATGACAGCATGGTATGGCGCAACATCCTGAGAAGGCAAGGACTTTGGAGAGGAAAGCTTCCATTCAGGGTAAGTATCCAGGCCACTGGCCTCCAGCAGACCTTCAAAGTTGTCTACAGAGTCGAGGATCTCCCCTTCCTCATGGTCCTGCTGGTGCTCCTCTTCCTCCAGCAGTCTCTAGGCTTCCCTCCTAGAATGCTGCTTCTGGATCGGCGTCGGTGACAACAGCGCCGGCGTCGAAGACCCTCTGAAGCAGGCATTGGCATCTATCGAATCCAGGCTCAGTCAGACGCAAGACGGTGCCATAGACGGAGGTATTGGAGTGGAAAACCTTGGCACCGGAAACTGCCATGACGGAGTCATCAGCATAAAAGGCACGAAAAGTGCCTGGGCATACTGTTGGGGACTACTCAAATTAAACTGCCATGACGGAGTCATCAGCATAAAAGGCACGAAAAGTGCCTGGGCATACTGTTGGGGACTACTCAAATTAAAGGCAAATGGACCCACGGGGCACGACTGCGCACCGGTAGGGCAAACATCCCAAACATCGCATTCAGGAAATGCGATGGATCCGCTCCAGGTCTGGAAAAAGAAGGATAAGGATCCGGCGCCCATTGGCCCTAATCCACACAAGGCCTTACAGGGGGCTGAAGCTGCGGCACCGGAGACACCAGAGTCAGCGCAGGCAAAGCCGCAGGAACTGGAGTAGACTCCCTGAACCTGAATGCATGAGTATGGGCTGGAGTCACCTGTGGAGAAGGTGAAGGCGAGACTGCATCCTTCTCATGACGCAGGTTAAGTCGACCTCGATGACCTGCCTTTTGAAGTCCAGCATCAAGATTCAGGTCTTCTCTTTTTCTTATGCTTCTGCGACCTCAAGCATGCAAAGTCTATGACTTTGACCTCTTACAACCCCTCTTCTTTTCCTTCGCACGAGCCAAGAAGAGTTTCGCCTCTCGCTCCTTCAACGCCTTCGGATTCATCCTCCGACACCATGAACACCGTTCGGCATTGTGGTCCAAAGAGAGACACCACAGGCAGTCTTCATGAGAATCTGTGATGGGCATACAACCCCCACACTCTCTGCAGCACTTGAAACCAGACCTCTTCGCAGTAGCCCTTTCCAGTGCAACACTAAGAAATCTAGAAACAAAGTTAACCAAGTAAAAATGGAAAGTCCTCGAAAAAACTGTTACGCGTCAACAGCGTGGAAAAAAGGGAACAGACGTCAGCACGCCGACGAGGTCTTCTCATGGCTCCGATGTTGTCATGTGGAGTTGCGAGTGGAGCCATGCCATTGTGATGTCCTCATCGACGTGGGAGAGCTAAGAAAACATTTCTGTGAAATGCTGGTGCAGGGTTAATTCAAAAGGGGAGGAACCCACAGGCAGATGTATCCATCAGAATAGTCTATTACATCTCACCTTGCCCCTATCTTCTTGGATGCATTTAGGTCTACAGTCTCCCCTTTCTGTTGGTACTCTGTGTCCAATCACAAATTAGGAAATGCAATAGATTCTCCTTCCTGAAACCACCCATTATCCGTACCAATGTCAACGCTCGCTTTTTTAATGTTTAAAACATTTACGTGATGTGAAGACCCTCGCCAAAACTTAGAAATCTACATATTAAGGGGGCGAAGGCATGACGGACCTAATATCAATATACAGCAGCAGTATTAGTGATCAACAACTGCCTTTGCAATAGATTCAGCCTACAGAATAGAACTAGGGGCAACAACTACCTCTTATACTAGTTAGAAGGATAACAACTGCATCTGCAACTAACACTATCCCTATCGTATGTAAAGTCTCAAACAAATAAAAAGGGCTAAGACTATAACAAGTGAAACTCCTCTGTCGTTGGGTAACTCGCTCCCACAAGTGAATGTCCTGAAAGTATTTAAGGAAAGGGACAACCTTAGCAGATAATCTTTTGTAAGCAGAATTGCATTCAATGCTGTTAAATCCCTTTAATACAGGTGTAAAAATTCTGTCCTATAACATACTTGAATCCAAGTCAGGCAAGCATGCCATACTTAATGCCGTCACCTCAGGGGCTGTAGAGAACTAACATGGAGCAGCACACTATTGCTGCGTGAGTCGCACACAGTGACAATTTGGCAAGCAGCAGCTTAGTGCAGCATTCCCTGGCAGGCTGCACACCTCTCCTGCTGGTTCATCCCACAGAGCTTGAGGGGGAAGTGCTTGAGCCGGAGGTGGAGGTGGAGGTTTCAAGTAAATTACTTCCGGGGCAGGACCCTACTTAAATACCCTGGGCCTACTAGGGTCATCCTCTTTCGCTGAACCAGCAGTGCCAAAAAAAATTCATGTTGTGAAATTTAAGGGGTGTTCATATAAAGCGATCCAATACTTTTGGGTTGAGTTTGTGCTATATAAAACGCCAAAAATATCAAGTAACAATTTCTTTCAAAGGGCATAGCGCTAAGGAGCACAAGGCATTCGGGAGATAAATTGGTAGCCAAAGGAAAAGCTGCTCAGTTACGGGAACTAAGTGTTTTCATAAGTTCTTGCATAAAAAAAAAAGTTCACGGCCATCCTGACATTGCAGGGAGTGGGTATGCGTAACAGAGCATTCCTGCCTTGCAAGTTGCAACATGATCCATTAAAGTGGTCGACAGACCAAAACAATGCGCAGTCCTGCCAAGTAGCATGCATCAGGGGTTAGAATAACGCATTTTAGTGCAGGTGACTGCATCACCGCACTAAAATGCATTAGTCACAATTAAAGCTTCTCCAACAGTGTGCAAGAAATGTGTTACTTGCCTGTAACTGCAATTATCCAGTATTGGTATCTTTCATAGATTCACATGCCTGAATCATTCCCCGTCGATGGGATGGGAGTCCCCGGTACATAAATAAAGTATTGTCTCAGACATATAGAGTAATAGTCCAAACGCCTCACATTACTAACATATCCATGTCCTTTTGCAAAAAGGACAAAACTCTACAGAAGAGCCAATCAGCTACCACCACCCTCTAGAACCTTCTTGGAAGGAGCCCTAGTCCCTCAGATTTTCATAAGCACAGTGCTAAGCAGGTGTATCACAGAGAACTAGAAGAGCCCTTCCAGGGGAGGTGGGTGGGTTGCATGTGAATCTATGAAAGATACCAATAATGGATAACTGCAGTTACAGGTAAGTAACGCATTTCTTATCCAGTATTAGGGTATCTTTCATAGATTCACATGCCTGAATCAGAGTAGTAAGCAATGATGAGCACATTTCGGATGGTACAGCATACACAAATTTACCGGATAATAACATATCGATGTGACACAGAAAGTACCAAACTGTAATCAAAGAAACCATTAAGGAATACAATAGAGAAATGTGCGTATTCAAGAAAGGATGGCGGGATGAAAGAAGGCTCACCTCTATCTAAATAGATAACGAAGCACTGCCTGTCCCACGTTCAAATTCTAACAGAAGGAGGCAGTCTCAGCTGCCCTTACCTGACCTTCTTCAGTCCATGTCCCATTCTACTACTTAGGGTAAACACTCCCTTTCAACATGAGGGGTATGAGAGGTAGATAACCCCGCTGGGTCAGATCAATAAGTGAGGGATAGCGTCAGCAAGTAGAAAGAGCAGCCCCATGAGGCAGTCAAACCCTCCACACTGCGCCAACCTCCTCCTCTCACAGCCTGTACTCCAACTGAAAACACTCCTCTCCACACGACACAAAATGGCTGCCCAACATTCTGCCTTTTATAGGCTGACCCTAGAATGTCCAGAGGAGTCCAGAAGGTTCTGGAAACCCTCATACTGTCCTATGGACCTGAATCCTGAGGTAACCAGGCAGGTAGCAGTTGAAAGCCACCATTTTGTGGGACCCGGGGATCCAGTCAGAAAAGCACCTAGGTCAGGGAAAAAGGGGGGTTTCTAAGGCCTAGAAACACCTAGCCCCAAGGACAACACCATAAAAATTCCAGTGGACATAAAAGAAAACAAAGGTTAGGAGGCAGAAAGGGGCAAAAAAAAAAAAGAAGTGGGAGGGACCACCCAAACGGCTGACAGGTCTAACAATAGGCGTTTAAGAAACTGATTGATCAACCTGTTAGACCAAAGAGAAGGGCCAGCAGAAGTTCTTCTGAAATGGGATATTGCGGCCAAGTGAACATTAATGGAAGCGTGAGCAAGACCAGAGTTCACCAGATGGAGAAGGTAAGGCAATATTTGTACTGGAGAAGATGAAAGCGGGTGTATCTTCCGTGACTTGCACCAGATGCAGAACCTGTTCCATTTCAAGGAGTTTGTTTTGTTGGTACTGTCCGCTCGAGCCCGAGCCAGAACTGTTCTACAATCCGGCGGAATGTTTAGGTCCTGGAATTCTCTGAACTCAGGAGCCAAGAGGATAATTTGAGATGCCAGATCCGGATGCTGGACTTGCTGGTGGTTCATTGTGAGAAGAGCAGGGAACGGTTTCAAGTGGGTCGGCGGTTCCAGAGAGAAGGTGAAGCTCCGTGAACCAATGCTGGCGTGGCCAAGCTGGGGCTATGAGAATGAGTGGGAGAGGATCTGCTTTCAATTTCCTGAGAACGCTGGGAATCAGGGGAAACAGCGGAAAAGCGTATGCAAAGACGTTGCACTATGGGATCAAAAATGCAGTCCCTAGAGATCCCTTCTGGGGACGACGGGTTGCGAAGTGTTGGCATTTGGTGCTCTGCCTCGTAGCGAACAGGTCCAGGAGAGGAGTGCCCCATTGAAAGAATATGCGGTTGAGAGTCTGTTGATTCAATTCCCATTAGTGACACGTCCCCTGTTGTCTGCTCAGAGAATCTGGCAGAACATTGTCCGTTCCTGGGACGTACTCTGCCCGAAGGGAAATGTTGTGAAGGAGCAACCAGTTCCAGATTTTTTTGCAACTCGTGAGAGAGTGTCAGAGAGCGAGTTCTCCCTTGCTCGTTTAGATAGTGCATCGTCGTGGTATTGTCCATACGCACGAGCACTAGAGAGTTCCTGATTCTTGGAAGGAACGCCAGAAGAGAGACAGCTCGCAGTTCGAGGAGATTGATGTGGAGTTGTCTTTCGGACTGGGACCATTTTCCACTGACCTGTAGTTCTTGGAGGAAAGCTCCCCAACCTTTGTTACGCATCTGTTGTGATGATATGGGGCGAAGCTGGAAGCAAGAAAGGCAAGCCTTGAGAAAGCTTCTGAGGGCACATCCACCATCTTAGAGCCTTGATCATTGGAGGTGTCACTCTGATGATATTGTCAAATGACCCTGTACATTAGACACATTGATCCGAGAGTCTCCTGAAGAGAGCGCATGTGAAGACGACAGTGTGGAATTAGCAGAATTCATGAAGACATCATCCCGAGCAGGGATTTGAAGAGGCGCACTGTTCAAGACTTCTTGGAACTTATGCGAATTGCTAATTAAAGAAGCCGGTCTTGGCGCTCTTGTGACGGAAACGCCTTCTTCTGGATCGTGTCGAGAGTAGCACCCAGGAAAGCTATACGTGGGAAGGCTGGAGAACAGATTTGTCCTGATTGAGAGTGAGCCCCAAGCAATCGAAAAGCTGTAGACAGGTGTCTGAAGACTTGGACACTCCTTCTAGAGATGGTGCTTTGACGAAGCAGTCGTCCAGATATGGAAAGACCGGATGGTGTTGTTGCCTGAGATATGCGGCTACTGGAGATGGGTATTTTGTAAAAATGCGAGGTGCAGATTTGAGCCCAAATGGTAGGACACGGAATTGGAAGTGTCTACTGCAAACCTCAAAAACATCTTGCAATTCCGGTGGATAGGAATGTTAAAATAGGCATCCAGAAGATCCAGAGATACCATGTAGTCCCTTGCATTGAGAAATTAGTACTTCCTGGATGGTAACCATACGAAACAACTGCTTTTTCAAGAATTTGTTGAGGTTTCTCAGGTCTAAGATCGGTCTCCATTTTTTCTCCTTCTTGCGTACTAGGAAGAAACAGGAGTAAAATCCTTTCCCTCGTTGACAAAGAGGAACCCTTTCTATAGCTCCCTTCCGGAGCATAATTGAAATCTCCTGGAGTAGAATACGTAGATTTTTTGCGGAGTAGAGGTCGGGGAGGAATTTGAGTGAACTCCAGTGAATGAGCGAATTGAACTAATTGCAGAACCCAACGGTCTGTTGTGATTTGTTTCCAATTTTGTAGGAAATGGGAAATTCTTCCTCCAACTGTTGAGAATAGAGATGAACTGGAGACTGGCAGTAGTGAAAGGTCATTGTCGCCAAGCGGCGCCCTTCTGCTGACCACCTTTGCCACGAAAGGAGGACTTATTATAGGATGACTGTTGCTGCTGATGCTGCGGGTATTGTGGTCGATACTGTTTACCAGAAGAGTAGGAAGATCGGCTTTGGTAATCCCCTCTTGTAGATGATTGTCCCCTTCCTCTTGAGCCACTTAAAGGCGGATTCTTAAATTGCAGGGTACCCAAATCTCTAGCCGTGTCGGTATCCTTTTTAATACCTTGAAAAGCTTCGTCAATGTGTGATCCGAACAGAAGCAGGCCATTGTAGGGCATGTCCAAGATTTTTGTTTGCACTTCCGGGCGGAATGAAGTTGCCTTTAACCAACCCTGTCGCCTTAATACAGCTGCGCCGGCCAGTTGGTGAAATCCAGTTGAAGTGATATCCATCCCGCAATATATTTTTTCAGATGCAGAGCGTTCGCCTTCCTCCTTCGACTCATCTGGTAAGGCCGCAAGATAAGGAGCGATGTCTGCCCACAACTATCTCTTATAACGCCCTAACAGTGCCAAGGAATTGGATGCATGCACTGTTAAAGCAGACATTGATGAGAAATGCTTCCCAATGTTATCAAGCTTTCGACCCTCTTTGTCCTGAGGGGCGCTAGTGGGGCTGAAAGATTTCTTGATTTTTGTTGAGCAGCCTGCGTGATGACAGTCTGGTTTGGGATGTCCTGTCAAGCAAGCTGGAGCAGTATCCGGAGCTCTGCATTTCTTGTCCAGACGAGGCAATACTGAGGGCACCGAGGAATGGTTTCGCATAATTTTTTCACCTTGATCCCATATGTATTCTATAATGGGTATAGATCTGACTGATTTCTTAAAAGGCCCCTTAAAATCGTATAGGAACCATTCTTGCTGGTGTGACGGCATAGGTATCTGGAAATGTTGCGCGTCCTCTACTGTGTTGTGAAATCCCCCAATGTTTTTATGAGGTGAATCAGCCTGCGCAGGAACGGGAGAAACAGGACAGGGTATGACATAGTCGTTCCACTCATGAGCAGACTGGGAATCATGAAGCTCCCCTTCTTCATGGGGTTCCCCCCTCATCTGTGGAAGGCGGAAGTGGTGGAATGGCAGGCCCCGCTTGTAGATTCATGGGTGGAAGTGGTGGTCTTGGCGGTGGAGATACAGCTAGAAGTGGAGACTTGGCAGAAGTAGGGAATCTCTGCTTATAGTCTGTAATGGAACTGTAGGTCGGAAACTAAAGATGCTGGTAGGCAAACCATGGAAGGTGGATGGTATTCCTCTGCGCCCACGTCCTGATCCTCCTGATCCTGGTCCTCATAATCCGAACTGTCCTGATACCTCATGTTAAGTTCAGATGGGCTTGTCGGTCTTCGAAACATACTGCCCTCATCAGAACCCTCTTCGTCCAAGAGGTGAGCCGGAGGTAATGGCTGGACCCAGCTAGGCGAAGTCAGGGCCAGCGTCGAGGTAAGTTTCGTTATTTTGAGATGGATCTATGTACTTTTCAAATTAGAATCAGTCGTGTTGACGAGCCCGTCGACGGTGTAGTCGTCGACGGGGAAGCACCGACTGGCACTATAGTCGATGGAGTTCCCGTAGACGGAGCAATCCTGGGCGATGTCGTCGTCAATGGGGATCTCGTCAAAGGTGTTGTCGACGGAGCCTTCGTCAACGATGGATTGGATGTCGACGGGACAGTCTTAGTCATCGGGGCAGTCGTCGACACGGTCGTCGGCGATCGCAGCGTCGACGGTTGCTTGGAGGTAGACGATGTCTTCTTTATCTTTATCGTCGACAAAACAGACCTACCGGCCGTCGACTATGGAGTCGCCGTAGACAGTGACGAAGAGGAGACAGAAGTGGAAACAGTCTACGTCAACGAGGTCACACACAAGGCCGTAGATGTACATTTTCTAGTCGTTGAAGCCACCGTCGACGAAGGCTTCTTAAAGGTGTGAACAATCTCCTGAGAAGAAACCTTTGGTGGCAGAGCCTTGGAATGTCCCTCTGAAGACTTATGTGTCTTCTTTTGAGGTGGCTGCGACGAAGGGCCTGGAGAAGCCACCCTGTCTTTTCTGAGAGGACTTGGAGGATATTGAAGAACCCTCACTCTCCTCAGAAGACTCTAGTTGGTCTTTGTCTTTCAGCCTCTGCAGCCAAATTAAGAGGCGCTCCTCCCGATCTTTGAGGGTCTTTCAAGAAAAGGTACGACATACCTTGCAGTCCTTTGAAGAGTGATCCGGGTAAAGGCAGTAGAGACAATCTTTGTGCTGGTCATCCACATGAAGTCTTTTTACCACAGGAACCACAGGGCCTAAAAAGGCCTTTCTTAGGTGTATCTGCAATGAAGAACAGAAGAACTTCACTCAGAAGATGGAAACATATGAGAAGAAACACTGGAAATCCAGAAATGAAAAACTGAGTAGAGCTCAGTGGAGACTCCCTTAGCATGACGTGCGGTAGAAAATCTGAGGGACTAGGGCTCCTTCCAGGAAGGTTCCAGAGGGTGGTGATTGCGGATTAGCTCTTCTCTAGAGTTTGGTCCTTTTTACAAAAGGACATGGATATGTTACTAATGTGAGGCCTTTGGCATATTACTCTGAGACATTACTTTATTTATGTACCGGGGACTATCATCCAGACGACGGGTAATGATTCAGGCATGTGAATCTATGAAAGCTACCCTAATACTGGATAACTTTAAGAACCCCAGGAGACCCCCTGCTACCATCATGCACCAAAGTTGACAGTTAGGTCAGTTATTTTTTACGGTGTACTAACTTATAGGAAGCAGGACATAAGGTGCAAAACACGCAATTATACTGTCAATACTCGTACGGGGAGGCGGGAGGGTTGCTTATGACTTTGAGGAGTATACCCCTGGAAGAGAACTAGGATTACAGGTAAGTAACTTATCCTTCTCTTCCAGGGGATACTCATCAATAGTCATAAGAATAGAATAGCACGCCCGTACCCACTTTCCCGCGGACGATGACCAGCATAAATACAGTAAATTAACATTTAATTATCCAAACAAATTTCTTAGCTAGACTTCCCCAAACTGAGCATTTGCCTGGTGTCAGAGTCCAAACCGTAATGGCAAGTGAAAGTGTGTACTGATCGCCATGTGGCTGCTTTACAAATTTCTGCAATTGGTACATTCCTAAGGAGAGCCGTGGTCGAGGCTTTTCCCCTGGTAGAATGAGCCTTTGGTTTGCCCGGAAGGGCCTTATTGGCTAGTTGGTAGGACAAAGAAATACAAGACACTATCCATCTAGAGATGGACCTTTTAGAAGGTGCATAACCAGTATTTATGGAACCATGGTATGAATAGGCGGTCTGATTTTCTCAAGACCTTTGTTTTGTCTAAATAGAATTTAAGTACCCTCTTGAAGTCTAGTGAAGGAAGGGACCTCTCTGGCGGATTTAAAGGTTTAGGAAAGAATGTGGGTAGACTGATGGCCTAATTAATATGGAAATCAGAGACCACTTTAGGTAGGAAACTCGGATGGGTTCTTAAAACCACTCTGCATGAAAAACGATATAAGGCTCTTTAGAGCACAAAGCCTGGATCACACTCACTCTGCGAGTGGAGGTGATGGCCGCTAAAAAAACGGCCTTCTCTGACAAGGGCTATAGAAAAGCTCTGTGAATAGGCTCAAAAGGAGCCCCCCATCAATTTAGCAAGAACTATGTTGAGCTCCCGAGATGGAGATCTGATCAGTGGGTAAACCTTTTTAACCCCTCAGAAAAATCTTTAATTAAAGGATTTTGGAAAATGGAAACCTGCATAGGGGACTTTCTGTATGCTGTGATAGCTGCTGGATGGACCTTAATAGTGGAAAATTGAAGGCCAGATTTGGCCAATTGCAGCAAATATGGAAAGATCACCTGCTCTTGATCCCGAACGGGATAATGACCATTGTTCATGCACCATAAGTAATATTGCTTCCATTTGAAAGTGTACGATTTTCTGGTGGAAGGCTTTTTGGCTTCTTGGAGTATGTTCATACATTCCGAAGGCAAATCTAAGTGCCCGTATTGAAGGACTTCAGGAGCCATGCGGTCAATCATAGGGATGAGAGATTGGGAGAAACACCTTCCCTTCGTTCTTGAACAGCAAGTCTGGACGGCATGATAATCTCTTGTGTGGAACCTCTGATAACTGAATAAGGTCCAGATACCACCAATGACGAGACCATTCTGGGCCTCTTAGTATTATTCTGGTGTTGGTCCTGTAGAACTTGTTGATAAATGTGGGAATCCAAGACATTGGTGGTAAAGCATACAGAAATGCCTGAGACCATTTTACCAAAAGGGCATTCCCCTGTGAACCTGGCTGGTGAAACCTGGATGCGAAAATGGGGCATTTTGCATTTGCAGCCTCTGTAAAGAGGTCGATATCTGGCACTCCCCAATGGTGTAAAAGGTCTTGCGTAACCTCATTGTTTATCACCCAGTAGTGAGCTTCGACAAAGTCCCGACTTAAGGCGTCTGCCTGGACATTGAGAGTTCCCACGAGATGAATCACCACAATGGTCAGATTGCTTGCAAGAAGCCATTTCCAGATGGTCCGAGACGCCAGAGAGCGAGGTCTCGACTGGGTACCCCCGTTTGTTCAGATAATGCATTGTTGTGGTACTGTCTGTTTGAACCAATAGGGTGGAAAGAAGGGAACAGTGGTTTGAGAGCTAGGTGTACAGCCCTCAGCTCTGGAGGTTGATGTGATATCCTTGTTCGGTCTCGGACCAAAGCCCTTGCACTTGGAGAACCCATATGAGCCCCCCAGCCTTGGAGGGAAGCATCTGTGATGATTGTCTGAGTAGGAGGGTCATGGTGAAAAGGAACTCCCTTCAGTAGATGGGATGGCTTCATCCACCATCTAATGGAATCCATGGCAAATTGGGGGAGAAACACCCGGTCCTCCCAGCGACCTATCTACATCCACTGGTCCTCCAGAGATTGCTGCAGAGCACGCATATTTAACCTGGCATTTGGTACGATGAAGATGCATGATGCCAACGATCCCAGCAGCAAGGACATCCGCCTGACTGTGGGATGCTGAGAAAGGAGAAGATTGTGACATTTCTCGTGGATTGGGTATGACCTCTCCTATGAAGGACACCCGCTTGCCCATGCAGTATCCAAAGGAGCACCCAGGTAGTGGATCTTTTAGTCGGGTTGAAGATAGACTTTTTGCAGTTGACTTGTAGGCCAAGCTTGTTCAGTGGTTGAAGGCAGTATGAGTGGGTGATGAGCTCTTCAGGAGCCAGTCGTCCAGGTAAGGATATATGAATATCCTTTGCGTGTGAAGAAAAGCTGCCACTACTGCCATACATTTCAAAAACGTTCAAGGAGCTTATTTGAGCCCAAACGGGAAAACCTTGAATTGGAAGTGCTGGAGAGCCACTTGAAATCGTAGAAATTTCCGCTGTTTCTTGGAAACCGGAACATGAATGTAGGAGTCCTGCTGGTCTACAGAGCACATCCCGTCCCCTTGGTGTAGACAAGGAAAGATTTGGTACAGCGCTAACATCCGAATGTTTTCTTTGGGGATGAATCGGTTTAAAAGCCTCAGGTTGAGTATTGGTCTGCATTTTCTGATAGGACCTCTTTTCTGTACCAGAAAAGAACGAGAATATATTCCCTGCCTTCGTCGTGGAACAGGGACTGTTTCTCTGGCATCTTTCTGCAGAAGACTGTTTACCGCCGCTTGCAACAAGTGGTGTCTTTGGAGACATTTTTCTCGCAGAGGCACTGATGGAGGTGGGGATTTGAATCTGAGCAAATACCCATTCTGCACAATATTCAGCACCCATATGTTATTTTCTTCCACTCTTCCAGGTGAAACGTAACACTTTTCCCCCCCGACCGGAGTGGTTAATGGGCATGGAGGAAGCCATAGCCCATTGCTTTGCTGATTGTTTCATTGCAGAAGATGGTTTTCTTGCAGCTCCCCTTCCTCGACCAGGCCTTTGCTGAGGTTAGGGAGACCTGGGTCGCTTTTGATGTTGCGTGGACCAGTGAGGGGTTTGAACCCTCTGCTGGAATGAGCGCCAGTCTTGGGGACGGAACCTCCGTCAAAATTCCTTTTGCTACTCCAATACAAAGGCTTTTAGAGTGTCCAACTCAGTTTTCATTTTGGACATCTCATCGTCCACATGAGATCCGAATAGAGATGAGCCATTGAAGGGGAGATTTACAATTCTCCGAAGTGCATCGGGTTTCAGCCCCATGAGACAGCCAGGCTGAGCGTCTAGAAGGAAATACCATAGGAGTAGCCATGAGCAGCCAAATCTTATGCATCCGCAGCTGCACTAATAAATTGGTTTCCCACAAAGCCACCTTCTTGCAGAATTTCCTAGGAAATTTTGCTGATCATCTTTGGGCAGCTTTTCCGTGAATCGTGCCAAAGAGTCTGTCATACCTCCCCAGGAGACCAAAAGCACTAGCCACCTTCATCACTGATGTCGAAGTGTCACACATCCTTTTGCCCAGCGACTCCATGTTTTTACAGTCCTTCTCTAGAGGAACTGCGGAGGAGGTGTCCCCGAAGGAAAATGCTACTTACCAGTAGGCATGTAGAGCTGCAGAAGTCATACTTGTGCATAGATCGCCATTTGGTGTTAAGCTTGGATGTTTGCAGTTTATTGTTGTCTTTGAAGAAGTCTTTGTGGTCACGAGATAGGTGACTCATCCCTTGGATGATAGTGCACATGGGCATCGACTCCATCCTCAGATTGTTTTTCGACAAGAAGGGAAATGATGGAGTTTGTAAGAAAACAGAAAAGATGTCCATGAGTAATGTATCTAAGTAAGATAACACTGGAACAGATGGAGGCACCGGGGAGGTGGGTGGGTGTATGAATTCTGCAGCTCTACAAGCCAAGAACAGATGCATACTGGTAAGTAGCATTTTCCGTTCGAGGCATATGAGCTGCAGAATACATACTTGTGCATAGACTGTATAGCAGTATTCTCCCTTAGCGGTGGTGAGCTGTACATGTTGCAGTTGTTTGAAAAAGTGTTTTACGAACAGCCTGGCCCACAGAAGCTTGTTGTTTTGCCTGCACATCTATACAATAGTGTTTGGTGAAGGAGTGTGGCAGACAATATTGCTGCCTTACAAATGTCATCTAAGGGAATGTTTCCTAAGAATGCCATAGTAACCCCTAGTTTGCGTATTGAGTGCACCTCGTGTGTTTTGCTTTGTGATAGCAAATTTGAATGCATTTGACTATCCACCTGGCAATTACAGCTTTGGAAATAGGGTGACCCTTATGAGGTGGAGAGAAAGCTACAAACACAGTTGTTTTGTCTTTCTAAAAGGTTTAGTTTGGTCAATGAAATAAAGTATAGCTTTTGAGATCAAGTGTGTGAAGAGCACTCTCTGCTATAGAGTCTGGTTGTGGGAAGAAAACTGATCGTTCCACAGACTGATTAAGATGGAACGCTGAGATTTCTTTGGGAAGGAATTTTGGATTTGTTCTGAGAACCACCTTGTTATGGTGTATTTGTAAGAATGGTTCTTGAATGGTTAAAGCCTGGATCTCACTATCGTGAGCGGTGATCGCAACTAGAAAAGCTACTTTCCATGAAAGGAATTACAATTCGCATTTGTGTAAAGATTCAAATGGAGAGCCCATGAGCCTAGTAAGGACAATATTTAAATTCCACACTGGAGAGGGTGAGATTGTAGGAGGAATTATCCTTTTAAGTCCTTCCATGAAAGCTTTGATAGCAGGCACCCCTAACAGTGACAAATATTGTCTGTTTTGTAGGTAAGCTGCGAGGGCAGCCAGATGTAGTCTTTTGGATGTATATGCTAGATTACATCTTTGTAGATACAGTAAGTAGCAAATAAGGTTTTGAATTGAAGCATCCAGTGGGTCAATTTTGTTATTGCAGTAAATAACAAATCCTTCCCATTTGGCTGTATAGCAAGCTCTAGTGGTAGGGCATCTTGCTTCTTTAAGAATGTTCATACAATCTGGTGGGAGGTTAAGGTAACCAAACTCTAGGACTTCAGGAGCAAGATTGCCAGGTTCAGTTGCGCTGGATCTGTATGCCTCATCTCTCCATGGTTCTGTGCAAGAAGCTTTGGGGAGAGGTGTCGTTTTTGGTGTGGTACTACTGAGAGTTCCAGGAGTGTTGTGAACCATGTTTGCCGGGCCCATGTTGGAGCACTAGGATCATTTTGAAAGACTGCCGTTTCAGATTGCGTACTAATAATGGAATGAGCGAGAATGGCGGAAAAGGGTATGCAAATCTGCCTGACCAATTCGTCCATATCGCATTGCCTTTGGACAATGGGTGTGAATACCTGGCGGCGAAGGTTGGGCATTTTGCGTTTGTGTGTGGGGCGACCAGATCTATGTCTGGGTGGCCCCACATATGAAAAAATGGATAAAGAACTTGAGAATGAAGTTCCCATTCGTGTATCTGGTGTGTCTGACTGAGCAGATCCGCAATCTGATTGTGTACGCCTGGAAGATGTTCTGATAGGAGGTGTATCCTTTGCGGGATGGCCCATCTCCAAATGTTCTGCGCTAGTTGAGAAAGCTGCAGAGAATATGCCCCCCTTGTTTTTGTATATAATACATTGCTATCATATTGTCCGTACGGACAAGGACAGTTGTTTTTAAGATGTATAGGGAAGGATTTCAATCTCAGAAAAATTGCTAGTAATTTGAGGTGATTGATGTGGAGCAGTTTTTGTTGAGGAGTCCACCTGCCCTGAATTGTATGGTTTAAGAGATTGGCTCCCCAGCCGGTGAGCGATGCGTCCGCTGTTAGCACCATCTGTGGAAGTGGCTCTAGGAACGGCCGCCCCTTGGAAAGGTTTTGTGTGTTCCACCACTGCAGAGAGCAATGTGTCTACCAACACCAGATCTGAAAGTTGACCTTGAGCCCAATTCCTCTGGCATGCTAAGCATCCTTGTAAAGGGCGCATTTGAAGTCTTGCATGATGAAAATGCAATCCCTATCAGCTGTATCAATACTCGAGCTGGAAGTGAATGTTGAGGCTGAAATTTTGTAACAAGATTTTGTATACTGGCTATCCCGACTGGATTGGGGCATGCCAGGGATTTGGAAGTGTCTATTGTGGACCCTAGATACTGATGCTTGTGGGACAGTTGGAGATGCGATTTGGTGATGTTTATTGTGAATCCCAAGTTGTGAAGCAGGTGAACTGTTCTGTAAGTGTGTTGAACATACTGATTGTATGACTTGTCCTTTATTAGCCAGTCGTCCAGGTATGGAAACACAACAATTTGTTGTCTTCGCAAGTGAGCGGCTACTACTGCCAGACATTTTGAGAAGCCTCTGGGTGCTGTGGTCACTCCGAATAAGAGTACTTTGAATTGATAGTGTTGACTGTCCACTACAAACTGTAGATATTTCTTGTGAGCAGGGAGTATGGGAATATGGAGGTAGGCGTTCTTGAGGTCTAGAGTGACAAGGAAGTCACCTTGTTGGAGCAGTGGGAGGACCTGTTGGAGAGTGATCATATGAAAATTATCTGATTATTTGTAGAGATTGAGTGGTCTGAGGTCATGTATTGGTCTGAGAGTACCGTCTTTTTTTGGGATGAGAAAGTAAAGAGTAACCCACCATGCCTTAATGCTGGAGGGGAACTACTTCTATTGTATGCTTTTGAAGAAGTGATCGAACTTCTTGTTTGCGAAGCGTTAGATGTTCTTTGGACATTGTCTGGGTGGTATAGTTGGGGATGTTGTAGTAAGTTCCAGGCAGTAACAATACTGGATAATTTGTCTTACCAACTTGTCGGTAGTGATGGAGTTCCAGACAGGTAGGAACTGTGATAGTCTTCCTCCGAACGGAGTGGAATGGTCTGGAGGGAAGTCATTGCTTGGTAGTATGGAAGGTATGGTTGTTGTTACCGCAACCTCTCCCTTTGTTATTATTTCCTCTGTACCTCCCCTAAAATATCCCCTATTGGGGATGTTTGTGTATGAGTTTTGTATGAGGAAGAAGTAGTGTCTGTGCCAACGTTCTTGGATCCGCCCCTATAGAAGGAGCAACGTGTATGCTGAAACTGTAATGCACCCATAGATTTTGCAGCGTCTGTCTTTTTCATTTTTTCTAGAGTTGTGTCCAAATAGTTGTTTGCACTTCCTGTTTAAACCCGGAAATGCGTAACCATGCATGTCTGCAGAGTAAGACACTGGTGTTAATAGATCTAGATGCAGTGTTTGCTGCATTGAGGTCACATTTTATGGATGCATTTGCAATGAACTTGCCCCCCCTGGGGGGGGCGCTAGAAAGCCCAGAGGAAGATGGCCACACATTAGTGCAGCTCTGCAGGTCAGGGCAGAAATCCTGTCATTATCCTGCCTACTTCGGAATCATCCCGAAATTTGCTATGGTGATCTACTCCCCTGGCCATGAGCGTTCGTTTGCTGTGTGGCTATTAAAGATTGGTGGGCTCTGTGTCCCGATTGCAGCCTGGTGGCGATCGGGCCTGCTCCTCTGTGGTGATCGTATATGAATGCTGGGCCGGCTTTGAGGACCTGGCAGGACTTGCTGCCGCTCAGCTGCTGAGGAGGCACTTAACTTCTCTCTCCGGAGAGCTACCTGATGAGCGGAGCGTGCCGCGTGTCAATCCTGGGCTGTGGCAGTGCCGGCGATTCCTGAGGGGGCCCTGGAGCACCGGGTGAGTTGACTGCGGCGGGATCCAGGCGCCTCCATGCTTGCGGCTGTGGCCAGAGCTGCCTACTGGCTTTCTGGACTGCCGCGCTGCCCTCCTGGGTGCATGGAGGCGCCTGACATAGGCGCGGCGAAAGCAGAACCCTGCTGTTTGGGCCCGAGTGCCGGGCGGATGGCTGCCTGCGAGTGACGGGCTGTGCGGCGGAGGGAATCTGTGGTGCTGCCGGCCCGTGACGCTGCAGCGGGTCCGCCATTTTGTGCCTGGGCCTCACGGGCTGAGTCGACTGCGATTGCCAGCTCCCTCCTTTCGAGACTGGTCAGCTACTATGCGAAGAGTGCCACAATCGTCCCCGACTTGCTGAAGGGTGTGCTGACCACGGTGAAGGTGCAGGTTTGGGCAATTACTCTGCATTACGAGATAGCGGTGGCAGTCGCCAATTTGAATTCGAGGGGCGATATTAACCTGTGGCTATCTACTGGCTGTGTGGTCTGGAACTTGATGCCTATCTGGGAGGCCCGCTCCTTGTGGGTTCTGTGTAACGTGTGACGCCCTGGTGGATATACGCCTGTGGGCCACCCCATCTCTAGTGTTCCTGCAGTGACTCTTGTGGTCTCCCCTCCTTCCACCGCATCACTTGACCGGATCTTGGGGTGCTGTTTGGTTCTTGGCTGTAGGCGATCCATTGGCCGCTGCCCGCCATACCAATGGGGAAACCGGATAAGCAGGTCCAGCCAAAGCAGACTTGAGTCCAAGCATCTTAAGAAAGCGAGCCCCCAGGTCATGTCGGACACGGAGACAGATGTAGAGGCTGCTGGTACGGGCAAGCTTGAACGGATGCTGCTGGTGATGCAACAATGCTTGCAAACTATCGATGGAAAAATTGATACGCTCAATCTCCGCATGGACAACATGGCGTCCAAGCTTGATAAACATGCGGCGCGTCTCACGGAAGCAGAGCAGCGAATATCTAACTCAGAGGACAAGATGGAGGGAATCACGAAATCGTGTGCGCAAATGGAGAAGCTGCTCGCGGTGATCAATGCCAAGAATGAGGACCTCGAAGCTAGGTCCAGATGCAAAAACCTGCGCATTTTATGGGTCCCGGAGTGCACGAACATCCTGAAAGTGGAGCTCTATGTTGAGGACATGTTGAAAACGCTGTTTGGGGCCGAAAATTTTTCCAACCTGCTGGTGGTGAAGCGAGCACATCGTTCACTTGCGCCGCACCCGGTTCCAGGGGCTCCTCCACGCCCCATAATAGCCAAACTCCTTCACTACAGAGACCACAACACGGCCTTGCGGCTGGCGAGAGAAATGGGTACCACGAAATATCAGGGCATGGAGGTTCAGACTTCACGTCAGCGGTGCAACAGGCCAAAAGCGAATTTCAACCTGTAAAGAAGAAGTTGCAGGCGTTGGAAATACAATACGCGATGCTGTATCCAGCCCGGCTCAAGATCCAACATGGTAGCAAACCACACATTTTTATGACTCCGAAGGACGCCATGCAGTACGTCAAACAGCTCGAACGCAAAACTTGCGCGATGCCGGAGCATGACTAGGTGGAAGATGAAGATTGATGATGCTGCGTGCGATGTGTAGCTCCTTTCCGTTATTGGGATGTGCACAATGATGGAATGTGGGACACTCAAACCTATCTGAGACTTTTCTCTATGGTTTTATATTATGGATGTGCGACAAAGGTATGGGCGTGTGCCATATCATGACCACTAGGATGGGACCTGCCTAGGCATTTCAGGATTAGTAAGTCATTTGGAGACTGTTAATGATATCAGAGTCCCCTTTCTTTAGCTTGCTAACCCAGGGAACTGATAATGACAGTACAATTTGCTTATTTAATGCATGGGTCGCTTTTGTTACTGTGCTCACACTTGTTTTGCGGATGTTCTAATTAATATAGCTTGTGGAAGTGCTGAAATATGTTGCTAGGTGTGGGCCACTGTTCAATACTGTTCTCGGTTTTCTCTGATTTTTAGGATTCAGTATGCGTAGGGTCATAGGATTGTGCAGATTGGCGGGCCGAGGGGGCTTACAGCTCTGACCCGGACCCCCCCACGCTCCAATGTGGGGGCATTGGGCTACTAGTGTCTTCCGTATGGGTACTCCCCAAGAAGTTCTTTTGGTTTTCTTTCTGGGTATGGGCAGGATTTCTGCTGCTGGTGGAGCGGGGGGAAGGGCTTTCTTCACTGGTTCTTTTTGACGGGATGGCTGGGCATAATTGGGATGCCTGTGTGTTTGGGGGGGTGGGGGGGGAGACTTCTGGGTGCTTGTTTTCATGTTTTACTGAACGATTCAGACTGTCAAATGCTAGTCCAACTGTGGTGTGCAGACTCTATGCAATGTCACAATGTGTTAGATCATTCATCTATAGAGTAGGCTATGACTGATGTGGGCAAAATCACATGGCTCTCGTGGAATGTTCGGGCCTCAATAATCCGAAGAAAACGAGGCAGGTGCTCGCCTATCTAGATAGGCATAATGTACAGGTGGCATTTCTTCAGGAGACCGCTGAGAAAGTAGCTACAAAATGGGCTGAGATTAAGTGGGCATCCACCTATTCCTCCTATGTCAGGGGGGGTCATGATTTTCATTCGAAAAGGTTGCCCATTCCAGACGACATGTGGATATTGACACCAATGGCCGGTATATTATTGTACAGGGTAAACTCTGTGGCATGCTCTTGACTATGCTTAACCATACGGTCCGAATACGGATGACCCTGATTTCTATGATGAACTTTGGAACAAGATTTATCATCTACCACTGGCCCCGTTGGTTTGTGGGGGGGATTTTAATGCGGTCTTTGACCCGTATATGGATTGTCAATCCATGGCAGATCCAGTAGTCAAGAAAGCCACACCCGCCATCAGGAAAGGGATGCGGACGCTGTCTCTGGTAGATGTCTGGAGGCTTAGGCATCCTGGGCAGAGGGAAGGTACATGTTACTCCTATGCACGAAGCTCCTGGCCCAGGCTGGACTACTGGTTAGTTGGAGATGAGATGAGCTCTCTAATCACGAAGGCCCACCACTTACCCAGAACCCTCTCTGATCATTCTACATCCCTAATTCAGCTCACTATACCTACTTTCACACCGCCACAGTTTCAGTGGAGGCTTCAGGCCTCGGCCTTACAGGATCAGATTTCCGGGAGGGGGTGCGCGATGCCGTTACTAAGTTCTTTGAGGAGAACACTGGCTCAGTGGATAGTTATAGTATGCTATGGGAGGCGTTTAAGGTTACCATTCGTGGGGTATGTATAGGGCTACAGGCAGGGGTGTTTAGGTCAATACGGGGCTCACACGCTTCGAGCAGGACCTGATGCCGAAGGAGCGGCAATATGATAGTACATCAGACACTCAGATACTGGCGTAAATTAGGTCCAAAATCACTGAGTACAATGACCTGGCAGATTCAGGGGTTAAGTACCTATCACGCCGATGGACAGCTAGATATTAAGTAGAGGGCCGTAGGCCTGGCAGGGCGCTCGTAGACAAAATCAAAGGATCCCAGGCACACAAGGGTGTCATACAGGCTATCGAGGGTCGGGATGGTACGTATTGTGACACTGCGGGTATTCTTGCCACGTTTGTGCAGTATTATACAGATATGTATGGGGCTCGGCAGACGGCGGATGAGGAGGAGATAGGTCAGTATTTAGAGGATATCGCCTTGGTGTGGCTCTCCAAGGGGCAACAGGACTTTTTAATGCACCCGATAACAGCTGGTGAAATCCAGGATGCAATAGGTGCCTTGCCTAATGGTAAAGCCACAGGCACAGATGGGCTCACTGTGGAGTTTTTTAAAGAATATGTGGATTTACTGGTGCCCCAGCTGCATCTCATGTTTAAAGATGCATAGGAACAGCGAACGCTACCTAGCACGCTGCGGGAGGCGCTCATTGTGATGTTACTGAAACCGGGTAAGTCCTCTGATAGATGTGAGTCCTACCGTCCGCTATCCTTAATGAATACAGACGTCAAAATACTGGCAAAGGTGCTAGCTACGCAACAGCAATTGCTGTTACCGGTCATGGTCCTGCCGGATCAGTCGGGGTTTGTCCCAGCCCGCTCTACAGCTCATAACCTGTATACGCTGTTAGCGGTTCTGCACCTTCTGGAGCCTACTCTGCCGGCTGTGGCAGTCCTTTTGGACACCGCAAAGGCTTTTGATTCTGTCTCCTGGCGCTACATGATTGCAGTACTGCATCGTATGGGGGTCCCCTATATCTACATTAACTAGATTAAGTTGCTCTATGAAAATCCTGTAGTTCGGTACGAGTAAATGGTAGAACGTCTGACCAATTCCCAATTCGACGAGGTACGCGGCAAGGCTGTCTGCTGTTGTCTATACTTTTTGCGATAGTGTTGGACCCCTGGCCTGCATTTTGCGACAGCGGCATGCTAAGGCGGTGTTGCGATTCCATCAACGACCGTTGGCAGTGTCTATGTACGCTGACGACATGGTTTTGTATGTACGTGAGCCTGTCATATAATTAGAACAGCTTACTAGGGAATACGTCCGCTTCAAGCGGCATTCTGGTTTGGGGATAATTTGGGATAAGTCAGTGATACTTTGCCTGACAGATTCCACGCAGCGCTTTGATCTGGAGTTCTCGCTATTATGGAGTGATGAGTCTTAAGTATTTAGGGGTGTGGGTGCACAAGGAACCACAATGTGTACTAAGCGAGAACTATGGCACTGCGATTACTCGGCTAGAAAACCAGGTGGCCCGTTGGATTCGATTGCCGTTGACCTTTGCAGATCGTGTAGCCCTATTAAAAAATTATAGTTTTCCCCAAATTTTTATATCTCTTCGCTACCATCCCCATAGTGTTGAAACCCACCTTTTTACCATGCTTTGTGGCATATTGTTTACTCTAGTCTGGGGAGGGGAAAAAGCCATGCGTGAAATGGGATGTTCTTACGCGCTCCTATGAGCTTGGAGGCTTTAAGGTGCCCGATCTGAATCTCTATTACTTATGTGCGCAAGCGCAATATGCGTTTTATTGGCAGAATGCACCTCCATATACACCGCATGTAGCGGTTGAGGCTGGGGCAGTCCGGCCAGTTCCCCTACAGGCGATGATGGTCAATAGCACATCTGTCTATGAGAAAGGTGAGTTAGATAAAGTACACTGTACGACACAGGCATGGAGAGAGCTTGGGAAACGTGCAGTGCGGATGCACCGTCCATGCCACTCCTGCATCATGAAGGGATATCGTTATCTAGTGAACCAGGCTAATGGTACTGCATGAGGCAGGGATACACACGAAGGGGAATCTATACCTTACTGGCAAATTTAACGATTCGCAAACTTTTGTGAGTGGAACCACTAGGCCCATTATGGCGACATTTATATACAGTCGCTTAAGAGCTGCGATCCGGGCCTTGTATCCTGGGTTTCCTGATGAGCCCAGGGCTTTGACAGCGCTACAGATTATGTATTCATCCCCCCTATAGAACTAAAATGATTACCAGGCTCTATAGTGCTTCCCAGGCTGATGAGGCAACCGTAGCATTAGGGCCTATGAGACGCTGGAACGAGGTGTTGCCGCAGCCACTCACTGAAGAGGAATGGGAGGCATGCTGTAGATTAACAGGACAATATGCCTCTAATGGTAATCTGAGGTTAATTCATTACAAGTATCTGCACCAAATTTATTATACGCCGCTGCAACTATGGGCTTCAGGCCTCATCCTGCTGCAGGCGCTGCGGGGAGGATGATGCTGACTTTTGTCATCTAGCCTGGAGCTGTTCCGAAAGTGTCAACTTTCTGGGTAGAGGTTACAGCAGCGCTGGGGGAAATGGTTGGCGACTCAAAACCTTGCTCCATGATTGTATGTCTCCTGGGTAATGTGATGACGTTAAAATTTGACACAAGAAAATTGGTTGCTATGGGCCTACTGCTGGCACGGCGCAGGGTCTCTATTCACTGGGACGGTAGACCTGCACCCCAGATGGCGCAATGGTTAAAAGATATGGCCTACAGCCGGGACCAACTGCTCTGTTATGAGGAGGAACTGCCAAGCGCTTCTCGACTTCAAGACATTTGGGGCCCCTTCACTAGCTATGTACTGGCTCATTCTTCAGATGATTGATGATATTCTGGCTTACACTATTTCATGCCTCAGCTGTGTGATTTGTAATTTCACTATATGGTTTTAAGAAGTTGTTGATTGTACTATTACTGTTGTGTATTACAATTGCGTATTCTGTACTATGTATCGCTGAATTAATTCTGGATCGTGTTGTTCTTAAATGTAAATTTATAAAGGCTTTGTCCTTGTCAGGTAAGTGTTCGATAAGATCTTCAAGCTCGCACTACTGAGCTCTGTCATATCTGGCAAGTAGTGCTTGCGAGTTAGCTATTCTCCAGTGATTGGCTGCTTGGGAGGCAACTCGTTTACCGGATGCATCCAGCAGTTTTGACTGCTTATCGGGGGGTGCATCCCTAGAGGTTTGGGAATTTGCACGTTTTCGAGCATTGCGCACTACTAAAGAATCTAAGGGAAGTTGTCCTGTGATAAATACTGAATCTTGAGGGGCAGGCTTATATTTTGTTTATTAACCCGGGGATTGAGAAGCCTGCTACGGACGGGGTTTAAAAATATGTCTGCTGCATGTTTAATGACACATTGGAGCATTAGCTTTGTGTGTATTGCATTTTGTGACTGGGCAAAAGTGTCCAGTAGGAAGTTTTCTTCCATGGGGTCGGAATGTAGTTCCAGGGCATGATATTGTGCAGCTATTAATGAGCTGACTAAATCCTATACTATTATCTAGGGGGATGGGGGGGAGGGGAGGGCTGGTATGGGCCTGGATCAGGAAGGTCTGGAGGATCTGTGACATCATCGTAATCGTCCCATGTGTCCTGTGGTGGGGTAGTGTTATCATCAGGGTCATCCAAGGGATCCTTACTCTGTCCATCCCATCCCTTAAATCATACTCATCCTGTGGTGGTAAGGGTGAGCATGGAGAGTGTATAGGAGCGTTTATAGGAGACAAAGGTTTAGTAGGAAGGATAGGTGAAGAGGGTCTTATGGGTGAGGTTGCAAACTCCCTCTTGTTTACAGGTACCTCAGGCGCGGGTGACATATCAGATTTCCTCTTCTTTGTTGGAAGGCTGAAACTATATGGCGTGTTCTAGGGTCCACACGTAAACTTTTATTTTGGATCGATAGGATCTGGCTGAAACAGTTCTTCCTGCTGGTCTCCTTTCGGTGCCGATATTTTTAGGTTCCGAGCGTGGCTTTGATTTGGTCACTATAGCTGCAGGAGGAGCTGTGCGCTCCTTTGGCTTTAAAGTCAGAGCAGAGTCTGAACCTTTCTTCGGATCCGAAGATTTTTTAGTGCTTTTCCGGTTCCGAGGTCTTATGGCGTTTTGGTGCAGAAGGGTTCGGCGTCGAGGCCCTTTTGGGTGTAATGGAGAGGTGTATTCCTGATTTCAGTACCGAAGGTGTTTTTTGGGTTCTGATATGCGGCTTGCTCGGTCTCGGCTGCCGGAAGACTTTTCTTTGGTTTTCGGTGCCGGGGCTGGAGGAGGGGCTTCTGAAAGTTTCTTTCAGTCTCGACTAAGGTCTTAAGGCAAAGTTTTGACAGGAGGCTTCAGTTTTTCGGGTTGGGGTAGGGGCAGGGATATCTGCACTCACTCTTTACCCTGGAGTGATGTGGTCATCGGAGTCGATGAAGTCCGCTTCAGAGAAGATGTCTAGCACTTCCGAATCCTCTGCCTCTGGAACGTCGGGCCTTCATCAAAAATGTCTTCTGGCACCGGTCCAGCCTGTTGCACCATAACAGGTTATCGAGCCCGGCGATCACGGATGGTTTTCTTGGATCTAAAAGAGGCGCAGGCTTGGCAATCATTTTATTGTGCTCTGGTGATAGACAAAGGTTGCAGACCTTGTGGTGGTCACAGTGAGGAAATTTAGCTCCACACTGGGGGCATTTTTTAAATGGAGTCCTTTCCATTAGCCATAGGCCCAAATGGCGCCCATAGGCCCAGCGGCCCGCGTGGACGACCAGAATCAAGGATTTGGGAGTTCATGCGTCGAAAGGCATGCAAACTAAATAATACTGTCAAGTGGGATAGGTTGCGCATTAAAGAGGTTTGGAAACACGGTACCGAACCGGAGCGCAGCAAGTCACATCTGAACAAGATGGCAGAAAAAAATTCAATCCGAGGATGGAGTCTATGCCCATGCGCACTATCGTCCAAGGGAGGAGTCACCAATCTCGTGACCACAAAGACTTCTTCCATGACAACAACAAACTGCAAACATCCGAGCCCAACACCAGATGGCGATCTAGGCAACACTATGTATTCCGCAGCTCATATACCTCGAACTGAGCTTTTCTGGCTGCTTCCACTATGACAGAATCTCTGGGGGGCTATCCGATCGAAGGAAAAACGAATGATGATCTGGGGCCTTGTACTTCTTGGAAATACGTGGGGGAAATGAGCCCACCGTAGCCGGAGTCAGAAAAGTCTGTTTGACTGGTTCTAGCAGACCTGGGACTAAAGGCAGCAGAGGACTCGCTGATCTGTGGTGCAAGGTTTCAAATATGAAAGCTGCAGAGACTGCCAGTGCCGACATATCAATGTTCAGTTTGCTGGCACCCCGACGTAGAACTTCATTAAAAGTCCCTATGTCATCAATCAGGGACATTCTGGATGTCAGTGTCGCAGATAAAGTTGGGGAATAGTCTCTAATGGAAGAGCTTGATGACTGGGACCTTAACGGCATCCTCCATCTCCTGCTTTTTGGGGTGAAGGATGAGACCCAGATTGCCCCCGTGTCCTGGATGGTGAGCGTCGAGCTGATTGAGACCTAGCACTCCTCAGGGACCTGCGGGAGAAGCCCTTGTGGATACAGTAGGAGGAGACCCAGCAGAGACTCTGGAGGGAGAGTACGTTCCGGAGAAATCCGAGCCCGGACTTCTGTGTGGAACCTTCCAGTGCTGTACGCTCTCTAGCCATATTGGAGAAAGATTGATAGGAGGAGTCTTCTCTCCCAGAACCGGAGATTCCCTCCGGTGTGATCTGTATAATATTAAGGCCAGGAGAAGAGGACACGTCTCTCGGGGTCGAACGATAGTGCTGGATGTGGACCTCTGCCTTTCTGGGAATTCTGACAAAAAGTCAGGGTGTGTCTCCCTCGACGTCGAACGATGTCTAGCCGACGACACGGAGTATGCCGCCTTCGATGTTCACCGCTCCTGCGCAGAGACACTTGAGGATTCTGGTCTGTGCGAAGATGTCCTCTACAATGGTCACTTCGACTGCCCACGGGACTGTGATGGCGTCCTCAACGTCGACCCCCTGTAGACTTTCTGCAATGTCTTAGACGTCGATCTCTTTGACAACAACCGTCATGATGGCAGCAGAAACCTCAACGTCGACCGCTTGTAGGTTTGCAGTGGTAAATTTGCTGTCAAATCTCTTGACGCCGACCTTCGTGAAGGAGGTAGAGATCTAGACGCAGACCGTTGTCTCGATGTCGATGGATGTTTTCTCTACAAAAACCCAGCTTCTGTCGTCGACTTCAGTCTCTTGGGACCAACATACTTCGAGCCTGAAGTAGTATGCCTCGACGTAGACTTAATTTTCGGCAACAAAGTCTCTCGAAGTCGCTGAGTGCCTTACTTGCTTTTCTGACGTCTAACTTGATGCTGAACACTCCGGAATCTGCATCCTTTTGGATGCTCTGGAAGCCGAACACTGTTTTATGTGTTTTTCCTGAGAGGAGGGCTCTTAGAAGGCAGGATTGCTCTCAAGGCCACTTTTAGAATGTCCTTATCTTCTCTCCAGCAAGGCATGAAGTCGTATCTTCTGTCATGCATAGTTCTTCTGGACAATTGTTGGCTGTAATAACCATTCTCTGGATTGTGTGAAGGTGGCAAACAAAATGTAAACAGAGTGAGGGTCTGATTTTGCCATTTTCTTCCCACAGGAAGGACATTTGTTAAATAAAGCTGGCATTTGACAGAAAAATTGTTGTAATATGTAACAGAAAATAACTGAAAAAGTAATCAGCTGTCACAAATGTCGAATAAAGATGAAATAAACCAATTTGTGACCAGAAATAATCAAAAACTGACTAGCTCAAGCTTCAGGATCCTCACAGGAGCCGGAAAACCGAACTGATCCAACTGTCACCTGTGGTGCCTGATGGGAGCAGGGGGTCTCCTGGAGGTCTTAAAGCCATGGTGTTCCAGGTGCAGGGAAGTCTTAAAGGCAAGGTGCCAAGTTTTTTTGCACTGCAATGTTTTTTCATCTATGGGCTTTGCCTGCTATTATTTCTCTGAAAATAAAGAGCCATCTTGGAACATTATTAGAGTGTATGTTTTCTATTACAGTATTTATATGGAACATTATTTTCTTAAGTAAGAAATCCATGTAATGTTGGTATATTAGCCTATTTGAGGTATAATAGGCTGCATGTTTATATACATATATATATATATATATATATATATATATATATATATATACACACACACATACATATATATATATATATATATATATATATATATATGGTGGACGAATTCTGGATATATATATATATAGATATATATATATATATATATATATATATATATATATAGATATATATATATATCCAGAATTCGTCCACCAACCACACTCCAAGGTAGGAAAATTAGACGAGGCAAACCCAGATAGATGGTGCAATTATTTTATTTCGTTAAGCCCAACAACACCACCGCCACGACGCGTTTCAGCCCGCGTAGGGCCTTGATCACATGACATGTGTGTGAGGTCACCTCCCTTTTAAAGTGCCAGTGCAATACGTATCTCCCCCTTTCCCCCTATGCCTCATTTATAGACATAGAAATAGTAGTTCAATGTTATAACTGCATAAATGCTGTAGTTATGCAAGAGCTAATAAGTCTGCGCAAAATATATAATGGTAATTCAATACAATTTCAATTTGTATTAAATACATTTCGAGATAGATACATGAATTAAATATCTAAATTAATAAACATAAATATCCATCCAGCTATCAAAAAATAAATATATATACAACATTTTACAAAAATATATAAATATATATCTATATACATTCTCTGTACATTTATAAATATAATTAATCCCTACACAATTGTTTTTAAAAATTCGCATAGAAAATATACATAAAACTAATTCTAATCTCTCTATTTATGATACCCATCATTGTATTGTATTGCACAGAACAAATATACAAAATGCTCTACGCTACTATGGTTTCGAACGGATCTAATTTTTGTGTGTGTATTTACACATATGTAGAATCCTTAATTTGGTCATTATTATTTCTTACTTTTGAATAGTTCCCTACACAATCTTCACTTACAATTTATAAGAAAAAATCCATTACTGAAACCAGCAAATGTCATTGTACGGGGACTACTTAAAAAATTAAATGTGTGGATGTGTGTTTACCCTATGTGAATTGTAATAATAAAAAGATTAATAAGGTTAAAATTATGAATCCTTCTATTCAATAGAGATGGGGCAGCTGCATTCAATGTTAATCCTGTTCTCTGATTAGAATCACCGTTAATGAAGATACGTGTAAAAATCCTCACTGTTGTTCAATCCATTAGGCATCTTACAATCATATAAAATTATGTGCCTAGTTTCCAGTTTTCTCAATTCAGTTTCTCGGTTACCGCCTCTTCTCCGCGGTGGGACCGTGTCTATGACAAAATAACTCGGGCCTGAGACAATGCCATCGCGTACTTCTCCAAAGTGTCTCGCCACAGGGTACGCCGCATCGCCGTTGTTTATGGCCCTAATGTGCTGGGTGATTAAGGCAGGGGAAAACCCAATATACCCTTGTAGGCTTGGGCACTTGATGATTGAGGTCAAAATATGCTACAAGGGACTTGATTTGGAAACACTAGAACTTAGTTAGGAGTCGTATTGCTTATCACACTCCAGTGTATCAGCAAGATATCACATTTGAAAATTGAAATAGAATCAATCAACGGAAGGAAAAGAGAAACACGGAGAAGGTAAAATTGTATTCTATAAGAGTTCTTTATATTTAGTGTTGAAGCATCAAAAAAGATTCTGGGGAGACATACAGAAACATAAATTGAAGCAAAAAGAAGTTATGAACAGTGGTATAAATTACATCAACTCATCAGTTCACAACTGAACATCAACTCCTGACAATTATCACAGACAACCAAATTAATTAATAAACAATGGTTGTATGTTTGTGCCAACGCAACGCTTCTGGAGATGATGAAAGTGTCGACATTTCGTTCTAGTATGCAGTCGTCATGCAGACCATCATCAGGACAAATGTCTGCATGACGACTGCATACTAGAACTAGGTGGTGGTGGTGACCTGTCTGACAGCCAAGGCACTTCTGTTGCAGTGACTGGTGAGCTGAGCCCCTGGTGAACTATTTAGCGTGGGCTAATTTGCATAACGTCCTTTGTTCACCATCCTGCTGTGTTGCAAACACAGGAATCGAGGCAGCCTGCTGACAGCGCAATTAAAAGAAGCCAAGAAAGGTAACGAGGTTAAAATGCCTTTAATCTTACCAGATTCTTTTCCGTGAGTGTGGCTTATGTCTGTGGGCATTTTTATGTGCGGAAAAAAGGGGGAGGTATATAAAAGGAAATGTGTGGAATGCTTTGTGTTTGCACGTCTGCTTGTTTCTTTGTGTGTGCGCACACTCAAGAATATATAGTATTGTGCCAAGCAAAGGCAAACAGCATGGTAACTGCAAATATTAGGAACCAAGGAAATGTGTTTTAGTATGTGCTAGAACTAGTACTTAAGTTAATAAGTATCAGCATGTCTTGCTCTTAGCCCCGCCCCTACCCCGCCTACTCATCCCATTTAAATGAGTACCTGCACAATTTTTTTCGCATTTAAAGCACTGAGTGGGGGTGAATAATTTAGAGACACAACTACAGAAAGGTGTTCTGAAAAGGAATTCTTAAGTCAAATTAAACTGCTTTGTCTAAAGAGATTAAAGCTTTGGATCTCCCGTTCCACATAATGTGTGGAAGAATTTTGTTGTCAGAGCCTGTGATAGGAAGAATGTTTTGGCATATTTGGTTGGATTTCAGTATTTTTTTTATATTGATGTTAACTGGCCACTAACGTGACAGACTACAGGCCTTTCAGGGTTGCTATATTGTGAGAATGCTTTTGCAAGGTTACCTTGGGACTTCCAGGTCGACAAAGACGATTGATCCCTAACTGGAGAAACACTTCTTTTCTGTCGAAGTAAGCTGAAACCATTGCTAAAACCTTTTAAAAAGCTCTGTGTAGACTTCAGACCAAAACAAAGAATATTGTATTGATGGTGTTTCCTGCTACTTTTGAATCTTAGGAAAAAGCCTGAACTGACCTGATTAAATAATCCTTACAATGTGTGGGTTATAAACGCACAAAACCAAACTCTGGCACACACCAAACATCGAATCTGAGTAGGCAAGCAGTTACTTATATACCAAATCCACGTTACACTTATTTTTGGGACTGATTTGTATACTCACCTACACTATTTGGTCATGTTTTTACAGATTATGAAATTGAGGATTATTGTAGCCCTATGTGAAAAAAACCTCTACCCTACATTACTCTAGACTGCTAGAGACAAAAGAACTGTAAGTCTAATGATTCAAGTATCTTTTTGTAGGGTTTGGTCTGATGAGCTTCAATACATTTTGTCCTGATAAGCCTTGCAAACTTCTAGAAGTCATTATCGAAACATTTGAGAATAGTCATCTCACCTGGCCCAATCTAGAAGGTATCAAAAGAATGAACGAGAGGATTGCTAAACTGTTGCTATTATTTAGATTAGATGCAGCACAATTAACAATTACTATATTTTTATTTCACATTCTATGAACTGCAACAGCCACACATTTGATCACTCATCTGAAGTGTTCTCAATGCAAAGAATAATAACATATGGCAGTTATTACTTTTAGGTTAATATACCCAATTGCCACAAACATGTAGAACACTGAAGACTAGGGCACTTGAAAATAAAATAAACATGTTCCTTCTAATATTTTTGTTCTATAGCAACATGGAGCCATGTCGCATACAAGGGGATCTTGATCCTTCCGATAGGATGAAGGCAGCTCATCTTGACCTCCCTAGTGGATCCACGATATGCCCAAAGGACTCACTGCCTCAACAATTTAGCAGTCTTACGTCAGAGTCCAAGTCAGTGAAAGCTCACAGTGTGAAACAGTGGAGGGTGTCAAGATAACTCCTGCACAGACAGAGGAGAAGGAGTAGTTTCTGTCCTGTAACTCCAGTTCTGTAGTAGGGGTATCTCTGTTATAGTCATAATCTAGTGAACAGTCCCGCCCATGTGCGTGGACCCCAGAGCAATCAAAAATAATCTCTTATGGTGTCGAAAAATGCAGAACTGCACAGACACTTAAGAGAGAATTAAAGACAGAGAATGCAGCCTATATCCACAGGCTACCCTGTCCAGTACTTCAACTAGAAATTCCCCCAAAAATCCACAAACAGCAAAGCCTGTCTAGATTTCCCTTGCTTTAACAGCAAAAACCCTCTGGAATGATAGAAAGGCATGGACAGACAAGCCCCATAGGCTGCCATTATGAAATGAAAAGAAAAGTGGATTTATAAAGCGCGGTGGCTGCCCAGGGGCGTCCAAGCGCTAGAGACCAGAATGGAAATAGCTTGACAGAGGTAACTTGCTGAAATTACTGAGGGGGGTTAAACAGGAATGTCTTCAGCTGTTTTCGGAATGAAGAGAGGTTGGGGTTGGATATAAGATGAAGAGGGAGTGAGTTCCAGGTCTTGGCGGCATTATAGGTGAACGTCCTGCCGCCCGCCCTTGCCTTTTTTATTCTCGGAGCTATAGCCACGAAGGCCTGGCTAGATCAAAGGTTTCTGCTGGGTTGGTACTGTTTTACTAGGTCGCGGGTAATCATAGGACCTCTGTCCCAAAAGGCCTGATGGGCAATACACATGGCCTTGAAGATGATTCTCTGACGCACTGGTAGCCAGTGCAGGCTGATCAGTCCAGGTTTGGCTGATAGTCTGCGTGGAAGCCGTAACAGTGTGCGGGCCGCACAGTTCTGCACTATCTGTAGTCTACGCAAGGTGTACTCCGGGGCGCCAAGGTAGAGGACATTGTTGAAGTCTAAGCAGGACTGTATCAGACCCTGGATGGCCACCTGCTTTGCCTCCATAGGTAGAAGAGGGAGGACTTTCTTTAGCATCCTAAGAAGGCCGAATCAGGTAGCCGAGAGTTTTGTAGCCTGGATGTTAAATGAGAGGGTCTTATCATCCAGCCACACCCCAAGGCTCTTAATGTTCTTAGGTACTGGAGGGGTGCCTAGACAAGGGGGCCACAAGGAGTTGAAAAAGGTGGGGTTTGAGGGGCCCAGGAGCATCAGCTCCGTTTTGTCCCCATTGAGCTTAAGGGATGACGAAGTCATCCAGCCCTTTACCTCCTCTAAGCACTTTATTAGCCCACCTGACGACGGCAGGTCGGCCTCCTGCGCCAAGGAGACCACCAGCTGGGTGTCGTCCGCGTAAGAAATGATCTTAACCCCAAATGGACGAACAACCTCAGCCAGTGGTCTCATATAGATGTTGAAAAGCGCAGGGCTTAAGGAGGAGCCTTGGGGGACTCCACACCTCAACGGCCTACTCATGGACACTGTCTCTCCATCAAATACTTGAAATGATCTGTCACTCAAGAAGGATTTGAGCCAAAGCCAAGCTTCATCCACTATTCCGACACTCGAAAGGCGGCTCAGCAGGGTGTCATGGCTGACCGTATCGAATGCCGCGCTAAGGTCAAGGAGGATCACTGCCACTGACCCCCCACCTGATCTAGGATTTTTCTGGTTTCCTCTGTGACTGCTAGGAGGGCAGTCTCTGTTCCATGTCTGGGTCTAAAACCCGTCTGGGTGGCATCTAACAGCTGGTTGTTTTCAAGAAAATTCACCAGCTGGAGATTGATGTACCTCTCAAGGATTTTGCTCACCCAGGGGAGCAGAGAAATTGGCCCGTAGTTGCTAAAGTCAGAGGGATCCAGATTGGTTTTTTTTTAGCAGCGCTTGGACCATGGCCCGCTTCCAAGCGGGAGGGACAGTGCCAGAGGTGATGGATGCGTTCAGGAGGTCCATAATGGTTGGTAAAGTGACCTGGGATGCTAACATCATGACATCTGGAGGTGCCGGGTCGCATGGAGACCCAGAGTTTACCTTGCGGGCCACGGACTCCAAGATTTCAAGGTCTAGAGGGGGGGGGGGGGGGGGGGAAGTGGTCCAGTGTTGGTAGGGGTTCTGATAAAGTGTCTCCCAGATTTGTTTGGTCCTGAGCTATGGGGACAATGGCTGTAGAGGGGAAGGATGAGTAGATTTTATTAACTTTTTGGTGGTAAAATTCTGCCAAGTCGTTGCAGTGGGCTGTTTTTACCTCGTGCAGGCTAGAAGATGGAAGTTTTGTACGTTTTTTCAGTATTTGAAAAATTCTTAGGTTTGGATTTTGCTAGTATGATTTTATCAGAAGTATACAGATTGGGCAGCTTTGACTTCGGCTTTGTAGGTATTAATTGCCTCTCGGTATCGAATTTTTTCCTCCAAAGAGTAATCTAGACGCCATTGTCTTTCTATTTTCCTGCATTGGCGTTTCTTTTCCCTGAGAGCCTCTGAGTACCAGGGGGCAGTTTTATGGGAACGTTTCAGCGTTATTTTACTCAGGGGGAGAGTGGCTTCAAGGGATTGTGTGATCCAGTCTTCGTAAGCCTGGTTGGCCAAACAAGGATCCTCATTGTAGAAGGGTTGATCACTTGCGAGCCTACTTGCCCATTCATCGGCTGGTAGCCGCGCCCAGGATCTGGCGTGTCTTATCATGGGTCTCACGGGGGGTGGCCTCAATGTGGTCCGGGTAAAAGGCACCAGTAGATGATCAGTCCACGGGAGGGAGATTGGTAGCCCAACCACAAGGTCTGCACAGTTACTGAACACAGGGTCCAGTAAGTGGCCCTTAGCGTGAGTCGGGGTCTTCACTCTGACTAATCGTAGAGCAGCTAGGTCTGCAAGTGTCGTAGCTGTATGGTCCAGAGCAGTATCAAAATGATGTTTGAGATCTCCTAGCAAAGTATAATTAGAGGCAGTGCTAACGCGTTCAGCCACAATCGAAGAAAGGAGATTGTGGAACTGTTTGGGGGGGCCCGGGGGGCGATATATTACTGTTCCCGAGAAGCAGTTATTAGGGGAGAGTTCCAGAATAAAAGCTGAGCTCTCGCAATCTGGAATTGCTTCCGGGATAACTCGACAGTGGAACTGCTCTTTATATATAATTGCTAGGCCTCCTCCTCTCCCCTCAGGACGATCCTGCCTGATAATTTGGAAACCTGGAGGGAGGACTGTCACTAAGACTGGGTCAGAGTCCGTCGCGAGCCACGTTTCAGTAAGAAACACTGCATCTGGCATGCGTTCCTCTAACAAAAGGGCAATTTCCACCCTATGTTTAGGCAGGGATCTGCAGTTTAACAAACATACAGAACTCCTGTTTCGTATCTTGGAACCGCTTAGGTTTGAGAGCTAGTTTACATTTTGGACAGATATCTGGGAGCTCTATAGCATGATAACAGTGCAAGCCACAATCAGTTCCTAAGGGCCTTATGCTGCGGAGAGTTTCCGCGCTATATTGTCTGGTCTTTTGTGGCTGAGATGAAGGGGTATGGCCCTCGGCCCGGTCCAGGCGCGGACGGGCGCAGATGGGCTTGCCTTAGGCGCGTCCGGAAGATGCACATGCTAAATGCTAAGCAGGGGGGGTGGCCTGACGGTAGTGGGCGTGGCCTATGTGTCCCGGGGAATGGGGGCAACAAGAGAAAGTGTCCCGCGGCAGCGCTATAATCCGCTGCGCGGGGGTGCCCAGGGGATAGTGAAAGGTGAGTTTTGTATTAAAATCACAACAAGAATACACTCAAAGTTTATAAAAAATTCAGCAAGCGACTCTCCCGGCTTCCGCCTCAGGAGGTCAAAGGTCTTATGTGGCTCAAAACAGGATACTGTGCCTTTAAGAGAACTTTCCAGAACTTCACAGTATCCCAGAATGCACTGCAGGTCCCTTTTACTTTCAGTTCTTTTTGAAGGCGTAACACGCCAGACCTGTAGCATTCCGTACATGAATATATCTCTCCACCGGGGAGGAAGGCGGGCGCTTATGACTAGAACAGAGATACCCCTACTACAGAACTGGAGTTACAGGACAAACTACTCCTTCTGTAGTAGGGGATCTCTGTGTATAGTCATAATCTAGTGAATAGAATGGCAAGCCCATCCCCACACCAAAGCGGCGGTGGAGAAAAAGAAAGAACATCACTACTGTGCAAACAGATTTTGCAGCGAAGCCTGCCCAACCTGAGCGTCTGCCCTGGCATCAGTGTCCAGGCAGTAATGCTTAGCAAAGGTATGGACCGACTTCCAAGTGGCCGCCTTGCAGATTCCTGCAATTGGAACATTACGGAGCAAAGCAGTCGTGGCAGCTTTGCCCCTGGTGGAATGAGCCTTAGGTTTACCCCCTAAGGTCTTATTAGCCTTTTGGTAACACAATTGTACACAGGACACAATCCACCTAGAGATGGACTGTTTAGAGGTAGCAAGACCCGTCCTGACTGATCCATAATTGATGAACAAATGGTTTGACCTACGAATATCCTTGGTTTTATCCAGATAAAATTTCAACACCCTCCTAACATCCAGGGAATGCAGGGACCTTTCCGCTGGAGAGGAAGGATTCTGAAAATACGTAGGTAAAGGTATGGTCTGGTTCACATGAAAATCAGATATAACCTTTGGAAGAAATTTAGGGTGAGTACGCATAACAACCTTAGCAGCATGAAATACAGTATAAGGTTCTTGGCAACACAACGCCTGAATTTCACTCACCCTGCGGGCCGATGTAATGGCCACGAGGAACGCCGCCTTCCAGGACAGGTGCCGCAACGAAGCCTTATGAATAGGTTCAAAAGGCTCCTTCATCAGTCTGGACAGCACCACATTCAATTGCCATGAAGGCGAAGGTAGCCGGACAGGAGGGAACGCTTTCTTCAAGCCTTCCAAAAAATCTTTGATCACAGGGATCTGAAAGAAGGAAGTCTGTGAAGGGCATTTCCTGTAGGCAGTCAGCACAGCAAGAAGAACCTTAATGGAATGGACATTAAGGCCAGACTGCGCCAGATGTAGAAGATAAGGAAGGATGACATCTTCCTTACACGTCGTTGGGTCATAGTTCTTGGACTTGCACCAGATGCTAAACCTATTCCACTTATAAGCATAGGAAGTCCTAGTGGAAGGTCGCTTAGCCTCCTTCAGTATGTCCATGCAATCTTCAGTTAGATTCAAATGGCCATATTGCACTCTCTCAGGAGCCATGCCGCCAAACTCAAAGATGAGAGGTTGGGGTGCAACATCTGCCCCCCGAACTTCGTGAGAAGGTCCGGCCTGCACGGCAGCCGTATGTGAGGAAGGAGAGAACGGTGAAGAAGGTCCGTGAACCACCACTGCCTGGGCCATTCCAGGGCAATCAGGATCATCCGCGTCCTGGACTGTGACAGCTTGATGAGCACAGTCGGAATCAGGGGAATGGGTGGAAAAGCGTACAGAAAGCTGTTCGACCAGTTGATCCATAACGCATTCCCCAGCGTCACCGGCTGGTAGTACCTGGAGGCGAAGTCTCGGCATTTGCTGTTTTCGGCGGTGGCGAACAGATCTACATCTGGAGTCCTCCACCATGCGAAGACTTCTCCTAGTACTTCGACGTTTATGACCCATTCGTGATTTTCCTGAATCAGTCTGCTCAGTTCGTCTGCCTGAACATTCTGCACACCTGGTAGATGGGTAGCAGTTATCGTCAGTCGTCTGGCCAGAAGCCAGATCGCCTGCGCCTCCTGCGACAGGGTGCGCGATCTCGAGCCCCCCTGCTTGTTGAGGTAATACATCGTGGTCGTATTGTCCGTCTGTACAAGCAGAGTTGGTCTGGAAGGACGGAAGAAAGGCCTTCAGCGCCAAGTGAACAGCTCTGAGTTCCAGGAAATTGATGTGGTACGTGGACTCCGTCTGGGACCACGTCCCTTGGATCTGTATGTCTCCGGAGTGCGCCCCCCCAACCGTGGAGAGACGCATCCGTCACGATAGTCTGCGTGGGAATGTCCTTGTGGAAGGGAACCCCTCTCAGGAGATTCTCCGCCGAATACCACCACTTCAGAGACTGAAGAGCATGCAGAGACAGTCGTATCCTGTCGTCCCAAGACCCTTTCCTCTGATCACACTGATCCTCCAAGCACTCCTGAAATGGTCTCATGTGCAGCCATGCGTGTGGCGTGAGGAAGATACAAGAGGCCATCGATCCCAGTAGAGAAGACACCGTCCTCACTGTTGTAGATGGAGTGGTCATAAGAGCCTGAGCCTTCCGAAGGAGTGATAATCGTCGCTCCTCCGAAGGAGACACGCTTGCTGACAGCGTATTGATGGAGGCTCCCAAGTACTGTATGCACTGGACCGGAGTCGGGACAGACTTGGACATGTTGATATGCAATCCCAGCTTGTTCAAGAGAACGCACGTCTTCTGGAAGTGCGCTTGAGCTTCCGAGAAGGAGGCCTTGATCAACCAATCGTCCAGGTACGGGTAGACAAACACCTTGTTCTTCCTCAGGTGTACAGCTACCACTGCCATGCACTTAGAGAATGTTCTGGGCGCAGACTTCAGTCCGAATGGCAGTACTGTGTACTGATAATGATTGCCGCCGACTTGGAATCGCAGTAACTTCCTGTGTTTGTGTGCAATGGGCACATGGAAGTACGCATCCTGTAGGTCTATGGCACACATCCAGGGTCCCTGTTGCAGCTGAGGATAAATCTGATGCAACGACAGCATGCAAAACTTCTCTCTGCGAATCCACTTGTTTGCTTGTCCCAAATCCAGAATGGGCCTGAACTCGTTCTTGTCCTTTTTGCGAACCAGGAAGAACCGGGAGTAGACCTCTCCCTCTTTGAGACAGAGGTACGTTTTCTATTGCCCTTTTCCTTAACAGGATATCGGCCTCCGCCTGGAGCTCGCGCAGCTGAAACGGCGAGCTGACCGGAGGAATCGATTGAGGCGGGCTGGGGAACCGAACACTGTAGCCATTGCAAACAATATTCAGCACCCACTTGTCCCGAGTAATTTTTCTCCACACTGCCAGAAAAAATGGAACACTCTCCCCTCCCCCCCCCCACACCGGAGCGCGTAACGGATGTAGGGGAAGTACCCGCTCAGGGTCGAGACCCAGCCGGGCCTTTGTTCGCTGTAGAGGACTGCTGGCCTCCTCTACCCTTCTGGCGCTTCTGGAAGGGCCTCCGGAACTGCTGCTGTTGTTGCTGCTACCCCGAAGCCTGTCCTCGCCCTCTGCCCCGAACCGTCTCTGGAACGGGCGGTAGGCCTTCTTTTCTTTGGGCTTCTCCAAGCCCACAGCCGTCAGGGTCTCAGCCTCCACTTTTATGCGGGCCATCTCATCGTCCGCTTGTTTGCCGAACAGGGTTTCCCCCGAGAAGGGCAGATTGGCCACCCGCTGCTGGGCTTCCGGCTTGAGTGATGTGAGCCTGAGCCAAGCATGGCGTCGCTGGTTGATCCCATGACAGTACCCATGGGCCGCCAAAAGCGAGATATCAGCAGCCGCGCGGATGACCTGGTTCGAAACCAGCATCCCTTCCTTCAGGATCTCCTGGAAATCCTCCTTATCTCGTGGCAGGAGTTCCGTGAACTGCTGGAGGGAATCCCACAGGGCACGATCATACCGCCCTAGCAGAGCCGCATCGCTCGAGGCCTTCATGGCCGTAGATGCCGTCCCACAGGACTTCCTGCCAGCAGAATCGTTCCATCTGCTCTCCTTATCCGGAGGCACGGTAGAAGACTGGGAGGTAGAATGTTGTTTCCTGGCCGCCGTCACGATAACGGAGTCCGAAATCGGGTCTATCCGCAGAAAAGCAGGGTCGGAATCCGGGGCCCTGTATTTATTAAGAAGACGGGATGGAGCGGCTTTCGTCACTGCAGGCGTGAGGAACAGCTCCTCCGCGGGCTCTACCAATCCTGGTACAAGCGGTAGTAGAGGGCTAGACAAGTGCTTCTTATGAAGCGTCTCAAAAATCACGGACGTCGTAGGTGTTGGAGCAGTCACCGTGATTCCCAATTTCGCTGCACCCCTCAGGAGCACATCCTGGAACGTGCTGTCACCCACTGGAGACACTCTCGTCTCCGGGGACTCCGACAACGTCGGGGAGTAGGTCCTGGACCTGGAAGAGTCCGTACAAGACCGTGATCCTTGCCTCCTGTGGCGCCGTCTTGACCTCGTGAAGGATCTGAGACGACTGCGCGATCTCCCCCTCCGTCCGGAGCGGGATCGCGACCTCCTTGGCTTTGGCCGTCCTGCCGGTTCCACCGGATCGGGCGACTTTGGTTTGACTGAGGCCCTCGGCCGAGGGGTCCCCTTAGGAGGAGTCTGATACCTTGGCAGTGAAACTGACCTTGGTCGAATTGGGGGAGGCTTGTCAGCTGGCAGCTGAGGTTGAGGGAGAGGCTGAGGAGGAGGAGGAGGAGGCGGAGGCGGAAGTGGTGGAAGTGGAGGCGGGGTGGGAGCCTGCGGAGGTCCTCTCGGTATTGGAGGAGGAGGCGTAACTGGCTTCGGCCTAGCAGGGGTATACACTACGGAGTACACCGAGCCCGGTGACCCGCCCTCCTTGCTAGGCTGGGACTTTGGAGAGTCTTCCATAGGCACTTCACGCCTGCCAGACTGACTCCTGGCGCCAGAATTCCTTTTGCACCTTCTTGGTGTCGAAGAACGGCCACCCGACGGCGAGCGTCGGCGAGCTTCGTCTCCTCGACGGCGAGCGCCTTCGCCTCGACGGCGAGCGCCTATCCCTCGACGGCAAATGCCTTCGCCTCGACGGCAAATGCCTTCGCCTCGACGGCAAATGCCTTCGCCTCGACGGCAAATGCCTTCGCCTCGACGGCAAATGCCTTCGCCTCGACGGCAAATGCCTTCGCCTCGACGGCAAATGCCTTCGCCTCGACGGCAAATGCCTTCGCCTCGACGGCAAATGCCTTCGCCTCGACGGCAAAGATCCCCCTCGACGACGACCTTCTCTTCGCCGATGGCGAACGGCGATGTCGCCTCGACGGCGAGCGCCGACGCCGGGCCTCTCGACGTCGATACCTCGACGACGACGACTCAGACGATGAAACCGTCACCGGAGATCTCAACGGCGGTCTGTTCAGTTCCCTCAACGCCGAACGTAGACGCGGCTTCGACCCAGAGCCCTGGGGAGACGGGGAACCGACTGCAGTCATCCCTCTCGACGCTGTAGTCGGTGCAATCGACACAGACTGAGAATGGGGACGCTGGCTGGTCTTCCTGCCCCTGGGGAGCCCCCCAGAGGCCTCAGCATGGGCAGAGGAAGCCCCTCCAGACCCACCTTGTGCCTTCAGTCTTCTGTATTCGAGGCCCTGAAGCCTGCTCTTCATCCTATCCCTCAGGGTCCTGCTAGAGAAACCCTGGCAGATGTCACACTCTTCTGGGACATGAGATGAAGGAAGGCAGATGATACACACCTCGTGTGGGTCCGACTTGGCCTTCTTCCTCGAGCACTCCGGGCATTTGTCGAATAATGCAGGCATATTGACAATTAAAGAGTGCACCAAAAGACCAACAGAGAGAAACACCAAAGTACCTCAAGAAAAGCACTCAAATTACTTGACAAAGTGAAGAAAAAAAATCACCAATAAACCCTTGAAAAGGGAGAGCTCAATGCTCCAGGGTCATGCTTGCAGGAGCCGGAAAAAAACTGAAAGTAAAAGGGACCTGCAATGCATTCTGGGATACTGTGAAGTTCTGGAAAGTTCTCTTAAAGGCACAGTATCCTGTTTTGAGACACATAATGGCAGCCTATGGGGCTTGTCTGTCCATGCCTTTCTATCATTCCAGAGGGTTTTTGCTGTTAAAACAAGGGAAATCTGGACAGGCTTTGCTGATTGTGGATTTTTGGTGGAATTTCTAGTTGAAGTACTGGACAGTGTAGCATGTGGATATAGGCTGCATTCTCTGTCTTTAATTCTCTCTTAAGTGTCTGTGCAATTCTGCATTTTTTGACACCTTAAGAGATTATTTTTGATTGCTCCGGGGTCCACGCACATGGGCGGGACTATTCACTAGATTATGACTATAACAGAGATTCCCCTACTACAGAATGGGTACAACAGCCTCCTATATTGTACTCCCTCAATGTCTCAGCTCATACAACTATATTTGAGACTTCCCCCCTCAAGTAATGATGGGCCAGTTACAATTTTTAAAACGGCAGTGTCTGAAATAAGTGGATACGTTAACCCAGTTTGATAGATCTGAAGTTGGCAGGATTCATATAAATGATGCAGGCATCGCTAAAAGAGACAGGGATCCTTTGGTATTGGTTAAAGTGTGCGGGAATGGTGTGGTGGCTGCCACGGACATCTCTGGCCTATGTATGACACTGGATGAAACCCCTGACCTGAGGGATGAGTTTATCTCATTAACTGAAGGCTCTAACACCTCTTGTTCCAAAGATGAGAACTCGGTCGTCCTACGGATGGAACGACAAGTAGCCCTTCAGAAGAGAAAGAGTTAGCAACGGCTTCTAAGTACATCTAAATCTCGTCAGATGGGCAGAGAAAAACTGGGGTACTCCTATTTCTACACTGAAATGGGACAATTCAGCAATCCAGCAGGTGTATGGCGATCTGCCTAATGCACAACAGAACCCCACACTGTCTACAAATCCACAGGGGTCAGTAGGAGAGCAGACACTGGAGACATATACCGCTCTATCAAAACAACATCAAGAGGAAACTTGCTCTGATGGGAGGAAGGCAAGGGTAGCAACAAAGAAACTACACCGAGCAATAAGAAAGATCTCGAAATCCTGTACTGAAATTGGAGAAAGGATCTCGAGACTGGAGACTCGCGCGTCAATGCTTGACGGGTCTCAAGGGCCAATCGAAAGCCTAAAACTTTGAGAACAGAAAATATTCAAGGAATCTTGCCCCCCAGTTGGAGTCATTAAACGGGGATCAGAAGCTGCAGAGATTGATTTTTCAGCATAAGAGGAAACCGGTGCTAAGTCAACAGCAGAAGGATGGCACCCCCAGGACTAGGGCATTTATATTGTATTTTGGCAATTTTCTTCTGGGACAGACTGTCGTCGCACAGGGACGCCCAGAATCCAAGCAGAGCTCTGAAGGCAAAACGTTTGCAAACTTACTGTTGAACGGCAGTAGAGATTGAGCCACTCAAAGCCTTACACCGAGGCCTATTAGATGAATCCTGCAAAATTTAAAATTATCTTTGAAAATCAGACCTGAGGGCTTACATCAGAGATTGAGGCTAAAGGGTTTCTATAGGAACTCATGGGCTGAGGCCGACGGTCCAAGTGTTATGGGTTAGATTGTAAAGGAGCCACGGAACGGTTTAAGCTTAATATCTGCAAAATGTATTTCTCTGTATGAAAGTTTTTTTCTCTTCTCTTCCCTTTATTTTGATTTTTTAGGACAGTAATATTTATAATCACTCAATGAGAAATCTGACCTCAAATTAGGAGGTTTAGGTCTCAAGTATTGGGGTGGATAGCTTTTTGTGGTGGTTTATATTCATGCCGGGTTGCAGGGTGAGCACATGAGCCATCATTTAGACTCCTGGTCTAACTGCCTTGATAGGTAGAAGTGAGAAGGTATGGGGAATTTTTTTTTGGGGGGTGGGGGGGCTCAGTTAAGGGTTTGATGTGGCAAAAGCTGAACTTGTCCCAGGATGCTTGCTTCAGGTCCAGGGAGGACCTGGCTTGGCAGGTCGGTCTGGACTGTTCCATTGAGGCACAGGGTCAAGACTGATTTGCATATGGCTGGGTCTAAACTGCGGTGGCGTGGTGAGCAAAAGAACAATGGATTTAACCCAACTCTCGACTGGGGGTGAATGTAGGATTTATTCAGCATTCCGTCCATTATTTGTTTGCGCAGCACTTTTCACCCTAAGTGGGATGGGTATGCCCAGACGTGGGTCCCTTGTTCACTGTGCCACTGGATTTAAGCTAGCCTGGCTGATTAAGGGTAATACCCAGAAACTGGTTTCAAGATGCTTGTTTCCGGTCCAGGGAGGACCTGCCTTGGCAGTTCGGTCTGGACTGTTCCCATGAGGCACAGGGTCAAGACTGATTTGTATATGGCTGGTTCTAAACTGGGGTGGCATGGTGAGCAAAAGAACGACGGATTTAAACCAGATCTCTTAACTGGGGACGAATGTATGATTTATTCAGCATTCCGCCCATTTGTTTCACAGCAATTTACGCGACACCAATACTGGAGAACCACAGATTACAGGTAAGTAACTATTGTTCTTCTCCAGTATTAGGGGTGTCTTTCATAGATTCACATGCCTGAATCAGAGTAGATAGCAGTACATATCCGTATTCGGAAGACGCTATTTGCAGCATAAGCTTGTAAATAGGAGATGCACATAACCATGAAATATATACATATATGTAATCATCACCAAAAGCATGATAAAATGCAGTTACTGCAGCATGTGCATAATAATAATAATAAGCATAACAAGCATCTGACAGCAGTAAGAGGAGGGAAACAGAGGCTCACCTTATCTGAAAAGATTACGCAGAACTGCTTGACCCACTGAAGCATCGGTCTCGCTGGCTGCATCCAAACAGTAGTGTTTGATGAAAGAATGCCGACTGGCCCAGGTTGCCGCTCTGCAGATGTGCTGGAGAGGGACTCTAGCGAAAAGAGCCATTGAGGAAGACACTGCCCTCGTAGAGTGTGCTCTTGGAGCTGCTTGCAAAGGTCGTCCTGCTTGTGTATGGCAAAAGTCGATAGCTGGAGAGATCCATCTTGCAATTGTTTGCTTAGATACTGCTTGGCCTCTATGAATCTTACCATAGGTGATAAACAGTTGATCAGATTTGCGTAACGTAGATGTTCTTTGTAAATAGAATTTTAAACATCTCTTAATGTCCAGTGTATGCAATGCCCTTTCCGCAGGGGATTGTGGGTTAGGAAAAAATTTCTTTGACACAACAGGCTCATTCAGGTGGAAGTCCCAAGGCACCTTAGGTATAAATTTCGGATTCGTGTGGAGTACTACAGAGTCATTTGCGAACTGTAAGAAAGGAGGATGGACTGTGAAAGCCTGAATATCACTGACTCTTCTAGAAGTTAAAGCTAATAAAAGGGACACCTTCCACGTAAGTAACTTCAAATCGGTTCTGTGGATAGGTTCAAAAGGATGGCGCACGAGTTGCGCTAACACTACATTGAGATGCCACGATGGTGGTGGACGACGTACTGGAGGAAACATTCTGAAAAGCCCTTTGAAAAATTGTTGTATAATTCTTGAAGAGTAAAGAGAAGTGAACCCATCTTGTCGGTATCTTGAAATCGCTGCCAGGAAAACTTATAGGGTTGCATGAGACAATCCCGATCTTGCCAGATGCAAGAAAAAAGGTAAGAATTGCTCTGGCTTAGCCAAAAAAGGATGAATTCCAGCCGAACGACACCAGACATAGAAGCATTTCCATTTGAGTCTGTATGTCTTTATTGTAGCAGGTGCTCTTGCTTTGGCTAGTACCTCTTTGCAATCTGCAGGAATGTTTAGATGGGCGAATTCAAGGTACTCAGGTGCCAGGCTGCTATCCTCAGATGTCGGGTCGGATGGTAAATCTGACCGTCCTGGATGGAGAGTAGGTCCGGAGTTGGACGCAACTGAATTGGTTCGCACTCCGATAGGAGAAGGAGCTCGGTGAACCAGTATTGGCATGGCAATCTGGGGCAATAAGAATCAGCCGACACGGTTCTTTCTTCATCTTCCGCAGAACTCTGGGAACCAACGGTATCGGAGGAAAAGCGTAAGCATATATTTGAGACCAGTTGATTGAAAACGCATTCCCCTGAGAGTCTTTGTGGGGATGCCAACTTGCAAAGAACCGGCATTTGCTGTTCTCCCTGGTCGCAAAGAGGTCTAGATCTGGATGACCCCACTGCCGAAAGATCCGATCCACCGTTTGTTGATGAAGCTCCCACTCGTGAGTGGATACTGTCGTCCTGCTGAGAGTGTCCGCAAGAACGTTTCCCGTTCCCGGTACATGAACCGCCAGAAGATTGATTCTGTGCCGTATTACCCATGGCCATAGCTCCTGGGCTTCCTGAGACAAAAGAGCTGATCTTGTCCCTCCCCGTTTGTTGACATGGTGCATAATTGTTGTATTGTATGTGCGAACCAAGACAGTGGCCCCTTGAATGAGTGCTCGAAATGATTTGAGGGCAAGGAAGATGGCTCTCCGCTCCAACAGATTGATGTGCCAACGTTTCTGCTGAGGGCTCCATTTGCCGCTGATTGTCAGTCCCTGTAGATGAGCTCCCCAACCATAGAGGGATGCATCCGTGGTGATTGTAAAGTTTCGTGCATTCTGAAGGAACGCGCAACCCTGTTGCAGATTCCTTTTTTGTATCCACCAAAGAAGGGAACCCCGAACGCCAGGGGTGATCTGGACGAGGTCCTCGAATGAACCGGAGACCTGCAGCCTTTGAAGACTGAGCTCTTCTTGAAGAGGCCTCATTCTGAGTCGGCAATTCGGTATCAAAGGAATGCAGGACGATATCATCCCCAGAAAGGATTTGAACCGTCGGACTGAAACTGATTTTTTTAAATAGTAGATTCCGAGCCATGTCCTGGATTCTGTTTGGTCTCTCATCCGACACGAAGGCTTGGAGCAGCTCGGTGTCTAAGGTTGCTCCCAAGAAAGCTAGTCTTCGGGATGGTACCAACTTGGATTTGCGGACGTTGCTGGAAAGACCCAGAGATTGAAAGAGAGCTAGACACTGCTGTAAATGGTTGTCTGTGTCTGCGTAAGAACTGGCCTTGATAAGGCAGTCGTCCAAATATGGAGATATTTGTATTCCCTCCAGTCGGAGGTGTGCTGCTACTGGAGCCAGGACCTTTGTAAATACCCTGGGTGCCGAGCGCAACCCAAAGGGACGGACCTTGAACTGATAATCCCTGCCAGCCACTCCGAATCGCAGGAACTTTCTGTGACGAGGTAAGATGGGGATGTGGAAATACGCATCTTGAAGATCCAAGGTGGCCATGTAGTCTTCAGCCGATAGGAGATACAATATTTCTTGTAGCGACAACATTCTGAACGTTCGCTTCTTCAAATATTTGTTTAGGGCACGGAGATCCAGAATTGGATGCCACTCTGCGGATTTCTTTTTTACCAGAATATCTGGAGTAGAATCCTGTTCCTCTCAGAGTCTGAGGAACCTTCTCGATTGCTCCTTTCTTCAACATCAAATTGATTTGGGCAAACAGTTCTTTTAGATAAGCTGGAGGTGGGCCCTTGGGGGAACGTTTGGAGGAAACTGTTCGAATTCGAGGGTATGGCCCTTGGCCACGATGTCCAGGACCCACCTGTCCGATGCTATCGATGACCACTTTAAGTAGAATTTTGATATTTGTCCTCCAATTTTTATGTGAGATTGGGGCAGTAGCGGTGGCAGGTGATAAAGTTCATTGTCGTTTATACTTTCCGCAGTAGGCCGGCTTCTTTTTGTTCTGTGAATATTTAGTGTTTCGTTGGCCGTAGGACTGATAGCGCTGGTTTTGGTAGCGTTGATTCCCCTGTCTGTAGGAGGACTGTTGAGTATCTGCCTCTGTTAGAGGACGATCCACGTCCTCTCGTTCCTCGAAAGTGCGGCTTACGAAATTGGAGGGTGCCCAAGTATTTAGCAGTCTCTGTCCTTTTTGATTGTCTGCAGGGCTTCTTCCACTTGCGGACCAAACAGAAACTCTCCATCATAAGGCATATCCAATACCTTTGTTTGCACTTCCTGACGGAACTAAGTAGAACGCAGCCAACCTTGTCTGCGTAAGACAGCAGTACCAGAAAATTGTCTGAAACCAGTTGAGGCCACATCAACAGCCGAGTCAATGATCTCAGCCGAGATCCTTTCACCTTCCTGCAGGGTTTTCTGAGCTTCAGACTTAGAGGGTTCTGGAAGTAAGTCGACATATGGTGAGATATCCGACCACATTTGTCGGTCATATCTGCCCAGGATGGCCAATGAGTTGGCTGTAGTAGCCGCCATTGTTGACACGCGTTTACCAATGGCATCCAAGCGTCTGCCGTCTCTATCCGGTGGGGCTGCAATTGGAGATGAAGGGTTTCTAGATCTCTTCTGTGCAGCTTGAACAATGACCAAATACAGTTTCGGTTGTCCTATAAGGCAAGCAGGGGACTCTACAGGAGTCTTATATTTTTTATCAATCCTTGGCAGAACCGGAGGTATAGAAGCCGGAGTAGACATAACTAATTCCCTCCTTCCAGATGAAATCTATGATAGGCATGGACTTGGCTTGCTTCCTTGGCTGGTCTTTAAAATCATATAGAAAGCATTCCTGCTCCGTATGCTACATGTTAATGTGGAAGCGGTTCGTAGCCCGCTACATTAAAAGGTGGAATCCACCCACGCCCACTGAAGGTGAATCAGAGGTAGCCAGTGGTGAAGGCGAAGGAGTTTACACTTGGTAATCATCCCACTCCGACATCAATGATCTGTCATCTAGTTCTCCTTCTCCGTCAGAAGAATGTTGTTCGTCCGGCTGATTGGACGATGCAGGTTGAGACGACCTTGGGGGTCTGAAATCAGGTCTAGGGGTTTGCACCACAGGTGTAGGAGGTACAGAGCCTGTTATCTCTGATGGCGGAAAACGCCTGTAATAGTCATCCAGCATGCATTGAAGGTTGGTAAGCAATGCCTGAGCTGAGGAGACATTGGTCACAGGCGAATGCACTTGCTCAGATGAATTCTGATCTTCTTGATCGTCCTCCTGTTACTTAATGCTTAATTCGGACGGACTTGTCGCCGTTCCAAATGTTTGCTCAATGACAGAATCCTCCTCGCTGTCCTCAGAATCCAGTAACTTGGCTGGAACCTGTAGTGGTACCCTTTGTGGTGAGATGTGTAGAGGAGATAAAGGTTCTAAACTAGAACCACGCCTTTGAAGTAAAGACGGCTTCGGTGTCGACAAAAAAAGCCGTAGACGGCGATCAAACTTGCAGAGTGGTACAAGAAGATAGTTGTGGCGTCGACTGGGGCCCAACCAAAGGGCTCGTCGACCTGGGTTTGGTGGCAGTCTTCATCGACGGTAGAGTTATCGTCGACGACGGTGTCTCCGTCAACTAAGGTTTCTTCATCGACTAAGGTTTCTTCGTCGACGGAAGAGTAAGCGTCGACGAGATAGGTCTAACAGTAACATAGACCATCGTCGGCGATGAAGACGCTTTGACAATCATCTCAGGCTTAGGAGAAGAAAAGGTTACCGTGGACGTAGCGTCAACGGAGATCTTAGTCAACGACGGCATCGTTGACGACAGGGTCTGTGAAATGAAATTAAATGAATGAAATGGGGACTTGTATAGCGCGATTGCTGCCCTGGGGCGTCCAAGCGCTGCAAGACCGAGGTGCCGCTCGTCGAGGAAGTCAACTCAAGGGACTAGTCGGAGGCTTTAAAGAGGAAAGTCTTTAGTTCCTTGCGAAAGGAGGACAGATTGGGGTTGGCCCTGAGCTGAAGGGGGAGCGTATTCCACAGCTTAGCCGCATTATAAGAGAACATCCTACCGCCAGCTCTAGTCCTCTTGATTCTGGGGACTACAGCCAAAAAGGCCTGGCTAGAGCAGCTCCAGGCCCTTTTGCCAGAAGGCTTGATGAGCTATACACATGGCCTTGAAAGAGATTCTTTCCCGCACCGGGAGCCAATGTAGGCTCCTCAACCCGGGTTTTGCTGACGTTCTGCGCGGTAGCTGGAGCAACGTGCGAGCCGCGCAGTTCTGAATGATCTGTAATTTCCGCAATGTATAGTCAGGAGCACCCAGGTACAAAACATTACTGAAGTCCAGTCGAGACTGGATCAGAGCTTGCACTGCTATCTGCTTAGCTTCCATAGGTAAGAGAGGAAGGACTTTCTTCAGCATCCTGAGAAGTCCGAAGCAGGTTGCAGATAGCCTGGCAGCCTGGGTATTAAGAGTCAAGGCTTTGTTCAGCCACACCCCCAGACTTTTGATGTTGTCCTTGGGTATGGGTGGTGTACCCAGGCTTAAGGGCCATAGAGAGTCGATGTTAGTTGCGGCAGGGGGACCGAGGAGCATCAGCTCGGTTTTGTCCCCGTTAAGCTTGAGACAGGATGTTGTCATCCAGCTTTTTACCTCCTCCAAGCATTTCATTAACCCGGTTTGTGCTGATTGGCCGTCCTCCTGTGCAAGGGAGACCACTAGCTGAGTGTCGTCCGCATATGAGATGATCTTAATACCAAAAGGGCGAACAACATCAGCCAGTGGTCTCATGTAGACGTTGAATAACGCAGGGCTCAAAGATGAGCCCTGCGGTACCCCACAGCTCAAAGGTTTACTAGAGGAGACGGCATCTCCCTCAAAGACCTGAAAGGTCCTATTACTCAAGAAGGATTTGAGCCAGACCATTGCCCTCCCTGATATTCCTAACTCAGAGAGGCGACACATCAACATGTCATGATTGACCGTGTCAAACGCGGCGCTCAGATCGAGGAGGACCACTGCCACTGATCCCCCTCGATCCAGAATCCTTCTGGTTTCCTCGGTGACCGCTAATAAGGCGGTCTCCGTGCCGTGTTTCGGGCGGAAGCCCGTCTGGGTGACGTCAAGCAACTGGTTGCTCTCTAGAAAGTCCATGAGATGCATGTTGATATGTTTCTCAAGGAGCTTGCTCACCCAGGGGAGCAGGGAAATGGGGCGGTAGTTATTAAGATTACCTGGATCTAAATTTGGTTTCTTCAAAAGTGCGCGCACCATCGCCTGCTTCCAAGGAGAAGGAACTATGCCAGAGGAGATGGAGGCATTAAGAAGGTTCATAATAGTAGGCAGAACCACATGGCTCACTGAGGCCACGGCGTCTGGTGGGGCTGGATCGCATGGCGAGCCTGACTTTACTTGTCGTATCAATGATTCCAGGGCCTCCTGTTCTAACGGGAAATGATCCATCTTTACAGGGGTATGCGGAGGAACTTCTGACAGCCTTGGCCGTCCCTGGATACAAGGGGAGATGCCCTTGACAGAAAATGAGATGTAAATTTGATGTACATTTTGATTAAAAAAAGTCTGCCAAATCATTTCAGTAGGCCGTCGTTTTGCTGCTGGGCATGGAAGGGAGAGAGAGTTTGGTAAGGTTCTTTAGTATCTGGAAAATTTCTTTAGGTTTTGATTTTGCCAAAATAATTTGCTTAGAGAAGTAGGACGTTTGGGCGTTTTTTAACGCTTCTTTATAGGCACTAATCGATTCTCTATATAAGATTTTATCAGCAGGAGCATAGTCCAAGCGCCAATGCCACTTTTTTTCCCCTAAGTTCCCCAGAGTACCAGGGGGCAGTTTTTCGAGATCGCTTCATGGTAGTTTTGCCAAGGGGGAGTATGGCCTCAAGAGAGTGCGAGATCCACTCATATTCCTCATTGGCTGCAAAAGGATCCCCGTTAGAAGGGGGTATGGCAGTCATGAGGCTACTGGACCATTGTTCGACAGAGTCTAGACCAATTCCTGGAGTTCCTCACGGTGGGGGTCGGGGGGGGGGCCTTCCATGTGGACCATGTAAGGGGAATAAGTGAGTGGTCAGTCCAAGGGAGGCAGATGGAGTGCCCAACCTTAAGCTCAGTGCAATTACTAAAAACTGGATCCAAGAGATGTCTCTTGATGTGAGTAGATGAGTCGACCAATTTTTCCAGTTGCAATGCCGCCAAATCGTCCACTAGCTCCATGGCGGTGCGGTCGGAGGTAGAGTCAAAATGTAAATTAAGGTCACCTAACAACGTATAGTTGGAGGGAGTTGTAATTAGCTCGGCCATGATAGAAGGGAGGGCCTTATGGAATTGTTTTGAGGGACCTGGGGGCCGATATAGAAGCGTGCCTGAGAAGCAGTTATTGGGGGGAAATTCAATACAGAATGCGAGACTTTCGCAGTCTGGAATGGAGTCAGGGAAACATCGGCATAAATACTGCTCTTTATAAATAATTGCTACACCCCCTCCTCTCCCTAAGGGTCGGTCTTTCCGCACAATCTGGAAGCCCGGGGGCAGTGCCAGTACTATGTCTGAGTCAGAGTCCGGCGTCAGCCAGGTCTCTGTTAAAAAGACTGCATCAGGCATGTAATCCTCCAACATAAGGGCAATTTCTGTCCTGTGCCTAGGTAAGGACCTACAGTTTAAGAGGAGCATATTAAAGTCCCGCTTCCCATCCTGGTGTTGGTTAGTACTCAGCTTGTGTTTGCAAAAGGGGCAGACCACGGGCAACTCTAGAGCATGAAATATATTCATGCAGCCTGCTTCTCCAGTAGTCCGGATGCTAAGTAAGGACTCTGAGCTGTAATACCTTTTTTGTAGGGGGTAAGATGCAGGGGTTGTGGCCCATGGCCCCTGCCGGTCGCGGACGGTCGCAGACGGGCTTGCCTTTGACGAGCCTTCGGCGCGCCGCCGGGGATAGTGATCATAATATAGGAGAGAAGGAGGGTGGGAGTCAGCCAGCGACTAGAGCGCTACCCCTGCCGTCCCCCCCAAGATGGCATCCGCCCCTCTCTCGCACCAGCACCTAATCAGCTGTGCAGAGAGTAGGATTCAGGAGCGGCGTTGGCGAGGTAGGGACTAAAGTGCAAGTTTCAGTATTTAAAAACGAGCAACAAAGTTCACACACTTTTTTTAAAAATGAATAACGTGCAGCAGCGCTAATTATCACAAAAGGGAAACAAGATTTAATAGTATTTTCCTGCTAGCCTAATAGCCCCCGGCTTCCGCCTCAGGGGTAAACAGCACACTAGAACTGTGCAGCCGCGTGATATCGCGGTTTAAATAGACCGGGAGGGCGGGAGTCAGCCAGCGACTAGAGCGCTACCCCTGCCCCCCCCCCAAGATGGCGTCCGCCCCTCTCTCGCACCAGCACCTAAACGGCTGTGCAGAGAGTAGGATTCAGGAGCGGCGTTGGCGAGGTAGGGACTAAAGTGCAAGTGCAAGTTTCAGTATTTAAAAACGAGCAACAAAGTTCACACACTTTTTTCAAAATGAATAACGTGCAGCAGCGCTAATTATCACAAAAGGGAAACAAGATTTAAAAGTATTTTCCTGCTAGCCTAATAGCCCCCGGCTTCCGCCTCAGGGGTAAACAGCACACTAGAACTGTGCAGCCGCGTGATATCGCGGTTTAAATAGACCGGGAGGGCGGGAGTCAGCCAGCGACTAGAGCGCTACCCCTGCCGCCCCCCCCAAGATGGCGTCCGCCCCTCTCTCGCACCAGCACCTAAACGGCTGTGCAGAGAGTAGGATTCAGGAGCGGCGTTGGCGAGGTAGGGACTAAAGTGCAAGTGCAAGTTTCAGTATTTAAAAACGAGCAACAAAGTTCACACACTTTTTTCAAAATGAATAACGTGCAGCAGCGCTAATTATCACAAAAGGGAAACAAGATTTAAAAGTATTTTCCTGCTAGCCTAATAGCCCCTGGCTTCCGCCTCAGGGCTTATCAGCACACTAGATCTGTTCCTGAGGTAAAGTCTTCTCAGAAGATGTTACAGGCAATTTCTTGGTAGATCTTCTCGGGGGCGTAGATGAACCACTTTTCTCCGTAACAGGGGGAGTAGCCTTAGATGTGGAAGGCCTCTCAGACCCCTTAGTAGGTTGTCCCTTCCTTACAACCTTTGCCCCAGGAGAAGATAATGCCTCCTCAGCAGCTCTCTTCCTAGAGGCTGAAGTAGACCCAGAGGCAATACTGTCCACCTCAGAAGCAGGATAATCAGTATCCTTGAACTTTTGTACCCACAAAAGCAGGCGGCCCTCTCTGTCCCTGACGGTCTTCTGAGGGAAGGTCCTACAGATCTTGCAGTCCTTCACTTGATGTTCAGGATACAGGCAGTAAATGCACTTCTTGTGGGGATGTTCTTTAAACAGCCCGAGCTTACCACAAGAGTCACAAGGCCTGAATAAAGATTTCTTGGAAGAAGACATCTTCAAAACCAGATTCCAGAAGGAAAATAGCGAAGTACTGAGCGGAGCTCAGGGAGACTCCCTTCACACGACGTGCGGTAGAAAATCGGAGATCCTGCGCCTCTGGGGGGAACCTTATGGTGGGTGCGGTCGCCTGATTGGCTGCAGTTTGGGCTATACAAAAAGACTAAGATAGTCATGAGTGTGGAAGTTTTTTCTCCTGTAGCTTGGCCTACTTTACTTCCTGGTTGGGAACTACTGTTTTTTTCCTATGTTATTATGGCATTTTATTGCTTTTTTATGTACCGTGGGACTCAGACGGCGGGGAATGATTCAGGCATGTGAATCTATGAAAGACACCCCTAATACTGGAGAATTATGTATTTTCTATCCCCCCCTCCCCTCGGACAGATATGCCAGTGTTATGGCCTTTCTGCCCCCAGGAGGGAGGCAGAAAAAACTACTAAGCACCACGGATCTATTTCTTTTGAAAGGGGGAACATTTCTGTCTGCTGTTGTCTGCCCCACCTGGGGACAGATCGGCCTGGCAGAAAACACCACCAGATCTGTTTGGCAAGCACCCCCCCCCCCCCCCCCCCCCCCCATTTTTCTCAGCCTTATTTTAAGCCCCTTCTGGCAAATCGACCATTTGGGTAGTTACATAGCGTGTTATAATGTTAATTGTTTTACTTTTGTTAACTGCAGTTGTAACATTTTATTTCTCCCTTTAGTTCAAGGCTTTTGCTCTTTAGACTGATGTTGCAGGTTGCGGTTTTGTTACAGGTGGTTCTGCAGTTTGTGTAGTTGCATGTGTTTGGTAAGAGAATTTTCTTTGTACTCTAAATGAATTTCATTTCCCTGCATGAATGTGCTTTTTGAAAACGGTGTAATAATAGCAGTATGTTTGCCTTCTGTTTTTCGTGGGTCATAATATTTTTGCATTTGTGCTTGATGAGTATTTTGTTGTCTTGTGAGTAATTGGTTTTGTTGTTCATTCTAATCGGATATCCTTGCTTTTGAGTGTCTCTGCAGAGTAGCTATCTTTGGCAAGTGAGTCAAATTGTTTTTGAGTATATAGATCTTTGTGATAAAGCCACACTTTGTTCATTACTTATTTTGCACAGTGTTGGTGGTTGTTGACAGGTTTGTAAAGTCTCCTTTCTTTGTAAGGATTATGGCTAGCCGCAAGTTTACTGCGCAGCAGGTTGTTGGTATACTTTTTGAGTCTTCCTCAGACCGTGGTTCAGAGACTGACTCAGCATCTGAGGAATCATCGGGTGATGAAGCCACTCTTAGTGCAGATGAAGTGCCTGGCTTAAAGGAGGACATTGATGTGCTGATAGAGCAGCAAGAGGTACAAAAGGGGGTGGTGATGGATGGAGCATCTGAATCAATCAAACACTCACACCCAGTCAAAAGATCTGGGTTGAATCCATCACCATTCTTTAGCCCACTCTGCCACCCTAGTTCAGACATGGCTATATGGAAATCAGTCTGACCCTGTGCCTCATGGGAACAGTCCAGCCCGAACTGCCAAGCCATGTCTTCCCTGGACCGGAAACAAGCTTCCGAGGACCGGTTTCTGGAATTCCAGCCGTCTTCAGCCCGGCTTGCTTGAATCAAGTGGCAAAGTGAGCAAGGGACTCACGTCTGAGCATACCCTGCCCACTTATGGCGGCCAAAAGCGGTACAAAAGGGGGTGGTGATGGACGGCGCATCTGAATCAATCAAACACTCACACCCAGTGAAAAGATCTGGGTTTGATCCATCACCGTTCTTTAGCCCACTCTGCCACCCTAGTTCAGACATGGCTATATGCAAATTAGTCTGACCCGGTGCCTCATGGGAACAGTCCAGCCCGAACTGCCAAGCCATGTCTTCCCTGGACCGGAAACCAGCTTCCGAGGACTGGTTTCTGGCTGGACTGTTCCCATGAGGCACAGGGTCAGACTGATTTGCATATAGCCATGTCTGAACTGGGGTGGCAGAGTGGGCTAAAGAACGGTGATGGATTAAACCCAGATCCTTTGACTGGGTGTGAGTGTTTGATTGATTCAGATGCTCCGTCCATCACCACCCCCTTTTGTACCGATAGAGCAGCAAGAGACATCTGGGTTGCAGCCTGGGGCTGCAAGGCTTCCCATTGGAAGTGCTGACCTCTGGGTTGCCCCAAGCATGGTGCAGCAGACATTGCCAGACTTTACTGGTGTTTCAGGGTGTAGAGTAGATACTGAAAACGTTTTGCCTATAAAAAAAACTTTTGTTGTTTATGGACAATGAATTTTGGCAGAGATTGTTGATCAGACTAATTTGTATGCTGAACATACTGTTGAGGGACAACAGAGCCAGTCTTAGGCCCCTTTCTAGAGCCACCCGGTGGACTCCCACAAATCTGGAACAGATGAAGTTCTTGGGTTTAACTTTTATGATGGGTTTGCTAAGAAAGCCATGTATGTCTTCATATTGGTCTACTAGTACCTGATGGCAATGGCTATATTTCTGGCAGTCATGAGTCATGATCAGTATTTGCTTCTGCTTCAAATGCTGCATTTTGGTGATAAGGGTTTAGCGTTGCCACGAGATCACCCTGATTGTGACCGTCTTCTTATCACTTTGTAGATCCATTTTCTGAGATCTATGCTCCAGGGAAAGAAATAGCTATGGTTGAGTCTTTGGTCTTTTTCAAGGGCTGCTTGATTTTTAAGCAATGCATTCCTAGCAAGAGGGCATGCTATGGAATTAAGATGTATATATGTCTCTAATTTCAGGGTGTACACTGGTAGGGATTCCAGGATTGGCCCCTCCTGGTTGTCCGTCCACTTTTGGCGTGACTGAGAAAATTATACTCTGGAGACCAAGTGGAACGCTAGGTGGTAGGACATTTGTGCAGTCCCGGTCATCCCACACAAAAATGTGTGTGTGTGTGGGGGGGTGGGTTCAGCTAAATTTGAGGTTTTCAGGGGATTCTGTGTAGGAAAACGTTGGGGGATCAAAGCAAGCCATCACTCACTGGACTTCCCAGGGTGTTTAATTTCAGAAATGTATGGGTTGATAGATTTTCCTAGGTGGCCCCAAGCCCGGGACAAAAAAAAAAAAAAAAAAAACAGCCCACCCTGCAAATCCAGGTTGTTTTATAATAGGTAATTTTGAATTCTCCACAGTAAGGTTTGGACCATTTCCTGTTGCGACCACTAGGCCTACCCAAACAAGTGAGGTACCATTTTTCTCAAAAGACTTTGGGGAATGCGCAGTGGGGGGAATTTTGTAGATCCACACAGATTCCAGAACTTTCCATCACAGAAAGTATTTTTTTTTTAATACAAAGTTTGAGGTTTGCAAGGGATTCTGGGTAACAGAACCTGGTGAGAGCCCGACAAGTCACCCCCTCCTGGATTCCCCTGGGTTTCTAGTTTTAAAAAATGTATAGGTTTGCTAGGTTTCCAACCCTACAGCTAGGCACTTTGCAAAAAAAAGTTCAGTTTTCACTGTGAAAATGTGGTGTGTCCACGTTGAGTTTTTGGCCGTATCCTGTCACAGGCACTAGGTCTACCCACACAAGTGAGGTACCCTTTTTCTCGGAAGACCTAGGGAAACACGAAATTGTAGAGAGAGTACCATTCTGATCAGGAGTCCTAGGGAACACAGAATTTTAAAGCAACTGTTATTACCTATTAACTTTTTATGCATTTCTGCCTTCCAAATGTAAGACAAGTGTAAAAAAGAAGTCACTTTGAAAAATGTCCTATAATTCACATGCTAGTGTGAGTACCCATTATTTCGGAGATGTGCAAATAGCTACTGTTTTTAAAAGCCATATTTTGTTCCCAAGTCAGAAATATATAGGTGTCTACCATACCGATTTTTCACTGTTTACATTTTCTCAAATGAATTGCTATATCCACGGTACACAATAAAAAACCATTGCAAGACGCTGCTTAGTTATTGGCTCTGGGTCTGTTGGGTTCTTGGTAAACCTACAAGTCCTATATAGCCCAACAACTAGAAAGGTCCAGCGGATATAACGGTATATTACTTTTTAAAAAAATATGTCCTACTTAATAAAAGTTACAGGTGAAAACATTGGCATAAATGGCTGTTTTTTTCAACTCGTTTAATTTCTTATTTTCAATTTATTGTCTATAAGAAAATCCTTTTAAGATCTACATAAATGACCCCTTGCTGAATTCAGAATTTTGTCTACTTTTCTGACATGTACAGCTTTCCAGCATTATTGCTTTCATACCCATTTCTACCATTAACTGGAAGAAGGTTGAAAGCACAAAAAATAGCAAAAAATATGCTATGTTCGAGTAAAATGCCAAAAACGTGTAAAAAAGTTTGGTTTTCTAACAAAAGTGTGTCAGTCCTTGAAAGCTGGTAAGATGGTGATTTCAGCAACAAAACCCTGTGTTGATATCATTTGCAGAGAAAAAAACAGACTTTCATCTGAAGCACTTTCCCCCATTTTCGCAAAAAAATACAAGATATAGCTGTATTTTGGCTGATTTCTGGGTCCCCGGGGAATCAACAAACCTTTAAAATCCCCATGATGTTGGAAGAAAAGGATGCAAATTTGGCGAGAATATCTTATATGGTAAAAAAGTTACAGCGGCCTTAGCGCAAACTACCTTAAATAGCCCAAAAAACTCCTGGGACGGGGGGCGGCGGGTGGGGTGGTTTCATGGCTAGCAGCGAACGGGTTAAAGGGTCACAATAATTGTTTTGATGTATATTACCCACACAGTGAAATGTGGTTTATTTTTCGAATGAGGAAACAGCAATTTTTAAGATAAAGGCCAGGCTGCTATAAATTTTATTATTGATGAGTTTTGATATGAGCAGTGAAATTATTAGCTATTTGTGAAGAGCCAACGGATGGAATATGATGAATTGTGATTAATTGCTTTAATGGAACTTTTAGTTTTTTTGCCAGCTAATTTACATGTATACATTATTTTGTATTATTTAAGTGGTATATGCTGAAATGAACTGAAGCGTATGTCTGGTGAAAATATTTGAAAATAAAGTAGAATCCATGAACCATCTGTATGAAAAAGTGAAAAAGTAATGCCATGACGTTTTTTTTCCTCAGTATAGTGGATAGAGAATACATTGTACGCACCGCAGAAGTATTATTTAAACAATACCTTTTGAACTACTGTTTGTTCTATGTGTGTTGTAAGCCAGATTCTCATAAGGAATAAGGGCTGCTCCTGGTTCCATTATATTTTTCAACCAGTCAGGAAAAGCTTGCCCTCCCATCAGCTTTTTACAAATGTATTTATTCAAAGTTTTGTATAGCGCGAACAAGATCCTTACAGATATCAGTGCGCTTCACAAAGACAGGGTGGGGGCAGTAGGAATGAACAGAGAAAATGGTAGCAATATAATAGTCATTAACATGGTAGGATAATAATAACATACATAAAACATGTCAGTATACAATCAGGTAAACAAGTAATATCAAAAGGCACAAGTCATTGTTCCCACTACAGAGGTGTTCAGGTACACCATGGGTGTGTGGATGGCTTATATCAATGTTTTAGTGTAGAGAGAACTGAGTGGGGGCATCGGGAGAGTGAGTCAGTAAACCAACGTGTATCATATATTGGTCGGTAGTAAGAGAATAGCGTAGTGGTGTCCCCATCACGCAGAAGTATAGTGCCAAAGGACCAGGTGAACAGTGGTGCACAGCAATGCAGAGTCTCTGGTCCAGCACCTATAAGGTTCAGGAGATCTTGGCCAGAAGGATGGTTTTCACTTCTTTCTTGAAGAGTGCAGTGGAGGAGATAAGCCTGGTTTCAGGCGGGAGCGCATTCCAGTTCCTGGGTGCCATTCCTGAGAAGGAGCGCTTGTATGTTTCCTCTTTCCGGAATCTACGAGGTTTCAGGAGTAGATTTTTTGTACTTCTATTGGATCTTGAGCCTCCTGATATAGACAACTTTTGAGCGAGGTAGTTGGGCGCATTGTGGTGCAAGGCCGCGTGTGTCATAACTGCAATTTTTAGCTGTATTCTGGCTTCAAAGGGCAGCCATTTTGGAGACTTTAAGTCTGGGGATATATGCGAATGTTTTCTTGAGCCAGTAATGAGTCTCGCTGCAGCGTTCAGGGAGGCTCTTAAGGGTGCTGTTGTGGATAGCGGGAGTCCGCTGAGGGCCACAATTCCGTAGTCTATTCGAGAGATGACTAAAGCTTGTACAGCAGTTTGGAAGTCTTCGGCCGGGAGGAAGGGTTTAATTTTCCTCAGTGTGTTGATTTGGAAATTAGCTGCTTTTGTGGCTTTGCTAACGTGCTGCTGCATGTTGAGTTTGGCGTCGAGTGTGATGCCTAGGGATTTCGCCGAATCCACAATGATAGGTTGGACATTGAGTGCTGTTAGGTTTATGAGCCAGGTTTGGGTGGTGGAAATTTTCGCCGGGGGTGAGATGAGTAAGAACTCAGTTTTCAGAGCATTTAGTTTGAGGTGATTATCGGCCAGCCAGGATTGAGTGTTAATAAGCGTGGAATTCAGATGTTTGATATCATCCGGGGATTGTAGCTTTAGGTAAAGTTGTGTGTCGTCGGCGTACATATGGAATTGGACATTGGAAGCTTGGAGCAAGGTGGCGAGCGGTTCCATGACGAGGTTGAACAGTGTGGGTGAGAGGGAGGATCCTTGTGGGACACCTAGACCTGCAGGCACAGATGTAGATAGCACATTGTCGATCTTGAACTTCTGAGACCGATTGTGAAGGAAGGACGAAAACCATTTGAGAACAGTTCCCGATAGACCCATTCTAGAGCTTAGCAGCTCCAGCAAGTTCTCATGTTTGACCGTGTCAAATGCTGACGAAAGGTCAAGAAGGATGAGGAGGCAGGACACATTGCGATCAAGAATTTGGAGGGCGTCATCAATTATGTGTGTCATAGCTGTTTCCGTGCTATGTTCCGCTCGGAAGCCTGATTGATGAGGGTTGAGGAGCTCAAATTGGTCAATGTGTTTTGTTAGTTGGAGTTGGACACATTTCTCCAGCAGTTTGGCCAGGGTGGAGATATTGGTGATGGGCCGGTAGTTGTTTAGGTCAGACGGATCAGCTGTAGGTTTCTTGAGTATAGGCGTGACTTGTCCCACCTTGAGGGAGTCTGGAATGAGACCTTGTTGCAGGGAGCTGTTGATGATTTTGGTCCAGAGAGGGAGGAGCAAGGGGATGATGTCTTTTACAGCATTAGCAGGTAGAGGGTCTGTGAGGTGATTAGAGGGCTTCAAGGTGCAGAGCAGTTTGTGTATTGCTTCTTCCGAGTAGGTATCGAAGACCAGCCAAGATGCCTTGTTATTAGGTTGAGTGTTAGCCATTCTGGTGTGGTTGGGGAATCGGATTACATCCATGATGAGGTCATTTCTTATGTTGTCAGTCTTTAGCTTAAAGAAAGCAGAGAAGGCTTCACAGTGTGGGGTGTCGCTTGTTGTGCTGTTTGATTGTAAAGGTTGTGTCTTTGTTTGGGTCTTGATTAGTTCGAACAGCTTTCTTGGCCTGTTTTTTGCTTGGTCCAACTGGCGGCTAAAGAAGTCCGACTTTGTGCGTTTTATTTTCCTGAAGTAGGCATTTCTCTTGTTCTTAAGCCTTTTGAGGTGCAGTGCTGAAGGGTCCGACCTCCAGGTGCGCTCTGCCATTCGCATAGTACGCCTGTCGTCATTGAGTCTATCATCATACCAGGGGTTAGAAATTTTGGTGGAGACTCTCTTCAGTTGCAGTGGGGCGACTTCATTGACTATTGTGTTCATAGAGTCAAGGTAGTGGTTGATCAGTGATTGAACATCCGAGGCACCTGAGGGGGGAAGGAGGAGATTGCCAATGTGGGGAGGCAGGGTAGAGGGGTTAAGATTCTTCATGTCCCTTTTCCATGTTTTGGATTTGATTGGTTGAGTCGGGTTAGGTTTAACTTTTTCATTGATAAAGAAGGTGATAATGTGGTGATCTGACCAGTCGCAGGGTAGAATCGTCTCCAGTTGTGTAGCGTTCTCTTTGGCAATGATGAGATCGAGTATCGAGCCTTTGTCGTGTGTTGGTCTATCGCATATTTGGGTGAGGTCAAGCGAATTAAGGAAAGTTTTGAGACTATTCACCACTGTGTCTTTCTGATCGTTCCAGTGGAGATTGAAGTCACCCAGGTAGACTTGGGTGGTCTGCCGACCGGCATTGGAATTGATCATGTCCATGAGTTGTTGGGTGAATATGAGATTGTCACCAGGCGGGTGATAGATGAGATGTAAAGCACAAACTTGCTTGCCCTCGCTGGTGATGTCGAGGCAGAGGAGTTCACAGGAGGAAAGGGAGGGGGAGGTGACTTTAGTAACGGAGAGGTTGCTCCTAAAAATGCATGCAATTCCCCCGCCCGTCTTGCCAGGAGACCTGTCCAGCCTAATGATGTGATAATTGGGGGGGGACTAGGATGTCCATAATCGGGGTAGAGGCTTCAGTAAGCCACGTTTCTGTTAGAATGGCTAGGTCCAGATCCCTGGCTGAGACGAGATCAGCAATATCGGAGGAGTGTCTCTGGGCCGATCTGCAGTTCAGTAGGATGCACTTGAGTTTGGGAGAGAAAAGGGTGGTCGAGCTTTCTAGTGTGAGGGGGACTTTTCTGAGGTTGTTAGGGACGGAACCTCTGTTGTTGAGTGATGGGCGCCTCAGAGGATTTGTAAGAATTGTGGGTATGAGGATGTGTGTGTTGGATATGTGTTTTACCGGACCTGGGCCATAAGAGCGTAGGAGAGAGCATAAGTCGCGGTCCGACAATGCGTTGAGGGCACGACGGGGGCGGTGGGAGTTATTGCGAACTGGGATAGTCGGCCAGCGCGGGTGTCGTTGGAGGCGAGGGTATGTAGGGAGGGTGCGTCGTTTGTGGGGTAGAGGGATGGTGGGAAGATGGGGGGTGCGTCGTTTGTGGGGTAGAGGGATGGTGGGACGTGAACTGGGCTGTGAGTAGAGAAGGTCTTTGATTGTGTGGATATCTTTTTTGATTTGTAGAATATCCTCTTTGACTTGTTGGAGGTTGGATAAAGTCAGGTCAGGAGGTGCATTGGGGATGGGGTTGGTGGTGAGAGCCATTGGTGAATGGTTGAGTAGTGAGCTGGAAAGCGGGCAGAGTATCGAGTGGGGGGATATACTAGCGTTGTTGGAAGGTTCTGCGGTGCTAATGAGTGGACTGGCATTCAAAGTGTGGGCGTGTTTGTGGGCGAGGAGTGTGGGTGAAGTAGGTGAAGTAGGCGGTGGGTGGGAGGTATAGGTAGTGACGTCAGTGGGAGACGGTGCCGGAGAGTAGAAGAGTGAGTGAAGGCTGAAGACAGTGGGGGAGACAGGAGGATAGTGAGGGCTGAGAATAGGGGGTGGGAGAGAGGGGGATGCTAAGGTAAGGGAGGCGGTATGTTCTGTATCTTTTATTGGGAGGGTGAGTGTGTCGTGGGTGGGAGTGGGGGGGGGGGAGCTGGGGAGGGAGAGGTGTCCTCCGTGGGGGGGATGAGAGGGGGGGGTGGATAGACTCCGAATGGTGGTGAGTTCAGATTGTTGCGTGTTGTGTGTGAGATTTGTTGAGTCAGGTGTGAGAGACTCGTGGATGAGAGTAGGGAGGGAGCTGGGGAGGGGGAGGAGCCTGCCTTGGGGGGGATGGGAGGGGGGGGGTGGATAAACTCCAGGTGGTGGTGTGTTCAGATGGTGGCCTGTTGTGGGTGGGAGTTGTTATGTCAGGGGGGAGAGGGATGGGGGGGGGGTATGAGTGGGGATAAGAGGGGTCATGTTAGAGGGGCGGCTAGTATATGTGATGGAGAAATTTGTGACTGTCGTTGGGGAGTGTGAGGCGTTAACAGCCGGTGGGCCGTTTACTGGGGTGCTGGGGGTAGGGGTGTTGATGGTGGGGGCAGCGACGTCAGGGGTGATAGTGCTGGTGGAGTTCTGGGTGGGGTCCGCAGCTTGGAAAGGTGCTCTTTGAACTTGGGGAACAGGTTGTCTAGTAGTTCCAGGTTCTTGTCCGTGGATTGAATTAGGACAATCCCGTTATTGTAGATAGTAATGGTAGTCCTGCCAGGGAAGAGGTGGGAAGGTGTGATAGAGAGAGTTAGGCCATGAGTTGTTTTCCTGGTGGTGGAGACAGTGAGTAGGGATAGGAACGCTTTTCTCCATTGGGCTCTGCGTGAGGTGTGGAAAATGATATCGGTATTCAGGGCTCCATTGCCCGGTGAGAAGTAGGTGTCGGCAAAGGGTGTTTCAGGGTGCGACCTCAAGAAGTTATGTTTAAAACGTTTAGTGGCTTTTTTGGTGAGAGTGGAAGGGTAGTTAATTCTAAAAGTGTGCTTGCCGTTGAGCTCCATTTTAGTAGGGTTGTTGGGTGTAGGAGATAGGAGGACAATAAAAGCTGTCAGCCGCTAGTTACAGGGCAAAGGAATGACACTAGTGAGTGACCAGAAGTATAAGAGGAAGAAATCAGTGCAATCCAAGATCCAACAGTGCGTAGGTGCAGCTTTCCTAATGTATCCTATATTCAAGGTAGCAGTCAGCTTACACCATGTACAAAATATGAGGGGTAGAACCGGTTAGGTGGAATCAACTATACACATCAATGTGTACTAGGTAACAGCAGTGTAGTCTAGATGTAGACAGTGGCTGGGTGCAGCTTACATGACTAAACGAAGTGAATGAGGTATTAATAATCAGTGCAGCATCGTGAAGTAGCTTACATCGAAGAACCAACAAATAAATGAGGTAGCAAACATTGCATGATAGGGATAAGGGTGCGATAGGTGCAGCCTTACCGCATATACAGTATAAAAATAGGGCTAAACTACTAATGCATTAATGAATTCGAGAAGGCACAATAGGAATACACATGTGCAACAACAACTGTCAACCGTAGGTTACATAGCATAAATGAGAAACTAGTGAGTGGCCAAATATCCGACATGAGAGGTAGCACTCGGTGCCATCCGGGAGTAAACAGTGAGTAGAGGCAACTTACAGAAATGAACAGGATATATGAGGTAGCAATCCGATAAATGGAACCACAGTGACGCTAGTGAGTGGCCCAAAGTAACCAAAATGTAAGAGGTAGCATCGGTGTAATCTAGTAGAAGAAAGTGAGTGGGTGCAGCTTACAGCTTAAAGTATATGAGGTAGCAATCAGTGCATAATAGGGATAAAAGTGAGATGGGATCAGTTTACAAAAAGTATACAATGTGCAAATAGGGATAAAATAGTACATACATATTAGAATAAATGCAAAGATATACCGGAACCAATATAGGTGCAAACGTAGGCTACAATAGACAAATATATGACTCGTGCTCAACCGAAGAAATATGAGAGCAGGTTACACAAAATGTATAAAATACCATTGAATATATAATACTGCAATAAAAGGCAGACACTAAGTCACATGATAATTAGATGTAGCGCTCTGTACAGTCTGTGATGGGTGGGATTGGTATCAATTTTCATTGGTTATCAATTTACTAAAGTTAAAGTTCTGGACTTCCATAGGCATTTCAACACAGTTTTTTGAGCTGAAACACTAGATGTGTGCTCCACCAACAGTAACCTGTCTGCAAAAACATTCTAACTTGTTCAGAGACTTGCCTCATTTAGCGAAGAGGGATTTCCCCAGTACATTTTTATCATACAACCGCCAATGCTAGAGAATGGCATTAACTTTAATTTACTATTAACAGTAAACTGTGAAGCTTACTGTAGGAAATATTGTAATTTGTCATTTAAAAATAATTGCATAAGGTGAAATACTTACAAACTGAATGGGAGGAGTCTACTCTCGGATTGCTGAATCTATGGAATAAAAAACAAATTTACCTTTATTTGAAGTACATTACTAAACCTGCAGACTTGCTTTTATTCACAACCTTTATATATACACTGCACTTAGAGATGGGCCAGGATTACCTATCTTAAAAGATATACAATCAGTGCCTTTTTCAGAGGGTAGTGTAACTGCAACAAATGGACGGAAAGCTGAATGATTCAAACATTCTCCCCCAGTCAAGAGATCTGGGTTAAATCCATTGTATTTTTGCCCCCTATGCCACCCCAGTTTGGACCCAGCCATATGCAAACCAGTCTTGACCCTGTGCCTCATGGGAACAGTCCAGCCCTCCCTGGACCGGAAACAAGCATCAAGGGACTGGTTCGGGGTATGTCACCCTTCATCAACTAGGCTAGCTTGAATCCGGTGGCACAGTGAGCAAGGGGTAGGTACTAACACACACCATCTTAATAAGAAGTCTATCTGAGTGCTGGTTTTGAAAATCTGCATCAGGTAGATGCAAGAACAGGCCATCCTACTGACCTCAAGTTACATGAAAGGGACCTAGATTCTCCTAGACTGAAATTCTCTATTGCCAGCCCTGGGAAGTCCCACAGCAAGATACAGTGGGTATCCCAGAGAAGTTCTTTCAAAGTTACATCTGCTTCGAATTGCTTCGGAAAGGCCAGGAAATATATTGACAGACATGTTACATTTCTGCAGCTTTAAAAACAGACTACATTGACAATGTTTATTAAATTATTTCAAATTTTAGAAGGAAAAAAGGTCACATTATTAAACTTCACTTAAGTAGAAATTAAAAGTGCGCTTTTAAAAACATCCTTCACAAACACTTTTTACTTCTTAAAAAAGGATAAGGAGTAATACATAGCAATGTAGCCTGTGCAGGCTGCAGTTTTGAAACCATGTAAATAGAACACTACGCCTTTAAGCGCCTTCTGACCTCCAGTGTCCCATCGTGATCTGTAGGTGGAAGATTATTCAGTTATTTTCAAATCAAATTAGTAGTACAGTGGTTTACATAGATAATCCTTTTCATTTGGGGAGATGGGAGCGTTACTTTTGATTTTGCTTTTGACTTCAAGGAAGATTCTCCTGAGAAAGAACAAGGATTATAGGTAAGAAACCACTCGTCTCACAGGGGATCTCCATTGATAATCCTAAACACTGAATAGATTTGCAGGCTTATTATCCCTTAAGGATTTTGCAAAGGAAAAGATAAAAAAAAAAAAAAATTTAATGTTAAAATCGAAAAGTCAAATTAGGCGAACAAATTCTTAAGAGGGGCTTGTCCCACTTGGGTATCAAGTTTCACATCCGAATCAAGACAACAGTGTCTTGTAAAGGTGTTAACTGATCTCCAAGTTGCAGCCATGCAAATCTGAGCAATTACAATGTTCCTAAGTAAAGGAACAGTAGCTCATTTACCTCTGGTGCAGTGGGTCCTAGGTTTAACCAATAGGGTTTGTTTTCTTTTTCAAACTAAATGATTATACAGGAGACAATCCATCTAGATAAGGATGGCTTGTAAGTGGCATAGCCTGTCTGTAGAGGACCATAACTGACAAAGTGTTTTGACTTCCTTAAAGATTTTGCTCTATCTAGATAGAACTTCAACACCCTCCTAACATCAAGAGAGTTGAGAGATCCCTCTGCAGGAGAAAAGGGATTCTGAAAATATTTAGGTAAAGTAATAGTCTGATTGACAAGGACATTTTAGACTAACTTATGGATGAATTTAAGATGTCTCTTCATCACTACCATGTAGCTAGGGAGTATTGTGCAAGGTTTATGTGAACAGAGTCTGTATTGTGTTAATGCCGCAAGCTGAAGTAATGGCTACCAAGACAAACACCTTCCAAGAGAGGTGTTGGAGAGAGGCCATATGAATGTGTTAGAAGGGAAGACCAATAAGGCCAGAGAGAACAAGGTTTGACTTCCATAGAGAAGTTCTCCTGAGGGGAGAATATATCTTCTTAATGCCTTCTAGAAAATCTTTGACCCCAGACATTTTGAAAAAGGATGTTAGTGAAAGACATGTTCGATAAACTGGGATTGCTGTGAAATGCACTCTGGTTGAGAAGTTCAATTTCGCTTTAGCAAGAGATGACAATATGGAATAGCCTCTTCCTGACAAGCCAAAGGATTAAGATTGTTCAGAGAACAGATTCAGAATCCCTTTCTTTTGAAAGAACATGAAGTCTGAATAGGTGGTCTGTTAGCACATCTATGCATTCCTGAGGAAGGTTTAGGAGGCTATATTGTATGAGATCAATAGACATGCAGCCAGGTTCAGAGAGGGAAGGTTTGGATGCTGAATCTGGCCTCCAAACTTCTGAAGAATATCCGGTCTGCATGGCAGCTTCTTAGGTGGACATTCTGAGCCATGACTAGGATTAGTGTACCACCATCAAGGACACTATAGAGCAATGATAATTATTCTAGTTTTCGAGTAGGAGCACTTAATGAAAACTGTCAGCAGTAGAGGAACTGGAGGAAATGTGTAAAGAAATTTGCCTAACCATTCGATCCATAAGGCATTCCCCAGTGTGCATGGTTGGTAGAACCTCGAGGCGAAGCTTGGGCATTTTTAAATGTCTCTGTGAGAAGTTGGCCTGATATATGATGCTCACTAGTTCTAGTGATCACCTTGTATCAGTCCAAACAACCCTTATGGTCATTGGTTGTAAGTCAACCTTATAGACCAGCTATCCTAATGGTAGCATGGACAAAGCAGTCTTAGGCTAAACTCTTTTGGCATGTGAAGCCAGCTGTTTTACCACAATATAACCCCTTGAATACCAGATGAAAGGACACCACACAGGTTGTTATGAAAATAAACAATATATTTATTAATAACAAACACCTCTGAACTCTTTATGAAATCAGAGGGCTAAGCACATGACAATCTCTTAGGAAAAATATGATAAGTTGCACAAAATTACAATGGTGCCCTAGGGGCACGACAAACCATATACTAAGTAAATGGTATAAGGAAATCGATAGGAAGAATGGAGCTGTCCAGAGGCTGGAGAATCGCTAGGACTACACTATCTTCACCTTAGGTAAGTAATAGGAGGCCCACGGGACGCGTGTGCAGAGTGTGAACTCACACGCGAGATGCGTAACAACGTCTATGGACAGTATAGTTCAAGTTAAAGGTGAGTACGGACAATCCTGACTAGTTAGGACTAAACCAACTGTGGATCTGGACACTAAGACAGTTGAACTACCCTTTAGCACCAAAATGCTCTCGTTACCTCACCCACGGACTGCGGGTGCATAGGTGTCCAAGTGTGTCGGGTTCTCGCGTTGAAGTCTATGGAGCCTGGAGGAAAAGATGCTGCAGGCGACCAGGAGCAAGATGTCCGGTGCGATCCAAGGGTGGATCGGTGAAGAAGAGGACCTGAAAGCAGAGGGGACAGTGTTCAAAGTCACTAGCCAGTGACCGGTGTGGAACCAGATGCTGTCGTCGGGATCAGGTGAAGAGTGGACGCTTTTCTCTGCAGCCACGTGGACCAGGAGGTGTCTTCGACGACCAGGATGGAGGCACGAGCTGTCCCACGCAGGCTCTTGCTGTCGGCGGTGTTGGATCCGGAATCGGCGTCAACAGGCCTTGGCAAAGGCAACCCACGCGGTGAGTGGAAACGGCGTCTGGAGTGGACCAGGAGGGTCCGGGGTGCTCCTCTTTTGGAAGGGAGCAAGGGCCAGTCCGGAGCAACCAGACCAGCAGTGACGATTTCAAAGTTCGTCGTCTAGGAGGTCACTAGCCAGCCGGCAAGTGACCAGACAACGCGTCAAGCAGCGAACAAGCAGAAGGGCCCCACGCAGATCTCATGGACGCTGGAGGGCTGGTCTTCGGTGCAGGAGCTGCTCGGGGCTGGGGCTTCTCAGTCCCCAAAGCACTTCGTCGAGGTTACCTCAGAAGTCGTGCTGGAAGCGAAGTGCAGCTTCTTTCAAGATGGCCGGTCCCACGTGTCTCGTCGCACCCACGGATCTCGGCTGTGCTGCAGATGTAGGTAGAGGTCGGAGAGGTCTGGGAGTCCGGGTCTCGTCGGGCTCCGAAGTCTGGATCCTCGAGGGAAGACGACAAAGTGAAGCCGCTGGACGCTTGATGGTGCCTGCTTCTGCAGGGTGGACACTCCTTGCCCAGAAGGGAGATTTCTTCAGTCTTCTGTGTAGAAAGTCGAAGTCCAGAGTTTCTTCTTGTAGAGTTTCAGTTCAGGATTAATCTAATTTGGAATGGGACCAGTTCCTACCTTTATCCTGCTAAAGGGGGCTTTACTACGACTAGGTCCCTCCTATGGGTGGGACCAGGAAGGGGGGGTGGTTACATCCCCTATCCTTTGTCCGGTTTTCGCGCCAGAGCTGGGATGCCCCAGCAACTGGTTTGAACCGGTGTATACACAGGGCACCTTGTGTGCCCCAGGCATGTCTCATTCCTTTCAGGCCTGTCCTACCCAATACACAAAATCCTGCCTGGGGTGGTGCTAGCACCTCCCAAGGCAGGAAACCCGTTGTCCAAGCCTCCCTCGCTGGAAGGACTCCCAGGAGCAGGAGGTCAGACTTGTGTCTGTGGTGGCAGCATCCATTTTGTGATGCCAAGGCTCGAGTTAACTTTAACCGGGGTTCACAGTTACATACATGTCTTGTCCCTCTAGAAGGGTGGAATGCTACCCCCGTCGCCAGAATTGGCGAGGGGGTAGTATTCCAATTCGTATGACACCTTACTCGACATGTTTTGATAATGTTATACCAGAGTTAGCATTCAACCGCGAGGTTGATAATGCACTAGAGTATATGGTATAGCGTTATCATGGAACAGCTATTAGGACTTGGTTCCGCAAGCTGCAAACGGGCTCAGCTCATGCCAGAGCACCATCTCACATAATTCCAAGCACTCTGCCTTCAGGATTGATAAGGCCTGCCATAGGAGTGACTGATAGGAATATATGTGTCCATTTTAGGGTTAGATATAGGTATACTATATCTACAGCAAAGGGTGATTACACCACCTTGCCCCAGCTGTCGTGCAGCCAGTTGTGTCTGTTTAGATGGCCAGCCAGGGGTGGCATAATACATGCTTCAGCCCCTGGTAGGCCCTGGGTACACCTATGCCCTGGGTACCTATGGTACACTGTACAGGGACTGATAAGGTGGCCCCGTACCAATTGGTAAATGCACCTAAGGTACATGGTTGTCAATTTAGAGAGAGAACAGCTAGGCTGTGGGTTTGATTAGCCGGCCCACAGCCAGGGAAAGTCGTAAACCAGTGAAGCAAAAAGCAAAAATCTGGCGTGACCATAGGATTGCAGACCCCACTCTCCTACAGTCTCCACCTATGAAAAGGCATCTTTGGGGAAAACCCTAATCTGAGAAGATGTTTCTTGAATGACTGCGGAGTGTCAGCCTGAGCATTCTGGATTCCTGGAAGATGGGAGATTGTAATCTTGCGATCCCTGGAGATGAGCCACTTGCAGTTTGTTCGAGCTTCCAGGGACAGAGATCTGGATCTCATCCCTCCCTGCTTGTTCAGATAATGCATGCTTTTTGTTTTGTCAGTCTCAACAAGGAGAGTCTATTCTGAACAATGGGAGGAAAGCCTTCAGGGCTAGATGTACTGCCATCAGTTCCAGAATGTTGATATGGTAAGATTGTTTATTCAGACACCACAGGCCATGAATCTGTAAACGGTCCATAGGACCACCCCAACCTGTCACGTAAGCATCCATTACTATTGTTTGGGCCGAAATGTCTTGGTGGAAATTCACCCCCTTGAGGAGATTCTCTGAGCGGCACCACCATTTGAGAGATTATTCCACAAGACTGATCTGAATCACTGTCTTCCCATCTTACAGAGATCTGATCCCATTTATCTTCCAGACATCATTCGAGAGGCCGCATCAAGAGACGTGCATGCAGGGCCAGGAAGATGCGCAACACCATTGAACCCATAAGATAGAGACTTCTCTCACTGTTGGGTGGGATGTTTACTTCAGATTGTGACATTTCTGAAGGCTAGATAATCGTCTCTCCTCCACAGGAAACACTTGAGTACTGTTCCTAGAACGCCAGAGGTAATGCAGGAATTGAACAGGTGTTGAGATGGATTATTCATGATTTACATACAAACCTAGTCGATTGTGAGTCATGATGGTTATGTGATAATGTTGGATTGCTTGCCAATAGAAAGATACCTTGATGAGCCAATCATCCAGATATGGATATATGTATAGTCTTATTTTTCTGAGATGGGCTGCTAACACTGTCATACATGTGGAGAAAGTTTGTGGTGTAGGCTAGAGCAAAAGGGAAGGACCTTCTACGGGAGACAGGTTCACATCGCATGTGATACATTGCATGCCATTACAACAAGGTTATTTACAACAACTGCGTTGTTACATCGCAACCCATTACAACGAAAGTCGTTGCAATGACTTGCTGTAGGGGGCAGAAGGTGTTGGATTTAAAATTCAACACCTTCCCTACTGTTGCACAGACTGGAGTTGAAATAGCAAATTATACTTTTCCAACATCCAGCGCCACACTACAGCAACTCGTCGTAACAACTTGCGTTGTATGTTACAACGATGGAGTTGTTACATCTCATACCGACCACATTGTAATGGCATGCGATGTATCAGAAGCGTTGTAAGAAAACAAGTTACTTACCTGTAACTACAGTTATCCAGTATTGGTATCTTTCATAGATTCACGTGCCTGAACCATTCCCCGTCGCCAAAGCGGGAGTCCCACGTTAAAAAATACAAAAGCAGTGCCTTAGTAAAACAGTAGTAGGCTAAAAGAAAAGCCAGACGGTTTATAACTTAGTAGCCTATCTACCTCATTATATGAAAAGAACTAAAAATAGTTCCAACCAATCAGCTACCAGCACACTCTAGAACCTTCCCAGCAGAGGCAGTTCTCCTCAGATTTTCTTAGCACAAGTGGGAAGTAGGAATCCCAAGTAAAGAACTGTCTCGCCAGGGAGGAGGGTGGGTGCATGTGAATCTATGAAAGATACCAATAGTGGATAACTGTAGGTACAGGTAAGTAACTTGTTTTCTTATCCAGAATTGGGGTAACTTTCATAGATTCACATGCCTGAATCAGAATAGCAAGCAGTCGGCTAACATATTGTCGTTTGCGGATGGTGTAGACAGGGTTTTTATATATATGCACTCCCAAAATACATCCGGGAAGGTTAGAGCATTAACAAGGTACATACAATTTCAGATCAAAGAATGCATATAAATAAACCGTACCTATGGAAAGGTAAGTTTGAAATAAAAGTATAAGCATAAATTGACATCCATAAACATAATATACATATATACACACAATGTAGAAGAAATAAATACATAATTCTAACCTTATTGAAAAAGATGTTGAAGAATGGTTTGTCCCACAGCTGCATCGTCCTGCGAAACAGATTGCAGACAGTAGTGCTTTGTGAATGTGTGGACATTTTTCCATGTCGCAGAACGACCGATATTTTCTAATCTAACTCCAGCAAATAGCGCAGTAGAAGCTGCTACAGTTCTGGTGGAATGCGCTTTGACCTTTCTCTGTAAACGTTTATTGGCTTTGTCATGGCAGAAATGAATTGTAGAAGCAAGCCACACGGCGGTAGTTGCCTTCGTTACAGCAGTCCCAAGTGTGGCTAGACCATAGGCGATTAGTAATTGATTGGATTGCCTGATGCCCTTAGTTTTCTGTAAATAGAATTTAAGACAACGCTTGACGTCAAGTGAGTGTAAAGCTCTTTCCGCTGGCGTAGCTGTATACAGGAAGAAAGTTTTTAGCTTTGCAGGTCGATTTAAATGGAATGGAGACGGTACTTTAGGGATTTGTCCGTAGAGTTACGTAATCCTTAGAGAAATGTAAAAAGGGTTCTGAGATAGTGAAAGCTTGAATTTCACTAACCCTTTGTGCCGATGTAAGAGCTAATAGAAGTGCCACTTTTCAAGTTAGAAATTTGAGCTCAGCCTTGTGTATGGGTTCAAACTGTCTTCTCATTATTTGAGCCAACACTGTGTTCAATTCCCACTCTGGAGGAGGTGCACATATGGTGGGAAAGCTCGAAAGAGACCTTTCATGAATTGTTTGATACGAGAAGAGGAATAAAGTGAAGGTTTGTTAGAACTCTTCAGGTATCTGGAAATCGCAGCAAGATGAACCTTGATAGAGGAGAACACAAGCCCAGCTTTGGCTAGAGATAATAAATAAGGAAGAAAATCCTCCAGCGGAGCTTGGAGAGGGTGGACATCATTCACCTCACACTAATGACAGAATCGCTTCCACTTTAAACGATGTTTTAACTGTACTCTGGGCATGAGATTTGGTAATAATTTCACGACAGTCCTGAGAAATGTTCAGATCTGAACTCTAGGAAATCAGGAGCCAAGCGTGCAAGCTCAGCGACTTTGGGTCTGGATGAAGTATTTGACCCCTCTTCCTTGTCAACTTCGTGAGTGTTGGAACTAGATGTAAAGGGTCCTCCTGGGATAGCAGAAGCAGTTCCTGAAACCAATATTGCCTTGGCCAGGGGGAGCAATTAGGATGAGACGGCAGCCCTCCCTCCTCATCTTTAGAAGCACTTTCGGAATCAATGGTATTGGGGGAAAAGTGTACACACAAATCCCTGACCATCGCATGGACAGGGCATTCCCCCTTGACCCCTGTTGAGGGAACCTGCTGGCGTAGTATTGGCATTTCTTGTTCTCTCTTGTCTCAAACAGGTCCAGTTTTGGTTTGCCCCACATGTGAAAGATCTTCTCCACTTGCTTCTGCTCCAATTCCCACTCGTGACAACCCGAGAGAGATCTGCTCAGGGTGTCGACCAAGGTTTTCTGGAGCCCTTTGACATGTTCTGCTCTTAGTGTTATCTTGTGGGCTGTAACCCACTCCCACAGTTCCTGAGCCTCCTGTGACAGTGACCTTGTTTCCCCCTGTTTGTTGATGTAATACATGCTGGTCATATTGTCGGAACGGACCAGCACAGAGGAGCCCGCAATCCTCGGGAGGAATGCCTACAGAGAAAGAAAGATGGCGCGTAGTTACAATCTGTTGATGTGCTACAGACAGTATTCTTGGGACCATCATCCCTGTGGTGGTGGGTGCGCGGTGGGCCGGAAAAGCAGGCAAGGAGGCCGGATGTAGTGGGCTATGCCGGTAGTTTATTAAGCAGTAAGAGACAAAAGGACAGGAGATAAAACAATGTGGGGTCCAAGGGTCTTCCGTGATCTTCTCCGATGTTGGGGTCTTGATCTGTCCTGGGGCCGTCGGGTCGGGTCCGGCGCAGGGGAGGTACCTCGGAGGGCAACAAGAGACAAGAAGGCACCGTTAGTCCTGAGGGAACTCAGTGAGTTTCCTGTCACCCACACCGGGTTGTGAGGAGAGGAAGAAGGGTCCGTGAGGTAGGTAGGGGTCGGGAGAAGGAACGAAGGACGGGGACACAGAAAAGCGTGATTTGGAGTGTGTGAAGGGGGGAATGCAACACAGGGGGAGTGCTTTACAGGTAATATACAATGCAAGATGGGGCCTATTTCTTAGTGGTTCGTGACTAAGAGTGCCTAAGAGAAAGGGGGAGATTATTTACACTATATATACAACGAGCACCTAGCGTGCTCCCGGGGTGGTTACTCGTACTCACACGGTCCGCCGCAACTCTCCCTTGGAGTTGCGGCCGCTCTTCAGCCACCTCCTCAGGGACTCCACCAATCTTCTGACCACACGTCTTCTCCTGGATTCGCCTCGTCTCCGTCTTCTCCTCCGGTCCGAGCGTCCTGCCACGATTCTCCGACCACCTTCTGAGCGTCCCGTCTGTTTTTCACTGGTTCTGTCGCTGGTTCTGTCGCTGCTTCCGAGGCGGGACTTCCGGGGTCGGTTGGCAGTTTTCGCTGATTGGCTCCTGTAACACAGAGAGGGGCGGGAGTCTGTGTCATGGCGGTTCCTCTGAAACGAGTTGCGGATGCGGGGGCTGCAGACCCATCCGATAGCGGTGAGTGTCGGAGAAATGGCAATCCGGGCGGGGAAGAAAGCGGGGCCCCTTCACAATCCCTGAATTTGTAAGTCTTGGAGATGGCCTCCCCATCCATCCATGGAGGAGTCCGTTGGAACAAACTCTGGAGGCGTTGGCAACGAAAGTGAGACACGGAGTTAAGTTTGCTTACTGAGACTACCAATGCAGAGAGTCTATCATGCACGATGTGACCTTGGAGTCGTCAAATGACCCTACGGCTTGCTGCCATTGTAGATGCAACTCCTCTTGCAGAGGTGTCATTCCGAGTCATGCCAGCGGTACAAGGTTTATTGCAGATGAGCACATCCCCAGAAGAGGAGCGAATGTCCAGACAGAAACGGAATTTCTTTTTGAGATTGATATTGCCAATTTTTGCAGTTGTAGTTGGCGATCTTTTGACAAGAATGCTTTGCACTGTATGGTGCCCAGCATTGCTCTCAGAAAGAGAATCACTTGGAGAGGACGTAACTGTGACTTGCCTTCGTAGAGAGTGAGTCATAATCTTGAAAAGAGATGCAGGCATGTTGATATAGCTTTTTTTGTTACCTGCTCCGAAGGACCCTTGAGCAACCAGTCGTCGAGATAAGGAAACACTTGTATTCCCTGAGATCTCAGAGTTGCGGACACTGGTGCTAGGCATTTCGCGAAGATCCTTGGTGCAGATTTCAGTCTGAACGGAAGCACCTTGAACTGATAGTAGACACCAGTCACTGTGAAACACAGGTATTTGCGATGTTTGGGATGTATAGGATATGTAAGTATGCGTCCCCTAAGTCCAGAGAAGCCATAAAATCCACTTGGTTTAGACAGCTTAAAAATTCAGCAAGCGTCACCATTCGAAAACTTCAGAAACTTGAGCTTGCGAAGGTCAAGAATCGGGCGCCACTCCCCTGATTTTTTCTTTATGAGGAAGAAACTAAAACAGAATCCGGTTCCCTTCTGCGATAATGGAAACTTCCTTATTGCATTCTTGTGGAGCATTTTTAAGGCTTCTTTGAAAAGTTAGTGAAGACGAGGGGGACCCTTGGACGGGGTAGTAGGTGGTCATTTGACGAATTCCAGGGTGTGACCATTGTTGACTAGGTCGAGACCCCATCGATCTGAAGTGAGCTGTTGCCAGGGGTGAACAAAGGCTGAGATCTTTGTGCCCACAGGGAAGGAGGGATGACTGGCATCCTGCTGTAAGCATGGTTTCCGGTTGGAATCGCGACCCTGATTGTTTGATCGCCTTCGTCCGCCCTGGCGTGAGAAACTGCTCGAGGAAGATAGTCTGTAAGGCGATTGTGACCGATACTGTATTTTGCTGATTTTTATATCCTCCTCTGAATGTGAAGCCACGACCTCTGGCTCCTCGGAAAGATCAATGCTTGTATTGGAGAGCAGCCAATGATTTTGTAGTATCTGTATCAGTCCTAATGGCTAGGAGGGCCTCATCTATGTGCTTTCCGAATAAGGAATCACCGTCATAGGCCAGGTCTAAGATTTTTGTTTGTACCTCTGGCCTAAAAGATGTTGCTTTAAGCCATACTTGGAGTCTAAGTACTGTAGCACCGGCGAGTTGTCATAAGTTGGTATTAGCAATATCGAGTTGTCAAAAGTTGGTGTTCGCAATATCTAGAGCGCAGTCTATAATTTCGGATGAGTCTCGCTCCCCTTCCAAAAGTATTTTCCTTGCCTCTTGTACGGTATTCTATGATGAGGTCCATAAATTCTCAAATCTGACCACATTTGGCGGTCGTAAAGACCGAGAATGTCCAGCGAATGTGCTGCCTTAATGGAGGCTACAGCATTAGAGGAAAACTTTTTCCTTTTCAAGTCCAACCTCCTTCCTTCTTTATCCAGCGGTGATGAAATTGGTGTAGCTGGAATTTTGGATCTCTGTTGGGCAGCCTGTGATATAACTGAATTTCGTCTTGGATGACATCAGACAAGCTGGAGTACCTGGAGGGGCTTGGTACTTTTTCTCAATGCGCGGGAGAACCGCAGGTAGAGGCAGGCATTTTCATAATTTTCATCCCTTCATTCTAAATTTAATCAATGATGGGAATCGCTCATGTTATTTTCCTGTATTCTTCTTTAAAATCATGCAAGAAGTAATCCGTGTGCTCTATCGTGACTGATAACTGAAATCTGGTTGCAGCACGTTGCATCAGGTTGTGAAAACCGCCGATGTCCTCAGGGGGAGAATCTAATGGCTGAGGAATAGGCGGAGAAGGTATGGGAATGATATATTCATCCCAAGGATCCACATTACCAGTATTGTCTGGTAATTCACCCTCTTCGACATCTTCCTTGTCTGAGGAAGTAGTATTATGGTGTGCTTGAGGTACTGCTCCAGAAGGTTGTGTTGGAGAGCTAGGGACCTCCACCTGCGGCAGCGAGAGTGGTACTTCCTTAGGTAAGGGTGGCAAAACAGGAGCAGCCGGTACTGAAGAACACCTTTGGCGGTAATCTGCCAGCATGGCTTGCAGATCTTGTAATAATGTAGGAGTAAGATGACTTGTCTCTCCTTGACCCGAAACCCTTAAGGGAGGTTTTTGATAAGGGGCAGAGAGGTGTTCCTGGTAATAGTGCTCCTGGTAAATCTCTTCCTCCTCATCATCTTGACACTTTATTTGAAGTTCAGAGGGGTGGAGAGCTATGCCGAACGGTCCCTCATCATCTTCGTCATCATCCTCAACATAAGTTTCCAGAATATGAGATGGTAGCAGAGGAGATATGTTGCTGTAATCATGTCTCTGGTAAGTTTTCAATTGGAAATGAGTGTAAGAAATAGGCATATTCTGTGAAACTGGTGGAATCGCCGTTGACAAACTTCTTCGATGGGCTCTTCGTCGTTAACGGAATGATCTTCATCGACGGGCTCATCGCCGACGGGCTCAAAGTCGAAGAGGTGGACTTTACCTTCGTCGTCGATGGAACTGTCGTCGACGAGCCGGACGTCGACGGAGGCTTAGATAATGAACTTAGGCGACGGATCCTTTGCTCCACTAGATTTCTTTGAAGCGGAGATCTTAGAAGACACAATAGGCAAAGAAATAGCCGTAGTGGAGACTGTAGCCGTAGACAGAGGAGCAGCAGAAGTCAGAGACCGTATGAGAGGAAACCAGAGTAAGGATTTTAACCTGGATTTTACTCATGGTTCTGGGGGCTGAAGGCCTTCTAGAAACCTCAGGACGGAGACAGCATTGACCCAGAGGATAGTTTGGGAGACCGCTGTGACTGGTCAGAAACTTCATGAGAAGCCTTGTGATGTTTTCTTCCCTCACTGGAAGAGCGGTCATGAGATCTAGCCCTCTTGCTAGATGTTGAGGCCTTGTAATCCTCCTCAGCCGAGGAGGATTTCACCCACAAAAGTAGCCTTGCTTCCCTGTCCCTAATAGTTTTAGCAGGGAAGGTCCGGCACATTCTACAATCCTTAAAAACAGGTTTAGGATGTAGACAGTAGATGCAGTCCTTGTGTTGATCATCCACATGGACCCTCTTCCGCTCACAGATCCTGCAAGCTCTAAAAAGACTTCTTGTCAGACATTTTGAAGAACAAAGGTGAAGAAACTGAGTAGGCACGCCCTTCCACACGAAGTGCCGTGAAAATCTGAGGAGAACTGCCTCTGCTGGGAAGGTTTTAGAGGGTGCTGGTAGCTGATTGGTTGGAACTATTTTTTTTTTAGTTATTTTCATAAAATGAGGGATAGGCTACTAAGTTTTAGGCCTTTGGGCTTTTCTTTTAGCCTACTACTGTTTTATTAAGGCCCTGCTATTTTATTTTTTACTGTGGGACTCCCGCCTCGGAGACGGGGAATGATTCAGGCATGTGAATCTATGAAAGATACCCCAATACTGGCTAACTTATCGTATTCCCTTGCATGGATAATGGTCTTTTTCCTACAATAAAACCTCAGGAATTTTTGGGCTATGAAAATAAGCACCTTGAAGCTCTATCAAGCACAGCCTGCCCCTTTATCGAGTTAAGGGTAGATATGACGAAGAGCCAACATCTTGAATTCTTCTTCGTAAACCCATCTGTTTCCTTTCTTGAGGCCCAAAACGGGTCTTTGTTTTTGGGTCTTCTCCTTCACCATAAAACAACAAGAATAAATTCTCATTCCTTTCAGGTGAGAAGGGACCTTCTAGACCACACGTTTCAGCAACAGAATGGATACTTCTACTTGTAGATGATCCCGTTGGAAAAGAGAAGGTTACTTTGGTAGAACAGATGGTGGTGGGCACATGAATCTGAGACAGTATCCATTCCCTACAATATTCAGAATCCATATGTTGGTGGCTATCGCTTGCCACTCTTGCAGTTAAGATGTTCTGCTTCACCCTACTGGAGTAGGCAACAGAAGGGTTGGGGTGGGGGGGACTCGCTGCTTGCCGCCTGTTCTTTTAGAGGCCCGAGCAGATGATTGCAGTCCTTCTGTCTCGACAGACAGCGCTGTTGATGTCTATGTGGCTGAGATGGTTTTTGTTGCTGCTGTACTGGGACACCTAGACTGCCACTTGCCAGTGGCCAAGAGTTCTTCCTTGTTACAGACTGATCCAGTGAAGGGTTTTCCCAACTACCATTCTTCCCACCATCAGAAGTTCTGCCCACTCCAGGACCTACCAAATGAAGACCTCAGCACAACCTAGTCAGTAGGCATCTGGACACCAAGGCTGCTACTTGCCAATGGCCTCCAGTTCCTGCTTGTTCAGACTGATTTAGTGACACTGCCTCTGCCCGGGTTTTCTCAGCCACCTTACTTCCTGCCTAAACAAGCTCCTCCCACCTCAGGACCTACTTAATGCAGGGCTCAGTACAACCGTGCTGCTGACTCACCGAAGGCACATTAAAGGTGTCGGGTCAGGACTCTGAATCCTAGCCTGCAACAAGCGTGATTCCACAGGACAAAGATGCGTTCCCCACACTCCCAGAAAACAACACCTGGAGAAATACAAGAGGACTCTCACAAGTAACTGTTGCCTAAGAGTTGGGGGAATGAGTCAGAGTGACCACCACTCTTCCCCAGTTGTAGAAACAGGCGGCGCTCGTGTGGAGAAACAGGATACAACAGAGCTGTAAATGAAATACACGCCTTATTAACACTACAACTCATGTGGCTAATGCCCCAGAGGACAGTGAAAATGCAATACAGGCATATTCTAAATTCCACTCACCACCTTAATCATCCAAAACCACCTCCCTATCGACAGGCAGGAGTTAACTCCAGTCCTAACTGCCGACAGGGGAGTGAAGATAAGGGCCACTGTGTGGCGTAAAGTAGTTTGGATTAAAAAAAGATTGCTGCTCTATTTAAAATAACTGGAGTTCAGTGAGTAGAAGGTAACGGGAGTCTTAATAGGGAGCATAATGCGAAGGATTCTCAAAAGAACGGGGAGAAAACTACAAGTGGAAAGGGGCGGGACACACAAGCTACGTATTTGCCTGTAATACGGGGCACCAGTGGAGCATCAAATATGACAGGGAGGGTGGTGCAACCATTGGAATTTCCTACTTAACCGGTTTGAGACGTGGAAGTGTGCCAGGAAGGAGGGTGCGCGCTGCCCTAGAGGAGAGGGAAAGTGCCTTTGATGAGGGTGAGAGCAGCGGGTAATACAGGCGGCAGGTGAGTCTCAGTAAGGTGAACGCGCTATCTCAGCTCTATGGTAGAGGGCAGCTGAGTTGAAGCGCATACGCGTTAAACACACTCCGGGAGAATCTTGGTGCAAATGCGTGAATCGGGTCTTTCACGTAATTGGCAGAAAACACAAGCATTCTGGAAACCGTGGACGCCTCTAGACTTGATACAAAGTTGCAGGATTAAAGCAAGGAAAAGAACCAAGTGGGCGTGGTCAGGTGATCGGATCAGTAAGCCAAGCATCGGCTTGCTACTAATGCGTCCATTTACGTGAGTTAGGGGTCGTGTCAAAAGATCTGCTGGATTATTCCCTTGTTGCAGTGGAAAGGGGAGGTCTAAAAAGAGTGGACCAACTGAAACTTGACATGCATTAGCACTCTGCCGGTCTCCTGTCCCAATATAGGATGCATGATGCCTGAGCTCTGACAAAAGGCAAGCGTATCTGCACATGTCCGCACCTGGACCGCGACCCCTGGCCCTCCTAGCCCACAAAGACACCATCACTGAGTTCTACTCCTCTGACCCCGCAATAAACACGGCTACCACCCAGACTCAAGCTTCTTCACTGTAGAACCTTTCACCTACACCCACTGCTACTTAACCTGCCATAGTAAACACACTAGCCAACTGACCAGGCTCACCCTGTACACACCACAGACCCAACTTGAACAAAACCACAAACTCACATGCAGCCTCTTCAACACACGCTCACTATGTAAGCATTCAATCGAATTATGGGACCTTTTTAAATCAAAAGCACAGGTGTACCAATCAATTTGCAAAGTTTAACAAAAAACAGAAGTATATTCGGTATACAATGCAGATATTATTTAAGGTTTCTTTTTATTCAAATTTTCCTTTTAAAACGTGGTCATAAGTCAGTTATTTCACAGTGATACAGCTGATGCGTTTCGTCCTACTGGAGGACTTTTTTAGGGCGCTGATAACTGGAGAAGATCAATCTTCACAAGGATGAAAAATCAAAAAAGTCAAAAAAATGACAAGAGCCGCTGCCTATACATCGTTCCCCATGTAGGTCATGGATATCCGAGATGCTCAGTATCAAAGTCCTAAAGGAAAATGCTACTTACCAGTATGCATCTGTTCTTGGCATATAGAGCTGCAGAGTTTTACACTATGCATAGATCACCACATAGTGTTGGGCCCGGATGTTTGCAGTTTGTAGTTGTCCTGAAAAGTTCTTTGGAAGTCACGTGATAGGTGACTCCTCCTTAGGACCACATTGCTCATGGGCATCGGCTCCATCCCCAGATTGTTTTTCGCCATTAGGGAAATGATGTAGCTTTGCAAGTACAGGAAGGATGCCCGTGTAATTTGTATCTAATTAAGATAATACTGGAACAGACAAGGGTAGCCGGGTGAGCGTGTACAACTCTGCAGCTCTACATGCCAAAAACAGATGCATACTGACTGACTCACTGATTGTACTTATAAAGCGCACTAATGCACAGGCGTCTTGGCGCGGGGTTAGAGAAACTCGGACATGTAAGCATCCTACTGGTGTTGATTTCTTTCCTAAATGCAGATCTGTTGGATAGACTTCTTATCTGAGATGGAAGTGTATTCCAGAGTTTCGACACCAGGAATGAAAAATGTTTTCCTCCGCAACGTGCTCTTTTTATCTTTGAGACTGGTAAGTAGCATTTTCTGTTCGAGGCATATGAGCTGCTGATTGTACACTATGCATAGATTATATAGCAGTACCCACTGTTAGCGGCGACCACCCCTATCTGTTGCAGTAGTTTGGAATAATGTTTTGAGAACAGCATGGCCCACATTAGCTTGAAGTTTTGTTTTCACATCTACACAATAGTGTTTTGTGAATGTGTGCAGTGTAGCCCATGTGGCTGCTCTACAGATGTCTAGGGGAATGTTCCCTAAAAATGCCATTGAAGCCCCTATCTTTCTGGTAGAGTGGGCTTTAGGAGGAACAGATAGCGTATGTTTAGCTTTGTGGTAGCAAATCTGTATGCATTTGACAATCCATCTAGCTATTCCAGATTTTGAAATGGGATTGCCCTTATGTGGTGGTGAGAAAGACACAAAACGTTGTTTTGTCTTACGAAAGGGTTGTCTTCTTTCTATGTAGTATAGCAAAGCTCTTTTGACATCTAAAGTGTCAAGAGCTCTTTCTGCTACGGACTGTGGTTGCGAGAAGAAAACGGGCAATTCCACAGATTGATTGAGATGGAATGGAGGAATGACTTTAGGCAGGAATTTTGGATTGGTAGGCAGAACAACCTTATTTTGATGCATTTGCAAAAAGGGTTCTTGAATGGTTAGTGTTTGTAGTTTACCAACTCTGCGCAGGGAGGTAATAGCTACTAGGAACGCAACCTTCCAGGTTAAAAATTGTAATTCACATTTGTGTAGGGGTTCGAAGGGAGGCCCCATTAGCTGTGTGAGAACGACGTTTAAATTCCATACAGGTGAAGGTGGTACTCTGGGAGGAATTATTATTTTGAGGCCTTCCATAAAGGCTGTTAGAACTGGCTATTTCTGGTAGGCTAAGGCTGACGCCAAAGCCAGGCAGAAATCACCATTCTAGGCAGGGCATGGGAGTCACACGCCAAGATAACCCCTGCTCACCCCCTTGGTAGCTTGGCACGAGCAGTAAGGCTAAACTCGGAGGCAATGTGTAAAGCATTTGCGCCAGCACACAACAGCAACAACATACTAGGCACACCACAAAAGGAACTCCACACAAGGTTATGTAAAAATAACTTTTGTATTGTCAAAACACAGCAGATAGAAATCACACATGTACATTGTGCCAACTGGCACGGGCAATATTCAGAAGGGATTATTTACAAGACAGGGCCACATGGACCACTGTCAGAATCAACACTTTTAGAAATAGAAATACTGTCAGAAATTAGAAAAAGGATATAAAATCACTGTAGCACAAAATAACAGTTATAAATCACAACCAGTAACTAATGGTAAAGGTAGGTACACACTACGCAATACTAATAACCATAGGCCTAGATCACGCATGGACACATAACCTCTAGTATAAACTATACTAGGCAAAATACAACTACCCAAGGATAAAATACATTTAGGGGTAGAAGCAAGAACACATTACACATGATGCATCAAACATTCAGAGGTGTAGGAAAAAAGGAAAACGCATGATGTATAAAAACACATTCAGCGGTGTAATAATAAGGAAGACACATGATGCATAAAAACATTCAGAGGTGCCAGAACATAACTCAATAGCGCAAAAACACATGATGCCTAAACATTCAGAGGTGCAAGGAAAAACCACACAATTGCGCAAAACCTTACATAAGCCACCACCTGTGGCAGTCCCTAGGCCAACTGGCCTTGTTGGGGCTAGGACGCCCTGTGTCCCAAAGTCAGGGGCCTAAACGTGGCAGCTGCCCACAAAGTGCTGGGCAGCTGTAGACAATCCCAAGCGCCTAAACGGTGCAGCTGCCCACTAATTGCTGGGCAGCTGGGAATCAAAACTGTGACAGGGTCCTCAGTAGCCCTTCGAGCAAATTGCGCCCACTGCTGGAGCCATAGAGGCTCTGACGCCAACATGCCCATCGGTGGAGCCACACAGGCTCTAAAATCAGTGCCCCCATGGTCGTGGGAGCCTCGACAGGCTCTAAACAAGCAGGTCCCCAGGGAGCCTAGTGGGCTCTAGACAAAGTTGGGGCGACCCACTGCCAACTGGGGCCGCCCTAAATGCACCACCATGAACTGGGCCCCTAACTGCAGTAAACAAGTGCCGCCTTGCGGAGCCTCGCGGGGCTCTTCAAAAATTATGGCCCCCTTCGTTGGAGTCCCTCGGAGGGGACTCGAAATACACTGGTGTCCAGAGCCTCTGCGGCTCGAAATACACAAGATGCCCCCGGAAGCCTCTCTTGGGCTCACATACAAATGGGGCCTCGCGGGGGGCTCTCAGAACCCCCCGCAAGGACTCGGCACCACTGGAGGGAGGGTGGGCACCGGCAATGTGCCCCGAAGCCCCCCCCTCCTTCTGCACACACTCACCGGCTCTCTGGGCAGCGGATTCTCGACGGCTGCGCACCAGGCTTCGCCCGGTCCCCCATCTCGGGACCGGGACTTGGTAGAAGGCTGACTCCTCGACCGGTGCTCCCTCCAGCACACGGGAGCCCCGCAACACAGACTCTTTTCCGCTGGCGGCCCCAGGGCTCTCCCTATTTCATGGGAGCCCCGGGCCGCCAGGATTCGCCCAGCCTCTCCTCCTCGCTTCCTCTCTCGCGGGGCTTCCTTCCGTCCGGGAAGCCCCGCCCATGTCCCTCGCAATCGTGCCTGACTTCTTGGTCGCGCTACAGCGGCCAGGAGCAGGCTTCTTCGGGCACTCTGCGGCGGGGGGAACAGAGCAGCAAATGCCGGGTGGGCACCGGCTCCTCTATTAAAAAGAAGGTCGGAAATACGGGCATAGTTAAAATAAGCGCTTCCAGGCACTGGGGCAAATGCAGCGCTCTCAGCGCTAGAAATACAAATAAAGCGCTCAGGAACCACAGTCCAGCTAAAATAAAGCGCTCCCAAGCGCGAATGGCAGGACACAGCGCTCCACAGCGCTAGGACAAAGAACAAGCGCTCCCAGGCGCTTAGGGAAGTCCACAGTCCAGCAAAAGACGGTCTCTTGTTAAAAATAAAGCGCTCTCCAGCGCTGGGGGAGAATATAAAGCGCTTCAAAGCGCTATATGCCAAAACAGAGCAGCAAAGTCCTTCAGGAGTCCAGGACCTCAGCAGTCCAGGACATAAGGGGGAGTACAACAGCTCCCAGAACGGGAAAGTCCATCAGATACCCAGGGGCTGGGCAGGGCCCAGGGATTCCCCTGGGCCCAAGCAGCAGCACGCCCCTGGCAGATTAAAGTCCAAAAACAAGAACATTTTGGAAGGGGACACAGCCCCTTCTTATACAGAGAAAAGTCTTTGAAGTCTTTGTGCAAGTGGGCCCTGAACCCGGTCTAAACCAGTTCTTGGGTGTTGCTGGAGCCCTTGGGCTTCCTTCTTTCTTTCAGTATCAGGGACAGAGGTGACAGTCGCCCAGCGGGGAGGTGGAGCCAGCATTGTGGCAGGCAGGCACAGCCTCATTCACTCCCAGGTGCTATCTCCTCCCACTTCCCTGGCAGCAGATGCCGCCTTTCATCCACGGGCTGACTCAGACAACCTCCTGGGGCTCCCCAGCCCCTGTCATCCTCAAACCAGACAGTCAATCCACAAGCAGGCCCAGGCACTCCTGGGCCAGGCTCACCAGCCAATCACACGCCAGCCACAGACTACACAAATATGCCAACTTCTAAAAGTGACACAATCATGCCGCATATACCATTGCGCAGCATTCAGTCTTACGAGTTCTCACATATCAAACTCGACCCTGCACTCCCCACACATCAGGAACTACCATGGGCATACATATTCCCCATTCATTCCTATGGGAGGGCAGGTCACTCACCACACATACACAGAGAGCTCACGCACTTTACACTGTACCACAGTGAAAAAGTGCACAAAGGCCTAAAATCATCAACACTAGGTTCCAGAAACAGGCTAGGAAAAAGCAAAAAGTTTCGGGGTGAACCTGCCAAAAAGGGCCAGGTCCAACAAAGGCTTTAATGGCAGGCACTCTGAACAGAGATATCTGTTTTGCAGATATGCTGCTATTGCAGCAAGATGTAGTCTAATAGATGTATAGGGTAAGTTAGATTTTTGAAGATGCAGTAAGTAACTTATGATGTGTTGAATAGCCACATCTAAGGGATTAATGTCGTTGTTATGACAACATATTACAAATCGTTTCCACTTGGCTGCATAACATGACCTAGTGGTAGGACGTCTAGCTTCTTTAATGACATTCATGCAGTCTCGAGGAAGGTTCAGATATCCAAATTCTAGGACTTCAGGAGCCAGATTGCAAGATTGAGCTGAGGAGGGTCCGGGTGTCTGATCTCTCCACGGTTCTGTGTTAGGAGGTTTGGAGACAGGTGCAGTTTTTGGTGTGGTGCCACAGACAGTTGTAGCAGTGTGGTGTACCACAGTGGTCTGGCCCACGTTGGAGCAACTAGGATGAGGGTCAGAGAATGCTGCTGTAGTTTGCGTACTACTAGTGGCATGAGTGGTAGAGGTGGAAAAGCGTACGCAAATCTGTTTGACCAATTCATCCATATCGCATTGCCTTTGGACAGTGGGTGAGGATATCTGGCAGTGAAGATTGGGCATATTGAGTTTTCGTTGGCGGCAAATAGGTCTATTTGAGGTTGTCCCCACATCTGAAAGAATGGCAGAAGAACTTGCATATGAAGTTTCCATTCGTGGGTCTGTTGTGTTTGACGACTTAACAGATCCGCTAAAGTATTTTGTACTCCTGGGACATGTTGGGCTAGAAGGAATATGTTTCCGAGGTGTGGCCCACCTCCCTATTTCCTGTGCTAGTTGAGATAGTTGCAGGGAGTGCGTGCCTCCTTGCTTCTGTATGTAATACATTGCTGTCATGTTGTCTGTGTGGACTAACACAGCTTTGTTTGCTACTTGCTTCTGGAAAGCTTTTAGTGCCAGAAATACTGCTAGTAACTCCAGATGATTGATGTGTGCCAGAAATACTGCTAGTAACTCCAGATGATTGATGTGGAGTAACTTTTGTTGCAGTGTCCACCTGCCTTGCATGGTGGGCTTCCCAGCCGGAGAGTGATGCGTCCGCAGTCAAGATTATCTGGGGAACTGGCTCTAGGAACGGTCGTCCCTTGGAAAGGTTTTTGGTGTTCCACCACTGCAGAGAGCGATGAGTTTGACCGTCTACCAACACTAGGTCTGTTAAGTGACCTTAAGCCTGGTTCCATTGATGTGATAAGCACTCTTGTAGCGGACGCATTTGAAGTCTTGCATGGGGTACTATGAAGATGCAAGAGGCCATCATCCCTATAAGTTGCATGAACACTCGTACTGGGAGGGAGTGTTGTAGCTGAAACTTTGTTAGGAGAGGTTGCATGCTGGCTATCCTTGCTGGGGTGGGATAAGCTAGCGCTGTTGAGGTGTTTATTGTGGCACCTAGGTAGTGTTGTACTTTGGATGGCTGTAGATGAGACTTGGTGTGGTTTATTGTGAACCCCAAGTCGTGGAGCAGGTGGATGGTGGTAAGAGTGTGTTTTACGCATCGATTGTGTGAGCTGGTTTTTATGAGCCAGTCGTCGAGGTACGGGAAGACATGGTTGTGCCGTCTTCGTAGATGCGCTGCCACCACTGCCAAGCACTTGGCGAAGACCCTTGGTGCTGTTGTGACTCTGAATGGTAGTACTTTGAACTGGTAGTGCTGCCCGTCTATTATAAACCTGAGATACTTCCTGTGAGCTATGGGAATGTGGAAGTATGCGTCTTTGAGGTCTAGAGGAGCCAGGTAGTCGTTATGTGACAAGAGGAAGGACTTGCTGGAGTGTGACCATGTGAAAATGGTCTGACTGTATGTATATGTTTAGCGGTCTGAGGTCTAAAATAGGCCTTAGAGAGCCGTCCTTTGAGATTCGAAAATATAGAGTAACCCCCATGTTTTGCTGGTGCAGAGGAACTAGTTCTATTGCACTTTTTTGTAGCAGAGATACTACTTTTTGCTTTAACAGTGACAAATGCTCTTGTGACATTGGACGCTGGGGGGGGTGGGGGGGGTGTAGAGGTTAATTCTAGACAGTAACCTGAGTGAATAATTTGTTGCACCCACCTGTCTGATGTGATGTTGATCCATGCAGGCAGGAATTGTTGGAGTCTTCCCCCCACAGGAGTGGAATTTTGGGAGGGGGGGGGGGGCTGGGAAGAGTCATTGGCTAGGGGTGGAGGCAGAGCAGGAGGTGTTGTTTTTGCCTCTGTTACCCCTGTAACTCCCTCTCTGGTAGCCCTTGGTGAATGTGGATTGGCCAGGGGTTTTGTAGGAAGAGGAGGGACTTTCTGAGTAGCCTCTTGTGTTGCCTCTATACGATGAGCGACGAAAAGAACGTCTGGGAGCTTGCTGCTGCAAGGCTCCCATAGATTTTGCAGTGTCTGTCTTAATTTTTTCCAAAGACACGTCAACATTTGGGCCAAATAAGTGTTTTTCATCAAATGGTTGATTAAGTATAGAGTTTTGCACCTCAGGTTTAAAACCTGAAATACGTAGCCAGGCATGTCTACGTAGTAAGGTGCGAGTATTGATTGCCCTTGAGGCAGTATCTGCAGCGTCTAGGGCACAACGGATGGAAGTATTAGTGATATTTTCACCTTCCTGTATAAGTTCATTAGACTTGTCTTTGTATTTGTCTGGTAGGTGCTGCATTGGAGACTCTAGTTTGTCGTAATGTGCCCTGTCGTGTCTTGCCAGCAAGGCTTGGGTGTTGGCAATGCGCCAGATGTTTGCTGTTTGTGCCGCACCTCTCTTGCCAGAGGCGTCAAGGAGCATAGATTCTTTGTCTGGTGGGGAGGCTTCACCTATTTGGAAATTAGCACGTTTACATGCATTGGATACAACTAAAGAATCCAATTGTGCCGGGCCTTTAATATAAGCTGGGGCTACAGGAGCAGCTTTATATTTTTTCTCAATGCAGGGGATTGAGGACCCTAGCTCTAACGGGGTCTTTATAAACCTCTGTTGCATGCTTGATGACGCCCTTAAGCATTGGTAAGATGGCCGTAGACTTTTGTGTGTTGTCAAAAGTGTCTAATAGGAAGTCTTCCACCCCATGATGTTGTGCAGCCCTCTGGACTAGCAGGTTAAAACCTATGGTGTCCTCTGGTGGGGAAGGTCTGGAAGGATAGACATCATCCTGTGGGACATAAGGCACATATGGGGTGTTGTAATCATCCCATGGATTAGGTGACTGAGGGGGACTATAAGTCCGTGGTGGGTAATGAGCACCCCCACCTTCATAATCAGAATCTGTGTGTACATCATCGTCTGGGATAGGAGATGGTGTAGGTGAATGATGTGGTGGAGGAGGTGTACGAGTAGGAACAGTATGGGGCGGTGGAGGAGAAGGGACACTTAATGGAGAGGTTACAATGTCTCTCTTCTTTGTAGGGGGAGGAGGTGCTGGCGCCTCAAGTGGTCTCTTCTTGAAGCCGAGAGTCAATTGTCCAGTTTTGGGATCCTTTACAAGGGTTTTTTGTTGTGGATCCGGTGTAAAAAGCTCAGAGGAAGATCGTCCTCCTACCTCACTGCCATGACATTGAATTCCCTACCCCTGCACCTGAGGCAATCAGCGTCACTGATCTAATGCAGGAAGCCATCGAGACCTGGCTCTTAGAATGATCCTCCTCCCAGCAGCCCCCTCCCCCGCATATTGAGACCCTCACGTGTGAGTAATCGCCCTTTACAAGCCATTGATTGGAGGTGAAAATGGGGTCCAGTGTATGTCATGCAGTGCTTGTAGGGTCGTGGATGATCTGGGTCAATCCCAGGAGGTGTGCTGTGTGGTTGTAGTTTGGGTCGTCTGTGGAAATTAATGTCGCCACTGAAGATTTAGTCCTTGTAGTCTAAAGCTAAGGATGCAGTGAAGTCTGCGATGTTGATGCAGAAGCCAGAGCATGGGCCTGGGGGTCTGAATGCGAGGGTACCTTTGATGGTTGTCTTATCCTTGTTGAGGTTAAATTTGAGATGCTCCATGGGGGTAGTAGTCACTGTATGGTCTCTTTGGGGATGATAACTGTTTCTCCTTCCGGCTTGTTGGTGCGGTCCTGGTAAGAGATTTTGTTTTTTATCTGTTGGTAATCGCTGTAGCAATGTCTGTGGGGTTGAGCCAGGTCTCGCTGAGGAAGACTGTCTGGTGCGAGGGTGAGAAGGTACCATAATCCTTCCTGCCGTGACGTTTGGTGTTTTGGAGACCTGTTACCAGCCTAATATCTTCTGTCGACTCCTACTCTTGCACATATAGTTTGCATTAAGACTGACAAGGCTTGGGTTTGCAGCATACATTGACCACATTGCTCATGCGCAATGTGGTCCTAAGGAGGAGTCACCTATCTCGTGACTTCCAAAGAACTTTTCAGGACAACTACAAACTGCAAACATCCGGGCCCAACACTAGGTGGTGATCTATGCATAGTGTACAATCTGCAGCTCATATGCCTCGAACACAGTGTTCCACACGATCATGGATGTTGAAAGAACAGAAGGCAAGGGTGTTGATTGGAGTAGATGGAAGGGCACCGTCAATTACGCAAAATGATGTGAATGCAACGGGGATTACACCAGGTACGGTATGTTTAAGGGTCCATCAGATTGCACGCTCTGGTTTCTGCATCATCACAGACTTCACTGCATCCTTAGCTTCAGACTACAAGGACAAAATCTTCAGTGGTGACATTAATTTCCACAGACAACCCAAACTACAACAACATAGGAAACCTCCTGGGATTGACCCAGATCATTCACGACCCTACAAGCACTGCATGATACACACTGGACCCCATTTTCACCTCCAATCTACGGCTTGTAAAGGGCGATTACACACGTGAGGGTCTCAATGCGCGGGGCAGGGGGCTGCTGGGCGGAGGATCAGTGACGCTGATTGCCTGGGGTGCAGGGGTATGGAATTCAATGTCTTGGCAGTGAGGTAGGAGAACGATCTTCCTCTGGTTCAGGTCTTGTGGATCCTGGGGATGGAGGTGAGGGCTAGTTCGGAGATCAGAGTTGTCTGGTGGGTACATGGAATGTGAGGCGGATATTCAGGTATGCTGGTCATTCATTGTGTAGGGCTTTGTAGGCATGAATGAGGAGCTTGAAAATGACTCGTTGACTGGAAGCCAGTGGATTTGCCGGAGGTGTTGCGTGATGTGGCTGAGGTGGGGGATGTCTAGGACCAGTCTGGCAGCAGCATTTAACAAGTACTGAAGTTTGAGCTGTTTCTGGGCGACGCCAGGGTAGAATGTGTTGCCGTAGTCGAGTCTGCTGGTGATGAGTGCGTGGGTGACCGTCCTCCTGGATTATGAGGGGATCCGTCTGAAAGTCTTTCAGAGCAGGCGGAGCATGAGGAAGCAGGCTAAGGATATTGCGTTGATTTGGCGATCCATCGTGAGCGAAGAGTCCAGTATAATGCCAAGGTTACATCCGTAGTCCATTGGGGTGGGGAGAGCACCCAGAGTAGCTGGACACCAGGAGTCGTTCCAGGCTGACGCTTGGGTCCCAGGATGAGAACTCTGGTCTTGTCAGAGTTGAACCTGAGGCAGCTGTCTTTCATCAAGGTCACGACGGCTTCATTCCACTGTGGAAGCTGGTTCTGGGGGTTGAGGCTTCATCGGTGAGGTAGAGGATCAGCAGAGTGTCGTCGGCGACTATTTGGAGTCTGTGGCTTTTGAGGATGGCTGCAAGTGGGGCCATGTAGACATTGAAAAGGGTGGGACTCAGGGAGGAACCCTGGGGGACTCCACAGTTGAACTCTGTGGATTCTGAGAGGGACGGTGGTAGTCTGACTGGAAGGAGTGGATCCACTCTACAGCTGTATCGGGGATGCCAGCGTTGTTGAGTCTGGTGAATAGAGTGCGGTAGGAGATGGTGTCAAAGACGGCTGAGCGGTCCAGTAGGATGAGGGCTGTTGTCTCGCCTCGGTCGAGGAGTGAGCGGATGTAGTCTGCGGCAGCGAAGGATGCAGTCTCCATGCTGTGGTTGCTTCGGAAACTGGATTGAGAGGTGTCCAGGACGTAGTTTGCTTCCATGAACTCAGAGTTGGGTGTGATTGGCCTTCTCTATAACCTGGGCTGGGAAGGGGAGGAAGGAAATCGGTCTGAAGTTTTTGATGTCTGTCGGGTCGGAGGATGGCTTCTTCAGCAGAAGATCGATCTCAGTGTTTTTCCAGTCGTCGGGAAAGGTGGCGATTTCGATGGATCAGTTGATGGTGCAGTGGAGCTGGGGAGTGATGGGGGCAGAGGCTCTGGGGAAGATGTGGTACGGGCACAGATTCATAGGGCCCCTGAGTGAATGCTCCTCATGGTCTTGAGCTTGTTCTCTGTGGTTAGCGAGGTCAAGCAGAGCAAGATCTGTTGAAGGGTGGCTTGGTTGGCAGCAATGGTGATTGGTGTGGTGGCCGGATCTAGGTTGTCAAAGCGGTCATAGATATTCCTGATCTTTTGGTAGAAGGTGACAGTGAAAACAACATCACTCCCTCACAGGATCTGTGCACCAACCTCATTGACTTCTTCCACAATAAGAGCGCAACACCATACACAGAAACTTCGAACCCCAAACCATACCTACGAATTTCCTCAACAGATACGTCCCCGCCGCATCAGACACGAACCACAGACTGACCACCTGGAAACTCCTCTCTACCCAGGATACCACCTCCACCATGAAATACACTCACTCTGGAGCTCTCAAAGACCCATGCCCGCACCAAAACTTTCACCTCTGAAACCAAAGGATCAGCCAGGAACTCCCCACCTCTATCACCACTGCAAAATTTCCCAACACCTGGAAACATGTCAAAGTCAGACCACTAAACATAAAACCCTCAGCCGACCCTAACAAACTAAAAAACTGCCAGCTAATTTCACTGGTCCCATTCCCAGCCAAGGTACTGGAAAACAGCCAGCAAGCAACTCATGACACACCTGGAACAGAACCATCTACTCAACACCTCCAATCCAGCTTCCGCAGCAATTTCAGCACCAAAACTGCCCTGATCGCAGAGACAGACAGACATCCAAACCCTCTTTGACTGAGGAAAGAAAGCAGCCCTGATCCTTCTTGACCACTCAGACACCATGACAGGCCCTCATCACCAGCAGACTGGACTATGGCAACACCCGCTACGTAGGAATTGCTGCACACCTCCTACAGAGACTATACAGAACACCACAGCCAGACTCATCCTGTTCCCCGACAAACCCACATCAAACCCCACCTCAGGCAACTCCACTGCCACTCTGTATGGTAGAGATGCTAATTCAAGCTGCTGACCCATGTGAAACGTGCTGGCTTTATTACAACTCACTTACCTGGGGTGATTATATAGTGGAAAATTAATTTCCAACACATGTTGTAGTGGGAACTATTGACATATATTAGGAGAAGAAAATAATTGTCTTTTCCACCTTTCTCTCATATGACTTACTTGTACTACTATATTTGGGATCAACAGGGACTTAATTATTTGGGAAAACGGCTCTATAAAATCCTGCCAACTGAAAGAGAGTATTAGTCCCTACCCACAACTACTGTGGATATCCTTTCCCAAAAAAGGGGCATTAAGAAGTAGTCCTGGAGTGGCTCGGGCCTTTCGATATCTACAAAAGAGTCTGGAATTGGATCTGTGTGAAAAAAGAATAGATCTTGATCCAGTGATCTGTATTTCTATGGGAGGCCCGGAGGCTAGGATTAAGCTAATCTTTCTTTATTAAACAGCAGCCATTGTTAAAACATTAATCAGACTTAATTTCCCATAATTTCAAGAGAAGAAGTCAAAGTTCAAATATTTCTTCGCTGCTCAGCAGCAGAGTGAAGTGTCTCCTGCCACTTTGCTTCATTTAGTTCTACGATTGCGTTAATATTTTTCTGTATGCTGTTTCAGTGATAATTGTGTGTAGGCCACAAGAACACTTGTCGCTCCTCCAAGGCCGCAGCCAGGTGTGGTTTTTTGCTATATTTCGGGCCTTAGCGCTTTGGGGCTAGTACGGTCTGGCCTCCGGCCACAAGGGGGAGACGCAGGCTGTGTGCGTCTTGGTAACCGGGGGCAGCACCCTAATTGAAATTTGACAACGCCGCCCGCTGCGTGTGCATAATGATCATGCCCCATGCCTGCAGCCATTAGCCCAAGATTGTAAAGTGGGCTAACAGTGTCATGCAGGAACTAATCCTGCTATTAGCCCTCTGGGCTTCTATTACTGGCTGGGGGAGACACTCAATATATACGCTTTTACACAGCTGGGAGCCAAGCAATTTGACTCCTATCACTACCGCAGACCCTAGTCTTAGCCTGTTGGGATTCATTGGTACTTACCTGTAAGAATAGCATTAAAAGTGACGTAGAGACCTACCTAGATGAGGATACCACTACTTAGCTCCCACCATTGACGACCACTTTTGTGGGGTTATGGAAGCCTCTAGCATAAAGGTGGTGGCCCCCAGTGGAGAAGACGCTCATGCAGTACGCAGAGCATTGCTTTAAACCGCCCCCTTCAAGGGAAGCAAATTTCGGACTTCTGCCCATTTTAACTCCCGGGGCCCAGTCAATGCCCAACCGCTATCTATGCGCAAAAGGGACCCCATGTCTGGTGTTGTCTTAGATGCCTTTGACAGGCAGAAGTGTGCCTTGATAGCCTGTAAGCAGCCCGCGCCCCTGATCTCCCCAGAACCGGGATACTCAGGACTAACAATGCCCGGCCTACCCTCTCCTCCTCAGGCACCGGATTGCCCTTTGACTCAGAAGGAGACCAGGATTTGAACTCCTGGCCCTGGCATCCCCTCTCCCCTCCACGCGCAGGAAGGGTTAACGGGCAGTACCCCCCTACCCCCCTTTCCCTGGACGCATGTGACATTCTTGATCTGGAGACCCTCCTGCATCCCCGTTCCTCAGAATAGGTACTGGCGGACAACGTCACGACATATGGTGCCAGGTAGCTGTGTAAACCGCAGGATAAAAGAGGTACGTAACTGTCTGGTGATGGAATACTCTAACCCATCCCTGAGGGACAAGAAAGCCCTCATGCCCAACTTTGGCAAGTTGATGGCTACTTCTTTGGGAAATACTTGTGTCGGGCTTGCCAGAATAAACTTTTAGACCTAGCAGGCCCCCTAACCCAATTTTGGATATGGCGGAGGATGATATAGCATCCGGGAGTCTCATTTCTCCTGAAGTCCTATCAGGCTGAGCCCAGCGGGCCAGCCTCCTCCTGGGCAATACATATTGCGCCCTCTCCACAGAGAAGCGCTGCTCGCTTCTCATAATAATGGACCTCAAGTTGGGTGACCTGGTCTCCTCTGTGGCGGGCTGCATTGCCCAAGAGGGTTTGTTTGGGGAACCATTCAAGAACGGGCCAAGTTTGTCCAGACTCAATTCCCTCGACAAAGCGCAAGCTTCTATAAAGCACGTTTTTTCTCCTCTGGTTTCCTCCGGGGCTCACAGATGTAGGGGGCACTCAGCAGGCCGCACTCAAAGTCCAGCTAACACCAAGGGACAAGACAACAAGAAGGGGTGATACCAAGATGCCTCCAAGTTCAGGAACTTCTATCCATGGGAACAGTACTGCCCGAACTGCCAGGCCAGGCCCACAAGGTGGTTGACGTGATGGTAGATACTGCCACAAGCTTGTGTGGCTGGGATAGAATTGGCGCAGTTGAAAGCCCCTTCCATGATGAAAGGACCAGAAGGCAGACTGGGGATGACGTGGGGCAGCCAAGAGGCCCAAGGACTTGGCTATAGCCTGCGAGTCCTTAAAGCGCAGAGTCTGCCTGGTCTCCGAAGAGACAGGAGCTATCAAAGAGCATGTCCACGAGGGTAGCCTGGACATCCACAATCAACTAACATTTATTCTGGGGTTCAAGGGGTGTGTTTTAAGACCTGGGCACAGTTATATCCCCCACACAAGCATTCAAAAAGCAACAAATAACTGTGGGTCTAACGGTGAGCTCAAAACATGCTATGTATGGCTGGCTATGTGTCTGCTACTCCTCTTGAGATAGAAGACAGACTGGACAGTTAACCACTGTGAAAAAATGTCCATCAGTTACGCAGTTGTAGGCGCCCAGTACATCATCTGGTCTACTCCACAGTAGTATCACCACCACTCTATCACCATAGATCAATATTGGAGACAAAGAGTGATGGATGGATGTCTGGTAGATTGAGTTATCGTAACTGTGAGCAGTGCACAAAAATAAGAGTGTAAAAATAATAAGTGTAAGATTGGATGGTGCATACAATTATTTTTTATTCTGGAGTCATGCACCTCCAAGGTTAAAAATATCGTGCAAGTAAGTCAGGTGGTTCAAGCAAATACCTTCTGACTGGGCTATCTGGTCGACATGTTTCTGCGGTTACTGGTCAAGTGTTACCATCCGCTTCCTCAGGACCCATAAACTTAATTGCTACTGCTGAATAAGTGATAAGTGAAAAAAACAGGACATTCTATAAACATAAAAAGTGTCACTTGTACACTTCCATTTTTCTCCTGTGAGTGTCCGTTTTTGACATAGCCAGCGAATCCACATGTAATGAAAAACAAACAAACAATAATAGCACTCACATTAGTTAAGGCTATCCCGAATAGAATTGTTCCAATGATTATAATACTACCTCTGGGTCAGAGTGACACTAGAGTGTATCACATTGTCATAATAATCAATGTCTCACCTTAATTTTTAAGGGAAAACGCCTCACCTCACCTGGCAAACAGCTCAGGAAAATGAAGCACCGCTCTGTAGTGCAGAAAAAATATATACATAGGTCAGTGTTAAAAGACAGTGTCAGGCAGTTACAGAAACACCACCTAGAGTGTGCCCGGTAGGCAACCCAAGGGGGGGTAGTTATCTTATCATGGTGCCCACATTATGGCATAGTTCAATGTATTCAGCACACAACCCATAAGGTGTAAAACGTGCTATCAAAAAGCAAATTGCTCGCGTTTTTTGTCGTGGTAAAATCTTTACAGAGCTAAAGGCATTCTAGAGCGGTCTCTCTCGGCCGATCACCAAAGTTAAATATGTTCAAAGGATGAACATCACCAAGCGTCTTACTGTAATAATAGTTTACAATAATCAGTAATGCCAAAAGAAATGACTAGTAGTTAGGCAGCTGACTGCATGTCTAACTTGGACAGAAACGCGCTGGATTTTTCAAGCGCTCCCACCCATTAGTGCAAGCGGCATCTATCGCGCGCTGCTGATCTAACAAGGAGTTAAACAAAGCCCCTCCTGCTGCCTCACCTCTCCGTCGGTACTTCAGACAGCCGGCCGGGCTGTTTGGGGAGGTGCCGAGGGGGGCGACGTGCACTTCCTTATTGACTCTGTGCCTGCGCGTTAGGTCATGCGCGCAGAGCCCAGAACTACAAGTGCTCATGGGTAGTGTAGTTCAGCTAGGTCCCGCAGAGCGCTTCAGTGCGCGAGTACGTTAGGGACTACTAAAGTTTCTGGGAGTAGTAGTTTCAAGGGCGCCTGTCAATCGCGCTTGATTGAAAATGCCAATGTGTAGAGAGATGTCATTTCTAGCGTGATGACCAGGTCAAGTTGATTATAATAGCTATGATGAGGAGGCTGAGAGCCCTAGGGCGCGAGTCCATTATGGACTGCACTCGCCTCTGGAGAACATGGTAGCATGAGCACCCCTCAATCGCGCTTAGTTCGTGCTGCTACTGTGCAGAGGGATGTCACTTGTAGCGCGGTGACATGATAAAGTCAATTCTGGCGCGGTGACATTATAAAGTCAATTCTGGCGCGGAGGTTCTTTTATTATTCATCTCAGTGTATCTGGAGCCTTACATAACCACCCACCAGCCATCGTCCTCCTTCTCACGAGGACAAGGGATCAGTATGGAGCAGGGGATCAATATTATGTTCTCAGCATATTCATAAGACAACCATAGAACTAGCTGGACAACCTATATCTCTGTGTTTGAAATAATCGCTAAGGTCCATGTCTCAATCGACAGGACTCCTCTCAGGATAGTAACAGATGGCCAGTCATGTAGACCTCTCAGATTACATGCAATCATTGGATAGTACTTCTACAGTGTCATCCACGGGATGTCTTCGTTGAGCCCGCTTTTATCGCAGTTGAGCTTATACACCCATTTTTGTTCGATTCTGAACAAGTACCTGGATATATCCGTGATGTGATTAGGAATATTGGGTTGTTCTAACACAGTCCACTCAAAGTCGGTGGGTCTATGCCCCACTTGAATGAAGTGATTGGTCAGTCTTGTTGCCTGCTTCTTGCACCTTATTGTGCTCTTATGCTCCGAGATCCTTGTTCTGATCTTCCGGGTGGTCATTCCAACATATCTCAGTGCGCAGGGGCAGGTGATAAGGTAGATCAGATTACTGCTATTGCAGTTGGTGAACCTCTTCTGCTCCCACGGCCGATTAGTTCCTATATCTACAGAGGTGGTTCTTCTGGTCTGTGGACAAGCCGCGCAATTGCCACAAGGGTGGTGTCCCGTTACTGGTGGCATGTTCCAAACTGTACCCACTTGATGGATTGCCTTAGGAGGAGGTCTGGTGTGAACAAGTCTGTCTCTCAGACTGGTTGCTCTTTTAAAAGCAAATAGTGGTTGTGGAAGGGAATCTTCTCCGGTGTTTAAGCTCCTCCAATGTTTGCGGACAATGCGCTGTATGGCGTTGGATCTTGTGCTGAAAGTGTTAACACAAGTGAGCCTATCGTTCTTGGTCTTTGGGACTGGTGGTTCCAATAAGGCTTCCCTGTTGTTATTAGCTGCTCTTTTCATTGAGCGCCGGATCAGTTTCTTGGGGTAGTTCCGTTCAGCCAGTTTAGATGCCAAGTCGTCGGATCTTAAACACCGGAGAAGATTCCCTTCCACAACCACTATTTGCAGAATCGAACAAAAATGGGTGTATAAGCTCAACTGCGATAAAAGCGGGCTCAACGAAGACATCCCGTGGATGACACTGTAGAAGTACTATCCAATGATTGCATGTAATCTGAGAGGTCTACATGACTGGCCATCTGTTACTATCCTGAGAGGAGTCCTGTCGATTGAGACATGGACCTTAGCGATTATTTCAAACACAGAGATATAGGTTGTCCAGCTAGTTCTATGGTTGTCTTATGAATATGCTGAGAACATAATATTGATCCCCTGCTCCATACTGATCCCTTGTCCTCGTGAGAAGGAGGACGATGGCTGGTGGGTGGTTATGTAAGGCTCCAGATACACTGAGATGAATAATATAAGAACCTCCGCGCCAGAATTGACTTTATAATGTCACCGCGCCAGAATTGACTTTATCATGTCACCGCGCTACAAGTGACATCCCTCTGCACAGTAGCAGCACGAACTAAGCGCGATTGAGGGGTGCTCATGCTACCATGTTCTCCAGAGGCGAGTGCAGTCCATAATGGACTCGCGCCCTAGGGCTCTCAGCCTCCTCATCATAGCTATTATAATCAACTTGACCTGGTCATCACGCTAGAAATGACATCTCTCTACACATTGGCATTTTCAATCAAGCGCGATTGACAGGCGCCCTTGAAACTACTACTCCCAGAAACTTTAGTAGTCCCTAACGTACTCGCGCACTAAAGCGCTCTGCGGGACCTAGCTGAACTACACTACCCATGAGCACTTGTAGTTCTGGGCTCTGCGCGCATGACCTAACGCGCAGGCACAGAGTCAATAAGGAAGTGCACGTCGCCCCCCTCGGCACCTCCCCAAACAGCCCGGCCGGCTGTCTGAAGTACCGACGGAGAGGTGAGGCAGCAGGAGGGGCTTTGTTTAACTCCTTGTTAGATCAGCAGCGCGCGATAGATGCCGCTTGCACTAATGGGTGGGAGCGCTTGAAAAATCCAGCGCGTTTCTGTCCAAGTTAGACATGCAGTCAGCTGCCTAACTACTAGTCATTTCTTTTGGCATTACTGATTATTGTAAACTATTATTACAGTAAGACGCTTGGTGATGTTCATCCTTTGAACATATTTAACTTTGGTGATCGGCCGAGAGAGACAGCTCTAGAATGCCTTTAGCTCTGTAAAGATTTTACCACGACAAAAAACGCGAGCAATTTGCTTTTTGATAGCACGTTTTACACCTTATGGGTTGTGTGCTGAATACATTGAACTATGCCATAATGTGGGCACCATGATAAGATAACTACCCCCCCTTGGGTTGCCTACCGGGCACACTCTAGGTGGTGTTTCTGTAACTGCCTGACACTGTCTTTTAACACTGACCTATGTATATATTTTTTCTGCACTACAGAGCGGTGCTTCATTTTCCTGAGCTGTTTGCCAGGTGAGGTGAGGCGTTTTCCCTTAAAAATTAAGGTGAGACATTGATTATTATGACAATGTGATACACTCTAGTGTCACTCTGACCCAGAGGTAGTATTATAATCATTGGAACAATTCTATTCGGGATAGCCTTAACTAATGTGAGTGCTATTATTGTTTGTTTGTTTTTCATTACATGTGGATTCGCTGGCTATGTCAAAAACGGACACTCACAGGAGAAAAATGGAAGTGTACAGGTGACACTTTTTATGTTTATAGAATGTCCTGTTTTTTTCACTTATCACTTATTCAGCAGTAGCAATTAAGTTTATGGGTCCTGAGGAAGCGGATGGTAACACTTGACCAGTAACTGCAGAAACATGTCGACCAGATAGCCCAGTCAGAAGGTATTTGCTTGAACCACCTGACTTACTTGCACGATATTTTTAACCTTGGAGGTGCATGACTCCAGAATAAAAAATAATTGTATGCACCATCCAATCTTACACTTATTATTTTTACACTCTTATTTTTGTGCACTGCTCACAGTTACGATAACTCAATCTACCAGACATCCATCCATCACTCTTTGTCTCCAATATTGATCTATGGTGATAGAGTGGTGGTGATACTACTGTGGAGTAGACCAGATGATGTACTGGGCGCCTACAACTGCGTAACTGATGGACATTTTTTCACAGTGGTTAACTGTCCAGTCTGTCTTCTATCTCAAGAGGAGTAGCAGACACATAGCCAGCCATACATAGCATGTTTTGAGCTCACCGTTAGACCCACAGTTATTTGTTGCTTCTAGCCTGGACATCCCCCAAAAAGACAGACCTTCTCAGCCAGGTCGGACATTTGAGGGCTACTGTAGAAGAAATCGTTCTGACCAGCAAGGCGATCACGTTCAATTTAGAGCGTAGAGTGAACTTTTCTGAGTCTCTCCAGTCTGACTGCTTGGGAGAGAATGGTTCGGGCCTCTTCTGGGACCTGTGGCAGCAGTTACGCAACCATTTCCTACAGTGTGTGGGAGTAACAGCCCAATCAGCAAGTGGTGTTCACCTGGAATGTGGCGATGGGCAGTCGTCCTACTCACAGGTGCCCCTGTGCTGGGTTTGGGCAATGGTCCCAGAAGGACATCAGAGAGGGTTTTGTTGCACAGGAGTAGGGGCTCAGAGAAGGAGACTCCCGGTAGTAGCATCTCTATCAAGATTTTGTTCTGAAATACCACAAAGGGCTAGAGAAGGTCGTTGTTGGACTTGGCCCTTCTGGCAGGTTCACCCCTAAACTTTTTGCATTGAACTCCGAGATAAGTATAGTGATTTCTGGTCTTTGTGCACTTTAGCACTGTGGCGCAGTGTAAAGTGCGTGCGCTCTCTGAGTGCGTGTGTGAGATTGGCCTGCCCTCCCATAGGAATGCATGGGGGATATGTGTGTCCATGATAGTTCCCCATGTGTGGGGAGTGCAGGGTTGAGTTTGGTATGTGCGGACTTGTGTGATTAAATGCTGCGCGATGATGTGCGCGGATTTGTGTCTAGTGTGGAAGAGCCACTTCTAGAAGTTGGCCTGTCTGTGCAGTGAATGTGATTTGACTGGCTGGCTTGTGTGCCTGACTCCAGGAGTCAGGGTGGGTCTGCCCTGGTGATGAAAGGAGAGATCTGCATGTTGATGTGAAGGAGGGGTGCACCTGAGACCTGAATAGGGCTGGGCCTTCCCTACACAATGCTGGCTCCGCCCCCTGTGGTGCGACTGATGACCCTTGCCTGTTCTGTGAATAGGGAGAGGGGCTGAACACAACAGAGTGCTCCAAAACCAGCTGCGTCTGGTTTTCCCCCACCCTGCACCCTAGAGACAAAGGGATTCTGTGTATAAAAAGAGGCTGTGACCTCATGTTAAATGTTCTTGTGTTCCTACTTGAATCTACCAGGGGCGTGCTGCTGCCGGGGCCCAGGGGAATGTTTGCCTCCCTGGGCCCTGCCCAGCCCCTGGATGCCCTGGATGCTAGAGGACTGTCATTTGTTAGGAGCTGCTTGCTCCATCTTTTGATGTCCAGGACTTTGTGGGACCCTCCTTCCCTCTTCACCTATGGGGGCTGTGTTTCTGGGACCCTTCTTGCTGTAGGGGGTCATTTCTGGGGCCTTTAGTGCTTTCTGTGCCCCCAGTGCCTTGTGAGCGCTTAATTTCTATTTCTGGGCAGAGCGCTGGCATTTTCCACGAGGATAAATGTATATAAATGTAAATCTACCATTCCTATGTGACCCTTAGAGTATATCCAGTCATATCCCTTCCCAATTTTCTAGAGATAACTCTAATCACTAGTATATGCAGTAGACCTTTGTACTCTCTACCATTCCTATGTGACCCTTAGAGTATTTCCAGTCATATCCCTTCCCTATGTATATAGAGATAATTCAAATCACTAGTATATGTAGTAGACATTTGTACTATCCACCATTCCTATGTGACTCTTGGAGCATATCCAGTCATATCCCCTCCCTATGTATATAGAGATAACTAATCACTAGTATATGCAGCAGACCTTTGTACTATCTACCATTCCTTAGAGTATATCCATTTATATCTCCTCCTTGTGTGACTTTACCTCTTGTACATTTGCAATTTTTTCTGTTTGTATCCTTTATGTAACGCATGTAATCCTAAGTCCTTATGTTTTCAACTGGTTCTTATGTAAAGCGCTCTGACACCTTTGGGTAAAGTTCGCGCTATATAAAATCGCAAAAATAAATAAATAAATAAACATCGTAGAAATACCCAGATGAATAAAGCTTTTTCAAATGTTAATACTGAGCAGAGCTCAGGTAGTCCCCCCGTCACACACGACATGCGTTGAAAATCTGAGGGACTCAGCCTCTCTTAGGAGTGTTCTAGAGGGTGCTAGCGGTGGACTGTTTAACGTTTAAGTTCAGTTCTTTTTTAAAAAGAACAGGCAGGCTATTAATTTGATGGCCTACGGCCATTACAGCCTAGGAGAGTTTCATATTACTGCTCCATTATTGTACCGTGGGACTACCACTTGAACGAGGGGGAATGATTCAAGTATGTGAATCTATGAAAGATACCCCACTACTGGATAACCTTAGGAACATCCTGTGATGTTTTGCTACAGGAATACGGAATTAGGAGTCTTGAAAACGTATAGCACATGCCCATTTTTTCCCCATTAAAAAGAGGATAAATCTGGGGAAAGGGAAGCTGCAGGTGATGGCGTAAGACGCTAACAACCGATCAATCGGTTAACTGGCCGAATTTTGAGGGAAACCTTTGCTGTCTAAGTTTTTCAGAATTCAGAGGGCCCAAAAGGCAGGAGAATGTAGTCTTTTGAAGACTGTGAGGAAGGCACAGTAGGAGGCACTGTTTTTTTTCCTTAATGGAAACCCTGAAGTTGGTCATAAAACCATTAATGTGGCGTTTAGAGTTATTGGTTGCGCTGAAGTAGCCAAGTTGCAAGGTTCAGGATGAGGAAGACTGAGTGGTATTAAAAGAATTTGCATAGAATGCTCAGCTGGAATTATAAAATACAGTACAGAGCATAGGAGATCAAAAAAGTAGATGACAGTGATTCCAATCTTGGAGAATGTAGCGGTGATGTTGTATTAATGGGCAGGATCGATAGAGTAGGCAGCGTGGAGAACATCAGAGAAGGTAAATGGTGATTGTGTCACAGTTGACCGGTTCCTCTCCAACGGCCGAGTGGAGTTTGTCAAAAGAAAGCTTAGCCATTTTGACATCTGAAGTGGTGGAGAATGGGTTTCCATTGATCTGTAGTTCCTTGACCTCATAGTGCGAAGTGGCATGGTGGCTTCAAATCGAAGATGCAGCCAATCTCCAATAGTGTTGTTTTGCCGGTGATGATGCAGTCATTGGCAGGGAGTATTGTAAGGACTGAGGCCCTCTACGGAACACAAAGATCTTTAACATAAATAGAGAGCAACCAAGGGATGGACAATGTCTATTTTCTTTTTTTTTTACTTTTAATAACCTCTCTCGACCTATCTTCATATCTCCTTCTGGGGTAGTCTTGGATGTGCAGTCTTCTTGGGTGTCATATGATTAGATAGCTTCCGAGGTTTTATTTAGCAATTAAATCCTCACATTTCCGCTTAGCCTGATGTCTTCCCCATAGTATTATGTCCTTTGTGGCAGAACTCACATTCTTTCATCATAAAATAAACAAAAACAGGTTCACTCTGTAGATGGAGGCTAGAGAAACTGAACGAAAAGGTTAGTTTTTCAGAAAATATTCTCTCAAAAACAAAGGTGTGAAAGCCTCAATGTATTCTGGAATCTTTAAATCAACGAGGTGGAAAAGAGAACCCTACTTTAGGAGGCAACTTCCAGTACAATGCATCATGGGTAAAGGAACCTTTTAAAGCCTTAAAGGGTTGTATGACTAAACAACTACCAATTAAACAAGGATTGCCTGAACGAAGGCTAAAGCACTACCAATGCCAAACCACTACTTTCTGTACAACGAATGCCTAAACCACGAAAACTATTCTTTTCTCATATCTGAATTTATCACTACGTTTTAAAATTCACATGTTTGATTCATGGATAACTTAATCATTTTTTCAATATTCTTTAAATGTTCAATCTCATCGTTTTTTACATGTGCTGTTCGAGCACGCTTTCCCCCACCAAGTGATTGTTCTAAAATTCAACCAGCGATTCCAATCATACTACAAACGTCTCCCTCAGAGAGCAATAACGATTATTAGTCATGTGGCCAAGGAAATTCTACCCAGTTATGTTAGGTCAGGAGCGTTTTTTAACTTGTTTAAGACTTTAAACATCAGATCCATTTTACGCTATATAATGATAGTTAATTTAGATAAAGTTGTAAATTCCTAATTGAACTTTGGTGGATTCATTTATTTTTAGGAGCAACGGAAAACATGTTTTGTTTAACTAGTTTTTTTAATTGATTTTTATAACTCCAACAGCCATTCTACAAAATGGTATCTTAGAAAAACATTTTTTTTAAATTGATTGCACAACAGATTTTTTTTTAATAATTCACTTAAATTAAACAGAAAAAAACGCACAACCACAGCTTTGTAACTACTTCAACTTTTTCAAACACAGATAAAACGCATTGTTCACTGTTCTTAAGCACATCACTTTAAAACAAACCAACACTGCCATCTACTGGCCTTACACACGAAATTAAAACAAACCAATATTTCTACATCGTAATTAAAATCCTAAAATCTACAAATTAATATTACACATTCCTAAATCACTAAAAATATAATTCGTGGTTCAGGTGCTCGTTGTTAGTGTACAGTAGTTGTTAATGAGTTTGTGGTTCTTGTAAAGGTCGTGGTTAAGGATTCGTTGTTTAATACACTGGTTGTTAAGGATTCGTTGTTCAGGCTGTTTCCCGCCTTAAAGAGGTAGGTGGTCTAAATTCACATTTTTCATTGAAAACCTAATAAGCTTTGTAGACTGGTATTAAGATTTTGTTTATACCTTAGATGCTGTAATATAGTCTTGAAATAGTCCTTCTGGGAGATAGTCTACATTTCAGAAAAGGTAGGCTTTAAAAGGGTCCTTCACTTATTAGGAATAAATACACCCTGTGAATTTAAATATGGATCGCCGGGATGATGTTGCAATAGCTTCTTAAATGCTGCCCATGCACGCTGACATCAGTTCTGAGATGACTTTCCATGCCAGGAGAGCAGAGCCATGCAAGACACTGACCACTGGTGCACATAACTAGAGCCATGTAAGGAGTCCCTATCCCTAGAAGTCAGTTTGCAGAACAGGGAAGATGGGTAGGGCGGTAAGAAATCTAAAACTACTAATGTCTCTTACAGATACATCGTTACCGAAGGTAAGTAATTTGCTGATAGAGACCATTAGTTATAGATTCCTTACCTTAGAATAGATGTTATGTTAAGGAATATTTATATAGCGCCTATCACCGCCGGTCTCTAAGCGCTTAACAGAAGAACATAACACACTGGTGCCCATAGAACCCTCAGATATTCCACCGCCTAGACTGTCGTGAAAGCTTTTCTGAAAAGATGGGTTTTTAATTTCTTTCTGAAGGGTAGAAGCTGTGATTCCTCCTTCAAGGTAGGCGGGAGCTCATTCCACAATTGTGGGAGAAGCACAGACAGGGCCCTGCCTCCTTTGGTTTTTAATTTGAACCTAGGTTGAATCAGATTCGAGGTTGTTCCTGAGCGCAAGGGTCTCCCAGGAATATACCTCTTCAAACGTTGCTTAATGTACTCTGGGGCTTTCTCAAAGAGTGCCTTATGAGCCACACAGAGACATTTAAACTGGATTCGAAATTTCACTGGGAGCCAGTGCAGCTTCTGAAGCAGGGGGTTGCATGCGAGTTTCTAGGCAGGGAGTGGATCAGCCTGGCTGCATCATTCTGCATTACCTGCAGCTTCCTCAACAGCTTCTGTGGCAGGCCAAGATATAAAGCATTGCCATAGTCGAGTCTTGAAATGACTGTGGCAGATACGATCGATTGCAGGGTGGAGGCAGATAAAATAGGGACTAACTTTCGTAGTTGCCTCAGCACACCAATGCAGGAACCGACGACAGCAGAAACTTGAGGGGCCATTGAGAGATCCGCGTCGATCCTTAGCCCTAAGCTTTTTACTACAGTACCAGGAGACGGGGTGGTTCCCAACTCAGGAGGCCAATACAGGTCACTCCAGGGGTCCTCTTTGTTGCTGATCACCAGCACCTCCGTTTTGTCAGCATTCACTTTCAACAGATTGTTAGTCATCCAGTTGACCGTGAAGCTGAGCAAGTTCCTCACTGATTCCTGGGCCTCTTTGGTGTCATCCAGCCGGACTAATAGCTGGGTATCATCTGCGTAGTTGAAAATTTCGCAGTTCATACGCACCAATGGTTGTAAGTAGATGTTAAAAAGCAAGGGGGATAGAGCCGACCCCTGAAGCACCCCCCAAGTCACTTCACTGATCTCAGACAATTGGTCTCCTAGCTGCACTCTCTCTCTGGGTTCGACCTGACAGGAAGGATTCTAGCCACTTTAGCACCTGGCCTGTGATCCCCAATTTCGCGATACGGTCCAGTAAGATGGTGTGACTGACCGTATCAAAAGCCGCCGATAAGTCTAAGAGAATCAGGGCGCATGGCTGTTTATTATCTGCCCTGAATCTTAGCTCATCGGCGACCGAGGCCATGACTAGTTCTGTGCTATGTTGGGGCCGGAACCCAGCCTGCCTGGTATGAAGGAGACTATGTTCTTCCAGATGGCCGGCTAGAGAGCTGAGGACATGCTTTTCTAGGATCTTGCTTAGAAAAGGTAACTGCGAAATGGGCCTGTAGTTTTTTTAAGGCTTTCGTGTCCGTTCCTGCTTTCTTTAAAAGTGGGGAGACCCTGGCTTCTTTCATCTGAGTTGGCAGATAACCTGTTTTCAATGAGTTATTCAGTAAACTCAGTACCTGAGGCTGGATGCCTGGCAGGGCCATTTTAAGAATTTTAGGGGGACATGGGTCTATGTTTGAGCCTGACTTGATCTGTCCGACCAGTTCCGCTAGGCACTTGGCGTCGATGGGGGGGAAACTATTCAAAGTCATAGACGGCAGCTGAGCAGTCTGGCTAGGCAGCATGGTTGTAGCTGGCCGTGCATTGATGTCAGTGATGATATCCTGTACCTTCCGAAGGAAGAAAATTTGGAAGGAGTCACAGTCTGGTTGGTCGCACGCAGAGATTTTCCCTTCTCGTTGTGTGAGTTCCCTTAGTATCATAAAGGTCTCTCGCTGTATGTTTATTGCTTCCCTAATTCTTCCCTCATAGAAAGCAGCCTTTCTTTGCAGGATGTCTGCCTTATATTTTGAGAGCAAGGTTTTAAAAATTTCAGCCTCTGTTTGACAGTAGTGGAGTCTCCACCTTCTCTCTGCCTTACGAAGGGCTTGCTTCTTCTGTTTCAAGGAGGCGTCAAACCATGGCGCTCCTTTCCCTTTAGTTCTAGTACTCTCCAACTGCTCAGGGACAAGTTTATCCAGAGCAGTGAGCATCCAGGTCTTTAGCATCCTAGCATCATGGTCCAAATCTGTACCGCTCATATTAGGGGGAGTAGAGGAGAGCAGGGTCGTGATTAGAAAATCGGCTTCTACCTTGTTCCAAGGACGAATTTTCCTCCGTGACTTATTTGGGGCATCCCTCACTGGGTCACCTGGAACCCAGCACTTTATCATAAAGTGGACCGACCAAATGCATGGGCTAACCTCCGTTATTTCTGTGTTAGGCAAGGAGGAGCAGACAAGGTCTAGTGTGGGCCCCTTCACGTGAGTCGGACCCACCACTAACTGTTGCAGGTTAAGCACCGAAAGATTGACTTCGAACTCAGTCACCGTGGGGTCTCTGGGTACTTTGTCCCAGTGGTAATTAAAATCACCTACCACCAGAAGGGACTTGTATCTGGTGGCCAAGTCCGTCAAGAGTTCAAAAAGGATGTCATTGAAATCCGGAGAACTTTGCGGCGGGCGATAAACCACCAGTATTACTACGCATGAGGATTTAAACGAAACTTTAATCCCTAACAGCTCCGCACAGGCACAATTTTGTGCTATAATCTCTTTCACTACAAGACATTTTTTGAACAAAAAGGCCACACCCCCCCTTTACAGTCATTTGGGCGATTATGCCAGATCGCGTCATAGTTTGGGGGTAGGGCAGCCAAGATGTCAGGCGTAGAGGCGGAGCCGAGCCATGTCTCAGAAAGGGCGAGAATATCAATGTCTCCATCAAGCAGTAGAGAGAAGACTTCTAAGTGGTGCTTTTGAAGAGAGCGCATGTTAAGTGTCGCTAACCTTAGGCCATGTGACTGGCAGCTAGTAAATGTGGGGAGAATCCTGGGGCCTGGACCTGTAGTCTGCACCAGGGCATCGGCTTGCAAGGTGGCCAAGGTAGCTTCATCTAGACAGATAGAATCAGTCTTTAGTACCCATAATGCATAAGGTGAGTATGTACGAATTTGACCAGAGTTTATGGCCCCTGGGCCCGTCCTGGCCCGGACGGGCACAGACGGGCTTTCCTCTGGCGCTCCGGCGCGATACTGCGCGCGATCGCTGCGCGCCTGCATACTGATGAATATTTATAGTATATGGCTAAAGACACTTACAAAGACTAGCCCGCTAACCCCCAAAGCGTGGTGTCAGCGTCTCTAGCCCACGCCCAAGATGGCGGACGGGCGTGAGGCGGCGAGGGAATCACCAAAGTGGTGAGAAGTGCTTTTAATTCAATTATAGTGCAGGCAATGCGAGAGATGGGGGGAGCGTGGGGTCCCTAAACAATAAACCGAGCTCTAAAGCAATTATAAAACAATTTTTCGAGCGTCAACAGATTTTAACAGGAATATATTTTTAAAAGGAGCTAGCCTCCAACAAACAGTGTAAAAGCAATAGCAATAACGGTTCTCCGATTGCAGCAGCGGTATAATGTTCTAAATCTGATCGGCGCACTCGCCGAATGACCTCCTAAAATAGCCTTTGCCTAAAGACACTTGCAAAGACTAGCCCGCTAACCCCCAAAGCGTGGTGTCAGCGTCTCTAGCCCACGCCCAAGATGGCGGATGGGCGTGAGGCGGCGAGGGAATCACCAAAGTGGTGAGAAGTGCTTTTAATTCAATTATAGTGCAGGCAATGCGAGAGATGGGGGAGCGTGGGGTCCCTAAACAATAAACCGAGCTCTAAAGCAATTATAAAACAATTTTTCGAGCGTCAACAGGAATATATTTTTAAAAGGAGCTAGCCTCCAACAAACAGTGTAAAAGCAATAGCAATAACGGTTCTCCGATTGCAGCAGCGGTATAACGTTCTAAATCTGATCCCAGCAAGATAACCCAGCAATACCAATACCGGTGATTGGTCTGCAAACCAAGCTCACACCAGAAAGTCCAGGAGAACAGAACAGCCAAAAAAGCGGTCTCTCCATACTTGGCTATCCAGTCAATGTTTTGTGAAAGTGTGCAAGGATGCCCACATGGCTGCCTGGCAGATGTCAATGAGAGGAACTCCCAGTCCCTAAGCAGTAGAAGCAGCAGTCGTCCTCATAGAATAGGATTGCAGTTCCACTGAAGGTTCCTTTTTCACCAATGAATAGCGGATTTTAATGCATAGAACAACCCATCGAGAGATGGTGCGTTTTTGCACGGCCCGATCTTTCTTGGCACCCACATAACCATACAAGAGTTGATCGTCCGCCCGGAAATCTTTAGTACGGTAATGGTAGAAGCACAACGCACGTTCTGGGTCCAGACGGGGGAGTCTCTCCTCCTATTTGGAAGGGTGCGGAGGTGAGAAGAAGGTGGGCAAGTGATGGTCGGACCTATGTAGAAAGAGGTAACTACTTTGGGTAGAAAAGGCGGCCTAGTGCAAAGGACCACTTTGTCTGGATGCACTTCAATAAAAGGAGGCTTTGATAGAGCCTGAAGCAGAGGTGATGGCAAGCAGGAAGGCAGTCTTCAAGTAAGAAGTCTAATAGGGCAGTTATGTAGTGGCTCGAAGGGAGCACACAACAGGTAAGTAAGGACAAGATTCAAGTCCCATTGGGGCATTACGAAAGGAGGAGGAGGAAAGAGAGAAGTAATGCCCTTTAGAAATCTATTTACAATAGGGGACTTGAAAAGAGAAAGGGGATCAGGAAGGCGAAGAAAGTCACACATGGCAGAGAGATAGCCTTCAAGAGTGCCAAGGAAAAGCCATGCTGGGCTAAAGAAAGGATGAACAAGAGGACCTCAGAAAAAGGGGCAGAGAGGGGATCCTCAGCTTTTGCTGTGCACCATGCAACAAATGTGTTCCATCTACAGGTGTATGCTGTTTTAGTGGAGGGACGCCTGGCTGCCAAGATGACCTTACAAACTTCGGGTCGAAGTTCGAAAGCTATCAACTGTTGCCGTTCAATATCCACACAAGGAGGTGGAGGCTGGACAGGTTCGGATGAAGAAAGATTTGCACTGCTGCTGCAACAGAAGATCCTCCCAGAGGGGCAGTCTGATCGTGGGATTGATGGCCATATTCAGGAGCTCAGGTACCACGCTCTTAGTACCCAGTCCGGAGCCACCAGAATAATGGGCCCAGTCGCGCTTGATCTTAGTTAGCACTCGGGGAAGAAGCGGTACAGGCAGAAAGGCGAACAGGAGGCCACACCTCCACTTGCGAATAAAAGTATCTGCGAGTGAATGCCGCCTTGGAAATTCGAACGCACTGAACGGTTCACATTAAACGTTCTCTTCGGTGGCGAACAGATCTAACCAAGGCTCTCCCAATCATTGAAATAGACCTTGCACCACCTCCGAATTAAGACATCATTTGTGATCAATCAGGGCCGAGTTCGCTCACCCTGGCGTTCAAAGAACAAGCCAAGTGTTGAACCACCAGGGCTATGCCCTGATGTTTCAGCCACGTCCAGAGGCAAAGAGCCTTCTGACATAGGGTCCTCAACCCCACCCTGTCCTGCTTGTTGCAGTACCACATGGCGGTGGTGTTGTCAGTGAACACATGCACCACTTTCCCTTTGAGATATAGGGAAGAAATACTTTGAGCACCAGGTGGATCGCCCGGCATTCCAGCAGGTTGATATGGAGCCCAGACTCCTCTGATCTCTACATCTCCCAGATGGCTGCCCCATCCCAGAAGTGACTAATCTGCCACCACTGTTAGATCCGGCTGGGGAAGGGGAGGGATCTGCCTCTGACCGAAGCTTAGTTCTTCAGCTACCACTGCAATTGTGTTTCAGTTCCCTCCGAAATCTGGATTTAGTCGGAAAGATTCTTATGATGCCGCACCCACTGGAACTTAAGGTCCCACTGCAGAGCCCGCATATACCACCGGGCATGAACCACCAGCTGGATTAAAGAGACCATGAGGCTCAGCAGCCTCAGAGTCACTCACAAAAATCCGGGATAGAGGCTGAAACACCTGTAACATAGCCTGAATATGCCGGACTTGCTGCTCGAGAGGATAGGCCAGAAACTGAGATGTATCCAGAACTGCTCCGATGAAAAGGATCTTCTGAGAAGGAATCAGGTGTGACTTCATCATGTTGATCGTGAACCACAGCAAGTGCAGGAGGTCCACCGTAGTCTGGAGGTGGGAGACGAGAGACTAGGACGAGCCCGCCTTCAACAGCCAGTCGTCAAGCTAGGGGAAGACTGGAACCCCTGATCTGCGAACACCGCCATCACTTTTGTGAACACTGAAGGTCTCATGTACAGCCAAAGGGGAGCACGGTAAACTGAAAATGCTCGAGGCCTACCGTAGGTAACGCCAGTGGGCTGGCAGGGCGGGGATATGGAAAGATGCGTCCTGCAGGTCCAATGCTACCATCCAGTCTCCGGGGTCGAGGGTAGACAGGGCCTGAATCAACGTGAGCATCTTGAACTTCTCCTTCTGGAGGAAGCGGTTGAGGGCCCTGAGGTCTAAGATAGGACGCAAGCCTTTGTACTTCTTGGGGACCAGAAAGTAGTCTGGATAGCAACCACAACCTACTTCTGGCACAGGCACCCTTTCAATAGCTTGCTTGGCCAAGAGAGCTGCACCTTTCTGGCGTCGAAGGGCCAAGTGATCCTTCAACATGAGAGGTGGTATGAAGAGAGGGGTAGTCTCGAAGGGGAGGGATGAGCCCTTTCAGGCTATCTGCAAAACCAGACTGTCCGATTTGATGTTTTGCCAGTGGGGGAGGTGATGGCAAATCTTGCTGCCCACTGGCCTCCGGTGGCCCTGAAAGGTTTGGAGGCTGGTGGAGGGGGGTTATCTGTGGACTGGCCCACCGGCTAGCCCCCTGACAGGCGTCCCAGGGTCTCACGTCCGAGGCCACACAGTCTGGGGAGCTTGCGTGAACCAATGGCTAGCCAGGGTCGAATGTGCTGGGAAACCCATTCCATAGCCAGGTAACAGGCAAAAAGCAGACTGTGCGGAGAGAGAGGTTGACACGAGCCCCAAAGATCTGGCTGTAGCCCTGGAATCCTTGAAGCGCTCGAGCGCAGAGTTTGCCATGGCACTGAAAAGGCGACGGCCATTAAAGGGCATATCCAGTAAGGTGGATTAAACATCCCCAGAAAAACCAGACTTCCTCAACCAGGCTTAGCGCCTCAGGACTACCGACGTGGAAACCATTCTGCCCAGTAAGATGGCTGTATTCAGCCCACATCTGATCGTGAATTTAACTGCGTCTCTACCCTCTACACTGCACAGGTGAGAACGCCCGGGTCTCCTCCGGGTACTGTGGCAGCACTTGCGCAGCCACATCCCACACTTTATGGTTATAACAGCCCAAGAGGCATGCAGTATTCACGGACCGCAGAGCTAAGCTAGCGGAAGAAAACATCTTCCAAAGGTGGTCCAGCTTCTTGGATTCCCTATCTGGCAGAGTAGCCCCTGTGCTAGGCTTGGACCAAGTGCCCAGCAGGGCATCGGTGAGGGCTTCATTGAAAGGCAGAAGGGGCTCTGAAGAGGCAGCTGCCGGTTGAAGCACCTCTGTGAGAAGGTTAATCTTGACGGCCACCGTAGGAAGCTCCAGGCCCAAGGCCTCAGCTGTCCTTCGCAACACCACTGCGTATGAGGCTCGCTCCTCCGCAGCCGCGGTAAGGGGGGGGAGCATGCCAAAGTCTGGGAAGGAACCCAAACAACTGGCGTCACCAAGTTCCTCTCGCCAGTCCGGCTCTTCAAGTTTATCAGCCAAGGGGTCCCCAGAGGTTGGGCCTGTAACCGACAACACGGTTTGACTCCTGTCCGACAATGTGGCATACCTCGTACACCAGGAGTCGAGGACTCAAACACTAGTCGACAAAAAGTGTGTCAAAAAGTGACTAAGGGGTAGCTCTCTCCAGATATGCGCTAAGGCTGGAGCGGAAAAAGAAAGAACGTCCGTCAGCGCGTAGGGGCGGCGTTGAAGTAGACATCGCAAGGTCATACTGGCAACCAAATGCCAACTGACGGACGATGAGTCGACCGACACCACCTACCGACGCGCAGGAGTATTGCTATGAGAAAAATTCTGTGGAGACGGTCAGACGCTTGAGGGTAATTCTAAGGTAAGGAATCTATTCAAAGGTAAAGAATTATTAAGGGTATCTTTCAGATCTAGACATCAAGGATCTCAATGTCGAATGGGCCTCTCTGTCTTTCTTTGCAAGGCCTTTCCTTTAATCTCCCGCTCAAAGGGTCCCTAGAAAAGTTGGAATGAGTTGCAATAGAGGGAGCATCCCTCTCCACACCCCTCGGATATTAGACATGGATTCTTCATCCTTATGCTGGTCCTCCTGCACATCATTGAAGAAGATTTTGTGTCCTTCAGGGTCCTCTAGGACATTTTCTGGTAAACTTGACAGGAGTCTAAACAATTGACAATGAGAAGGTACACAATACAGATACCAGAAGAGTTTAGTTTGGTCCTTATACTCTCATTTAAGATTATTCAACAAAAAAGAAAAAGGAAAAAAAAAGGAATGCTAGTTTGTGATTGTAGGGAAGTAAGATCTGCTTCTTATGGTTATCCCTGCTTTTTGCACTGTTTTGAGTAGTCTGACCGAGATCCTGCTAATCAGGACCCCAGTCTATCTGCTTTGTCCATTGTTATACATGTACCTTGATACACTCCAGATTGGATACTGGGGTACCCTTATGAGTCCCTAGTGGAGTGGTGTGGCTCACTGGTTAGAGGCGGCAGACCCGAGAGCAGAGAACGGGCTGGGACCAGGGTTTGATTCCCGACATGGCAGTGTCTTGGAACAGGTTCAGCGGACTCGATAATTCTCGCCTCGGTGCCTACTCTATCCAGGGACCACACTCGGTAACTCTGGGCATTAAGCTTGCCTCATCTCCACAACGGCCCCTCACAAACGTCAGGGATGCCTGGTTTCACCTTGGAGACTCCCAGGGAAAGCCAGGATGGGTTCCCCAGCGGTCTATAGCGCTACGAGGCCTGCGGTGCGGGTAGCAGTGCGCTTTACAAGACACACTTTAATTAGTATATGGTACCCATGTACCGAGGGCATAGGTACCCCAGAGGGCTCCCATGAGCTGAAGTATTTATTGTGTCACTCATGAGAGGCAATGCAAAATGAAACTACAGGTCTGCTACTGCAATCTGTGTAAGTTAGTTCTTGCACCGCTTCCTTTAGATATAGGTTCAGTATATCTATGGGTCACTACACAACCATTATAAGTCACTGATATAGGGGGCGTGGCCAAGATGGCAGCGAGGTAGGACGCAACTTGTGGAGCTCCTGCCCGCCGCCCACCATCTATAGCAGCTAACAGCATCTAAGAGAGCCGGTGACCACGGTGTTTTGCAGCGGAGCCTGCCCCTGTCCCGCTTCTACCTTCTGACCCGGGGGAGTCTGTTGCAGGCTCCCGCTGACCGTGCCGAGGGAAGCGGCCTACTCCGCGTCGGAGGAGGCCTCGAGACAGGGGCAACCCGTGATGGGGTCTGCCGAGGCGGGCTTCTCCAGCACTGGCCTCTGCCCGATGTGAGAGCAGCGGAGAAGAGGGTCCGTTACTGCAGCCCGCACCGACGTTCCCATTCTAGCTCCCTTGAAGCTAGTGGCGCAGCGCCGGATTTGACGCTGCGGACCGAGGCAGGGGCGAACCTCTTGTCCTCCACATCCTGGCTACCACTTTGCTGAGCATCTGTGGGCAAAGGGGCGGCCAGCCCGAGAGTCGATTGAGGTGGCTGGGCTGGCCCCAGGAGCAGAGACGGCCAAAGGAGGAATGCGCTTCCCCTGGGGCGATCGGAGCGGCCGCCTTTGCTGTAAGGTGGGAGAAGATGGCGGCGCCGGCGAATTGTGCTGCTTAGACGTTGGCACCTCCCGCCCATTGGAGATAGCCGGAGCCGCGGTTGTGAGGGGAGCGCTGTAGCGGGGACGGCCTGTAGGACTGGCTCCAGAGGACTGGTCGGACACGGGAGCAAAATCGGTAAGGACCGCTGCGGCGGTGCTGGGACCTGGGGCGCGTCAGGAGAGGCCCCCATCGGAGGCGCGCCTCGAGGGGACTGGCGTGCACTTCCACCGCTTGGTGCACGGAGCCCCTACAATAGACCCCTGAGTGGTCCTTTCTGCCAGGGTGGCCCCTGGAGACCACCAGTGTTGGCCTGGACACTCTGCGTTGCCTGGGGCCCGCACGACCCGTATTCCCCTGATTTGGTCCCTCCATGGAGCACCCGGAGGTGGTACGGGAGTGCCGCCCTATTGACTTTGGCCTCAACCTGAACTTGCAAAGGGGAGCAGCTTGTTGGTAGTGGAGACGGAGGGGCGGATGCCGCAAGTGGGCCGTGTGGTGGCGTGGCAACCCCAGGACAGGGCCGTGTCTCCTATTTTAGCAGCGCCATTCTATGGGCCTGGCGGGACGCCTCTCGCACTGGCCACCTCAGGAGGACCATCCGCGCTTGGAGGCAGGCACTGGAGGGGGTGAGCCCTTTGTCTTGAGCCTGAGCATCTGTGGGGTACTCGGGGTGATTAGGAGACGTGGGACTGTGCGGCCTTCCCCGGAACAGGGCCGGGATCGGTACTTGGTGACTGCTCTCGTAGTGACCCTGGAGAGCAGAAGCGATAACTTGTCGATGGAGGTGACCATGCTCCAACAAGAGATTCTCCGACTACAGGATCGGCACCTCGATATGCAAACATCTGGAGGACCTGGAAAACAGGTCACGGCGGCACAACATCAGGATACGGGGGGTGAAGTCATTACCAAGGACCTCTTTGCTTTCATGGAAGGTCTCTTCCGCCACAATACGGGAGCTCCGGCTGACACCACTATTGTCCTGGATAGGGCGCACAGAGTTGGCCCGCCTCGAGCGCCCACGCCCCCACCTGCTGACATCCTTGTCTGTCTGCAGGACTTCAAAACCAAAGAAGCCATACTTGCTAAAGCAAGATCCCTTAATCCAATCTCCTATCAAGGCCACTCTCCAGTGTTATACCAGGACTTTGCTCTGCTCACATTGCAGCGTCGAAGGCAGTTCCACCTCATGACGGACATCTTAGGCAACAGAGCATCACGTACTCCTGGGGGTATCCGTTCCGCCTCATTTTCCGCTTCAATGGCAGACTCCACCAGATGCGCTCCCTCATGGACACTTGCCAACTGCTGGGCCTGGCGGCGCCTCATGAGGAGGATGAACGACAGGGCAACGAATCTGAACCAGAGACGTCACCCTCGGGGTGGCAGCGACCCCGACAACGACGACTTCTTCGAAAGCCGAATAAACAGGAAGTAGCGAAGGGCCAACAGGAGGCTCTCACCTCTGCTGCTGATGCCCAGGCCGGGGCTAGCACCGACGTGGAGTGAGCTCGTGTCACCTGTGCGTCCATGATGGTGGCTCTCTGATCTATGGTGGGCGACGGGAGGATCCGGACCGCCACCCTTGCCCACACCATAAGCCCCACTATGATGACTTCCCAGCTACACCGGGAGGGCTGACACTTTTTCCAGAACTCTGTTTTCCTACATAGACTGGGTTTTTTGTTCTTAATTGCATTTTTCGATTTGTTCATAATTTTTTTGGGGGGTGTGGGGGGTTGGGTTTCCTCGTCCGCCTCCCCCAGCTATTCCTCTGCGATGCTACCCCTCACAACCTGGTGGAGGGCCCTCTTATCTCCCGCCACACATTGAAACCTGCTACACGTACAGCATTATAGTCTCACTGATGCTGTATGAATCCCTCAAGGTTCTTACTCTTAATGTGAGGGGTTTGAACAACCCAATTAAGCGCAGAGCAGTGCTAAACTATTTAGAACAGTCCAAGGCGGACATCTGCCACGTTCAGGAAACTCACCTTCTTTCTAAAGACCACCATAGACTACGGTTCAAGTATTTCCCCACGCAGCTGTTATTCTCTAGCACCTCCAAATCCGCAGGAGTAGCCATGCTGGTTTCCCGTTCCTTCACAGGCAGGGTAGTGCAGAAAGAAATGGAGATTAAGGGCCGCCTACTCACATACCAGTTCTCAGTTGGGGGGTGACACTTGCTGTTGGGTCGATATATGCGCCCAATGAGAGGCAGGTCAAGTTTCTCCTTACCGCCCTTCGCGAGGCAGCCACAGCTTCAGTCCGACACTTGTTGCTGGGGTGGGGGGGAGGAGGGGATAAGAGAGCATAACATAGTATTTGATAATGTCCTAGACGGGGAACATCCTTTACGACGCGGATGTTACCCCGCAGTACCGTTACAACGCGTATTTTAGAACGCAAGTCGTAACCACGACTTGCGCTGGAGGGCGCTAAAGGACAAGGAATAGTAGATTTATTTTTCCAACACCTTACCTACTGTACGTAGGCTGGTGTTGGAATAGTAAATTAAACCATTCTTAAGTCCGCACCCCTACAGCGCAAGTCGTGGTAACGACCTGCGTTGTAAAATACGTGTTGTAACGGTACGCGTGGTAATACCACACGTCGTAACAACGTACATCCGTCCTAGACTGCTCTTGCCAACTGAGGACGCAAGTAGGCGTGCTTACACAAGCAGGACAGACGCACCTCAGTGAATTGGGGCTCTCCGACCTATGGTGGCATTTTCATCCACGCACCCGTAGCTATACCTTCTACTCAGGGGCTCACAAGACATATGCGCACTTAGATTACTTCCTTAGCACCACTTCACTCCGGGCTTATGCAACCGACACTGAAATTCTAACAGCTTCATTGTCAGATCATTCCAAAGTCCTGGTCACCTTTCAATACCTTGCTCCTCCCGACCCTTGAGGCAGTGGCGGCTGCGTGACACCCTCCTGCACCAACCTCAAAGTGATTGAACAAATTTAAGGGGCTATCGCTAATTTTCTCACCCTTAACACTAATTCTGACACCTCCCTTGTGGCCCAATGAACTGCACTTAAGGCAGTCCTACAGAACCAGGAGAGTATTCGTAAGAGGGCAGAACTTACTCAGAGGGTTTCGGACCTCGAGCAATTACACCAGAGAACAGGGCCTCCTGTGCTTGGCGGCAGCTTTGTATTGAGAGGAAACAACTCGCGGCCTTAGACCAAGACAGAGCTGAATAGGCAGCTCTCCGGCTCTGTCATTCCTACTACACTGGGGTGGGGGTGGGGCGGGGGAAATAGGTATGGCCGTCTCCTCGACAATAAACTGCGGGAAGACCGCCAGCGTTTGCAGAATATCCGCACGTCTGGGGGAGAAAATCTCGGAGGACGCAGCCATAGCGGATGTGTTCCGAGACTTTCACGCGGACCTTTATACTGGGGACTCCCTAGATGCTCAACAAAGTGCTGAGTATATAGCCACGGCTCACATGCACTCCCTGTCTCAGTCACAGGCTGCCTATCTCGACAGAGCCATACAGACAGAGGAGGTTATTTCAGCAATTTCCCGTCTCAAGTGAGGTAAATCACCCGGGCCAGATGGCTATACGGCCGCCTTTTATAAATCATTCTGCACTCAGCTGGCACCCATCCTGAAGAGCCTCTTCAACACCTTCGAGCACATTGGCACCATTCCAGGTGAGATGCTGGCGGCAGCAATAGTTGTTATCCCGAAGCCAGGGAAGGACAAGACAGCATGCTGCGCATACAGGCCCATATCGCTCTTAAACGTAGATATTAAATTATACACCAGTATCCTAGAGGCCCGCCTGGCGCCTTAAATGGCCCAACTTGTTGAGCCTGACCAAGCCGGATTCATCCCCCAGAGGCAGACCAATGAAAACACCAAACGCATTCTGCATCCGATAGAAAAAGCATCCCGTACCCAAGGCGAGTATATGTACTGGCCCTATTTGTAAATGGTTCTGCTGGCTTCGGAGATAAGTTTAGAACTCGAATCTTGAATTGCTACCGCTCCCCTATGGCGACAGTCCGCGTCAACGGACAAGTCTTCTCGCTTCCCCCATCGACAGGGGCACGCGGCAGGGTTGCCCCGTCACCTCTCCTTTTTGCGCTCTACATGGAGCCTCTTACGCTTCGAATTCGAAAGCATCCTCTCATCACCGGGATTTAATTTGGGGGGAGACATTCATACTATTAGTCTCTACGCGGACGATATCCTGCTATCCCTATCAGAACAAATCAGCCCTGCGCGCCCTCTTTATTGAGATGGATGCATTTGCGAGAGGATCAGGGTTTAAAATCAATATAGATAAATCCATGGCTCTTGATCTCTCTATCTCCACACACACCCTCGCCTTTCTACAGGAGGAATACCCGGTGCAATGGGCATCAGCGGTGATACCCTACTTAGGTATTCAATTAGCACCCAATCTTCAAACAACTGCCGATGCCAACTACTCTTCTCTTCTCTTCGCACCCACATACACACAGAACTGAAGTTGGAAACATTGCACGATGTCCTAGTTGGGCAGGATTGCAGCCACTAAGATGACGGTCCTCCCCCAAAGAAATGCGTTACTTACCTGTAACTGCAGTTATCCAGTATTGGTGTTTTTCATAGATTCACATGCCTGAACCATTCCCCGTCGTCGAGACGGGAGTCTCCGGTACATAGAAAAGTAATGTCCTATAGACATACATAGAGAAAAATAGGCCTAAGGGCCTCGCCTTAGTAGCCTATCTATGTCCTTTTGTAAAAAGGACCAAACTCCAGAAGGTAGCCAATCAGCTACCACCTCCCTCTAGAACCTTCCTGTCAGGAGCCTCAGTCTCTCAGATTTTCGTATGCACCAAGCTAGGTAGGCGTAATACTGTTAGAGAAAGAAGTGAGTCCTTCCAGAGGCGGCGGGAGGGTTGCATGTGAATCTATTAAAGACACCAATACTGGATAACTGCAGTTACAGGTAAGTAACGCATTTCTTATCCAGTATTATGGGTGTCTTTCATAGATTCACATGCCTGAATCAGAGTAGCAAGCAATACATTATGCACATTTCTGATGGAACAGCATATAGCAGTCAGTAGATATTACATATCATGCGACTAAGAACCATCAACAAATAACAAGAATAAGTAAATAAATGTGCATACCAGCGAAGGATAGCGGGAAGGAGGAAGGCTCACCTCACTGGAATAGATGGTGAAGCACAGCCTGGCCTACTGCTGCATCCTGCATCAGTTCCGTATCCAGGCAGTAGTGTCTGATGAAGGTATGCGGCGACTTCGAAGTCGCTGCCCTGCAAATATCCAGTAATGGCACCCCAGCGAACAGTGCTGCCGATGTGGACACAGCTCTCGTAGAATGAGCTCGTACTTTGGAGTGCAATGGCCGCCCGGCTTTGTCGTGGCAAAAGGCAATTGCCGAAGATATCCATCTTGAGATACTTTGTTTGGAAAGCGGCATGCCTTTCCTCGGTCTACTAAAAGCGGATTCGTTTTCCTGAAATGTTTTGTCTTATCACGGTAAAATTTAAGACACCTCTTTAGGTCCAAAGAGTGGAGGGTTCTTTCAGCTGCAGTGCTGGGATTTGGGAAGAATGAGCGGAGGACTACAGGCTCATTTAAAAGGAAGTCTGACGGGACCTTAGGAATAAACAGAGGATTAGTTCTTAAAAACACTGTCTTCCTTAAACTGCATGAAGGGATTTTGTATGGAAAGAGCCTGTAGTTCGATGACCCTTCTTGCTGAGGTCAGCGCCAGTAGGAGTGCTGTTTTCCAGGAGATGTATTTGACAACTGCTCTGTGAATGGGCTCGAACGGGTGTTTCATCAATTGGTTGAGGACCATATTGAGATGCCATGTTGGTGGAACCCTTCGTGGTCGAGGAAAGGATCTGTAGAGTCCCTTAAGGAATTGTTTTATTAACCTGTGTGACCAGAGAGAGGGCCCTTTTGAAGTTCTTGTATACCGGGAAATCGCCGCCAGATGAACTCTGATGGAGGCGTGTGCAAGTCCCGACTGTGCCAGGTGTAGCAGATATGGTAGTAACTGATCCGGAGTAGCCTGAAAGGGATGTAGACCTTTGTCCTTACACCAAATGCAAAAGCGTTTCCACTTTAAGGAATAGGTTTTGGTTGTGCTCTCTTGCTCTTGCCTTCGCGAGGACATCTTTGCACTCCTGCGGGATGTCTAGTTGTCAGAACTCTCTGTACTCAGGAGCCAAGCCGACAACCTGAGTGATTTCAGATTCGGGTGTTGGACTTGGCCGTTGGACATCGTGAGCTGAGATGGATGTTGACCCAGACGGATTGGCGGGTGAACTGAGAGGCGATGGAGGTCCGTGAACCAATGCTGCCTCGGCCAGATTGGGGCAATCAGAATCAGGGTGCAGTGCTCCGTTTTCATTTTCCTGAGGACTCTTGGTATCAGGGGGAAAGGCGTACGCAAACACGTTGCGCCAGGCGATGGAAAATGCATTTCCGAGGGACCTTAACTGGGGATGCCAACTTGCGAAGTTGCGGCATTTGGCGTTCTCCCTGGTAGCAAATAGGTCGATCTGCGGTGTCCCCCATTCCGAAAAGATGTGATTTAGCACCTCTTGCTCGAGCTCCCATTCGTGGGACATCGATCTCTGTCTGCTATGACGTTGTCCTTGCCTGGAACATACTCCGCTGTTAATGTGATACTGTGGAGCACAAGCCAGTTTCAGATTTTCTGCGATTCGCGAGATAGTGTGAGCGAACGCGTTCATCCCTGTTTGTTCAAGTAGTGCATTGTCGTCGTGTTGTCGGTCCTGACAAGCACTGGGGAGTTATTGATGCGCGGTAGGAAAGCCTGCAGAGATAGAAAAACTGCCCTCAGCTCTAGGAGGTTGATATGGAGCTGCTTTTCCTGGTCCGTCCACCTGCCGCTGATCTGCAACTCTTGGAGGACCGCTCCCCACCCCTCTAGGGAGGCATACGTAGTTGTCACATGTGGAGCTGCAGTAATGGTAGCCCTTGCGAGAGGTTCTTGGGTGACCTCCACCAGAGCAAGGCCTTGGTCATTTGTTGAGTTATCACAATGCGATCCTCGAAAGAACCTGTGCTTTGAGTCCATTGCCTTGTCAAGGCCTCCTGCAGTGGGCGCATTCTGAGCCGACAGTGTGGAATAAGCAGGATACACGAGGACATCATCCCCAAGAGGGACTTGAAAGTACGGACCAGTAAGGTTTTCTTCGAGGCTACTGCGATGGCCAGAGTGATAAGCTTGTGCTTCCTCTCCTGAGATGGGAATGCTTTTGAACATTCCGTATCCAATGTTGTCCCGAGAAAGGTTAAGAACTCGGGAGGGCTGTAGAGTAGACTTCTCGTGATTGAGCGTCAGACCCAGATGCTGGAAAAGATTGAGACAGGCGCTGGAGGACTTGGTTGCGCCTTTCATAGATGGTGCTTTCACCAGCCAGTCGTCCAGGTATGGGAAGACTTGGTGTCCATGCTGTCGTAGGAAAGCCGCCACTGGGGAGAGGCACTTGGTGAATATCCGAGGTGCCGATTTGAGGCCGAATGGGAGAACACAACTGATAGTGTTGACCCGCCACTGCGAATGAGGAATTTCCTGTGGCCTTTGTGAATAGGGATGTGGTAGTATGCGTCTTGCAGATCTAAAGACGTCATAAAGTCCCCTTCCTCTAGTGACCACAAGATCTCCTGGATCGTAACCATGCGGAACGATTGACTCTTCAGGAATGCGTTAAGTGCCCTGAGATCTAAGATGGGCTTCCATTTCTTTTGTATCAGAAAGCGGGAATAAAATCCCTTTCCTCTGTGCGCTGATGGTACTCGCTCTATTGCTCCTTTCTTCAACATTGAAGAGACCTCTTGAAGGAGTAATCGTAAATTCCTGTGGTGAAGTTTGCGAGGAGGAGTTGTCGGGGGAATTGATTTGAATTCCAACGAATGTCCGAATTGGATCAATTGGAGCACCCACCGATCTGCTGTAATTGATCTCCAATTGTCGAGGAAGTGTGTCAGTTTTCCTCCAAGTCTGAAAAAATGAGATTGTGGATGGACTGGCTGTTGGAAACGGTCATTGGCGTCCGCCAGTGGGATTTCTTTTTGTTTTTTCCCCTGTAGTTGGACTTTCCATACGAGGTCTGGAGTACTTGTTGCTGCTGTTGCTGCTGGTATTGCGATCGGCCTTGATTATAGGAGTATGTGGATTTGTTCTGGTAAGATCCTCTGTATGGACTTTACAGTGGAGCACAGACCAGGGACTGACCATGGCAATGCAGATGGTCTCTCCAGGTATTTCCACTTAGAACAGGAAGACTCACCTGGTCAAGGTTAGTTTAATGACCCTAAGTTTGGGGGGGGGGTTATGTAGGAGAGTGGGGTCTGCAATCCTATGGTCATCCCAGGTTTTTGCTTCACTGGTTTACGACTTTCCCTGGCTGTGGGCCTGCTAATCAGACCCACAGCCTAGCTGTTCTCTCTCTAAATTGACATCCATGTACTTTAGGTGCATTTACCAATTGGTACTGGGCCACCTTATCAGTCCCTGTACAGTATACCTTGGGTATCCAGGGCATAGCTGTACCCAGGGCCTACCAGGGGCTGAAGCATGTATTATGCCACCCCTGGCTGGCCATCTAAATCTGACACAACTGGCTGCATGACAGCTGGGGCAAGGTGGTGTAAACACCCTGTGCTGTAGATATAGTATACCTATATCTAACCCTAAAATGGACACATATATTCCTATCAGTCACTCCTATGGAAGGCCTTATCAATCCTGAAGGCAGAGTGCTTGGAATTATGTGAGACGGTGCTCTGGCATGAGCTGAGCCCGTTTGCAGCTTGCGGAACCAAGTCCTAATAGCTGTTCCATGATAACGCTATACCATATACTCTAGTGCATTATCAACCTCGCGGTTGAATGCTAACTCTGGTATAACATTAGCAAAACATGCCGAGTAAGGTGTCATACGATTTGGAATACTACCCCCTGGCCAATTCTGGCGACGGGGGTAGCATTCCGCCCTTCTAGAGGGACACGACATGTATGTAACTGTGAACCCCGGTTAAAGTTAACTCGAGCCTCAGCATCACAAAATGGATGCTGCCACCACAGACACAAGTCTGACCTCCTGCTGCTGGGAGTCCTTCCAGTGAGGATGGCCTGGACAAAGGGTTTCCTGCCTTGGGAGGTGCTAGCACCACCCCAGACAGGATTTTGTGTATTGAGGTAGGGAGGCCTGAAAGGAATGAGACATGCCTAGGCACACAAGGTGCCCTGTGCATATACCGGTTCAAACCAGTTGCTGGGGCATCCCAGCGGGAAACCGGACAAAGGATAGGGGGTGTAGCCACCCCCCTTCCTGGTCCCACCCAGGGGAGGGACCTAGTCAGTAGTGCAGCCCCCTTTAGGAGAATAAAGGTAGGAGCTGGTCCCATTCCAAATTAGATTATCCTGAACTATTCAACAAGAAGAAACTCTGGCCTTCGACGTTCTGCTCCACAGAAGACGGAAGAATCTCCCTTGTGGACAAGGAGTGTCCACCCTACAACTGCAGGCACCATCAAGCGTCCAGCGGCTTCACTTTGTCGTCTTCCCTCGAGGATCCAGACTTCAGAGCCTGACGAGACCCGGATTCCCAGACCTCTCCGACCTCTACCTACATCTGCAGCAAAGCTGAGACCCGTGGCTGCGACGAGACACGTGGGACCGGCCATCTTGGAAGAAACTGCACTTCGCTTCCAGCACAACTCCCGAGGTAAACTCGACCAAGTGCTTTGGGGACTGAGAAGCCCCAACCCCGAGCAGCCCCTGCACCGAAGATCAGCCCTCCAGCATCCACGAGATCTGCGTGGGGCCCTTCTGCTTTGTTGCTGCTCGACGTGTTGTCTGGTCACTTGCCGGCTGGCTAGTGGCCTCCTAGACAAACCTTTGAATCTTCACTGCTGGTCTGGTTGCTCTAGATTGGCCCTTGCTCCCTTCCAAAAGAGGGGCACCCCGGACTCTCCTAGTCCGCACCAGACGTCTTTTCCCTTCACCGCGTGGGTTGCCTTTGCCAAGGCTTGTTGAGTCCAATCCCGGATCGGACACCGCCGACAGCGAGAGCCTGCGTGGGACAGCGCGTGCCTCCATCCTGGTCGTCGAAGACACCTCCTGGTCCATGTGGCTGCAGAGTCAAGCGTCCACTCTTCACCTGATCGCGACGACAGCACCTGGTTCCTTCCTGGTTCCACACCGGTCACTGGCTAGTGACTTTGAACACTGTCCCCTCTGCTTTCAGGTCCTCCTCTTCACCGATCCACCCTTGGATCGCACCGGACATCTTCCTCCTGGTCGCCTGCAGCATCTTTTCTTTCAGGCTCCATTGACTTCAACGCGAGAACCCGACACACTTTGGCACCTATGCACCCGCAGCCCGTGGGTGAGGTAACGAGAACATTTCGGTGCTCAAGGGTAGTCTAACTGTCCTAGTGTCCAATTCCACAGTCGTTGTTGTCCTAACTAGTCAGGATTGTCCGTACTTACCTTTTTACTTGAACTGTACTGTCCATAGACATTGTTTCGCATCTCGCGTGTGAGTTCACACTCTGCACACGCGTTCCGTGGGCCTCCTATTACTTACCTGAAGTTAGTGTAGCGTGGTCCCATCAATCCTACAGTCTCTGGACAGCTCCATTCCTTTTATCGTCTCTCACATTCCACTTACTTAGTATATGCTTTGTCGTGCCCCTAGGGCACCATTGTAATTTTGTGCAACTTGTAGTATTTTTCGTAAGAGATGGTCATGTGCTTAGCCCTCTGACCTCAAAGAGTTCAGAGGTGTTGTTATTAATAAATATACTGTTTATTTTCATAACAAGCTGTGTGGTGTCCTTTCATCTGGTATTCAAGGGGTTATATTGTGGTAAAACTGCTGGCTTCACATGCCAAAAGAGTTTAGCCTAAGACTGCTTTGTCCATGCTACCATTAGGATAGCTGGTCTATAAGGTTGACTTACAACCAATCACCATAAGGGTTGTTTGGACTGATACAAGGTGATCACTAGAACTAGTGAGCATCATATATCAGGCCAACTTCTCACACCGATAAAGACTCGCAAATCTTTTATAACCGTTCTGGCGTCAGCCGAGCGCTGGGGCCATATCTAATTGAATCTTGTCTTAGTTATGGGATCGCATTTTTCCGTGTGGATGTCTGCGTATAGATAGCCTAATGCTGTCTAATAGAGGTGGCCGGGCTGGTGTCTGGTCCGGTTCACAACTGCGATCTCTGTTGCAGTCCTGACAATCCATTGCAAAACTATAAATTTGCACGCTCATCCCCGGCCACCAGTATTGTGATTGTAATTCTATTAGAGATTTCAAGATCTCTTGGTGCCTCAGACCTATTCCCATGTGTGCTTCTTGAATCAAGTAAGCCCTTCGGTTCGTGTTTGTTATTACGCTGTCCCCCACTCCAGGGATTCGAGCAAAAGGAACGGAGTTCGCATCAATTATGTATCTATTGTCGAGTGGATAGCTGAGAGGTAATGCTGCATAGTCGCCTTTTAATGAGGCTTTTACTGCCAGCATGGTTTCTCCGTCTATTTGTTTTTTAGAACGCTTTTTTGTAGCTACGGAAGCCGTTTGAACCGCTGCCGTTCTGGCTCTGTTAGCCAATGAATTCCCTGCATATGTATCACGCGAGTCTTTCGTAGTTCTTTCTGTAAAAGAACTACTTGCTCCCAAAGTTTTTTATGTTTGATTGTGACACCTGTCTCAACTTTGTAACCGTTTTCAATCCAGGTCTGCATGAAATTATTGTAAGAGTGGGCACAATAATACGAATCGCACACTATTAGTGCGGGGAATTAGCGCCATCTTTAAAGATCTTATTTCAGCTCGCTGAGCTGTACAGTTTGAGGGATTCAGTTTTAGTGACCATCGGTCTGAAGTTACCTAAGAGCCAGCGACCTTTAACAATCGCGCATGCTGCATTGTAAATTTGTTTTCCCACAACGTAGTGTAGTGCAAATCTGTCCGTGTAGATTACACAGGTGTACTGTTCGAGAGGCAGAATTTCGATTGACAGAGGACATTCATGTTCGTATTCCAGATCTTCTAGTTTTTTCATTTTCGGATCAAATGCGTGTTTCACGTCTGTTGCAGCAAGAGAATTTTCCCATTGTATCCATTTTGGATCTAAAGCTTTAGCATTCGGAATGCTTGGTCTTGTTACTGCCTCAAGGGCTGAATCTGCTGTTAAAACGGATATGCTCTTGCCTTGGGCTGGGGCTCTTTCTTTTGCTACAGCAGTTTGAACCGCAGTCAGAATTTTTTCAGTAGAACTGAATTTCATTTCAGCTTGTGTGTACAAGTGTGATTTATAAGCTATTGTTACCGTTTCTCCCTCATTAGAGGTCAGGTACGTGAATCCGCATCTTCCTGGGATGACAGGGTTGCGTTCATTTGCGCGTGTTTGCAGTTTTGTTTTAGGTAACATATCTGTTTGTATTGATCTTAAAATTTTTGTGTGTTTCTGAGTCCAATTGATTGGTTTGAAATCAGGTTTTATTAATTCGTAGAGAGGTTTAACCCTCTCTGCATAGTTTAGGATGTAAGTCCTTCCGAAATTCAGGAAACCTAGAATTGATTGTAAGTTTTTCAGCGTTTTTGGAGCTTGGAGTACTGCACACTTGTCTAAGAAGTTGTCTGCTAGGCTTTTGCCTTCACTTGATAATTCATATCCTAAAAATAGGACAGTTAGGTGGGCAATTCGTGACTTTTTGAAGTTGAATTTGTACCCTTCAGATGCGAACCCAAGTATAATGGTGTTCACTCTTTTCAAGTGTGTCTCCAGGTCATCGTCTGTAAGATAGATGTCATCGACATAAGATTATGCCTCATCATCATACATTTGTAGTAATTCTGTTACCCTTGCTGAAAATAATCCTGGGCTGTTCTTGAATCCCTGGGGGAGACAACAGAATTGCCTTTGAGCCCCCATACTTGAGAAAGCGGTCAAATACCTGCTTTCTGGTGCTATGTTTTGACAAAAGAAACTATTCGAAATATCTAATGTCGTTTTATATTTTTTGCGCACGATGTTATTCATTAGTGCTGCACTGTGTGAGTTTTGTACTGCAAATGTTTTGCAGCAGGAGTTTAGATGTCTGTAGTCCAAAACTAGACTATATGAATCTTCTGGCTTGGAGACAGGAAACAAAGGATTGTTCATTTGTGAGGTGCATGTTTCAATCACCCCCTGATATTCAAGTTGATCTAAGATCTCCCTGACTTTTTTTTTAGCTTCTTGCTTAACAGGATACTGCCTCTGTGCAGTAGGTTGATTTTTTAAATGAATTTGATGGCGAGGAGAATCCTCATCCCATCCTACATGATTTTTATATAATGCAGGTGCTTGGGCCACTGCCCATTTTCAAGCAAATGTGTATTTTTTTATGAATTGGAATATGATTTGAGAAGGCAGGCATAATCATTTCTTCGCCATGTGGGCACTCCCTGACAAACTCTGGTGGCCAGTCTTTCTCTGCTAGCAGGATATCATAGCCTTTAGATAGGTTCTCCCAAAAGAGACCTTTTATTTTCCTAGTTTTGTCCCCCTCTATACGTAATGTTATTTCATATAATTTATGGGGCACACTAACTCTGGTGTCTGCAGTTTCCACCTGAATGTATTCATTCGTGTCCACTGTCTCCAGAAGATTCATCAGGATCTTGCGAGCTATGGTCACTTCTGCTGCGCTGTCTAGCATTGTCTGGGCCCGTTCTTGAGCTGTGTCCTCAGATTCCTCGGCATGTTTTATTTTAATACTGGCTACCTTCTTTTTGGGAAATTGTAATTTTTTACTTTGATGAGCAGGTTCCTTGTCTTTGGACTGGACGCGCTCTTTGTGTTCTGACCGTCCTCTTCTTTCCAAATTCTGTGAGGAAGTCTGAAAAGATCGAGAGGGACGTGTATCATTATCTTGATATCTGTCCGGTTTTTCTTAAATTATCCCTATTTCTAAGGTTGTATCTTTTTTCAGAGGGCTCCCGTTGGGGAGACCTGCCCGCCCGTTCTGGAGATCTATTTCTCCGTTGGGGAGACCTTCCTCTGGACTGGAACTGTTTTTCTCTGGGAGTATTTTGTTCATTATCCTCCCACTTCTTTTTTGCAGTAATGAGATTATTTTTAATAAGGAATATGCTACTTACCAGTATGCATCTGTTCTTGGCATGTAGGGCTGCTGGCATTGATATCTGTGCATAGATCGCCGCCTAGTGTTGGGTCCGGATGATTTTGGCGAAAAGACTATGACACAGCCAGTAAAGTAGTTTACAAGGAAGCCCTAACACTTTACAAAGCCATGATAGCGAAAGCAAAAAACGAATACTATAGTGATCAAATTGAAAAAGCTAAGAACTCGAGCAGACAATTATTTCAAATCACCAAAGCACTATCAGGTCATTCTCCTGACCTCACTCCTCCTCCGTCGCAATCTTTGTGTGACTCCCTCGCCTCCTTTTTTTTCACTAAAGTAGACGATATCTATCAGGCTTTTTCCACCAAATCACCTCGAAATACTATCACATCCACTACCTTTTGTCCTGCCAACATGTTTTTTAGCTTCCAATCGGTCACCCCATACCAAATAAAAAATATACTATCCACTATTAAATCAGGATCACTTCTGGATCCCTGCCCTCTCTCCGTACTCCGACCGGTCATGGATTCTATCCTACCGGCACTCACGCAAGTTTGTAACTCAATTCTCCTATCAGGCAATTACCCGGATCCCCTCAAAAACACCTTATTAAAACCCTTGTTAAAAAAACCCTCCTTGGATAAAAGTGAGCTAAAAAACTACCGCCCCATCGCTAGTCTCCCCTTCATGGCGAAGGTGACTGAAAAAATCATGAACACCCAGATATCCGAGTTTATAGAACAACATCAGCTTCTGGACAACACCCAGTTTGGGTTCAGAAAACATCATGGGACTGAGACAGCCCTGATCAAAGCCGCCGATGACATCAGGGTAATCAGGGACCAGGGTGGCACTGCCATCCTGGTTCTGCTAGATTTATCGGCGGCCTTCGACACGGTCGACCACAACACCTTGGTCGATCGTGTCCAGGGATTTGGCATTTGTCACACTGCCAAAGACTTAATTGCGTCCTTCCTTGCCAAAAGAACGCAGGCTGTCATTTTAGGACCCTTTCAATCGGCCCAACTCTCTGCCCCTTGTGGAGTTCCTCAAGGCTCATCCCTGAGTCCGACACTTTTTAACATTTATGTGTCGGACCTTGCTAAGACCATCAAAGCACATGGGATGAGCCTAACCTCCTACGCCGACGACACCCAACTAGTGTTGGCAATTAAAGGGGATGGAGAGCAAGTAGCCGAAAAATTTAAGAAAGGGCTCCTAGCTATAGGAGAATGGATGGCCACCAACTGCCTTAAGTTAAATTCGGAAAAAACCGAGGTACTCATATTTGGATCACTCCAACCAGCCTGGCCAACTAGTTGGTGGCCAGAGACCTTCAATACCCCTCCCACTCCCACCACGAAGGTTAGGAACCTCGGAGTCACCTTCGACGATCGTCTAATCTTTATGGACCACGCCATTAAAACAGTGTCTATGGCACACCTGAAACTAAAAATGATCAGGAAAATTCGTCCTTTTCTCCCTGACACTGCCATTAAGACTCTTGTCACTGCCCTTGTCCTTTCATCTTTGGACTATTGTAACGGGCTATTCCTAAATGCTCAAACCAGAGTCATCACAAAACTCCAATCGGCTCAAAACGCGGCGGCTCGTCTGCTCTCTGGCAAGACAAAGTTTGAATCTATCTCCAAAGATATAAAGGATTTTCACTGGCTCACGATACAAAAAAGAATTCACTTTAAATCACTCTGCATTGTGTTCAAAGCAGTGAACAATCAAGGACCCCACTACCTAAAAACTCAACTACAACGCTATAAACCCACCAGAGCCTTACGATCAGCCACTCTCAATCAACTGATTGTCCCCCGCACCAAAACAGTCACCTGGGGTGACCGACGCTTTCTGGTGGCGGCCCCCAGACTCTGGAACACCCTGCCTCCTAACATCAGACAAAGTGCCACGCTCCTCCAATTCCGTAAACTCCTGAAAACTTGGCTGTTTACTCAATAACTATCTCTGTTTAATTAACCGGTTCCTAACTTCACAGCTTGTATTTAACAAATGATTTATCAGCGCCAAGACGCCCATGGGTAAATGCAGCGCTCTATAAATATTAAAAATAAATAAATAAATAAATTGCACATTGTTGTCCTGGAAGAGTCTTCGAAGTATCACGAGATAGGTGGCTCCTCCTTTGGACTACAGTGCGCATGGGCATCCTCTCCATCCTCAGATTGTTTTTCGCCATTGTGGCAGAGATGGAGTACAGTACAGTAAGAGATGTCCATGCAAACAGTGAATGCTGCAGCTGCGACAGGCACCGGTGAGGTGGGTGGGCGATATGAATGTCAGCAGCCCTACATGCCAAGAACAGATGCATACTGGTAAGTAGCATATTCCGTTCGAGGTATGTGGGCTGCTGAATTCATATCTGTGCATAGAATGTATAGCAGTATCTCCCTTAGCGGTGGCTACCTGTGTCAGCTGTAGCAGTCTGCAAAAGAGTTTTGAGAACAGCCTGTCCTACAGCAGCGTGCTGTTTTGAATGTACATTTACACAATAGTGTTTTGTAAATGTATGTGTGGTTGACCATGTGGCTGCTCAGCAAATTTCGTGTAAAGGAATATTACCCAGGAAAGCCATGGATGCCCCTAGCTTGCGTGTGGAATGCGCCCTAGGGGAAACTGTTAAGGTGCGTTTTGTCTTTAACAGATTTGGATGCACTTAACGATCCATCTGGCTATACCTGATTTTGAAATAGGGTTGCCTTTGTGTTGCGGTGAGAAAGCAACAAACAACTGTTTTGTTTTTCGAAATGCCTTAGTTCTGTCTATATAGTATAGCAGAGCTCTCTTGACATCTAGAGTATGCAAGGCCCTTTCAGCTACTGTCTGTGGATTTTGAAAGAACACTGGCAGTTTGATGGTTTGATTTATATGGAAATGGGATACCACCTTTGGCATGAATTTAGGGTTTGTTCTGAGAACTACTCTATTTGTATGTACTTGAATGAATGGCTCTTGAATAGTTAGGGCTTGCAGCTCGCTAACTCTTCGAAGCGAAGTAATGGCAATAAGGAAAGCCACCTTCCAAGTAAGAAATTTTATTTCTCACGAGTGCAGTGGTTCAAAAGGTGGTCCCATAAGTCTGGTTAAAACAATGTTCAGATTCCAGACTGGGGAAGGTGGGTGTCTTGGAGGAAGAAAACAAGTTACTTACCTGTAACTTTGGTTCTCCAGTATTGGTAACTTTCATAGATTCCCATGCTTTGTATCATTCCCCGTCGTCGGAATGGGAGCCTCGGTAGTATAATAACCATAGAAACAAAAGAGAAAAATAGGCCTAGGCCTCATCTCATTTTGTATCCTATCACCCTCTTTTTGTAAAAGAGACCAAACTTTTGCCAGGACCAATCAGAGCAGCCTCACCCCATAGAACCTTCCTGAGAGAGCTCAGAGCCTCAGATTTTTGTAGCCGTTGTGCAAACCGGCACTATCTCTGTCAAAAGACTGAGCTTTCCCAGGGGAGGAGGGTGGGCGCATGGGAATCTATGAAAGTTACCAATACTGGGGAACCAAAGTTGCAGGTAAGTAACTGGTTTTCTTGCCCCAGTATTGGAACTTTCATAGATTCCCATGCTTTGTATCAGAGTAGCTAGCAGTAAATCACAAAGAACACATTTTGTAGATACATAGCATCACATAACCATATTAGCAATATATATAGCATAGCAAAACAAACAAAATGTGCTCACCAGGATGGAGGGATCGTACAGAAAGCTCACCTCTCAATGAAAAAGATTCCGCAGGACTGCTTGACCAAAAGCCGCGTCGTCTCGTCCTGCAGACTCCATGCAGTATATCTTCGTGAAGGTATGAGTACTGCTCCACGTTGCTGCCCTGCATATGTCCTTAATGGCGACTCCAGAGAAGAGAGCCACCGACGATGCCACAAACCTTGTGGAATGGGGATGTATGACATTACAACGCATGCTTTTACAACGCGGTTTTCACAACGCATACCATTACAACGCATAGTGCTTTGGGGCGCTGGATAGTGAATAGTTTAATTTACTATTCCAACTCCAGTCCCCGTGGATAGTAGGGAAGGTGTTGGACAGTAAATTAAACCTATTCCCTATCCTAGAGCGCCCCCCCAGCGCAAAGCGTTGTAATGGTTTGCGTTGTAAAAGTTGCGTCGTAAAGGCACTGCGTGGTAAAAGTTGCATTGTAAAGGATGTTTCCCGTGGAATGGGCACGGACTTTTATGTCAAGTGGCTTGCCAGCCTCCTGATGGCAGAATTGAATCGCACTGGAGACCCAGCGGGAAATGCCACCCTTTGCCAAAGGAAACCCCTTCCGTGGGGCGCTGTAGGACACAAACAACAGATGATTTCCGAAAGGGACGTGTGCGCTCTAAGTAGAATTTCAAGCATCTCTGAACGTCCAAAGAATGTAATGTGCGTTCCGCAGGGGTAGAAGGGCGCGGAAAGAAAGACTGTAAAATTAAAGGTTCATTCAAGTGGAACTCAGACGGCACCTTAGGAATAAACTTCGGATTGGTGCGAAGAATAAGAACATCCTTTTTGAATTGCAGGAATGGATGCACTATGGAGAGGGCTTAAAGCTCACTAACTCTTCTTGCTGATGTTAGAGCTAAGAGGATGGAAAGTTTCCAAGACAGGAACTTCAAGTCCGCCTTGTGCACAGGCCCAAACTGAGCTTTCATGAGTTGAGCCAGGACAAGATTGAGCTGCCAAACTGGTGGAGGAGGTCGAACTGGAGGATACATCCGGAACAAGCCCTTTAAGAATTGTTTAACAATTCTAGAGGACCATAAGGAAGGACCTGAAGAACTGCGCCGAAACCTTGATATGGCTGCAACATGTACCTTCACAGACTAATGCGCCAACCCAGACTTAGCCAAGGATAGTATATATGGCAATAATTGATGAGGCAGAGACTTGTAAGGATGGAGACCTTGTCGTTGACACCATAGGCAGAACCTCTTCCATTTTGCCTTTTAAGTTTTATTGGTGCTCGTTGCTCGAGCCTGTGACAAAACTTCTCTACATTCCTGGGAGAGATTTAGATGACGGAACTCTCTGTGTTCAGGAGCCACGCTGTCAAGTGTAGCGATTTCGGATCCGGATGGTAAACCTGCCCCTGATTCCTTGACAACAGGGACGGAATTGGTTGTAAGCGAATTGGAGGAGCTTGGGAGAGCCGCAGGAGTTCTGTGTACCAGAATTGCCGGGGCCATGCTGGAGCAATGAGAATCATCTTGCAGGGTTCTGCCTTCATTTTCCAGAGTACTCGAGGAATGAGGGGAATTGGAGGAAAAGCGTAAAAGAATGCGCTGTACCAAGCCATCGAAAGGGCGACCCCCAGGGATCACTGATGGTGAACTTTGCTTGCCTAAAACCGGCATTTGGCGTTCAACGGAGAAGCAAACAGGTCGATGGTTGGTGTCCCCCAAACCGAGAACACACTCTCCAGAATGGATGGATTCAATTCCCATTCGTGAGTCACCTCTCTGTCGACTCAGGGCATCCGCTTTGACATTGAGCGAGCCTGCCAGGTGTTCAGCTCTCAGAGTGAAGCTGTGCAGAATCGCATAATCCCAGATCCGCTGAGCTTCTGTGGTCAGTTTGCGCCCTCGTACCCCCTTGCTTGTTGACGTAGTGCATGGCCGTCGTATTGTCCGTCCGGACCAGCACTGTATGGTTGTGAACTCTGGGGAGGAAAGCCTGCAAAGCCAACCGAATGGCCGTCAGCTCCAGAAAATTGATATGGCACTGGCCCTGCTCTGGACTCCAGTGCCCGCTGACTTGAAGCTCTCGGAGCACTGCTCCCCAGCCTTCCAAAGAGGCATCTGTGGTCATGATCAGGGGGGGAGGTGAAATTCTGAACGTCAGACCTTGTGCGATATTCTCTTGTACTAGCCACCATTCGCATGCCCTTCTCATTGCAGATGTCACCAACACCTTGTCGTTGAATGATCCCTCCGCTTGGCGCCATTGTTTGTCTAGTTCTTCCTGCAGAGGACTCATTCGCAGCCTGCAATGCGGTATTAATGGTATGCAGGATGACATCGACCCGAGAAGGGACTTGTATTGACGGACTGAAAGGCATGTCTTGTGGAACAGTTGGCGAGCTGATACCATCAACTTCTGTTGACGCTCTTCCGAAGGACGAGCCGTACATTGTGTGGTGTCCAGAATGGCCCCCAGGAATCTGGTGGATCTGGAGGGTTGCAGAACTGACTTGTGTTTGTTCAGCTGAAGGCCCAGGTGACGGAACAACTGGATGCAAGTTGAAACAGATTGAGAAGTTTCTTTGAAAGACGGAGCTTTGACGAGCCAGTCGTCCAGGTAAGGGAAAATTTCCAGGGATTGTTTTCGTAGAAAAGCCGCTACTGGTGCTAACACTTTGGTGAACACCCTTGGTGCCGACCGAAGGCCAAACGGAAGCACTTTGAATTGGAAATGGCTCTTGCCCACTGTGAAGCGCAGATATTGTCTGTGAGCTGGGTGTATAGGAATATGGAAATACGCATCTTCTAAATCCAGAGACGCCAAATAGTCGTCTGGGTTCAAAAGAGGAAGAATTTCCTGGTGAGTGACCATTCTGAAAGAGAGCTTGATGAGATAAGTGTTGAGCTCTCGTAGGTCTAGTATGGGGCGCCAAGTCTCTGCCGTCTTCCGCACCAGGAAGAACCTAGAATAAAAACCTCTGCCGCTCTGAGAGAGAGGTACCGGTTCTATTGCCCCTTTGAGGAACAATTGATGGGCTTCGAGATGGAGTAGTCCCAGATGTTTTGTGCGGATGGCGCCCGGAGCTCTTGTTGGAGGAAGATCTTGGAATTCCAACGTATGGCCACTTTCTACAATATTCAGGACCCTGCTCGATCTGTCGGCGGCCTTCGACACCGTCCCCCATGAGGATCTGCTCATCAGACTTCATGAGATCGGTCTGAGGGGGACGGTGCTCAGCTGGTTTACATCTTTTCTGGCCGGCCGCCGACAGACGGTCTGGGCCTCCTCTAGCTCTGCTGAGATGCCGCCATTGGGAGTCAGAGTCCCGCAGGGCTGTGTATTGAGCCCGACTCTTTTTAACATCTTTATGACCCCTCTGGCGGCTCTGGCTGAGTCCTTCGGGGCCCAGATCGTATCCTACACGGATGACACCCAGTTGCTCTTTACCGGTCGGAAAGGAGAGGATTTTGATGGAGAGAGTATCCGCGAGTGCCTTGGGGCTGTTTTTAAATGGCTCCAACTGAACAGCCTCAAGTGCAACTCAGATAAATCGGAGGTGCTCTTCTTCGGTTGTCAATCCGATCCGGACTGGCAGGTATGGTAGCCTGCTGATATGTCTCCTCCGGGGCAGTCGTCTCAGTCAGCCAAGAATCTGGGGGTTAAAATTGATAACGGTCTGACTTTAAGATCTCAGATCCTCGCCCTCACTGGCACCTGCTTTGGTCTTCTCCGCATGCTTCGGAAGTTTTTTCCTTTGCTCTCTGAGGACCACAGGAGGATTACGGTGCAGGCCTTGATCGGTTCAAGACTGGACTACTCTAACGTCCTATATCTTGGCTTGCCCGAATATCTCCTGCAACGGATGCAGGTGGTCCAGAATGCAGCAGCACGTGCCATTTTTGGTCTGCATAGGCGAGTCAAAGTTTCTGGCTTGCTGCAGTCGCTTCATTGGCTGCCTATCCGACAGCGGATAGCTTTTAAAGCTCTAACCCTTGCTCACAAGGCCTTCTATGCCACAGGGGCCAAATACCTTCAGAAGAGGCTCGTTTCTTATCGTCCTTCCCGATCTCTGAGATCAGAGTCGAAGTTCCTTGCTATTGTCCTTCGTGTGACGAGGGCTCGTATGGGAGTCCGTTCTTTTATGTTCCGGGCCCCTCAGCTCTGGAACTCTTTGCCCCTGACGTTACGTAGCACCTCAAATCTGCTGTCTTTTAGGATGGGCTTGAAAACCTGGCTTTTTGCTTCTTAGATTCTTATGTTCTGTTGACCCTGCCTTTTTTTACTCTGTTGTGTTTGTCTTTTTAGGTTGTCAATAAAGCGCCGGGACACTCTTCTGAGTAGCCGAGCGCTATAAAAGACACAAAATAACATAACATAACATAACAAAACATAACACTGGTCCGATGTTATAGACCTCCAGCTGTTCAGACAAAATGATATCCTGCCCCCCACTGATGTGACTGGGAGGGGAGGAACAGTAGGTATAGCCAGGAGGCCGCTATTGCCGCTTGGCGTGGTCACGTCCCTGACGGTTCTGACGGCCTCGCGGAGGTTGGCGAGAGTAAGACGCCGATTGTCCCTGCAGTTGATTTGAGTACTGGGTCTTCTAAGACTGAGAAGATTGTGAGGAATATCTCTGTTGGGTGTTGCCTCTATACGAAGAGAATCCTCTGCCACGAGCACCTTTAAAGGGGACCTTACGGTAGTTGAGTGATCCCAAGGACTTCGCCGTGTCTGTATCCTTTATATTTTGCAGGGCATCATCAACATGCTTACCGAAAAGCATCTCTCCATCAAATGGGAGATCCAGGATCTTATTTTGGACCTCCTGACGAAACCAGGTGGCTCTCAACCAGCCCTGGCGATGTAGCACTGCTGACCCTGCTAAGGCCCTAAAAGCAGTGGAAGCAATATCCATAGCACAGTCGATAACTTCTGCGGAGGACTTCTCTCCCTCCATCAGCACTCTTGGTCTCCTCCCTTGTGGAGTCTGGGAGTTGTTCCACAAACGGTTCCATGTCGCACCACATCTGGCGGTCGTATCTGCCTAGAATGGCGAGAGCATTTGCCACTCTAACAAGCAAGCTGGCCATGGAAGAAAACCTCTTCCCCACGTTATCCAGACGCCTACCGTCCTTGTCTGGAGGCGTAGTCAAAGGTGTTGACTGGTTTTTGGACTTGCTTTGGGCGGCCTGTGAGATCACTGAATCAGGCTTCGGCTGACCAAGAAGACAAGCTGGACTGCCTTCTGGGGCCTTATACTTCTTTTCCAGCCTGGGGAGAACTGGAATAACCGTGGCTGGATTTTGCATGATTTTCATACCTTCCTCCCACACATGTTCAATTATGGGAATGGACTTGACAGATCTTCTGTATTGTTCCTTGAAGTCATAGAGGAAACATTCAGACTCCTCTCTCGTAATCGGCAGTCCAAACCTCTTCGCCGCTCTCTCCATCAGGTGATGGAACCCCTCCCCCCTATATCAACTGGAGGGGAGATAGAAGTATCACGACCAGTGGCGTCCGGATCTTGTAGCCCACTGTCACCCTGATCCAAGTCTGGGTCTTGCAATGGATCAGTCAAGGGATCCACCTGTACAGCCTCATCGTCCGAAGAGGTATCCTGCTGGACAGTATGGGCTGGTTCTGGGTCCGGGAACGGATCATAGGCATCACCGGTGGTGGCGAGAGGGCCACCACTGGCAACGGAGGCAGACCGATAACTGGCTGCGCTTGTGGCAACACCTGAGGCGGAGGTTGCGCAGACTGCATGGAAGGTTCCGAAGGAAACCTGTTTCGATAGTCCTGCAGCATCATCTGTAGATCAGAGATGAGAGAGGCGGGCATGGCCACCATGTCCTGCCCTAAACCAGGCGGACGTCGCTCTTCTGGAACATAGTGATGCAACTGTTGGCCACCTTGATGCTCGTAATATTCCTCCGTGTCCGTCTCCTGCAACTTTACATTCAAGTCTGAGGGACTATAGGCATCCCCATAATGGCCACTCAGCCTCATCCTCCTCCGACTCATCATCCAGAAGCATTGTTGGTGGATGTGAAGAAACTCGTTGCGGAGACGTCATTTCCGGTGTAATTTTCATCTTCTGCAGTGGAAAATGCATTTTTGGACCCGTCGACGGTCTCGTTGACGGCGCTGTCGTCGACGGTGCAGCGGTCGTCGACGGTATTGCCGATGGAATCGTCGACGGAACAGTAGCCTTCGTCGACGCAATCTTGGTCGTCGACGGCTTCGTAGACGAACTCGTCGTCATCACCATCAGCGTCGACGTAGTTTTTGTCGTCGACGAGGCCGTCGACAGCACCTTAACGGAGCTCACCGTCGTCGACGTGGAAGATGTGATAGTCGACGAACCTGGAACCTTGAATGACGACAGTCGTCGACGTGGAGATCGCTACAGACGACGAGCCCGTCGACGGAGCCAAGGAAATAGCGGGAATTTTCACAGAGGCAATAGTCGTCGACGTACCTGGTGTTTTCGTAGTCGACGGACGCTGTTTTTTCTCCGGCCCAGTTCCCAGAATGACAGAAGAGTATTTGTCACCGGATTTTTCCTTTTTGGACAGAGGAGAAGTGATAGTAACCTCCTTTTTGTCCTTTAAGGCTGTAACCAATCCAGCAGCCTGTCCCTGCCTCTCCTTTTCACTTCCGTGAGGAGATTGAAGGGGACCAGCCCTCTCAGACCATGTCTGAGATCTTATGAGGGGCCTTAAGAAGGGGCTCAGCTGCAGAAGAACCAGGGGGAGACCTACCCCTCTTCCTGGATCTGTGAGAGGACGCAAAAGATGTGGAATCCTCTTCATCCGATGAGAGCACCTCCTTCCGAGTCTTCATCTTTTGAAGCCAGGTCAACAGCTGACCCTCTCTGTCACGAAGTGTCTTGGTAGAGAAGGTTCTACAAATTTTGCAGTCTGTGGCCTTGTGGTCAGGGTATAAGCAATAAATACAGTTTTCATGCTTATCTTCCACAAAAAGTCGTTTTTTCCCCACAAGAGGCACAGGGACTGAATAAGGCCTTCTTCTCCTTGTCAGACATGTCTTGATTGCAGTAGAAAACTTGAAGAAAAATTAACAATAAAGATTGAGAAAACTGAGCAGAGCTCAGTGGAGACTCCCTAGCACAACGTGCGGTAGAAAAATCTGAGGCTCTGAGCTCTCTCAGGAAGGTTCTATGGGGAGAGGCTGCTCTGATTGGTCCTGGCAAAAGTTTGGTCTCTTTTACAAAAAGAGGGTGATAGGATACAAAATGAGATGAGGCCTAGGCCTATTTTTCTCTTTTGTTTCTATGGTTATTATACTACCGAGGCTCCCATTCCGACGACGGGGAATGATACAAAGCATGGGAATCTATGAAAGTTCCAATACTGGGGCAATTGCGCGTTTGAGTCCTTCCATAAACACCTTAATTGCTGGCAGCCTAAATAGTGAAAGGTGTTGCCTGTTTTGAAGATATGCTGCTAACGCAGCTAAATGTATGCTGATGGATGAATAGGTTAAATTGCAACGTTGTAGGTGCAAGAGATAGCAAATGATGTTTTGAGTAGAAGCATCACGTGGGTTAATATCGTTGTTACGACAGTAAATGACGAAACGTTTCTACTTAGCTGCATAACATGCTCTGGTAGTGGGTTTTCTTGCCTCTTTGATAATATTCATGCAGTCTGGAGGCAAGTTCAGGTATCCAAATTCTAGGATTTCAGGAGCCATATCGCCAGGTTCAGCTGTTGCGGGTCAGGGTGTTGGATTTCTCCATGGCTCTGAGTTAGAAGATTGGGCGTGAGTCGCAGTCTTTGATGAGGCACCACTGACAGTTCTAGGAATGTTGTGTACCATGGTTGCCTCGCCCATGTGGGAGCAACTAGGATCAGTGTCAGCGAATGTTGGCGCAGTTTGCGTGCCACCAGCGGTATTAATGGAGCTGGGGGAAAGGCGTACGCAAATTTGCCTGACCAGTTCATCCATATCGCATTGCCCTGCGACTGCGGATGTGGGAACCTGGCGGCAAAGTACTGGCATTTTGCGTTTTCGCTTGTGGCAAACAGATCTATCTCCGGTTGTCCCCACTTCCGGAAGAATGGTTGGAGCACTGTGGGGTCAATCTCCCGTTCGTGCATCTGTTGACTGTGCCTGCTGAGCAGGTCGGCTACTTGATTGTCCTTGCCTGGGAGGTGCTCTGCCATGAGAAACATGTTCCTTTGAAAGGCCCATTTCCACATTGCTTGAGCTAGGTGCGACAGCTGTGGTGAGTGTGTTCCTCCCTGTTTTTGAATGTAATACATAGCTGTCATGTTGTCCGTCCGGATCAACACAGCTTTGTTGCATAAGTGTGTCTTGAACGCTTTTAAGCTAGAAAGATAGCCATCAGCTCCAGAAGGTTGATGTGCATTTTCTTTTGTTGTCAGTCCAGAGTCCCTGTACTGTGTAGTTTAGGACATGGGCTCCCCATCCTAGTAGGGATGCGTCCGCGGTTAACACTATTTGTGGGACAGGCTCTTGGAACAGTCGTCCTTTGCAAAGGTTATGTGGATTCCACCAATGCAGAGAGTTGTATGCCCGACTGGTCACCAACACTAGGTCCTGTAACTGCCCTTGAGCCTGGTTCCACTGCCTTGCTAGGCACTCTTGGAGCGGACGCATATGTAGCCTGGCATGAGGGACTATGAATATGCACGAGGCCATCATGCCGATCAGTTGCATAAACACTCGAGCTGGTAATGAGTGTTGGGGTCTGAACTTTTGGATCAATGCCTGCATTCCGTTAATCCGTGCTGCGTTGGGATATGCTTTTGCTGCCAGTGTATCTATTGTTGCTCCCAGGTACTTTTGTACGTGGGAGGGTTGCAAATGTGATTTAACCTAGAGATTGCCGAAAGTAATTGACAGACGATCTGGGTACGACTATGAAAACGCATTGAATGAGAATTATTGAATCGAGCAAACTACCGGAGGCACGATTCTGCGCGTATTCGTTGCGAGTTACGATTCACATTAACCCCATGTTTAAAAACTCAAGACAGTGTTCAATTGTCACATCCCTGACAATTCTATCATAATATACAGATTTATCATCCCAGAAGATGAGACTACAACCAACCTAGCTCCATGGTGTCCGACTTTTGAAGGGACCAGAGGTGAGGGTCTGAATACCCAGTCACGCCCAGAATTTTTAATTTCAAGTCTAATTTTATCCTTTTAAATGGAAATCTTGTGCAAAATCCGAACCTGATGGTATTCATCTAATCAACAGGCGCAATATCACTACCCCCTCCCCCGTCCTGAAGAAGACCCCCAGAGACCCACAACTAAGGCGTCAATAGGGTCGAAACGTCGACAAAAAATACCACAAGGATCAGCCAACCGAATCCAGCATATCACAGCCAACTAATATGGCACGTTGGATTCAATAACTACTAAACCAGAGACTGGCCTCAGAAATCCTTAATTCCCCCCCCCCCCCTCAACATCCCTCACTTACGTGTATATAAATCACCAATTGTTATGTCACCCAGTCACAATATTTCACAATATGTCACACTTACCCCACTTGAATTGATGCACCGTTTATCATAATTAATTTCTATGCATTACTACAGGGTCTCAACGAAAAAAACAAATCATGAATGAAAAAATAATTCAATGATTAAAACATTTACTGACCCTTCTTGTTTGGATTTGCACTTAATGATTTAATCTAGATGTCATAATAAATAGTACAATTATGTCTCAATATATGTTGAAAGATATGTGCAGGCTTTGAAGCAATCAGGTTCATACCCGACAGAACCAGAGTTATCAGTAGGTCAGGATTTTTTGCCGCGTCTCTCCCGTATTGCTGGACAATATTATACAATATTTGACAATAGAGAAAGTCGACATTTAAGTTTAAACTGTGCTAGCCGATTTTACTACCGCTTTATGTAAAGGTCTGAAATAGTACACACAGTAGTATCCTGATCAGTGGCCCCAAATAATAGGTATATCGAGGGCAAGCACCATGCCATTTGAATCTGTATTAGGGTGAGCAGATAGGCAGCTAGTATAACAATTTTCAAATAACCTATTTGCAGAGTAGTTGAGATGACTTAACAAATGGACAGTCACAGTCGGGGTTGCCTTCTCTTTCTTGTATTAAACACAGGTCAAAGCAGATAATCTCCCGTCAACTATCGAAACGTACTTTGTGAAAATTAAAAGACAGCAGTCATAAAAATACATTACCAGTATTAAGGATATATTGACAGACATTCCAGGTAAGTGTAAAGTGGTTTGGGCGTCCAGCCGGCCCTTTCACGAATCCATGTCGGTTTTTCAATCAAAGCCTAATGATATTTGTTTGATTGCAGGTATCCTGACTGATACAGAGGTCAGGGAAACCAAATACACGCTATCTGCCCCAATTTAGTAGCCCTGGGCTCCATTCAGGAGATGAGAAGAACAAAAGTAAGTCCCTTTGGATAAACAGGCGTATAAAAATATAGTGTCAAGGCTATTTTGATTAGATATTCGAATCCAGACACATGAAAATCATTTTGGATTTACTTATCAAACTCATACAGACGATTGGGCTTGGAATTCCAGGTGACAGTCCACACAGAAGCCATATTAATCCTGCTGGTATCGAGTAGGTTGGAAGGCTCGTCAAGTTTTCTTTACAGGTATGAGAGCTTATTATACCTAGCTAAACACCATGAGAGAATAATAAGAGTGTTACTACTGCATTGCCACCTCACAGTAGTGAGTGGGTTATTGCCCAGTCTACAATAATACAGTTACGAGATGTGGCAGCAACCAGCAAGACCATTTTTACACTTTATAGAAAGTTATTTTTCAAAATATCTTTCTAGTTCACAACAAGTTAATGCAAGAGAGTAAATTAAATAGATACACACTAAGGACAACAGTGCGCAGAAACTAGGCAAGCTCACAGCAGTGTCCTTCTTTCCTCTCGGTTTTCTTAATGTTCTCTCTCTTTTTTTCCTTCATTCTTCCTTTTGCTCTTTTTCCTCTTTCAATACAAAACACTTTTTTCATTATCATTCAAAATTTTATTTTAAAATCTGGTTCTACATTGCTTGTAAACGTTGTGAAATCATGATGCCAAGTTCTTTCGTATTCTCATGAAGGGGGAGGATGCCTGGAATTAGACATGTTAATCAATAAAGAAGCATATGGAAAAAGAGAGTATTCTTGTATAGAATCAAGTTTATTTAAGCGTTCTTAGAGGAGCAATGTAAAAAACACCCAGGGGCAAGTCACCTGAGTTAAAGCAAGGTGGTACTCAAACGAATAGCACTTCTATACAATAGAGATTGTGTTTTTTTATAATCATTGTAATGTCTCTCCACTGTTTTGTTTGTATAGATCCCCCTAATTTTCATCACCCGTGATCTATCGACACATTATACAATTTTTATACCCAAGGCCCTGATGAAGATGGAGGTTAGTAAGATTGGCCATTGAAACGTACGTCGGCCAGGAGTGTGTGATATCGCAGATTCCAGCACAAGAGGGTGGATGTTACCATCCCTTGGTTTGTTCATCTGTGTATGCAGTGTTGGTCTGGGAGGTAGTATGACAGTGAGAGTATGGAGTATGACGGTGAAAGTTTTTTGAATGGGTTATGGCTGTAAGGGATTGTATTTGTTAAATTTCTGTGCTTAATCATTTTATGTATAAGCAAGTGGACATGCAAATAAGAATGAACACTGATTAGTCCATAAAATGTAGAGTTTTGTTCAAATCAATTGTGAACTGTGAAATTGTGGAAATGTGTTTTTGTTATATGTATACAAAAAGATGTAATTCTGAAAAAAATACTTATATAAATAAAGAACAAACAATAACTGAAGAAATTGATGTGTTGAGGCAATCTTTTGAAAATGACCCACTTTTTTGAGCTGTAGACAGCCGATAGTTAAGTGATTGAGGTCGGTGGGAGTCTGCTTTTGCAACAATATATATGGTTTGTTCCCCTTGCTCCCAGACCTAGTAAATAGGGGGAAGCCTTTTTCTGACATTACCATCGTCGACAACGCCACCACCAGCGTAGACGTGGAACCCTGAATCGTCAGCGCCGGAGACGAGGAAATCACCATCGACAAGCCAGTCGACGGAGCCAGAATTGAAGGTGCAGACTTAGACTGTACCTTTGACGATTTTGCCGACTAGGTCGTTGACAACGTCATCGACGAGTGAACTTTCTTCACAGATTTTACCAAAGAGGACAGAGAGGAGGGCTTTTTAAAAGCTTTTGGAGCAGCTGGAGGAGAAGATGGAGGAACATAGCTGGATTTCCTGTCAGATATCACTCCTGCTTTCCTTTACACCTCGGTGAGGAGATTCACCAGGACTGCGCCCATCAGACCTACGAGGTGCTTCACATACAACCTCTTCTTAGCACAAGTTGCACAAGCTTTAAAGAGGGCTTTCCTCTCCTTATCAGACATCTTGAGACGAAGTCCAAGCAGGCCTAGAAGAAAGAGCAGGTGAAAAACTGTAGAAGTAAGGTTAACAGGAAAAAACTGAGCAGAGCTCTGTGGAGACTCCCTTGCACAACGTGCAGTCGAAAATCTGAGGCGCTGAGATTTTCTCAGTAGGGTTCTAAGGGGTGAGGCTGATCAGATTGGTTGTTCACTTTATTTGGTCTCTTCTACAAAAAGGAGGATATGTTACAAAAATAGGAATGGCCTAGGCCTACTTTGTTTTGGTAATGGTTTCTATTGCTATTTTATGTATACCGGGACTCCCATTCCGACTCAATGATACCAAGCATGGGAACCTATGAAAATTCCAATACTGGAGTAACTGAAGAATCTCCCTTGGTGTGAAGGAGTCACTCCCCTGCATTCACAGGCACCTCAATGCAACTCACCGGTCCGCTGCTCTCAAGCTCCTGCAGACTCTGAAAATTCCAACAACACAAAAGGTGGGTTCCAAAGCTCCCCGAGGTTGATCTGCCCGCTCAGCAAGTTTAAGGCCAGTATCCTAGGTGGGGACTGCATAACCCGAACCCCTGTGCACCACGTCCATTCCCAAGTGCATATGCTTTTTGGCGATTCCCGAGCCTGTGTATTGGACTCCGTGCAGTCCGGACCCTGAACAGTACTTCCACCAAAGGACTCCAGCCTCCGCGCACCGAGTGCTCCTTGGGCTGGTACCCTGTGATCTTGCTCGAGGTCCACTCGAGACTCTTGGTCATTCGGACCGTTGGTCCTCCTGAGGGTCATCTTGATTTCTGTTGGGGTTTCCTGGTTGCTCCAGACGTGTCTTGACTCCCCATTGCTTGAGGAGTCCCCTGGACCTTGCTAGTCCTCACCGTAACCTGCTTGACCTTTCTGCATGGGTTGCTTTTGCCAAAGCTTGTTGGTGCTCCAGCCGGACACCGACCCCCTCAACACTACATCCTTTGAGGGACAGCTAACATCTGTCTCCTGGTAGTTGTCGACATCTCCTGGTCCTCGTTACAGCCAAGTCAAGCATCCCTTCTTCGCACCTGAAGCACCCAACATCGGTGGGCATTCGACTCCCAAGCCCCTGGTCACTCAGAAGTGTCCCAAACTCTTTCCCCTCTGCTTTCAGGTTCCTTCCTTCCTTCCAGAATCCAGGCTTGGATTCCACCGAAACCCTTTTCACCTTCATGGCAGCAGTACTTCTTCGAAGCCTTCCATGGAGAACGACGGAGGTTGCCGACACCACTTCAACCCTATGCACCTGGCTCCTCTGGGATAGGTAACTCTGGTACTACGGTATCCACGGGTGGGGTGGCTCTCCTACCTCTTATGTTCTGAAGGGTTTCCTCGAAGTCCACCTAGAAGGGTCCTTAAACTGTAAAATTGCAACCGCTACTTCCCCATAGAATTGTACGGAGCCTGCGGTCGTGTTAGCACACAGCACCCATCCTCCGTGGGGTCCACATCTACTCACCATGGGTGGTCCCTTGGGGAACCAGCCATTCAACGTGCTCCAGACCTTGTCTTGACCCGAGTCGTGGTTCTAATACCACTATGTTAGTTAATGGTTTGGTCTCTCCCTGGAGCCCACTGTGTATTGTGCTACTTACAACTGTTCTATTGATCTCGTATAGTGTGTTTTGTGTTCTATCCTCGGGTAGAAGATACTAGAGAGTGTTATATTAATAAATACATATTTCTATATAACTACTGTGTGGTTCTCCTTTCATTTAATTCATTCAGGAGGTGACATTCTGGTAAAACAAGCTGCTTTACATTACTTCAAAATTAAGCCTGAAGGCTGCTCACCACAGCTACCACCTGGATAACATTCTAAAGGTTATCTTTGACCTCATACACCATAAGGGTCGTTTGGACTGGTGCAAGGTGCCCACTTTAATTAGTAGACTGCAATCCAGGCCAACTTCTCTCAGTAATTAATAAATATTTTTCAACCAGGAAAGGGAAAACAAAATGTACTCTGCTACAGAAGAATGCATGTTAAGTTATTTTCTGAAGGTTTTGAAAGGCGTCCAAACAGAAAGACCTATAACGGCCAAGCTCAGAAGTCCAGAATCTTCTGTCCAATAGCCAGAAAAAACAACAAACAATTCAGTGCATAGGACTATAAATGAAGATGCTATGCAGGAGAAGAGCTTGAATATTTGAAGTCCGACATCTCAGGCACACGCTATTCTTCAATTCGCACACAAAGTGAGTGTGTCACAAATCCTATTCAATTAACTGTGTAAGAGAAATTTGTTTAGCCACACACTAGGCAACAGCTACAATTAATGACTTTGTACCTATCGAACGGAGAGGAGGTGCATCTGGAAAATTCCCCAAGAAAGCCAAACTTTTCTAAAAATGGATTGGTCACTGACTTCCATTATCAACATCATTTATAGGGCTTCAAGCCTGAAGACTTTAGGGGTGGACAAGTCCTAATCTCATTGAATCTTACATTGCTTGATGATCATAATAAAATACCTCTCCACCATGGTTTATTGTGAAGCACATCAGCACTAAGAACGTGGCAGAGATGAACTACAGAAAAAGGCAAATAAACATGAGCAAACCCAATTTCTCCCATAAGTGCTATATATTTTTCATTCATTTCCTTACTTGTTTTCCAAGGGAGCACATATGGCAGAGACTTTGGAGCCCGGATGGTAGAGCAGAGATTGCTTTTTTGCTCCAATAGCGTATTCGGTCCAGTGCTAAAAACCAATAAGAAAGTAAATTAAATTTAAACAACTAAACTTAATCCAAATAAGCCAGGTTGCATCAGCGTCCACTCAATATTGAAGTCCCTCAATGAATATGAAAATGTCTAACAGAAAACAGTTCACACCTTTGATGCACATTTCACCCAATACAATACAGCACCTGCTGTGACTGAGAAGCTGTTTATTTTTTAAAAATTGTTATACAAGCATGTGTATGTGTGTGTGCGTACACAATTTACATGGGTATGCCCCGCTTATTAAATGTTTGTCATATGTTTCAAGGTTGCATTTCAGAGAAAACAGTTCCAACTGTAAATTATTTGCAATAATTGCGGAATAAAATTAACTAATATGTAGCATTCCAAAACAAATAAGAATACACAGCATGTGGTCATTCTTTCAGTGCTCATAAAAGAAGGAATAGTTTCCTACCTGTAATCATATTTCTCTCTCAAGGGCATCTCCATTGAATTCATGAGAACTATAGTCCCGCACACACGAGGGGACCTCCGAGCAGTTATTTCAATCAATCATTTGATAAGCGCACTACATACCTGCAAGGATCTCAAGACGCTGGGGGATGGTCATTCGCTACTGATCAAACAGCCAGGTCTTGAGTATAATCCTGAAGGTCAGCAGGTCTTGGGTCTGCTTTAGGCTCAGTGGGAGGGTGTTCCATGTCCATGAGAAGGATCTCCCACTGGCTGTTTCTATTCGGATGAGCGGGACTGTGGCAAGTGAGAGGTCGGTGGAGCGTGGCTGGAGGTTGGGGATGTAGAAGGAGAGTAGTCTGTTGAGGTAGGCTGGGCCTGTCTTGTGGAGTGCCTTGTGTGTGTGGGTTAGGAGCCTGAAGGATATCCTCTTGTTGACGGGGAGCCAGTGGAGGTTTCTCAGGTGGAGGGTGATGTGGCCGTGGCAAGTCAAGGATCAGTCGTGCCGAAGCGTTTTGGATGCATTGTAGTTTGATGAGCTTGGTCGGGGCTGCCGCGTAGAGGGCGTTTCCGTAGTCTAGTCCGCTGCTGACAAGGGCCTGGGTGACTGTCTTTCTTGTGTCTATCTGGTTCCATCTGTAGATCTTGCAGAGCATGCGAGGGTGTTGAAGCAGGCGGAGGATGAGGAGACGGAGTAGACTTGTTTGGTCATTGAGAGCGTTGAGTCGACGAGGATTCCCAGGTTGCGTGCGTGGTCGGTGGGTGTCGGGGATGCCCCCGGTGCTGTCGGCCACCAGGAGTCGTCCCAGGCTAAAGGGTTGGAGCCGAGGAGGAGGACCTCCGTCTTATCAGAGTTCAGCTTCAGACGGCTGGTCTTCATGCAGTCGGCGACGGCCTTCATTCCTTCGTGGAGTTTGGCTTTGGAGGTGATGGGGTCCTTGGTGAGGGAGAGGCTCAGCCGAGTGTCGTAGGCGTAGGAGATTATGTTGAGGTTGTGCTGTCGGGCTACGTGAGCAAGCAGGACCATGTAAATGTTGAACAGCGTCGGGCTGAGGGAGGATCCCTGGGGTACACCGCAGATCTCGGGGGACTTGGAACAGAATGGGGAAGGGGGAGGCGGACGCTCTGGGTTCTGCCAGAGAGGAAGGAGGTGGTCCAATCCAGAGCCTTGTCTCGGATCCCTGCGGTGTGGAGGCGTGCGCATAGTGTGCGGTGGCAGACGGTGTCGAAGGCGTCAGAGAGGTCTAGGAGGATGAGTGCTGCGGTCTCGCCTTTGTCCAGCAGGGTCCTGTTGTCATCGGTGGCGGCGATGAGGGCAGTCTCACTGCTGTGATTGCTGCGGAACCTGACTGGGAAGGGTCCAAGATTCTGTTTTCTTTGAAGTATCGGATTAGCTGTCTGTTGACTGTTTTCTGGATGACCTTGGCCGGGAAGGGGAGCAGAGAGTTGGGCCGGACGTTCTTGAGGTCTCTTGGGTCTGCCTTAGGTTTTTTGAGTAGGGCGTTTATCTCGGCGTGTTTCCAGATCTCTGGAAAGGTCACGGTCTCGATTGAGAGATTGATGACAGTGCGCAGGTGGGGTGCGATAGAGCTGCTTGCTATGTTGAAGACGTGGTGCAGGAATCGGTCTGACAGAGCTGGAGGGGATTGTGCGCATGGTCTTGATGGGGTCATCGATGCTCACGCTGGCCCAGGCTAGCAGGGGGTCGTGGTCGAGGGTGTGCGGAGGGTCTGTTGTGTTGCTGTCTGTTGGAGCTGTCTGGATGTTGAAGCGGTCGTGGATGTCTGCTATCTTGGGGTGGAAGAAGGTGGCGAGGGAGTCACACAGGGTTTGCGACGGCGGGATATAGTTAGGTGTTGCAGCTGGGGTTGGAGAGTTCCTTCACAATGTTGAAGAGCTCCTGGATATTGTGTGCGTTGTTGTCGAGGCGGTCTTTGAAGGAGGTCCTCTTGGCCGCCCTGATGAGGTGGTGGTGGTGGGGGTTGCGGATGGCATCCTTGTGTGCTGTGTGGCTGTCCGGACTTTGTTCACTGTGCCATTTCTTCTCTAGTTTCCGGCAATCTTTTTTGGAGGCTAAGAGTTATGGGGTGAACCAGCTGGCCCTCTTGCTGGTGTCTGGGGGGGGGTCTTCAGCAGTGCAAGGGTGTTGGCGCAGTCCTCGATCCAGCGTCTGAGGCTGTGGCAGCGTAGTTGGTGTTGGAGGGTTCGGTAAGTGGGCTGAGAGCGAGGTCTGCGTGTAGTTAGTCTTCCGTGATTTTGCTCCAGCAGCGGCGGGGGATCTGTTGGGTGTGGTGGTGTGTGGTGGGCTTCTGGAAGGCAAAGTGGATGCCGCGGTGGTCGGTCCACAGGAGTTCGGTGGTGTGGCTGTCACATCTACTTTGCCTTTCGACGGAAAGGCCAGGAAAACATATTTTTGACATATATGTTACATTTCTGCAACCTTCGATAAAGGTATATTGCCAATTATATTGAATTACTTTAAAATTTGGAAAAAAAAAGGTCATAACATTAAAAGTGACAAGTAAAAAGAAAAGAGACCTTTAGAAAACGCCCTTCAGAAATGCCTTTTACTTCTTTTTAAAGCAAGAATGAGGAATACATAGCAATAGGCTGCAGCATGGAAATAATGTAAATAGGACACTGCAACTTTACTGGCCTCTTGACCTCTGGTATCCCATCATATTCTATAGGTGGCAGTTCACTCAGTTCTTCTAGCTTCTGCACACAGGGTCCTAGAGCAGAGCGCTGCCCTTATGGTATTTTCCTCAACAATTTTCATGTTAAGGTTTTTAAAGCTGATCCACTCGACGTCCTTTAGGGCGTAGAGCATTTTTAGATAATTTCTCAACAGGTCATAAAAAAATTACTTTTACGGGTATGCCCTTTTTTCCATCTAAACTAGAAAGTATTTCAATAAAACTGGCAATAAAGCCTGTTACTAAGGCTGTGAAAATATAACATGTCTGTCACATATGTTTTACTGGCCTAAGTGAAGCAAGGTGAAGTAAATGTGACTTTGAAAGAATTGCTCTGTGGTACAGGACTATTCAGTGCTTATGATTATTATTGGAGCTCCAATGGGAGAGAGAACAAAAGCTTTCACAATGACAGCACTGCTCTTATGTCATCATTCAGTATACCTGACAAGTTCACTCTTGCAGGCCCATTTCTTGATGCAAGCATCTACCAACTAATACGGCCCACTGTTCGAAAACAATTGAACTGTGAACCTTGGCAGCAAAAACTCACTGTCCCACATTATACTTTCTTTATGTAGGTTCACTGTCCCACATTATACTTTCTTTATGGAGGTAGGGTAAGCCTACTTTATGGTTATAAGTAATACAAAAGAAAATCAGATTTTAGAATGCATGCTTTGAATTTATTTACAAGCAGCTTTGCATTTAAAAATTGATTTATAATGCAAATATTTGCATAAAATACAGTTTAATCCTTTCGCTGCTAGGCCTCATTCCTCCTCCCCACCCGTCCTAAGCCTTTTATTTTAGCTATTTGAGGTAGTTCGTGCGTAGGCCCCTGCAACCTTTTGTCCACAAAATCAACGACAAATTTGCGTCCTTTTTTACCAACATCCTGAGGTTTCAAAAGCTACCCAGGCTTTGGCAATTCTCCTGGATGGGATCCGGAAATTAGCCAAAATACAGTTTCGTTTTTTTGAACTGCTTAACCGAGGCACGAATTTAAAGAAGTTAGCGGGGCCGCGTCGGCCAACGGACTTGCGAAGCACTACCAAGGTAGTGCTCGCGACAGCCATTAGCAGACGCGCGCAACGAAGGGGTTAAAATGGGAAAAAAGTGCTGCAGAAGCAGTCTGGATTTTTTTTCACTGCAAATGGTATCAACAAAGGGTTTGCGGTGATGAAATCACCATCTTCTCAACTTTGAGGGACAGGCAAACTTTTGTCAGAGAACCAAAATTATTTACACAGTTCTGGCATTTTACTAGTACATAGCCTATTGTTGCTATTTATTGCGGTTTTAACCTCCTTCCAGTTAGTGGTAGAAATCGGTATGAAAGCAATAATTGATCCGTGGAAGCTATACATGTCTGAAAACTAGACAAAATTCTGAATTCAGCAAGGTGTCATTTGTGTAGATCCTTCAAGGTTTTGTTACAGAAATTAACTGTTAGAAAAAGAAAAATGTGAAATTGCGTTGAAAAAAACAGCCATATGTGGAAATGTTATCACCTGTAACTTCTAAGCATGACATTTTCTTAAATCAATATACTGTTACATCTGCTGGGCCCAACTGGATGCGGGGATATTTAGGACTTGTAGGTTCATCAACAGCCCGAGTAACCCAGAGGCAATAACTAAACTTCGTCTTCCAATGGTTTTTCATTGTGTATCGGGTTTTTAGCAATTCATTTGGTAAAATATAAACAGTGAAAAATAGGTATCAAAGAGATATATATATTTCCAAAATGGAAACAACATATAGAATTTAGAAGCAGTGATTATTTGACATCTCCAAAATTGTGGGTGCCCATACCAGCAAGTGAATTAGAGGTCATTGTTCAAAATTACCTTTTTTTTACAAATTGTCTTCTATTTGGAAGGCAAAAAAGAAAGTGAATTGGTAATAGCATTTGTTCTACTATTCTCTGTTCCCCATAGTATCCCGATAAAAATGATACCTCACTTGTGTGGATAGGCCTAGTGCACAAGTTACTACTTGTGTAACGATATATCTGTAAGAGACATTAGTTAGTGATAGATTCCTTACCCTAGAATATCCCCAGGCGTCGGACTGGATCCGGAAAATATTGCGTAGCAATACCCCTGCGCGCCGTCGTTAGCGTCGGAATGACGTCGGAGTACTTAGACGCCGCCCATGCACGCTGACGTCAGTTCTGATACACAGCTTTTCCGCCCCAGATACGCAGAGCCATGATAGAACCAACACTGGTGCCATGAAACTAGGGCCCTGAAAGGGGATGACCTTAACCCTAGATATCGGTTCGCACAACTGGGAGGATGGGTGGGTCGGTAAGGAATCGATCACTAACTAATGCCTCTTACATTAGTTAGTGTAACTAGTGCATCTGAAAGACACGTTAGTGATGGATTCATTACCTTAGAATAGATACCCCAGCAAAACCAACCCCGGTGGTGGGTCTGCGAACCAAAAATCACACCAGAAAGTCCTGGAGGACGGAACGGCCAAAGAAGCCATCCCTCTGGACTTGGCTGTCCAGGCAGTAGTGTCGTGCAAACGTGTGCAGCGAGGCCCACATAGCTGCCTGGCAAATGTCCTGCAAGGGCACTCCTAGGCCCAGGGCAGTGGTAGTCACCGTGGCCCGAGTTGAATGAGCCCTCAATCCAACAGGGGTCTCTCCTTAGCCAAAGAGTAACACGCCTGGATACACAAGATGATCCACCGAGAGATGATCCGCTTGTGCACCGCTTTTCCCTTCTTAGCGCCCACGTAATTAAAGAGTTGGTCATCCACCCGGAACTGGCGTGTGCAGTCTAGATAGTAAGAGCGCACGTTTTGGGTCCAGACGGTAGAGCCTCTCTTCCTCTTTCGAGGGATGCGGAGGTGGAAAGAAAGTGGGCAAGGTAATGGACTGCCCGATGTGGAAGGCCGTGACAACCTTGGGCAGGAAAGAGGGTCTTGTCCGCAACACAACCTAGTCCGGATGGACAGAGAGGAAAGGAGGTGTAGAAGAAAGAGCCTGCAGCTCACTCACTCTCCTGGCAGAGGTGATGGCAACCAGGAAAGCAGTCTTCAAAGTAAGAAGACGGAGAGGACAGTTCTGGAGCGGCTCAAAGGGAGCACACATTAGGTAAGTAAGTACAAGATTCAAGTCCCACTGGGGCATCACGAAAGGAACAGGAGGGAACATGTGTGTGATGCCCTTCAAAAACCTATTTACAATTGGGGACTTAAAAAAGGAAGGCTGATCAGGTAGCCTTAAGAAGGCGGAAAGGGCAGAAAGGTACCCCTTGATAGTGCCCAGTGCAGAGCCCTGCTGGGCAAGAGAAAGAAGGAAGAGAACCTCAGAAAGGGGTGCAGAGAGTGGATCCACAGCCTTTGCTGTGCACCATTCTACAAATCTGTTCCACCTACAGGCGTATACAGACTTTGTGGAGGGAAACCTGGCTGCCAGAATGACATTACAGACTTCAGGAGGCAAGTCAAATGGCCTCAACTGCCGCCGCTCAATCTCCAAGCCTGTAGGTGGAGACTGGACAGGTTCGGGTGGAGAACCGTCCCCTGCTGCTGCGACAGAAGGTCCTCCCGAAGAGGCAGACTAATCTGGGGATCGACTGACATGCTGAGTAGCTCGGGATACCAGTATCTTCGTGCCCAGTCCGGAGTCACAAGGATAACCTGGGCCCGGTCGCGCCTGATCTTCAGCACTCTGGGCAGAAGTGGTATAGGCGGAAAGGCGTACAATAGACCGCAACTCCACTCGCGACGAAAAGCATCGCCTTGGAAATTCCAACGTGCAGAACTGATGACATTGCGCGTTCTCTTCTGTGGCGAATAGATCTAACCAAGGCTCTCCCCACTGCTGAAAGAGGCCTTGCGCCACGTCCGAGTTAAGACGCCATTTGTGATCCATCATGCACCGACAGCTGAGTTCGTCCGCCCTGGCATTCAGAGAACCTGCAGGTGTTGAACCACCAGGGGCACGCCCTGATGTTCCAGCCACTGCCAGAGGCGCAGAGGCATAGGGTCCACGACCCCACCCGCCCTGTTTGTTGCAGTACCACATGGCGGTGGTGTTGTCCGTGAACACCTGCACTACACTCCCCTGGACAGAGGGGAGGTATGCCTTCAGTGCTAGTCGGATCGCCCGCAGCTCCAAAAGGTTGATATGGAGCCGGGACTCCGCCGGAGACCAGAGGCCAATGATCTCCGCCTCTCCCATGTGGCCTCCCCTGCCCTGGAGGGACGCGTCCGTCACAACCACGTGCTCCGGGTGGGGTAGGGAGAGGGCTCTGCCACTGACCCAATTGCGGTCCATGAGCCACCACTGCAACTGTCTTGCAGTGCCTTCCGAGGTCAAGACATGATCGGACAAGTTGCCCTGATGCTGGGCCCACTGAAACTTCAGGTCCCACTGCAGAGCCCACATCCGCCACCGGGCGTGCTGCACCAGAAGGATACAGGAGGCCATCAGCCCCAGAAGCCGCAGCGTCAACCTGACCGAGACTCGGCATAAAGGCTGAAAGATCGGAATCAGAGCCTGAATATCCCAAACCCGCTGTTCGGGAGGATAAACCCGAAACTGCGCCGAGTCTAGAACCGCTCCGATGAAGAGGAGCTTATGAGAGGGACACAGGTGCGACTTCGGCACGTTGATGGAGAAACCCAGCAAGTGCAGAAGGTGGGCCGTAGTCTGGAGGTGGCTGACGACTGTCTGGGGCGAGCCCACCTTCAACAACCAGTCGTCGAGGTAGGGAAAGACTGACACCCCTAAACTGCGCAGATGAGCTGCGACCACCGCCATCACTTTCGTGAACACCCGTGGGGCGCTGGTAAGGCCGAAGGGGAGCACGGTAAACTGAAAGTGCTCATGGCCTACCGTTAACCGCAGGTAACGCCGGTGGGCCTGCAGGACGGGGATGTGAAAATAAGCGTCCTGCAAGTCAAACGCTACCATCCAGTCTCCAGGGCAGCTAAGACCTGAGCCAAAGTCAGCATCTTGAACTTCTCCTTCCGGAGGAAGCCGTTGACGTTCCGTTGGTCCAAGATAGGGCGTAGGCCCCCTTTGCCCGTCTTGGGTACCAGAAAGTAGTGGGAGTAACAACCACACCCTACTTCTGGCCCAGGAACGCGCTCGATGGCCCCCTTGACCAAGAGGGCCATGGCTTCCTCTTGCAGAAGTTGCAAGTGATCCCCCGACACGCGGCGGAATTGCGGTGGCATGGCTGGAGGGGGTCGCCTCGAAGGGGAGAGAGTAGCCCCTTCGGACGATTTGCAGCACCCACCTGTCCGACGTGACCGTGCGCCAGTGGAAGAGTTGATGGCGAACCCTGCCCCCCACTGGCGTCACATGGGCCTGAAAACACGGACTAGGAAGGTTTTGAGGCAAGTGCTGCGAAGGGAGGTGTGGACTGGCCTCGCCGTTGTCCCCTACCGCTTCCACTGCGGTTTCCACGGCCGCCACCGCGCTGTTGAACATTCTGCGGTGCGTGGCAGGCAGCACATGTGGGGGCGCCCCTTCCGTGGCCACAAAAGGAGCGAAAGGCACACGATTGCTGGCGTGTGGCCGAGGCCCAAGGACGTGACCGTAGCCCTGGAGTCCTTAAAACGCTCAAGCGCATGGTCTGCCTTGTCGCCAAAGAGGCGACTGCCATCGAACGGCATGTCCAGAAGAGTGGCCTGGACATCGGCCGAAAAGTTGGTGGACCTCAACCAGGCGTGGCGTCAAACCGCCACCGTCGTTGCCATCGCCCTTGCCCAGTGAGTCTGTGGTATCCAGCCCACACCGGATGGAATACCGTGCTGCATCTCGGCCCTCCACAAGGACTTGGGCGAGTTTAGCCCAGACCTCCTCCGGACATTGTGGCAGCACGTCCGCGACCGTGTCCCACAGGGTGTGGGTGTAGCGGCCCAAGAGGCATGCGGTATTGACAGAACGCAGTCCCAAACTCAGGGACGAGAACACTTTCTTCCCAAATTGTTCATACCTCTTGGATTCCCGATCGGGCAGAGCCGTCGGGAATGCGGTTTGGGAAGTGGAGGCCTGGATAACCAGGCTCTCGGGGGTGGGATGGGTGGACAAAAAGCAAGGGTCGCCCGGGGCCGGGCGGTAGCGTCTGGCCCCGTTCCTATCCACAGGCGGACCTGTGGCGGGCTTGGACCAAGTGCCCACAAGAACGTCACACAAGGCCTCATTAAACGGCAGCAGAGGCTCATTGGAGCTTGCCTGCGGTTTAAGGACCTCAGTGAGGAGGTTAGTGATCACGGCCGCGACGGGGAGCTCAAGGTTTAAGGCCTTGGCCGCCCTCGTCAACACTACACTGTAAGCAGCCCCCTCCTCCGTAGCCACGGTGGGAGGGGAGACAAATCCAGTGTCTGGCGAAGTGTCAATTCCACTGGCCTCCACAAGCTCATATGTCCAGTCCTGTTGAGACTGGCAGTCTTGTGCCAGAGGGTCCACAGACCCCTCCCAATCACCTTTGTCACCCATCTCCTGCAGAGCAGGGTCAGCAGACGGGGGCGTCACATGGAAAAAAAAAAATTCCAAAGGCCGTCGGAAGCGGCGCCCAGATGCGCCGTTCCGGCGCCAGATCCGGACCGAAGGGAGGATTGGGGACAGCGTCCACAGTGGGCGCCACCCGCAGGGCTGGCGCCGGTGAGGTCATGAGGTCGACCGGCGACGACCCGGATCCGGAAGCGGTTCCAGCGAGGGGCTGCGGCACCGGGACCGAAGTCGCCGCCGGGGCCGAAGCACACGCCGGCGTCGGAGCCGAAGCACCCGACCCGATAGGCCCTCCAGCCGGGGCCGCTGGGCCCGGAGGCGCTACGGGACCCGGCTGAGAAGGGAGGGACCTCATGGCCATGAGATACCGTTCGACCTCCTCTGGCAACGCGTCATGCCCAGGGACCCGAAGGTGTGGGGCAGGCGGCGACGCCTGCGACTCCGTCGGAGCCTCGTGGGTGGTGTCACCCGAACCCCCGGCCGCATCTTGCGAGCGTCGGGGTGGGTCAGAGGAACGATGACGTCTCTCTGACCTCTCATGCCTCTTACCCGAGGACTTGAATCCTGACGACCGATGTCCACTCCCGGAGCTGCGAGTACGCCGACCCCGCGACCGGTCCCTCGACCTCTTGTGGGACCAGGACCTGGAGCGGTGCGGGGCCGACTGCCGGAGCTCGAGTCGCTTGCGGGGCCGCTCCCGCCTAGCTTTAGACGTCAGGGCCCGGCAGTCGGAGCAGGTGCGGTCGTCGGACTCGAGGCCTAAACACTTCAGGGACCGGCGATGGGGGTCAGTAACCGACAGTCGGTCGCACTTGGAACAGGCTTTTAACCCGGGCATCCCTACCGGCACCGTCTGAGTCGAAGACTCGAGTAGAGAAATGATCAAAAAGTTTAGTCAAAAAATTACTAAGGGGTAGAGCTTCTCTAGATCTGCGCTAGCTGGCAAGGAAAAAAGAAGAACTGACGTCAGCGCGCATGGGCGGCGTCTAAGTACTTCGACGACGTCATTCCAGCGACGACGGACGCGGACGACGCCTGCCGGCGCGCAGGGGTATTGCTACGCAAAATTTTCCGGATCCAGTCTGACGCCTGGGGATATTCTAAGGTAAGGAATCTATCACTAACGTGTCTCTTTCAGATGCCTGCAACAGGAAACAGCCCAACATGCAACGCGGACACATCACATTTTGAAATGAAAACTCACCCTTTTTTTGCAATGTGCCTAGCTGTGGATTTTGGACCCTAGCTCTTCCAGTACTTAAGGAGGCTTAGCAAAGCTATACATTTTTGAAAACTAGACATCCAGGGTAAACCAGGATGGGGTGACTTGTGTGGCTTTCACCAGGATCGGTTAGCCAGAATCTCTTGCAAACCTCATACTTTGTAAAACACAAAACTATACATTTTCCTCACATTACTGTGATGGAAAGTTCTGGAATCTTAGTGAATCCACAAACTTTCACCCACCGAGCACTCTCCAAAGTCTCAAGATAAAAATGGGATCTCACTTGTGTGTGTAGGCCTAGTTCCTGCGACAGGGATTGGCCAAAAACCTACTGTGGAGACTTCAAAAGCATAGTTTACAAAACAGCCTTTTTTTGTGAGCGAGTCGCCTGCGTTTTTGATCCAGGGCTCGGCAGCCACCTAGGGAAACCTACTACTCCCAGACATTTCCAAAAACTAGACACCCAGAGGAGTTCTGGGAGGTGAGACTTGCGTGGATCCGCTAACGTTTTCCTACCCAGAATCCCCTGCAAACATCAAATTTAGCTGGTAAAAAAATCAAAATTTCTCACATTTCTGTGGGGGAAAGTTGTAGGATCACCGGTCTGACGCATAATTCCTACCACCCAGTGTTTTTAGAGCCTCCTGATAAAAATAGTACCTCACTTGTGTGGGTGGGCCAATTACCTGCGGCAGGGAAAAGCCACAAACCTAGTGTGAAGACATCTAAATGATCTATCACAAAACAACCTGGTTTTGCAAGGGGAGCACCTGTGTTTTTGGTCCCGTGTTTGGCAGACATCTAGAGAAACCTACAAAACCTACACAATTCTGAAATCTAGACACCAGGGGGTAGTCCAGGGATGTGTGGCTTGGGTGGATTCCCCCACATTTTCCTACCCAAAATCCCCTGCAAACCTCAAATTTAGCTAAAAATAAATAAATCAAATTGTTCTTACATTACTATATGAGATCATCATGCCGGCACAAATTTCCTATCACACAGCTTTCCCCTTAGTCTCCCAATAAAAATGATACCTCACTTATGTGGCTGTCCAATGCAGAATCGCCTAAAAGCGGATTAAAACAAATATATAGAGCTTAGAGTTTGCTGTGCTATTCCCTCAATCCCTACGTTTCTGGCCCTTCCCAGTCACAGGCCCTTTGCCCACCCACACAGGTGAGGTACCATTTTACTCAGGAGACTAAGGGGAACACTGAGTGGTAGAACATTTGTGCGGGTACCGCTATTCCAGGCAGACATGTGAGGAAAATGTGGTTTTTTTTAGCTAAATTTGAGGGTTGCAAGGGATTCGGGGAAGGAAAACATTGGGGGGATAGGGGCCATGCAAGTCACACCTCCCTGGACTGCCCTGGGTGTTTAGTTTTCAGAAATGTGTGGGTTTGGTAGGTTTTCCTAGATGGCCTCCGACACCGGGACCATAAACGCATGTGCTCCCCTAACAAAACCAGGTCAGTTTGTGATAATTTTGATGTCTCCACAATACGTTTTAGGCACATGCCTGTCGCAGGTGCTTGGCCCACCCACACAAGTGAGGTATCCTTTTTATCGGAAGACCTGGGGGAAAGCAGAGTGGTACAACATGTTTGCCAGCCCAGTGATCCCACAACTTTCCCACATAGAAATGTGGGAAACATTTAATTTTATTTCAGCTAAATTTTAGATTTGCAGGCGATTCCGGGTGGAAAACCGTTGGGGAATCCATGCAGGTCAAACCTCCCTGGACTCCCCCGGGTGTCTAGTTTTCAGAAATGTCTGGGATCAGTAGGTTTACCTCAATGGCCGCCAAGCCAGAGATAAAAAATGCAGACACCCTAACAAAACAAGGTCTTTTTGTAATCGATAATTTTAAAGTCTCCACAGCACATTTTGGGCTGTTTCCAATCTCAGGCACTAGGCCTACTCATCTAAACACAACGAGCCCATGGGTCCAGACTGAGTGGCAGAGTAGAAGGTGGATTTATGAAAAACAAGCTTAACGACGGGGGTATCCCTTATCAGGACGGTTCCCCTCACACACCATTGATGTCATGCTTCATCATAGGGGTGCCTCCTCGTGTCAGAACCTGGTTCTCACGCGGGCTACAACCATCAGGGGTTATTGCCCAGATATGCTATTGGTATGCCCATTCTAGGCAGCCCCTACGTACAAAAAAACAAGGCTGATCTGGGCATCTAGTGGGCTCTCTAGGGTTATTGCCCCCATCTGCCTTCCTTGGGGGGAAAGGGCAGAAAGGCTGTGGCATTTGGGGGTTATTGGCATGCCCATTCTGGGCCGCCCCATCCCTGGCTGCTTTCTGCCACCCGGGAGGGTGAAGATTAGGGGCTACTTTCCCCATATGCCAGTTTTTACGGGGGCGGGGAAGCAAAGGCCTTTACCCAAGGGGCAGCTCTCCCCCTTCCTGGTGCCTAGTGAGTGGATCCCTGCTTGGGGATCGTATTCCTGGAGCTCCGCAAGAGAAGGGTACCGTTTGAAAGGGGAGAGTCCCCCTTCCCTTCCTTGATATGGGGGAATTGGAGGAGGAATCTGTTTAGGCAATGGAGGAGGCGTAGGCGTCCTGGGCCTAGAAGGCGAGTAGGTCTGAGAATATTCAGAGTCCGAAGACCTAACCACTCTACTCTTTTTCTTCTGCGCAGGCCTTGACGATGTAGTTCTCGAGGCCGACCTCTTTGCAGCCGAGCGCCGCTGCGCCCATGGATTCTTGGATGCAGAGGACAGGCTGACCACTGAGGCCGAGGACACAGTCCTGGCCCTTGCCCTCCCCCTAGATGTCGATCTTTCACTCCTCGACAACGACCTCTTTTTCGACGTCGAACGTCTGTACGTCGATACATCCCTCGACGTCGACTAGTCTCCTCGATGTCGACTCTAACCTAGACATCGGACGGCAGTGTCGCCTCGACGGCGAGCGCCGGTGCCTCTCGGACCCATCTGGGCGTCCACTGTCTCGATGACGATGGAGTCCTTGACGTCGACCTCGTCAGAGGTCTCGACGTCGAACGACGACGACGCTTCGCCCCAGAGCCCTGGGACAACGGGGAGCCGATGGTGGTCATCCCTCTCGACGCCGACATCGAGGCTATCGACATCGACGGAGATCTGTGCCTTTTCCTGGCCCTATCTTGACTGGGGAGCCCCCCAGAGGCAGGAGCACGGGCAGAGGACGAAGTCCCTCCATGCCCAGACCAACCATGGTCCTAATGTCTCCTTACCTCCAGGCCTTGGAGACAAATTTTCTCCCTGTCCCCCAGGGTCCTCTTGGAGAAGGATCGGCAAATCTATTAGTCTTCAGGGACATGAGAGGATGGTAGACAGAAGATACACACTCGGAGCATCCGATTTAGCCTTCTTCCTGGAACACTCGGGGCACGTATCGAACAAAGCTGGCATATTCGGCAGGAGAGTGGCAAAACCTGGCCAAAAACCCCAGCAAAAGTAAGAAGCAGTCAGACATCGAGTGAAACACTCAAAATACTTGAAAAGTGCCAACAAATTGAAAAACACCCAAAAAGGGAGAGCTCACTGCTCCAGGGTCCTGCTAGCAGGAGCCAGAAAAAAGAACTGAAAGTAAAAGGACTTTGGCTGTGCATCCTGGGATGGCAGCCTATGGGGGCTTGTCTGTCCAACCCTTCCTCTCTATCATTTCAAGGATTTTGGTGAAGGGGAGTTTTCCCTGTGAGGAAAACTTGGTAAAATAGTGTTAAACCGGACATGGTGGGCTATCCTTTTCCCTGTTTAGATGAAGTGGTGGCCTTTGTAGCCTTGTATATGTTAAGCTGCATTATTTGTCTTAATTCTCTCTTAAGTGTCAATGCAGGACAGCAATGAGGACAGCTTAAGAGATTATTTTTGATTGCTCCAGGGTCCACGCACATGGGCGGGACTATTCACTAGATTATGACTATACACAGAGTTCCCTACTACAGAACTTGCTCAACTGAGTCCCAGATAGTATTGGAGTATCGGTCCAAGTGGCATGCAGTATTTACAGACCACAATGCTAAGTTGAAGGAAGAAAATATGCGCTTCCCAAGGTGATGCAGCTTCTTGCATTCCCTATCTGGGGGGGGAGCAGAATGGAATGCACCCTTGGAGGAAGAGGCTTGGATCAGCAAGCTCTCGAGTAAAGGGTGTTGGGTGAGGAAAACTTGGTCGCCTGTGTCGGAGCGATGGCCGCGGGCAATCGTCCTTTCCACAGGTATCCCTGTGATGGGCTTGGACCAGGTGCCCGAAGGATGTCAGTGAGGGCTTCACTGAAGGGCAATAACTGTTCAGTAGTGGATGCCATAGGTTGAAGCACCTCTGTCAGTGGGTTAGACCTGACCAACACTGAAAGGAGCTCAAGGACCAAGACCTCGGCCGCCTTTCTTACTACCACAGCGTAGGACGCTCCCTCCGCCATACCTACGGTAGGGGGAGAAACCATACCAAGGTCTGGAGAAAGGGCCAGACCACTGGGGTCACCTAGGTCCTATCTTCAGTCCGGCTCTTCCAGCTAATCGGCTAAAGGGTCCAACGACCCCTCCCAGTCCTCAACGCCACTTTCTGGGGGATAGGGAACACCAGGGGTGAACAGGGGAACAGAAGTTCTCTATGGCATTGAATTTGACGTCGACCGATGTTTGTGTGGCTCCTTCTCAGAGTGATGATGGGGAGTGCACAAACCAGGGGCACGATCTGCACTGACCAGGGGCACAATCAGCGGTGGTGGAGTTGTCACCGGGATCGATGCCGGGGAAGGTCGGTAAGATCAACCAGTGTCGGTCCGTATCCAGGCCTGGAACTGCAGGAGCTCGTTGGAGCCGCCGACATCGAACGCCCAGGACCCGCCCCTCCCCCCGAGAGGCTTCACGGGGCCTAAAGACGCGTCGGTCGAGTCAGGCTGCCCAAAGATACTATGGAGGGCATCGCAAAATGTGCGCAGAGTCATCCTTGATGGTGGCACTGGAGAGCCTTAGAGTGACGATGATCCGGGTCCAGCGTCGCATCAGCTGACAGGCAGTAAGAAGGCAAAGAGTGCCAGTACTTCTTCGCCTCCTTATGCTTCGACTTACCCGGAGATTTATAGTGCAAAGATGTGTGGGGACTCCGCTAGCTGCCCCTCCCGAACAAGACCGGTAGCGACTCGGAGCCGACCGCCGGGCCTCCAAGAGATTTTAGGACTGCTCCTGCAAAGACTTTGGATTCATGGCCAGGCAGTCGGAGCACGACTTCAGGTCATGGTCGGGCTCCAGACACAAAAGGAACACAAGGTGCGGGTCTGTCAGACATCAGCCTGTGGAAGGCCTCGCAAGGCTTGAACCCAATCAAACGGTGGGACATCCCTAGCACACCATGAGTCAGATTTGAAAAGACTGTTGACAAAATGTTGAAAAAGTTTAGTCAAGAAGTGACTAAAGGGGTAGCTCTCTCCAGATCTGCGCTAGGCTGCAGCGGAAAAACAAAGAACTGACGGCAGCGAGCAGGCGTGGCGTCTAAGTAGACACCGCAACATCATCCTGGCGACCACGAAGCCAACGACAGACGTGGATTCGACCGACGTCACCAGAACTCCAAGAGCAATACTGGCCTTCATTAGTTACTCGTTACTTAACCATCTGTTCACAGTTCATAGATTTAAATGCTCTGCATACACCTGCTATCTGGTGTGGAGTTTGGACCTTTGAACCTAGTTTTTCTCCGAAGAAGTTTGAGTCACAAGGTCTAAGGTGACTTCTACCTGTTCCAGAATGTGTCAGCAAAATGGTGCCCCCTCAGATTGTTTTTTGCTCATCGGAGAAGTAGGGTAAATGGAGGTCAGTGTGAAAAAGTGTGCTGTACATAATAAAGTAGCAGTAATTATATAGAAAATATACAGGAGAGCAGCTTGCTTCAAAGCAGGAGGGTGGGCACATGTTAATCTACAGCACAACACACTACAAACAGATGGTTGCAGTATAACACTTTCATCGTACCTAGCACGTCTGGATGCAGATACACACTCTGCATAAATTATAAAGCCATCTCTCTCCAAAACAGCAGCTAACTAACATATGATGCAGAAGTTTAAAAAAGCATCCATGTTACTGCTTGTCCAACTAGAGCTTATTGATGTACTAAAACATCTACAAAAGTAGTGCATTGTGTTGTACAACTGGTAGCTTTACTAATATATAGGTGAAAGAAAAAAATCTAAAAAGGCTACTGCGGCTCACTTATGATTTGATGCACTTTTGGCGGGTCAGGTAGTGCGCGCTTGGCTTCAGAATAGCAGACTTGAATACATTTAAATATCAACCTAGCAATGCCAGCATTGGAAGCCCTACACACTTGTGGAGTTTGGCGAAGGCTACAAAAAGATGATTGGAATTTCTGAATAGTGTAGTTCTGGATGTAAATTGCATGAGTGCTCTTAACATCCAATGTGTGAAGTGTCCTTTCAGCGATAGAGTGTGGAAAAAAACAAGACTTTCTATCATTTGTTCGAAGTGAAATGCTGAGACAACCTTCCGGCAAAAATGTAGGGTTAGGAGGAATAGGCAAAAGTTACTCATTTAATCCTAGTTCACTTCTACTGAATCCTCAAAGTTGTAAGCACTGAATAGTCCTGCTCTTGCACCAGGATCCCAGAGCACTTTTTAAAACTGTTCATATATGTTTAACAAATTTTGTACATAGTACTTTACATATATTTCTGCAGCCTAAAGAATGGCAAAAAAACTGGCAAATTACATTGAATTTCCGTTATACAAAGAAACCAATTACATAGACTGTCATTAATAAAGGAAATTACCATAGAAAGTGTCATATCCTAGTTCCTTGCTGGTCAGCCTGTGAGTGTGATGTAATAGAATGTTCATGAGACCATGGTTTGGATGAGTGGTCAGTTGGAATGAGTGGGGCCGGGCAGCAGGATGCTGTTCCCGGTGAGGCTTGTATCATCTTACCTGTAACTTAATAAATCAACATAACCTACTCTACTGGATGGATTACCTACACAGGCCTAACTGTTTACAAAAGAAAATATTTCACAAACACTATTTTAAAAGGAAAGTGAATGAGACATTGTTAGCCAATAGGCTGCCATTCAAAAGAAAGTAGAGAAAACTGGCACTGTGCCATTAACAGCACAGCACCCCCCTCTTTCCATAATGCCTCACAGGTGACCGTCATGTTAGTTCATTTTTTACGGAAATTAGGAATCCTAGGTAAAGTAATTGTTGAGAGGTGTAATAGTACTTGTCTGGGCAGGTAGGAGGGTTGCTTATGACTTAAATGAGGATTCATCAAGATAGTGCTTCCAATAGAATCAAGCTGGAAGAGATCCTTATCAATAGTCTTAAGCACATAAGTTATTTACCTTCAGTAACTTCTTACCTGGTAGAAACTAGATCTAGCCACAGATTCCTTAGCTTGGAATAGTTCCCACGCTTCAGACTGCATCTGGAAATTTTCCATTAACATAACCATTGTGGATAGGTGTTGTTGAATGGTTATACGTGGCGTCGGAAGTGACATGCGATAATGCTATATAGGTGCCACCCAGCATGCTTACTTCATTTTTTTTGCTACTTACCGCGCCAGGAGTGTGGGGCCACAAAGAAAACCGACCAATAGTGTGCGAAACTATGGCCTTGAAAAGGAAACAGCCTGCACCTAAAAATCTGTTTGCAGACCAAGGAGGAGAGATGGGTTGGTAAGGAGTCTGCGGCTAGATAGAGTCTCTAACAGATAAGGCATTACCGAAGGTAACTTGTTCATCTGACAGACTACTAGCCATACATTCCTTACCTTAGACTAGATAACCAAGTAATACCTCTCCAGAAGGGGGTCTGAGAAACTATTTTAGACTAGAAAGTCCTGCAGGACGGAACAGGCAAAGTGCCCATCCCAAAGAACCGGACTGTCCAGGCAGTAGTGTTTGGTGAACATGTGCAATAAAGCCCACGTTGTCAGCTGACAGATATCCAGGACAGGAATTCTGCATGCTAACTGAAAGAAAGTAGGATCTACTTTTATGGTTACACCCACTTTTAGTCTGGTGCTATGCTGTTTCTGACTTGTCTGACTGGGATACTACTAATCAGGAACCCAGTCTGTGCTTTCTCTACTAAATTGGTATGGTAAGTACTTAGGTACATAGCTTGGGTAACAAGGGTACTCCCAGTAATACTTTCAGGTCTAGAGGAGGGAGTGGCAAACCAGCAGCAAACTAGAAAACCTCTATATTGACCTATATTCATTTACAACTAGGCATTACTGCTCATTTACAATTTACAAAGGATGCAAACATAATACTGAAATCATTCACTTAGATTTGATGTTCAGTTTCTTCATTACTTTTATTTTATATCATTCTTATTTCATTTTTGTTTTTCTCATTTTTTAGTGACAATCTTTTCAAGATTATATTTTATACAGTGACATGAAGACATATATACAGATAAATGTAAAAATACAAAGTTAATACTTTTCTTATCCGGAACCCCAAAGCATTGTTTCTATCTTTCACACCATCAGTCATACATACTCAATCTCTCATACTCACTATCCTGACAAAACTATCATAACAAACACAGTGAAAAAGGCGAATACATATGTTGTGTCCTTTTGTAGACTCCTCAAGATATTAATTTAGTACTAGGGATAAATAGTCTTTTCGCACTATATTTCTTTCTTTCTCCAAAATTATAGTTGTGGTTTGTGTGAGGGTCTCTGGTGCGTACGGCCTACGTACGTTTCGGTGGTATCATTGCTTTACATCACCTTCCTCAGGGCCAACATGTAAACTGGACAACATACTATTAAAAACAGGGGGTTCACATTTGTCTGTGACTTGTTTTATATTTTCAGTATGGCCAAGCAGAAAATCTCCACTGGTTTCAAAAATAATGACAAAGGTGGCAGATTCGTTTTCCGGTTTGAGTCTGGATCCTGTGCAGACTGACTGTTTATTTAGCTATTTTGTTCACTTCAAGGGGCTTTTACCCAACTCGACGCTGGTAATTTGTGGTCCTGTGGACCTATGGAATCACGTCTTCCGAGGGGCGCCTCCGGCCGATGTCACTGCCACTGACTCAGTGGCAGTGACATCGGCCGGAGGCGCCCCTCGGAAGACGTGATTCCATAGGTCCACAGGACCACAAATTACCAGCGTCGAGTTGGGTAAAAGCCCCTTGAAGTGAACAAAATAGCTAAATAAACAGTCAGTCTGCACAGGATCCAGACTCAAACCGGAAAACGAATCTGCCACCTTTGTCATTATTTTTGAAACCAGTGGAGATTTTCTGCTTGGCCATACTGAAAATATAAAACAAGTCACAGACAAATGTGAACCCCCTGTTTTTAATAGTATGTTGTCCAGTTTACATGTTGGCCCTGAGGAAGGTGATGTAAAGCAATGATACCACCGAAACGTACGTAGGCCGTACGCACCAGAGACCCTCACACAAACCACAACTATAATTTTGGAGAAAGAAAGAAATATAGTGCGAAAAGACTATTTATCCCTAGTACTAAATTAATATCTTGAGGAGTCTACAAAAGGACACAACATATGTATTCGCCTTTTTCACTGTGTTTGTTATGATAGTTTTGTCAGGATAGTGAGTATGAGAGATTGAGTATGTATGACTGATGGTGTGAAAGATAGAAACAATGCTTTGGGGTTCCGGATAAGAAAAGTATTAACTTTATTTTTACATTTATCTGTATATATGTCTTCATGTCACTGTATAAAATATAATCTTGAAAAGATTGTCACTAAAAAATGAGAAAAACAAAAATGAAATAAGAATGATATAAAATAAAAGTAATGAAGAAACTGAACATCAAATCTAAGTGAATGATTTCAGTATTATGTTTGCATCCTTTGTAAATTGTAAATGAGCAGTAATGCCTAGTTGTAAATGAATATAGGTCAATATAGAGGTTTTCTAGTTTGCTGCAAGTACTTAGGTACATCCCAGATTGGAAACTGGTGTACCCTGATCGGTACCTAGTATATGGTACTAAGGTACCCAGGGCATAGGTACACCAGGGATCCCCTGTGGCTGAAGCATGCGTTGTGCCACCCATGGCGGGCCACTCAAACTAACTACAGGCCTACCATTGCAACCTGTGTAATCTGGAGCTAGCACCACTTATGAAAAATATAGGTTTCCCTATATCAAGGGTCACTGTACTTAAAACCTATAAGTCACCCCTAAACCAGGCCTTTCAATTCCGAAGGCAGGGTGCTCGGGTGCCCCAGAATAAGCAGGATACCCCTACAACCTTTGGCGTCCATTCTTCCGGGTTACAAGTACATTAGCCATTACGATACATAGAGAGTGGCCATGCGTCATTACGCGATGATCATCTCTAAACTGGTTGTAACGAACCCTGTCATGTTGGTATAAAACATGTTGGAATCATACCTCCACACCGTAAACCGCGGGGAGGTATGATTCCATGCACTGTAAAGCTCCCAGTGGGGCCCTCAGTACTCCTGGTACCATTCTGCGAGACCCAGACAGCACAACATGGCTGCTGCTGCTGACCAAAGGCACAATTCTGCCCACCTGCTGCTGAGCCAAGCTCGAGCAGGGGCAAGCAGAATAGGTACCCTGTCACGGAGAGGTAAGACCACCCCCAGACAAGGTTTCGTGTATTGGGGCCAGGTTGAAGCCCTTGCCAGCACCAATCAGTCTGCTTGAAGGGCACATTTGGTGCCATCCTTGCATAGTCAAATTCAAACCGTTGGCTACCGCTATGGTGCAAAACTGGACAAAGGACATGGGAGTATACTCCCCACTGTCAGACCCCTCCCCTGGGAGGGATCCCTGAATTGTCCCAATCCTTTCCTTAGGGTACTTAAGGGCTTACCCCAGGGAGGGTCCCTAGATTCGTTGTGGGACAAGATTCATTACAAGACACCACTTATACTTCGACCATCTGGGCACTCTGGACGTGGCTCTGGGCATCAAGGCCGCAACTAGAAAGACTCCTGTTGCTCCGGATCTTGTCGCCCTGCTCGTCTGCTGCAACATCCGTACCTGTGCTCCATACAGAAACCTTCCAAGGCCTGTGGGCATCCAAGACACTTCCCTGCATCTGCAGGCATGGAAACTAAGCTGACCGGTCTGCTGATCCTAGGCTTCCACGAACTCCGAAAGGCTCAGCAACACAAGTGGTGGTTCTTCACATCCCTCGAGGGCTGCCCGGTCCTTGCACCAAGTTTGAGGCCAGTATGCCTTGTTGGAGCGCAGGAACCGAACTCCTGTGCATCTTGTCGACTTGGTGTTGCAGTGGCTTGTTGGCTTCCTTCCACCTAGATCTTCGGGCTCCAAGTAGCCCCAACCATCTCCTGTGACCAAGATCTTTGTTCTCACCGCATCACTTGCGTCGTGAGCTTGCATCTTTGGTGAGTTGCTCGAGGTACTCTTGCAACTCCAGTGCCTTCGACCTGTGGGTCATCTTTGACTTATACATGCTCCCCTGATTGCTCTGGGACTGTCTTGACTCCGCTGCTTGTGGCGAGTCACCTGGACCTTGCTGGTCCAGATACTGTACCTTCTTCACTTTATTTTATTATTTTATTTATAAAGTTTTATATAGCGCAAACTTGATCCCGAAGGATATCAGAGCGCTTTACAATTTGAGGCAATTAAATAAAATACATGCATCACACACATACAAAATACAAACAATTACATTAATACAAAATCAAAATTTCTAACATCTATATTTCTGCGAACGACATCAACACTTCGATATTTTTTACATCTATGTCTTTGCAAATGATATTAAACACTTCGACATTTCGTGCTGATATTGTTTTCGTAAAAGGCTTCTTATGTTGACAATCCCAAGGTCTCTTACGGTGTGTTACAGTAGTTGAGACAGGGCAATTAATTAACTTCCCACCCCACTCCCCCACAAACCCACACCCAGTGTAGAAAGCTAACCCACATAAACAGTAACAAACTGGCACCGTGCCTTTAAGGTAGCCATCACCCCTAGCTCCCATCATGCCTCAGGGTGACAGTTAGGTCAGCTGATCTCTGCGGATAACCGCAGACCATTTTAGAAACCGATGTATCATGTTCACTTGCCAGGGGAGGCGGGTGGGTTGCTTATGACTTTGATGAGGATACCCTTGGAAGAGAAGAAATGCGTTACTTACCTGTAACTGCAGTTATCCAGTATTAGTGTCTTTCATAGATTCACATGCCTGAATTATTCCCCGTCGTCGAGACGGGAGTCTCCGGTATATAAAAAAGTAATGTCCTAGAGACATACATAGAAAAGAATAGGCCTAAGGATCCCACCTTAGTGTCCTATCCACGTCCTTTTGTAAAAAGGACCAAAATAGAGTAGGCCCAAGGGTCCCACCTTAGTGGCCTATCTGTGTCCTTTTGTAAAAAGGACCAAAGTAAAGAAGCCAACCAATCAGCTACTACCTCCTTCTAGAACCTTCCTGTTAGGAGCCTAGGTCTCTCAGATTTTCGTACGCACCAAGCTAGGTAGGCGTAAACTTGTTAGAGAGATAGGCGAGTCCTTCCAGGGGAGGCGGGAGGGTGCATGTGAATCTATGAAAGACACTAATACTGGATAACTGCAGTTACAGGTAAGTAACGCATTTCCTATCCAGTATTTGGGTGTCTTTCATAGATTCACATGCCTGAATCAGAGTAGCAAGCAATATATTATGCACATTTTTGATGGATCATATATGAGTCTGTAGATAATACATATCACGCGACTGCAAACCACCAAAATGCATTGTCACGTAAATTAGTAAAAGAATGTGCATACCAGTAAAGGATGGAGGGATGTCGGAAGGCTCACCTCACTGGAATAGATGGCGAAGCACTGCTCGGCCCACTGCTGCATCCTTCATCAGCTCAGTATCCAGGCAATAGTGCCTGGTGAAGGTATGCGGGGACTTCCAGGTCGCCGCTCTGCAGATGTCCAATATCGGCACTCCAGCAAACAGTGCCGCAGACATGGACATGGCTCTTGTCGAATGAGCTTTGACTCTTGAGTCCAAAGGTCGTCCGGCCTTGTCATGGCAAAAGGTGATCGCCGAGGAAATCCACCTTGAAATGCTTTGTTTTGATAAGGGCATGCCTTTCCGTGGTCTACTAAAGGCAATAAAGAGTTGAGATGATTTTCGGAAGTGTTTTGTCTTGTCAATGAATGTTGAGTTTTCTCGGCTACAGTGGTAGGATTTGGAAAGAATGACCTGAGTACCACTGGTTCATTGAGGTGGAAGTCCGAGGGGACTTTCGGAATAAACCGAGGATTAGTTCGTAAGATGACTCTGTCCTCCCTGAACTGCATAAAAGGATCTTGAATTGAGAGAGCTGCAACTCACTGACCCTTCTGGCAGAAGTCAAAGCCAGGAGGAGGGCCGTTTTCCATGAGATAAATTTGATGTCTGCCCTATGGATGGGTTCAAAGGGGTGCTTCATTAATTGGTGAAGGACCACATTGATGTGCCACGACGGAGGGATCGGTCTTGGTCGTGGGAAGGACCTGAAGAGACCTTTAAGGAACTGCTTTATAAGTCTGTTTGCCCACAGGGATGGACCCTTAGAAGTCCTGGTGAATCTCGAGATCACCGCCAGATGCACTTTGATCGATGCGTGTGCAAGGCCAGATTGCGCCAGATGTAGTAAGTATGGCAGCAGCTGCTGTGGAGTGATGTGGAAGGGGTGCAAGCCTTCGGCCACACACCAAGAGCAAAACCGCTTCCATTTTTGTGAGTAAGTTTTATTAGTGCTGTCCGCTCTAGCCTTTGCAAGGACGTCTCTGCACTCCTGCGGGATGTTTAGGTGGCTGAATTCCCGGTATTCAGGAGCCAAGCTGACAATTTTAGAGAGCTCAGATTCGGGTGATGTACCTGTCCTTGTGTCCTTGGGACATTGTGAGCAGAGCTGGATATTGACGCAGGCGAAAAGGTGGCTGGGCAGAGAGGCGGTGAAGGTCCGTGAACCAGTGCTGCCTCGGCCAGAATGGAGCGATCAGAATGAGAGTGCAGGGCTCCGACTTCATCTTCCTGAGAACCCTGGGTATCAGTGGAAATGGCGGAAAGGCGTACGCAAAGACGTTGCGCCATGCGATGGAAAATGCATTTCCGCGGGTTCCTGAGTGGTGATGCCTGCTTGCGAAGCTTGGGCATTTGGCGTTCTCTCTCGTGGCAAAGAGGTCTATTCGCGGAGTTCCCCATTCCGCGAAGATGTGTTCCAGCACTTCCATATCTAGCTCCCATTCGTGGGATGGAGACCCCTCTCTGCTCAGAGCGTCCGCCAAGACATTGTCCTTGCCCGGGACGTACTCCACTTTCAGCATTATCCCATGTTCCAGAAGCCAGTTCCAGACTCTTAGCGATTCTAGAGATAGTGAGAGCGATCGCGTCCCCCCTGCTTGTTCAGGTAGTGCATCGTCGTGGTGTTGTCTGTCCTGACGAGCACTGGGGAGTTTCGAATGCGTGGTAGGAAAGCTTGTAGAGCTAGGAAGACCTAACTCCAATAGGTTGATGTGGAGCTGGGTTTCCTGGTTTGTCCACTTGCCATTGATCTGGAGTTCTTGGAGGACCGCTCCCCAGCCTTCTAGGGATGCGTCAGTTGTTATCACATGTAGCTCTGCGGGAAGCAGGAACGGCAATCCCTGTGACAGGTGTTTGAGCGATCTCCACCACTGTAAGTGGTTGACCATAGTTCGAGTGACTCGTATGCGGTCCTCGAATGATCCTGTACTTTGTGTCCATTGGTTCGTCAACTCCTCCTGGAGTGGGCGCATCTTGAGGCGGCAGTGGGGAATGAGCATGATACATGAGGACATCATGCCGAGGAGGGACTTGAAGGTGCGGACCGGTAAAGTCTTCCTTGATGCCACTGACGTGGCCAGGGAGATGAGTTTGACTTTTCTTTCCTGAGAGGGGAAAGCCTTGACGCGTTCTGTGTCTAGAGTCGCCCCAAGAAATGTAATGACCTTGTTGGGTTCCAGTGCCGACTTCTCGTGGTTGAGGGTCAAACCTAGACGTTGGAAAATATCCTGACAGGCGCTGGAGGATTTGGCTGTGCCGGTCGCAGATGGTGCCTTTACCAGCCAGTCGTCCAGGTATGGGAAGACCTGGTGTCCTTGTTGACGAAGGAAGGCTGCCACAGGGGAGATGCATTTGGTAAATATCCGTGGAGCGGATTTGAGGCCAAACGGGAGGACACAAAATTGGTAGTGCTGCCCCGCTACAGCAAACCTGAGGTATTTCCTGTGCCCTTTGAGGATAGGAATATGGTAGTAAGCGTCCCGCAGGTCTAAGGACGTCATGTAGTTCCCTTCCTCCAGTAATCCCAGGATTTCCTGGAGTGTTACCATACGGAACGATTGTTTCTTTAGGAACACGTTGAGTGCCCTGAGGTCGAGGATTGGTCTCCACTTTTTCCCTTTCTTGTGGATCAGGAAGAAGTGGGAGTAGAAACCTTTTCCTTTGTGGGTTGGTGGAACTCTATCGCTCCCTTCTGTAGCATGGAAGAGATTTCCTGAAGAAGCAATCTCAGGTGCCTGTGGGACCGTTTGCGAGGTGGTGCCGTCGGGGGAATCGTGACAAATTCTAGAGAATGTCCAAATTGAATGAGCTGCAGCACCCACCGATCTGTTATCAATTTCCAATTGTCTAGGAAGTGTGTGAGTTTCCCTCCAACTTCTAAAAAGTTCAATGGTGGATGGACTGGCCATTGACAGTCATTAGCGGTTGCCAGCGGGTTTTTTCTGGTTCTTCCCCCTGTAGTTCGACTTGCCGTAGGAAGTCTGACGCCCTTGCTGCTGTTGTCGCGGTTGGTATTGCGTTCTGTTCTGGTTGTATGTATAGGAGGACCTTGTGAGAAGTTGGCCTGATATGCAGTGCTCACTATTCTAGTGATCACTATGTATCAGTCCAAACAACCCTTATTGATGATTGGTTGTAAGTCAACCTTATAGACCAGCTATCCTAGTAGCATGGATACGAGCAGTCTAAGGCTAAGACTCTAGAGGGCGTGTTAAGCCAGCTGTTTTACCATCACATTACCCCTTGAACACCAAGTGAAAGGACACCACACAAGTTATGAAAATAAACAGATATTTATTTATAACAAGACTACCCTGAACTCTTTATGAGTCAGGGAGCTAAGCACACAACAAAACTCTTAAGAAAATACTTTAAGTCGCACAATTTACACAGATGCCCTAGGGGCACGAAAAACCATATACACAGTAAGTGGAATGCGAACTTGCTAGCAGGTAAGTAATACTTTTCTAGACTCAGGAATCGCTAGGCCTACAATTCTAAACACTGGGATTAGATGCAGGAGGCCTGTGGACGTCGTGTGCAGAGTGGGAACTCTCACGCGTAAGGCGGGAAAAAGTCTATGGAGGCTAGCAGTTGCAAAGTTACTGTTCTCGGGCGAACCCGACTAGGTGGATCAAAAACGGGAGTGGATCCGAACACTTAGGGTGTTGGACTATGCTGGAGCACCGGAGTACTCAGGTTACCTAGCCTAGGGGCTGCGGCTGCATAGGGTTGAAGTTGCGTCGGAAACCCTCGTTGAAGATCCAGGAGCCTGAAGAAAGAGTTGCTGGCAGGCGGCCAGTGAAGAAAGTTCGGAGTGATCCAAGCCTGGATCAGGGAAGAAGAAACCTGTAAGCAGAGGGGACCAAGTTCTGAATCACTAGCCAGTGATTTGAGTGGGAACCAGGATGGCACCGGACGAAGTCACCTCAGCCAGGTGAGTGGGCGCTGCTGGGCTCTGCAGTCTCTCGGACCAGGAGGCGTTGTCGGCGACCAGGATGGAGGTGCGAGCTGTTCCACGAAGGTACTTGCTGTCGACGTCGCTGGACCCAGGATTGGGCAACAAGTCTTGGCAAATGCAAGGCCCACGCGGTGGACCTAAAATGGCGTCTTGAGTGGACCAGGAGGGTCCAGGGTGCTCCTCTTGGAGGGGAGCAAGGGCTAGTCTGGAGCAACCAGACCAGCAGTGGATGTCGTCGTGGAGAGTCGTGAGAGGGCCACTAGCCAACGGGCAAGTGACCTGGACAACGCGGTGAGCAGCAAAAAGCAGAAGGGCCCCACGCAGATCTCGTGGATGCAGAGGGGCTGAACTTCGGTGCTGGAGCTGCTCAGGGTCGGGGCTTCTCTTACCCCAAAGCACTCAGTCGAGGGTCACTCGGGAGTCGTGCTGGACAAGCGTCGTGCAGTTCTGAAGATGGCCGGTCCCTCGAGGTCTCGTCACACCCACGGATCACAGCTGGGCTGATGATGTAGGTTGAGGTCAGAGGTGCCAGGGAAGCCGGTTCTCGTCGTGCTGGAGCAGTCTTGATCCGAAGGAGAGACTGGCAACAAACCGCGATGCTTGGTTGGTGCCTGCTGCTGCAGGGTGACTACTCCTTAGTCACAAGGGAGAATCTTGGGAAGAAGTCTTGAGTTCCTTTCGTGGAAAGTAGTTTCAGGATTCAAAGATGATCTGATTTGGAAGGGGGCCAGTTCCTACCTTTATCCTGCAAAAAGGGGCTGGCACGCGACTAAGTCCTGCCCTATGGGTGGGACTAGGAGGGGGGTGGTTACACCCCTCTCCTTTGGCGGGCTTTCCCCAGGTCAGGGGCTGGAGTGCCCCTGGAACTGGTTCCAGCCGGCCTATGCACAGTGAGCACCGGGGTGCCACTTGCAGTCACCTTCCTCTAAAGCCCTGCCTACCTAGAATACACAAAATCCTGTCTGGGACGGTGCTGGCACCGCCCCTGGCAGGAAACCCTTTGTCCTTGCCTCCTGGGCTGGGAGGACTCCCAGCAGCAGGAGGGCAGACTTGTGTCTCGGTGGCAGCATCCATTATGTGGAGCTAAGGCTCTGTTTGACTTTAACCGGGGTTACAGGCTACATACATGTCGTGTCCCTCTAGAAGGGTTGGAATGCTAACCCCGTCACCAGAATTGGCGAGGGGTTAGTATTCCAATTCGTATGACACCTTACTCGACATGTTTTGATAAAGCGATACCAGATTTGGCATATAACCGCGAGGATTATAATGCACTTAAGAGTATATGGTATGCGATATCATGGAAACGGCTAAGGGATGGATCCCGAAAGCCGCAGACAGGCTCAGCTCATGCCAGAGCACCATCTCACACGATTCCAAGCACTCTGCCTTCAGGATTGTTAAGGCCTGCCATAGGAGTGGCTGATAGGAGATCTGTGTGTCCATTTAGGTTTAGATATAGGAATACTATATCTACAGCAGAGGGTGGGTACACCACTCTGCCCCAGCTGTCAAGCAGCCAGTTGTGTCTGATTTAGTTAGTCAGCCCAGGGGTGGCATAATACATGCTGCAGCCCCTGGGAGACTTCTGGGTGCACCTCAGCCCTGGGTACAGGGACTTGAGAGGGCCCAGTGCCAATTCAGTACCTGGGTACAATTTGGAGTAGAGAGAACAGCTAGGCTGTGGGTCTGATTAGCAGGCCCACAGCCAGGGAAAGTCGTAAACCAGTGAAGCAAAAAGCAAAAATCTGGGTGATCATAGGATTGCAGACCCTACTCTCCTAAAGACCTGTTCTGGTAAGTGCCTCTATAAGAAGATTATCCTCTACTTTTGTTTCCACGAAAGGACTGGTTCCGGAATTGCAGTGTTCCAAGGGCTTTGGCTGTGTCCTTTTTGATAGTAGCTAAGGCCTCATCAATCTTTTCACCGAAGAGATGCTGGCCGTCGTAGGGCATATCAAGAATCTTCGTTTGCACCTCCTGGCGGAAAGAGGTGGCTTTGAGCCAGCCTTGTCTTCTGAGTACAGCAGCACCTGCCAGTTGCCTGAAACCGGTCATGGCGACATCCATTGCGCAGTCAATGAGCTCGGAGGCAGATGTCTGGCCTTCCAAGAGAAGCGAATGAGCCTCCTCTTTTAAATCCTCTGGCAGGTTAGATAGGTAAGGTGCAATATCTGCCCAGAGTTGCCGATTGTAGCGGCCCAGAAGTGCTATTGAATTTGCCACCTTCACTGTCATGGCCGACATGGTGGAGAAACGCTTGCCAATAGTATCCAGTTTTCTGCCTTCTTTGTCAGGTGGTGTTGGCAGAGGCGATGCTGGGTTACGTGAGTTTTTCTGTGCCGCTTGGGTTACCACAGAATCTGCCTTGGGGTGACCTGTGAGGCATGCTGGCGCCGATGAAGTCGCCTTGTATTTTTTATCAAGCCTGGGTACTACTACTGGGATTGAAGCTGGTGTTTGCATCAGTAGTTTCCCTTGCTTCCATATAAAGTCAATGATGGGAATTGACCTGGTTATCTTTTTAGTTGGTTCCTTGAAGTCGTACAGGAAGCACTCGGTTTCCTGAGATTCCATAGCCATATGGAATCGTTTGGCTGCACGCTCTACAAGGTTATGGAATCCACCGATGTCTGCGGGTGGTGATTCTGAGGACTGTGGTTCCGGGGAGGCTGGAGAAGGAGCGGTATAGTCTTGATCTGCATCTGGGTCAGACTCGTCTTCACGGACCTCGCCCTCTTCCTGGTCTCTTTGTTCGTCAGACGAGTGAATTTCTTGCACTGGCTCTTGTTCCCTACTAAGCACCAGAGGTGGCGGCTTGTGTCGGGTCAATGGAGTGGGTGCGTGTACAGCTGTAGGTGCGGCGGAGTGGGTTTCTCCGGAAACCGCTGTTTATAGTCCTGTATTAAGAATTGCAGGTCCGATACTATGGCCGCTGGTAGGCACACCATCTGTGTAACCTGTGTGCGGACTTGAGCGTGGACTGTATGTTCCACTTCTTCCATTTCCTCATCAGTGCTTTGGCACTTGACCGCAAGGTCTGATGGGCTTGTGGGTACAACTCCTCCTCCGACTCCTCACCTTGAAGTAGGTAGGTTGGAGGCAACTTTTGCACCCTACTAGGTGACGTCCGGTCTGGCGTAATTGGTTTCCTCGAGCTTTTAATGCCCATATGGACTGCCTGTGGCGGCAAGGTATCCATGGCTTGGGATAGTAACGCAGACTCTTTCCATTTCCCTGTTGGCGGTGCCACATGCGGCGCTGATGACGACGATGCATTTCCAGCACTACCTTCGTCGACGGTAATTTTCCCGTTGTCGACGGTGCCCCCGCCGACTGTGCCCCCGTCGACGGTATTCTTGTCGACGTGTCTTTCGTCGACGGGATGGTCGTCGTCGACGGTGCAATCGCCGGCGACTTTGACTTGGTCGTCGTCGACTTCGTCGTCGACGGTGAAAGTGGAATCGTCGATGACACTGGCATACTCGCCGTCGATGAAGGCGTCGTCTTCGTCGTCGATGAGGCCGACGATGCTGTCGTCGTCGACACTGTCGTTGTCGACGTTGAAGCAGTTTTTCGCGCTGAAGAGATCATCTACGCTGTCGTCGTCTAGGTCAGCGGTAGCTTCCTGGAGACAGGAAGATCCTTGTCAGACACTGAGGTTTTGCCCTCTGAGGACTTCTTGAGAGTCTTCTTAGGAGGGGTGTCTGAGGGGCTAGGGGAAGTAACCCTTGGCCTCTTCAAGGAAAATTGCGAGGCACCAGATACACTCTCACCGTCTTCTGACACCAGGTCGTCCGTCCTCTTCTTCAGCCTGTCCAGCCAGAGCAGAAGGCGCCCTTCTCTGTCTTTCAGGGTTTTATTTCACAAGGTCCTACATATTTTACAGTCCTTGGGTAGATGGTGAGGGTAGAGGCAATATAAGCAGGTTTCGTGCTTGTCCTCTACATGGAGCCTTTTCTTTCCACACGAGGAACAGGCTCTGAAGAGACCCTTTTTCTGTGAATCAGCCATAAAGTATGAATTTTTGGTAAAATCGTTTTTTGAAGAAAAATCCTGAGGAGAACTCAGGTGGAGACTCCCCGTGCGGTAGAAAATCTGAGAGACCTAGGCTCCTAACAGGAAGGTTCTAGAAGGAGGTAGTAGCTGATTGGTTGGCTTCTTTACTTTGGTCCTTTTTACAAAAGGACACAGATAGGCCACTAAGGTGGGACCCTTGGGCCTACTCTATTTTGGTCCTTTTTACAAAAGGCCGTGGATAGGACACTAAGGTGGGATCCTTAGGCCTATTCTTTTCTATGTATGTCTCTAGGACATTACTTTTTTATATACCGGAGGCTTCCGTCTCGACGACGGGGAATGATTCAGGCATGCGAATCTATGAAAGACACCCAAATACTGGATAACTAGGATTACAGGTAAGTAACTAATCCTTCTCTTCCAGGGGATCCTCATCAAAAATCATCAGCACATGAACAGAATAGCAAGCCCATCCCCTCATCCTGGGGGCAAGTAAACAGAGAACTATTCAGACATAGGAAACCGCCATTAGGCGAACACAGACTCCAAAAAATCAACATTGGAACAGATTCCTCAAGGAAGCCTGGCCCACTTGGTTACTGCTCTGGAATCTAAATCCATGCAGGAATGCCTGGTAAATGTATGGACCGATTTCCAAGTTGCCGCTTTGCAAATCTCGGCCATCAGTACATTGTGTAGGAACCCAACCGTTGCCGCTTTGCCCCTAGTCAAGTGAGCCTTAGGAGAAGCGAACAAAGGTTTATTTGCCAACTGGTAAGATAACCTTATACAAGACACTATCCATCTGGAGATGGTTAGTTTAGAAGCTGGTAAGCCCGTTCTAACAGAGCCATAGTTCACAAACAATTGGTCAGACTTTCTCATGGATTTTGAGTCTTCCAAATAAAACTGGAGAACCCTCTTGAGGTCCAGCGAATGCAGAGACCTTTCCGCTGGTGTCGTTGGATTGGGAAAGAAAAAGGACAGAGATCTAGTCTGATTTACATGGACCTCCGACACAACCTTGGGTAGAAAGGAAGGGTGGGTTTGAATAACCACCCTATTATGGTGGAATACGGTATAGGGCTCTTTGGAAGACCGCGCTTGAATTTCACTTACTCTGCGCGCATAAGTGATTGCTACCAGAAAAACCACCTTCCACGAAAGGTGTTGCAATGTTGCTTTATGGATGGGTTCAAAAGGAGGGCCCATCAACTTGGACAATACAAGGTTCAACTCCCAAAGAGAAGAAGGAGGTCGAACAGTGGGGTAAACCCCTGTAGGAAGTCCTTAACCACCTGTAGCTGAAAAAAGTAAGGTCGGTTAGAAGATTAACGATATGTCATAATGGCTGCCAAATGTACCTTTATGGAGGAGTATTTCAACCCAGACTTGGCCAAATAGACTAAGTATGGCAAGATTGTGAGAAGTTGGCCTGATATATGATGTTCACTAGTTCTAGTGACCACCTTGTATCAGTCCAAACAACCCTTATGGTGATTGGTTGTAAGTCAACCTTATAGACCCAGCTATCCCTAATGGTAGCATGGACAAAGCAGTCTTAGGCTAAACTCTTTTGGCATGTGAAGCCAGCTGTTTTACCACAATATAACCCCTTGAATACCAGATGAAAGGACACCACACAGGTTGTTATGAAAATAAACAGTATATTTATTAATAACAACACCTCTGAACTCTTTAGGAGGTCAGAGGGCTAAGCACATGACAATCTCTTACGAAAAATACTTTAAGTTGAACAAAATTACAATGGTGCCCTAGGGGCACGACAAACCATATACTAAGTAAGTGGAATGTGAAAGTCGATAAAAGGAATGGAGCTGTCCAGAGGCTGTAGGATCGATGGGACCACGCTACACTAACTTCAGGTAAGTAATAGGAGGCCCACGGAACACGTGTGCAGAGTGTGAACTCACACGCGAGATGCGTAACAACGTCTATGGACAGTACAGTTCAAGTTTTAAGGGGAGTACGGACAACCCTGACTAGTTAGGACAACAACGACTGTGGAACTGGACACTAGGACAGTTAAGACTACCCTTGAACACCAAAATGCTCTTGTTACCTCACCCACGGGCTGTGGGTGCATAGGTGCCAAACCAAAGTGTGTCGGGTTCTCGCGTTGAAGTCAATGGAGCCTGAAAGAAAAGATGCTGCAGGCGACCAGGAGGAAGATGTCCGGTGCGATCCAAGGGTGGATCAGTGAAGAAGAAGACCTGAAAGCAGAGGGGACAATGTTCACAGTCACTAGCCAGTGACTGGAGTGGAACCAGGAAGGAACCAGATGTCGACGTCGCGATCAGGTGAAGAGTGGACGCTTGACTCTGCAGCCACGTGAACCAGGAGGTGTCTTCGACTACCAGGATGGAGGCACGAGCTGTCCCACGCAGGCTCTCGCTGTCGGCGGTGTTGGATCCGGAATCGGTGTCAACAGGCCTTGGCAAAGGCAACCCACGCGGTGAGTGGCGAAAGCGTCTTGTGCAGACTAGGAGAGTCCAGGGTGCCCCTCTTTTGGAAGGGCGCAAGGGCCAGTCTGGAGCAACCAGACCAGCAGTGAAGATTCAAAGGTTCGTCGTCTAGGAGACCACTAGCCAGCCGGCAAGTGACCAGACAACGCGTCGAGCAGCAAACAAGCAGAAGGGCCCCACGCAGATCTCGTGGATGCTGGAGGGCTGATCTTCAGTGCAGGGGCTGCTCGGGCTGGGGCTTCTCAGTCCCCAAAGCACTTGGTCGAGTTTACCTCGGGAGTCGTGCTGGAAGCGAAGTGCAGGTTCGTTCAAGATGGCCGGTCCCACGTGTCTCGTCGCACCCACGGGTCTCAGCTTTGCTGCAGATGTGAGTTGAGGTCGGAGAGGTCTGGGAATCCGGGTTTTGTCGGGCTCTGAAGTCTGGATCCTCGAGGGAAGACGACAAAGTGAAGCCGCTGGACGCTTGATGGTGCCTGCAGTTGCAGGGTGGACACTCCTTGTCCACAAGGGAGATTCTTCAGTCTTCTGTGGAGCAGACGTCAAAGGCCAGAGTTTCTTCTTGTTGAATAGTTCAGGATAATCTAATTTGGATGGGGACCAGCTCCTACCTTTATTCTCCTAAAGGGGGCTGCACTACTGACTAGGTCCCTCCCCTGGATGGGACCAGGAAGGGGGGTGGCTACACCCCCTATCCTTTGTCCGATTTCCCGCCAGAGCTGGGGCAGGGATGCCCCAGCAACTGGTTTGAACCGGTGTATGCACAGGGCACCTTGTGTGCCCCAGGCATATGTCATTCCTTTCAGGCCTATCCTCCCCAATACACAAAATCCTGTCTGGGGTGGTGCTAGCACCTCCCAAGGCAGGAAACCCTTTGTCCAAGCCATCCTCGCTGGAAGGACTCCCAGCAGCAGGAGGTCAGACTTGTGTCTGTGGTGGCAGCATCCATTTTGTGATGCTGAGGCTCGAGTTAACTTTAACCGGGGTTCACAGTTACATACATGTCGTGTCCCTCTAGAAGGGTGGAATGCTACCCCCGTCGCCAGAATTGGCGAGGGGGTAGTATTCCAAATCCTATGACACCTTACTCGACATGTTTTGATAATGTTATACCAGAGTTAGCATTTAACCGCGAGGTTGATAATGCACTTAAGAGTATATGGTATAGCGTTATCATGGAACAGCTATTAGGACTTGGTTCCGCAAGCTGCAAACGGGCTCAGCTCATGCCAGAGCACCATCTCACATAATTCCAAGCACTCTGCCTTCAGGATTGTTAAGGCCTGCCATAGGAGTGACTGATAGGAGGATATGTGTCCATTTTAGGGTTAGATATAGGTATACTATATCTATAGCAAAGGGTGATTACACCACCTTGCCCCAGCTGTCGTGCAGCCAGTTGTGTCAGTTTTAGATGGCCAGCCAGGGGTGGCATAATACATGCTTCAGCCCCTGGTAGGCCCTGGGTACACCTATGCCCTGGGTACAGGGACTGATAAGGTGGCCCAGTACCAATTGGTAAATGCACCTAAAGTACATGGTTGTCAATTTAGAGAGAGAACAGCTAGGCTGTGGGTCTGATTAGCAGGTCCACAGCCAGGGAAAGTCGTATACCAGTGAAGCAAAAAGCAAAATTCTGGGGTGACCATAGGATTGCAGACCCCACTCTCCTACAAAGATGACTTCTTGCCCGTTAACTGGACTCCGTACACAACACAAGTAAAACCTCTTCCACTTTAGATAGTACGAGGTTCTTGTGGAAGGTCTCGTTAGCTCCCATAAAATGTCCATGCAGTCTGGTGGAAGATTTAGATGTCCATACTGAAAGACATCAGGAGCCATGCTGTCAAGCTGAGCAAGGGAAGGCTGGGGTGAAAGACCTCCCCCCCCCCCCCCCCCCCAACCCCACATTTTGGTAAGAAGGTCCAGCCTGCATGTAAGCCTCAGATGCGGGCGAACTAACAGCTGCAACAGATCCGGAATCCACCATTGGCGAGGCCAGTCTGGTGCTATTAGGAACATCTTCATTCTGGATCGCAGAAGTTTTGCCACTACCTTCGGAAAGAGAGGGAGGGGTGGAAAGGCGTATGCAAACGTCCCTGACCACTTTATCAAAAGTACATTCCCCCTCGTTCCTGGTTGGTAAAACCTAGATGCAAAGGCATGGCATTTTTGGTTTTCTGGCATTTTTGGATTTCTTCATCTGCGAAGAGGTCGATGCAGGGATGACCCCCTGCTGAAAAATGTCTGCCACCACGTCGTCGTTGAGCACCCAGTCTTCTTGCTCTTGGAAGTGACGACTGAGGGAGTCTGCTCGAACATTCTGCTCTCCTGGCAGATGGACTGCCGTGATAGATAGGTTCCTGGCCAACAGCCAGTGCCAAATCGCTTGGGCTTCGAGAGACAGAGGACAAGAGCCTGTTCCCCCCTTGCTTGTTTAAATAGTACATGGTGGCTGTGTTGACCAATATGGATTCTGACTGTATGAAAGGTTGAAAAGCCTTGAGAGCCAAGTGAACGGCCCGCAGTTTCAGCATGTTGATATGATAAGTTTGCTCGTTGGGGGTTCATCTGCTTCTTGTCTACAGATGACCTAGATGTGCTCCCCAACCCTGAAGGGAAGCGTCCGTAATCAGGGATTGCACTGGCAGAGGTTGGTGAAAACGAACTCCCACCAGGAGATTCTGTGGTTGCATCCACTAGAGGATGGACTTCTTCGCAATGGGGGATAGCAGAATCTGGTTGTTCCATTGACCAGAGGACTGATTCCATTGATCTTCTAGGTCTTGTTGAAGTGGCCTCATTCTCAACCTGGTATTGGGTAGGAGGAAGATGCAGGAGGCCATTGAGCCCAGCAGAGAAGCCACTTGTCTTACTGATGGCTGAGGAGTTTGTCATCAATGAGGGTCAAAGGCAACATCATCCTTCAGTCTTTCAGCCGAAGGAAACACTTTTCCTAGGACGGAGTTGATATTGGCCCCCAGATAGTGGAGCGACTGGGTCGGTTGAAGGACCGATTTGTCCAGAATGACATGCAGGCCCAAACATTGAAGGAGGTTCATACAAATGAGAAGGTGTTCCTGCACCATGAGAGGAGAGGATTCCTTTAGTAACCAATCGTCTAGGTATGGATAGACGTGTAGGCCTTGGCGATGTAAAGCAACCGCTATAACTGCCATACATTTCGTGAACACCCCTGGAGCTGACTTCAGACCGAAGGGTAAAACTTTGAATTGGTAATGGTCTTTTCCTACTGTGAAACATAGGAATTTGCGATGACGTGCTGTGATCGGGATGTGGAAGTATGCATCCTGAAGGTCTACTGAACACATCCAATCGCCTACCTTGAAGTGCGGAAAAATTTGCCAGAGACAGCATCAGAAATTTTTCTTTTTTTATGTATTTGTTCAGAATCCACAGGTCTAAGATGGGCTTGAACTTGTTTGGTTGGTCTTTTTTCTGGACACGGAAGTATATTGAATAGATTCCCTTCCCACTCTGCATTGGGGGGACCTCTTCTATCGCTTGTTTTTCGAGAAGAGTCGACACTTCCTGGCGTAGGAGGTCCAGATGATGCTGTCGAGATTTTACCTGAGGAGTCTCTTGGAGCCGCACAAAAACGTAGCGTGTACCCATTGTCTAGTATACTTAGCACCCATTGATCTTTCATTATTCTGCGCCACTCTTGAAAGTAGTGGGTTATACTTCCTCCCACGCAACGGTGCTAGAGGAAGCATGGACTCGTTGCTTTCCTGCGGTCTTTGTTGTGGAGGAGGATTGCTGCTTGTGTCCTCTTCCCCTTGAGGAGCGCCGTCCCAGGTATTAGGATTGCACCTGCTTGCTTTGTGACCATTGAGGGGTTTGAACCCTCCGTTTACCTTTACGATTATAGGGCGGCCTGTACCGCTTCCTTAACTCTTTTTCTCTAGGCCCACCGACTTCAAAGTGTCCAATTCGGCCTTCATTCTCCCCATCTCCTCATCTGTATGGGCCTCAAACAGAAGTACCCGAAAAAGGGAGATACAATATGCGCTGCTGTGCATCAGGCTTTAATGCAGTGGGGAGTAACGAAGAGGAACAACGTGAACATATGCCATGCGCATATGAACGAGCCACCAGAGATACTCTATCTGCTGCCGTGCTTATCACTTGGTTGGACACCAGAGCACCTTCTTGAATAATCTCTGTGAAGTCCTGCTGATCTTCCTTTGGAAGCTTCTCTTTAAAATGATCCAAAGAATCCCACAGGGATCTGTCGTATCACCCCAACAGGGCTGCAGCATTGGAAACCTGTAAAGAGGATGCCGCTAAGCCACAGGCTTTCCTCCCCCAAGAGTCTTGAGCTTTCCTCTCCTTATCGGGAGGAGCAGAGGAAGAAGAAACAACTGAGAGAGTTTTTTTAGCTGCAGTAATTATAACATAATCAGGGGGAGGATCTGATCTCAGAAATAGAGGATCCGATGCAGCCGGCTAGTACTTCTTTATGACAAGTGCCGGATATGCTTTTGCTGAAGCTGGAGCTAGAAATACGTCCATTACTGAGTTGATGACTCCCGGCACCAAGGGGAGCAGCGGTCTTGACACAGATCTTTGATGTAGCATCTCAAAGATAATGGACTTAGTCGTCTGAGTAGTGGACATGGTAATGCCCAACTTCTGTGCCCCTCTGGTAAGGACATCATGGAAAGTGTTCACGTTATGAATGGGTGACACTGCTAGGCGGACTATCTGTGAGGTGGGAGAGTAATCCCTCTTAGATGAGTGAGTTGAGGATGATTACCAAGATGGCGTAGGCCGCCTTTTGCGATGCCCATGTGCTGACCTGGATTTGGCCCGGTGCTCTCTGGTGAGAGTTTTAGGTGGTTTGTCCACTTCTTGCACCAAGCGCTGCAAAGGAGATCTATGCAATGGGCTAAAGTATTCCGCCACCTTTTGAGTAAGACCTGCAGATGCTGATTTCCAATGACGTAGGGGTTGCAGCCATCTGGGAGAGAGATTTACCGAGGGGGATCTTTGCCTCTTCGGAGAACTCCTTGGTGACAAACCTGCAGGCTCTTGATGAGAATGAATAGAAGCGTGGCGAGATGACGCAATTGTCTGTGGGGAACTTCTGATGGAACGCAAAGAGGCCCCATGGGTTCTTGAGCGCGACCTCCGTCGTGATGAGAGATGAGACGTCGCTGGCGAGTGCCTTGACTTTGATCTGCTCTGCGTCACCATAATTGGAGACTCTGGATCCTGAATGCCTCCTCGACATCGACCTTTCTGTAAATCTCGACGTTGAGTGGATTTACGCCTAATGCCTGGAGCCTATAGACCTTGCTTTTGAGGGTGAGCGTGCCTGTGATCTCCCCGATGACCGGTTCAACAGAGAAATCCTCCTCGACGTCGAACAGTCTCTCGACGTCGACTTTCTTGGCTTAGTCGTCGAATGTGACACTGGAGGGGGATCTAGACCTCGACGCAGAACGTCGCCTCGACGCCGACAGAGGTGATGGTACCTGTCTCTGCGTCGAACGCCGCTTGGTTGACGTCGACGGAGAGGTATGCTTAGACGCCGGTTCCTGATGAACCTGCGACGGCGGAGCTTGACTCGACGTCTACAGTCGCCTGGTTGACGCCGACAGATCTACTCTTTGACATCGATCGCCGGTGACCCTGCGAATACGGAGCATGTCTCGACGTCGAAAGCCGCCTCGCCGGTGACCTGTCTCTCGACGTTGGGCGAGCCCGCCTCAACGGAGATAGATGCCTAGACACCGACCGCTGCCTGGTTGACGACGGCGGAGGGATCGACATACCTGTGATCCTCGATGGCGACCGTTCTCTCGATGGCGAGCCAGTCTTCAATGGTCTTTTCGTCGACATTGAATAAGGGATTCGAGGCGCTGAGCCCAATGCCAATGGAGCGCTCACTGGAATCTTACATGTGGATGTTCTCTCCTTCAGCGGTGACCTGCCTCAGGAGGAAGATCGCCTCTATGGGCTGGCTGAGAGGAGAAGAATCCTCTGTCCTTCAAGGTTCTTTTGGACAGTAGCTGGCAATGCTGGCAGGTGTGTAAATCATGATCAGAAGGCAGGCATAAACTACAGACAGAATGAGAGTCTGTTTTTGCTTTTTTTTTGCCACAGGAGGGGTAAGGATCAAAAAGGGATTTCTGTGAAAAAAACAATGCCCAAACCCTTCAAAAACAGTTGAAAAACACTTCAACGCTGAAAAGAGGTCGAAGGAAAAAGGTTTAACCTCAAATTTGAAAGTATTTGACAAAAATCAGAAAAATGTAGAGCTGTAGAGACCAGAGTCCTGTCAGAAGGAGCCGGAAAGAACAACTGACCTAACTGTCATCCCTGAGGCATAATGGGAGCTAGGGGTCATGGCTGCCTTAAAAGGCACGGTGCCAGTTTATTGTTACTGTTTGTGGGTTAGCTTTTCAGCTTTCTACACTGAAGTTTTCTCTACAATGCAGCCTATGTGCTGACAATGTTTTCACTTTCCTTGCAGGATTACCTTTTCTGCTGTATAATAAAGCAGTTTTCAAAGGCTTTCTTTCTCCCTGCTTTATTTGAATGTATTTATGTGCTAAGACTTCTCTTGCAGCATTGTTCAGCACACCGCTTCCGTTAAAGCCCCTGTAGAGAAGCATATGAAGCTTCGAATCACGTCGGGCAGATCCATTACGGAGCGTTATCTACAAGCGGATCCCCGTCCTCACCTACACATAAATCAAGCTGCTGCTCGTGTGCTACTCAAAGGTGGACAACCTTGGAGTGACAATTTATACGCGGCCGTCCAGCCAGACTACCCAGTCATCTTGGGGGTCACGGAAGTGAAACAGCAGCCGTACACGGGATCGAGGACGGGCCCACTTGCGGGGTCCATACAGGACTTGATTATGTGCTTTCCGCAACACACTTCCCATAATACACAGTCTCATTTGAGCCTCCCATTGGTGGGTGTGTCATATGGAAAATGGAGAAGTGGGTTAGCGGTTGCGCACACCGCTTCCGTTAAAGCCCCTGAAGAGAAGCATATGGAGCTTCGAAACGCGTCGCGCAGATCCATTACGGAGCGGCATCTGCAAGCAGATCCCCGTCCTCACCTACACATAAATCAAGCTGCTGCTCGTGTGCTACTCAAAGGTGGACAACCTTGGAGCGAATATATGAATATGAATATATATATATATATATAAATATATATAAATATATATATATATATATATATATATATATATATATATATATATATATATATACACACACTGAAAAAACACATAGGTTTTACACCAGTTATAGTTAGCTGGAGATTTTACTCGCATAAAACCATTGAAATTCCCACGTTATAGTTAGTTGGACTCACTATAACTTGCGCGTGCAATGCACTGCTGATGACGTCACATATTACATCACTCATGACATGGTCAGTGACATCACTCATGACATCACTGATGACACCATCCAGTGAATGTGTGTCTTTTTGAAAAATAAATATTAGTGAGTAATGTTTAAATATTTAAATATATTAGTGTTTCACTTTGTGTATAAGTGGCTGCATGGGTTGGTGAGTAGGTACATGTGTATGTATATAGGTTATTAGATGTTTTTCTTAGTATCAGTATGAGTGTTTGTATAGTTTGGTGGAGGTATTACTTAGCACATAGATGCATGAATGACTGACTCTCTTTGTATGTGTTTTGAAGACAGCATATGTGCAGGACTGTATGGGTGGATGACTGTGTATATGTGTGTGTTACTGACTGAATGAGTGTCTCACTAGTTTCTTTATCAGTAACTACATGTTTTAATCTAGTGTATGTGAATATTGATGTATATAAGTGAGTATATCTAAGAGTAAGAGATTATAAGAGTTCCTATTTAAATTAGTATGTGTTTCTATAAGTGATTGTTTAAGAGAGTAAGTATGTGTAAGTTTTCTTTGAAGTAAAGTGGTAGTGTGTGTATAGCTGTATATGCAAATAAATGGATGTTCAATAGTTTATTTGCATGTTTGAGTATGTGTGTGAGTAACTTTTGGATGACTGTTGGTGTGTAACAGGATGTATAGGTATATCACTACATATGATGAGTGAGTATATGTATGAGTGACTATATAGAACTGTTGGTGAATCAGTGCATGTGTATATAGATGGTGGAATTATTCAATTGGTTGTAGTAACTGGTATGGGTATCTCCATTTTTTTGAAAATGTTATTTTTTATTTTTGAATATGTGTTTCAAGGGTTACATTTCAGTGAAAGGAAGTCTGTCACTGTCACAAGGATGGTGTCATCAGTGATGTCATGAGTGATGTCACTGACCATGTCATGAGTGATGTAGTATGTGACGTCATCAGCAGTGCATTGCACGCGCAAGTTCTAGTGAGTCCAACTAACTATAACGTGGGAATTTCAATGGTTTTATGCGAGTAAAATTTCCAGCTAACTATAACTGGTGTAAAACCTATGGTTTTTTCAGTGAATTTAATAGGTTTTTTAAATGCTAATTCCTAACTATAACTGGTGTGAAACCTATGGTTTTTTCAGTGAATTTCAATGGTTTTTTATTAGCAAATCTCTATAGGTATGAAAAGTAATATTTTTTATAACGAATTTTATATTGTATAATTATGTAATTTTTATTTTTTATTTTTTTTTTCCCTGGGGCGCTCCCGGGGCGCGTACCGGTGAACGCACGGGTAAGCGCAATGTTACGGCGCACCCTGGGGCGTGTACCGGGGAGCGTCCCGTTAGCGCTATTGCCGCGATCGAAAAAACCACATCGTGACGCGTCGCGTAAGCGTGACGTATCGCGTTGCCGCGCAATGTGTCTTATGACGCGCTTCGTAAACGCACCCGGAAGCGCTCCGCGGCCCGGTGCGCATAGAGTAAGCGCGCCGGAGCGCGTAACGTAAGCGCACCGGGTCATGTGTCGGGTCATGTGACCTGAAAATAACACTTTTCATTGGTTCTCATCATTTTTTTTCTCCAAATGATGAAAGCCCCCTCCTTTTTTTCTCATTCTAACTTTCTTTATTGAGAGAGCAAGAGCTATTTTTGATAACTGCAATGGCATCACTTGTAGCTGCAGCTGGTGCACCCCCACCACCACCACCACCACCAAGAAAAGAAGGTCCACCACCACAGTTCCTTGGAGGAGAAGAAGAAGAAGAGGAAGAAGAGGAGGAGGAGCAACAATTAAGGCACTTCCTGCCTGAACCACCAAGGCAAAGGCACGTTAAATTGCACTATGTTTGGCAATTCTTTTCCTTCCCTGAAGGCCAAAAAAAGGTGAACGCCCCCAAAGTCACCTGTCTAATTTGTGGCTCAGTCCTCTCCAGGGGCAATCCCCTAAAGAAATATTCATTTGGTAATTTTACCATGATCCGCCACATCGAGAGGTTTCATCCAAATAACTTAGCCCACGCTGAACTACAGGAACTTCAGAACAACCCACCCCCTGTGGCCAGCACCTCCTCTACTGAAAACTCACTTTCTGGTCCTGAAGCACACCAAATGGTGCCAAATATATAACCAAAATTTGGCACCATAAAACATGTTTGCATTTTCTGTGGCAAAACATTATGTTATGGTGAACTTAGTGTCACCTTAATAAATTATGCTGCGGACAACCACCAATGCAACAAGAAAAGGAAGCACTAATTCTATTCTTTTTTTTGCTCCTGTTGAGCCATTTCCACTTCCCTGTTTTTTGTTTGTTCCCTTAAACACAAAAAAATATAACATTGTTCAAAAATACAAAAAAAAATGTTCAGTAAAATAATAAAAAAAATATAAAAACAAAAACAATTAAAAAAAAGTTCTTTTCAGAACTACCTCACATTTATAAAATTAAACCTATATTTTTAAAGGATCTCTGTCAATTTTTTGTCCTTAGGGTACGCGTACCGGGGCGCCCCCCCCAAAAGAAAAAAAAAATTATTAAGCAGTTAGCATGAGGTAGGGACACAAACAGAGTTATGTTAAGAGAAAAAGAGCTACAAGATGACCACAGAGGGATTGTTTATTACATAGTAAAAAATAGAGAAGGTGTAATTGGATGAAAGTGAGAAAAGTAAAATGACTAAAAGAGCGAAAGAAAGGAAGAGAGGAAGAACACTAAAGTAGAGATAGTGTGAGACTGTGATTGGCTGTTAAAAGAAAAAGAAAGGACAGTAAAAAATGGAGAATGAAGGGTAGTGGCTGAACCACTATAAATGAAGAACGATGAGGGAAAGTGAGAAAAGACCAGGTAGTATAAGTAAAGAGGGGTGAAAGAGGGAGAAAAATTGAATTAGGATAACACATGGGGAGTGACAAAGAGAGAGGACAAAGAGTAAAGGAAACAATACCTGAATGGGCTTGAGTAAAACAGCAAAAAAAGATAAGTAATGCAGTGTGTGTGACTTGTAGGGAGTCAGTGGGTGTAGGTCGCGGTGTGGGTGTGTAAGGTGTGTCTGTGGGTGTGGCTGTGTGGGGTGTTTCGGTGTGGGTGGAGGTGAGGGTGTGTGAAATATGTGTGAGGAGTGTATGAGTGTGGGGTGTATATGTGTGCGATGTATGTGTGTGTGTGTGTATGGAATGTGTGTGTGTGTTTGAGGAGTGTGTGTGGGAGGATTTTTTATGTGTATGAGGTGTGTGTGTGGGGTGTGTGTGGGGTGTATGTTACAGGTGTGTGTATGTGTTGGAAGGGGGATAAGGTGTACGTGTAGGAGTAAGGTGTGTGCGTGTGTGAGTGTGTGTTGGGGGGGTGAGGTGTGTGTTGGGGGGGTGAGGTGTGTGTTGGGGGGGTGAGGTGTGTGTTGGGGGGGTGAGGTGTGTGTTGGGGGGGTGAGGTGTGTGTTGGGGGGGTGAGGTGTGTGTGGGTGTGTAAGGTGTCGGTGTTTGGGTGTGGGGGTGTTTGGGTGTGGGTGGAGATGTGCGTGTGTGAGGTGTGTGGGGGGAGTGTGTGGGTGTGGGGGTGTGTGGTTGTGTGCGTGTGTGAGGGACATACTTGTAGGTACCTAAAACAGCCACAGAACCCAAAAGCTCTTTTCAGAGCTACCCTACCTGTAATCCCTCAAAATGATTATTTTACACTATTATTTTCACTATTTTTCACCAAAGTACGCTCCCCGGTACGCGTACCGGGCGCTCCCCCCGCGAAAATCGAAAAAAAAAGAAAAAATTCTCCTGCGGGACCCTTTTATGGCCCCCACATCAAACCTAGGGGGTCAGGGGGGGTGTACCCTGCCCCCTTTTGGTCATTTCCCCCTTTTGTTTTTAGCCACCTCTTGTGTCTCGGTCCTACCGAGACACAAGATGGCGGCCGCTCCGGACTGTTTCGAATGTTTACAGACACCCGAGAGCCAATCAGCTTCCCGTGCGCAAGTCGCGTGGAACGCCCGGAGCGCTCCCTGGTGCGCGTACCGGGGCGCTGCCATAGATATATAAATTTTTTTGAACCTAAATTACTCAAAATCCTCTGGAGCACATATCTTGAGACATAGCAAAGGCACATCGGGCTACCAGTTCCTACAATTTTGCCAAGTTTGGTGAAAATCCATTCAGCCGTTCGAGCTAAAAGTGCGACCGACCGCCCTATGTAAATTAACATGGGGAAAACACGTTTTGGGACCCCCCTGTTATCTCGGCCCCCACTTGACGTATCCCCCCCAAGCTTTCACAGAAGGAGCGGGGCGCCGCAAAGCAAAGTTGCAGAAAAAATTCAGGCCGATTCCTCAACCGGCGCCAAAGTTATTCCAAATAGGATTGATTTCCATTGGGAAATCGCAACATTCTAACTATAACTACCTACTGGAGACCGCCAGTAGGTAATATATATATATAGCCTACCTCTTGCTCCCGTGAGCAAGAGGTAGGTTTACCTCGAAACGCGTAGGGGCTGTTTTTCGCCAAATAAACCTAAGCACTGAAATTTAATTTGGGCTTTGACTCTGGTGTTCGAGTGATCTGTGAATACGCCAGGAAGTGTGTATATATATATATATATATATATATTATATAATTATATATATATATATATATATATATATATATCTGCATATATGGTTTTCACAAATATGATGTGTGTTTCCGGGGTCCCGTGCATGGGCGCAAATATTCATGTGCTTATGACTATTGATGAGGATCCCCTGGAAGAGAAAGAGAGAATTCCTCCAGAAGCAGTGTCAATTTGGCAACCCTTAATGACAGTAGTCTACATACCTAAACAGCATCAGTTTTATTTTTGTATTACAAACAGTACTGTATCCGGTATTTTTCTGGCCATCTATTCCACACAGTGCCTAGTTTTTTAATTTGCCTTTTTCATTAAGACAAATTAATGGAAATGTACCTATGTAGCGCACAGAAGGGTTTGCAAAATTATTCCTCATGAAAAAACAGCTTATCTACATTTTTATTTTTTCTATTTTTACATATGCTTTTTTTAAATTCTCAGATTCTGTGAATGAGCGGGACTATCCAACAGTTCTGACTAATAAAAAAGACCAATTGAGAAAAAGACAATCCTGCAGATGGAGATGAAGAAATGACACCTTGAGATTACCAGTCTTCTTTGAGCACTGGTCTAGAGTACTTTCGTCTCTCGATATGCCATAGCAGGTGAATGTAAGATTGAATACCAGTAATAAAAAGCTAAACGTCCAACAAGTTATCGAGCAAAAGTATTTTTTTTAGAATCAAATGCTACTTCACCTCCAACCCTTACTAATACGGTTTATTTGTTCCTTTAATTATGAAAATCTGAGATCTGGAAGTCATTGCTCATTTCACTGGTCAGTATGTGAGTCATACAAGGTGAACCACACGGTCCAATGTTGAATGTCATGACTGCAATTTTACTTTTACTACTGAAGATTCACAGGCTGACGACAAGGAGCAAATCAAGTATGAATCTAACAGATGTACAGCGAAAGAAAATTCATCTTTATTTGTTCTGTTTTTGCGCAAATGGCTTTCACATTTTCCTTCATCATACTGGCAAGTTAAGTAAGAAAACAAGTTACTTACCTGTAACTTTGGTTCCCCAGTATTGTTAACTTTCATAGATTCCCATAGCTTGTATCATTCCCCGTCGTCGGAATGTGAGTCTCGGTAAACAAAATAACACAGCAGTAGGTACAAAAGAGAAAGAAAAAAGGCCTAGGCCTCATTCCCTTTTGTAGCATATCCACCTCGTTTTGTAAAAGGGACCAAAGTAAAGCAACAACCAATCAGATTAGCCTCACCCCATAGAACGCTCCTGAGAGAACCTCAGAGCCTCCGATTTTCTTAGCTGTTGTGTAACAGTAACCAAATCTGCTGAAGGCTGAGCTTTCCCAGGGGAGGAGGGTGGGCGCATGGAATATGTATGAAAGTTAACAATACTGGGGAACCAAAGTTACAGGTAAGTAACTTGTTTTCTTGCCCCAGTATTGGAACTTGTATAGATCCCCATAGCTTGTATCAGAGTAGCTAGCAGTAAGCAATAAAGCACATTTCTTGACAAAAATATAGAAATACCTCAGTATTCATACTTGCATAAGAAAGAAAGAAATACATATTGAAACAGTAATCAGTATTATCATTAGATACAAAATGTGCAATTACAGAAAGGAGGGATAGAAGGGAAAGCTTACCGCTCAATGGAAGAGGTTCCTCAGGACTGCCTGGCCTACAGCCGAGTCTTCCTGTGCCATGGACTCCAGGCAGTAGTGCTTCGTGAAGGTGTGTGTGCTGCTCCAAGTTGCAGCTCTGCAAATGTCTTTGATTCGCACTCCCGCAAAGAGAGCTGTAGAGGAAGCCATGGATCTTGTGGCGTGTGCTCTAATTCTACCTTCCAGAGGCTTGCCCGCTGCAGAATGATAGTACTGAATGGCACTGGAAATCCATCTAGCAATACCCTGCTTTGACAGGGGAAGGCCCTTGCGAGGAGCACTAACTGTGATAAATAATTGGGAAGATTTACGAAATCCTTTAGTGCGATCCAGATAAAATTTCAAGCACCGCTGTAGATCCAGTGAATGGAGTGACCTTTCCGCTGGCGTAGAAGGATGAGGAAAGAAAGACTTGAGAATCACTGGTTCTTTGAGATGAAAGTCTGAAGGTACTTTAGATATGAACCTCAGATTAGTCCTTGGAATCACAGTATTTCTTTTGAGCTGGAGAAAAGGTTCCTGTATTGCGAGAGCCTGCAATTCCCCAATGCGTCTTGCCGATGTGAGAGCAAGAAGAAGTGCCTATTTCCACGAAAGAAATTTCATGTCTGCCTGATGAATCAGTTCAAAGGGATGCTTCATCAGCTGAGTGACAACCAAATTCAAATGCCACGTGGGAGGCGGAGGCCTCACCGGAGGAAAGGCTCAAAACAGGCCTTTGAGAAACTGCTTGACAATTCTGGATGACCAGAGAGAAGGTCCAGATGCAGTTCGCATGCAGCGTGAAATTGCTGCCAAGTGAACTTTTATGGATGAATGAGCCAATCCTGCCTCAGCCAAGGACAGAAGATAAGGAAGAACCTGATGAGGCTGTGAAGAGAAAGGGTGAACACCTTCTTCTGGCACCAAATGCAAAATCTTTTCCATTTCAAACGGTACGTTTTGTTAGTAGAAGGGGCTCTAGCTTGAGACAGAACCTCTTATCTCATCTGAGAGGTGAAGCTTTAGGAACTCTCGCTGCTCAGGAGCCATGCTGTCGGATGTAAAGAATGAGGATCCGGATGCCAAATCTGACCTTGGGACATTGTGAGAAGATCCGGAATCACCCGCAAAGGAGGTGGAGGAGCCAGAGAAAGGAGGTGCAAGCTCTGTGAACCAAAACTGCGTCGGCCAAGCAAGAGATAATAGGATCATCTTGCACAGTTCTGTCTTGATCTTCTTGAGTACCCTTGGGATCACTGGAATGGGGGGGGGAAGGCGCACACAAATGCTCTTGACCAAGCTATCGAAAGCGCATTCCCCAACGACCCACGATGGTGTAACCTGCTTGCGTAAAACTGGCATTTTCTGTTCATCGGGGTGGCAAAGATCTATTGAGGGTTTGCCCCACCGATGAAAAATCTCAAAGACCGTCTGATTCAGTTCCCATTCGTGGCTGACTGACAGCCTGCTGAGTCTGTCCTTTTCGTTTAGCACCCCTGGCAGGTGTTCTGCTTATAGCGATATTCCGTGTAGGATCTCCCACTCCCAAATATCCTGGGCCTCCTGAGATAATGGAAGAGATCTAGTACCCCCTTCTTTGTTTATGTAGTCCATGGCCGTGGTGTTGTCCGTGCGGACGAGAACCGCCGACCCTTGCAATCGCGGAAGAAATGCTTGCAGTGCCAGCCGGATTGCTCTGAGTTCTATGAGGTTGATGTGAAAAGGACAGTGCTGAGACAACCAATGCCCGCTGACATGTAGATCCCGAAGCACCGCACCCCAGCCCTCCAGCGAGGCATCTGTTGTTACCACTTGAGGAGCTGGATTGCTTACGAAGGATAGACCTTGGGATAGGTTTTCTTCCTTCGTCCACCACAAGGCTGCCCTTTTCATTGCTGCAGTAATTACTACCTTGTCGTCGAATGAGCCGTGAACTTGCTGACATTGCTGGTCTAATTGTTCCTGAAGAGATCGCATCCGCAATCTGCAGTGAGGTAGCAGGGATTTGTAATTGTGTACTGAAAAACACTTTCTTTTTCTCAACAAATGAGCCATGGATTTCAGCTTTTCCTGCCTTTTGAGGGATGGAAAGGCCTTGCAGAGAGTCGTGTCCAAGATAGCTCCCAGGAAACGTGCTGTCCTGGAAGGGAGGAGACACAACTTCTCCCTGTTGAGAGTGAGAACTAGGCTCTTGAAAAGGTTTGTACATGTCTTGACTGTTTCCTCCCCCGCACCCCTGGAAGGGGCCTTCAGCAACCAGTCGTCCAGATATGGGAAAAGTTGAAAATGCTGTTTTCTTAGGAAAGCTGCCACCTGTCGCAGCACCTTGGTAAAGATTCTCAGGGCAGAGCGAAGACCGAAGGGTAAACCCCTGAATTGGAAGTGGCTCTGGTCTACTGTGAATCGAAGAAACCTCCTGTGAGCCGGGTGAATGGGTATGTGAAAATGCGCATCTTCGAGATCGAGAGATGCCATGAAATCTCCCGGATTGAGGAGACTTAAGATATCCTGGAGTGAAACCATCCGGAAGGATTGAGAAATGAGATGGGTGTTTACCTCCCTGAGATCTAAAATGGGGCGCCACTTCTCCAGTGTCTTCTTTACCAGGAAAAACCTGGAATAGAATCCTTCCCCTCTCTAAGATAAGGGAACCAGCTCTACAGCTCCCTTGAGGAGCATCTGATTAACTTCGAGCTGAAAGGGACGCAGATGTTTCGAAGGCATGGCAGCAGGGGGCTTGGAAGGTGGAATTTGAGTAAACTCTAATGTTTGGCCCTCTCGAATGATGTTGAGCACCCAACGGTCTGATGTTAACTATTTCCAGTTGTGGAGGTATTGAGACACTCTGCCTCCCACAGATGTTGTTGGGGAGGTGGGTACAGCAGTCAGAGCCAGAATACCGCAATTGTCTCTTGGAAGTATCACGTCCCTGGCGATTCTGCTTTCCTCTAGCATTGGATCTAGAGAAAAACAAGGTTTGGCCTTGTCCTTGCTGGTAAGGTTGCCAATACGATTGAGATGTTGATCCATAAGAAGAGTAAAGTTGTTGTTGATACAATCCTCTGTATTTAGTAGTACTCTTCCCCCTGGCCCCCCGGAAAGGAGCCTTCCGATACTAAAGAGTACCGAGAGACCTAGCCGTCTCTGTATCCTTTTTATATCCTGGAGGGCATCATCGATGTGCTTGCCAAACAATGCCTCACCATCAAAAGGGAGGTCCAGGATCTTGTTTTGGACCTCCGGCCTGTACCATATCGCCCTGAGCCATCCTTGGCGACAAAGAACCGCTGCGCCAGCCAGCGAACAAAGCAGCAATGGCAATATCCATGGCGAAGTCTATCACCTATGCCGATGTTGCTTCCCCTTCCAGCAACATCTTTTTGGCTTCCACCTTGGACTCCTGGGGAAGTTGGTCCAAATATGGTGACAGATCGCACCACATTTGGCGAATGTGTCTGCCATGGATCGCCAATGCATTCGCCACTCGCACCAGAAGACGTCCCATAGAGGAAAATCTCTTACCCGCATTATCAAGGCGCCTGCCCTCTTTATCAGGAGGAGTTGTCAGGGGCGCCGAAGGATCATTTGACTTCCTCTGTGCTGCCTGCAATATTACTGTATCCGGTTTCGGTTGCCCAGTCAAAGATGCCGGACCATCCTCAGGGGCCTTGTACTTTTCCAGGCGTGGCAAAACTGGATATACTGTAGCTGGATTTTTCATTGCCTTTACACCCTCCTCCCAGACATGGCTGACAATGGGTATTGACCGGATCACCTTCCTATAGCGTTCTTTAAAGTCATAGAGGAAGCACGCTGTTTGTACAGAAGGCATAGGTAGCTTGAATCTACCAGAGGCTCTCTCCATTAACTTGTGAAATCCCCCACTATCCGCAGGGGGAGAGTCCACCGGGTCCGGACTAGCTAACGCTAGGTCTGGGATCACGTAATCATCCCATCCAAGCCTTGATCAGACCTGTTGTCATCATCCTGATCCTCATCCGAGGAATCATCCTGAATCTCTTGCATCGCTGGAGGTATACTTGGAACAGGTGTCTGTGGCTGAGAAACCACCTGTGATGGCAATTCCGGAGAAACTACTGTTGAAGCCATGGGTGAAGGTACAGCCTGTATTGCTGGGACAGAAGGCAACAGGAGGCGGAGCCTGAGAACATCTGGCCCTGTAATCCTGTAACATGCCATGAAGATCCGCCAAGAGGGAAGAAGGAACTGACACCATCTCCTGGTTTGCGCTCTCTTGACGTCAATAAGACTGCTGTTAAGAGCATTCATGAAGATACTCGCCCTCAGAATCAGTCTCTTGGCACTTTACCAACAACTGAGAAGGACTGTGTGCATAGCCATAAGAATCCTGCTCATCCCCATCAGAATCATCTTCCTCCTCAAGCAACAGTGCGGGAGGCAATGGGGTTTCCCTCCTTGGAGATGTCATGTCCGTTGTTATTCTTTTCAAGGAAATGGTAATTCCATCGACATAGACGTCGTTGACGGTACAGTCGGCGATGGTACAGTCGGCGATGGTGCTGCTGGAGAAAAACTCGTCGAAAAAAAATCCATAGTCGTCGGTTGAATCATCGACGACCAGATGGTGTGGTCAACACCGCCATCGACAAGACCGCCGACGCTCCTGCCGTCGTCGTAGCTCTTGTCGACGACACAGTCACCACTGCCGGCGACGACACCTTAGTCGTCGCTGTCATCAATACTTTCGTCTACATCCTCGTAGACGTCGCTGTAACCGTCGTCGACGCTCCCATCAATGCTTACTGCACCGCCGACGGTGTACATTTTTTCACCTGAGATTTTGAGGCTTTCCTCGATGGAATCTTCTGCTGAGTCGTCGACGATTTGAAGCCTTTCTCAGACTTATCAGATGACAGAGAAGAGGGACTCTTAAACACCTTAGCAGACTCCACCTCTGCAGTAGCTGTAGATAGTCCTTCCCTCTCCTTTACACCGTGGTGAGCAGATTTGCTAGGACTTTGGATCTCAGACTCAAGGGGTGTCTTTTTTGAGGCCTTAACTGGAAATTCTGAAGGGGGAAGCCCTACCCCTTTTGACTGACCTTCTAGAGGAGGTTGCAGATGAAGAGTCCTCACTGTCACTTGACAAGAGATTCCTTCCTTGACTTTAATTTCTGGAGCCAAGTGAGAAGACGACCTTCAGAGTCCCGAAGGGTCTTCGAAGAGAAGGTGCGGCAGATCTTGCAGTCCACAGCCTTATGATCTGGATACAGGCAATAGATGCAGTCCTTATGTCGGTCCTCCACATACTGGTACAAAAGGGGGTGGTGATGGACGGAGCATCTGAACCAATCAAACACTCACACCCAGTCAACAGATCTGGGTTTAATCCATCACCGTTCTTTAGCCCACTCTGCCACCCCAGTTCAGACATGGCCATATGCAAATCAGTCTGACCCTGTGCCTCATGGGAACAGTCCAGCCCGAATGGCCAAAACATGCCTTCTCTGGACCGGAAACAAGCTTCCTAGGACCCGTTTCTGGCATTCCAGCCGTCTTCAGCCAGGATTATGAATCCGAAACCGGACCCATGATGCTTGTTTCCGGTCCAGCGAAGACATGGCTTGGCAATTCTGGCTGGACTGTTCCCATGAGGCACAGGTTCAGACTGATTTGCATATGGCCATGTCTGAACTGGGGTGGCTGAGTGAGCTAAAGAATGGCGATGGATTAAACCCAGATCAGTTGACTGGGGGGTGAGTGTTTGATTTGCTCAAACTTTCCGTCCATCATCCTTTTTTGTATCGCTTTGTTCGCCCTAAGTTGGCAGGGTATGCTCAGACGTAAGTCCCTTGCTCACTTGGCCACTGGATTCAAGATAGCCTGGCTGATGAGGATTATGAATCCGAAACCGGTCCCAGGATGCTTGTTTGTGGTCCAGCGAAGACATGGCGTGGCAATTTGGGCAGGACTGTTCCCATGTGGCACAGGGTAAGATTGATTTGCATATGGCCATGTCTGAACTGGGGTGGCTGAGTGAGCTAAAGAATGGTGATGGATTAAACCCAGATCAGTTGACTGGGGGTGAATGTTTGATTTGCTCAAACTCTCCGTCCATCATCCCCTTTTGTATCGCTTGGTCCTCCAAATACAGCCTCTTCTTGCCACAGGTGGAACAAGCCTTAAAGAAGGCTTTCTTCTCCTTGTCAGACATTTCTGGATGAAACACCTAACAATCTTGAAGAAAAAGTGCTGGAAAAATCCCGAAATAGAGTTGAAGTGAGCAGAGCTCAAAGGAGACTCCCTTAGCACAACATGCAGAAGAAAATCTGAGGCTCTGAGGTTCTCTCAGGAGGGTTCTATGGGGTGAGGCTAATCTGATTGGTTGTTGTTTTCCTTTGGTCTCTTTTACAAAAAGAGGTGGATATGCTACAAAAGGGAATGAGGCCTTTTTTTTCTCTTTTGTACCTACTGCTATGTTATTTTGTTTACCGAGACTCCCATTCCGACGAAGGGGAATGATACAAGCTATGGGTATCTATGAAAGTTCCAATACTGGGGCAACTGTACCTTCTTGCTACATACATTTTGACCAGCACTTCTGAATTATTGCAATACATTTTTCAATACTCAATTTCTAGGAATATATACTATTGTGTTAATCAACTATGCAGCGAAATTACATTTGTCACGTCTTCTGTGTACACAGCTATAAGGAATTGTGTTGCAGTATTGTGCTTAAAACAATAACAGTAAAATCATGTTTTACCTGTTTACGGCACAATTCACGGCACCCCAAATAAATGCTGGACAAGACTGTTGCTTTAAGTCTGTTGGGAAAAAAAAAAAGAATCACCTATACACTTTTAATCTCAAACCTTCATTTGTGGTACATGTTCACAGAAACATCTTTGGCAGCGTGGAATAAAACATGAAGACAGAAATTAGTTCCTTACTCGTAACTCCAGGTCTTCAACGTTTCATAAAATGATTGAATCTTAACCTGTAGTCATGTTGGGAACCCCCTGTTACTTTAAGTGTCAGTAAAGTGTGATAAACTGGCAACAGGCCTCAATAACTGTTTTAGTAGATCTTCCACCTCATCTTAAACAACCCACACTTCAGCACATAAGTGAAAGGATTGAGCCTCCTACTCCTCAAAAAAGCCACCATAGATTGAGTTTCTACCGCAGGTTGTGTGAGAAAGTCTCTGAGAAGAGTTCGTCTCTAATCTTGCTGTGACCATATCCTGATAATTTTCTGGTCTTCCTGCACTTTAATCAGCCCAGTCTTCAGCTTTCATGTTTTCTGTAGGGTAATAAAGTGGAAAGCCTTCACTTTCTGGGCAATGGATGCCTTCCCCGTGATTATCGACAATCCTGCTCTACCTGTGGACAAAAATCTACACAGATGATGCACAAAAGCATTATTACCCCCCCAAACAAATAAGGCTTTCTGCCAGGAGAGACTCTAAAGGATGGGGAGGGGAGACAGCGGAGCATGTGGCTGTGCTTTGGCAGGGCAATAGATTGGGAATGAGTCTTTGCATCTGTAAGACCTGTTTGGTGGCGGGAGTGGGTTACCACACAGGGCAAGCAACCATGGATGGCAACAGATGTCTTGGGTCCTTCATACTATGGTGCTGCAAAGTGGGTCAAGTAAACCCCCCTTCCACAATGGACTCAGAGGGTAGCAGTCCAAGGCATATCAGGGAGTTGGGGGTACAGCATTAGAACTGCAGCAATCAAGAAACAAGGACACTAAGTAAATACCAACCGAAGGGCTTTTTTTAATTCTTTTTTTCTAAAGAAGATCGAAGTAATGGTTCACACCAAAAGGCATTATGGTACAGAGAGAAAAACCAGCATTATTGAGATGCACACCACAGGATCACTAGGCACAGATATAAAGTTTCGAACTTAAGCATGTGTAGGCTTCCTGTGATGTAGTGAAGTAGCTTTTTTGACCAATCTATTATATTTGGCATTGCAGTTCTTTTAAGAGTGTTAGAGATCTTTAGTAGACCCACCTAAATCTCTTTATCCAACTTAAAAGTCAAAGTCAACATAAAATTTGTGTGAACCAGGGGAAAATAACGTCCAAGTGAACATCGGGGCAAGAGGAGGAGCCCTGCAAGGTACTTCACCTGCAGCTGGGCCCTTAAGCCCTACATAAGCACATTAATAGTCCAGCAGTATGGGCCACACCCGGGCAAAGCGTGGGCCAAGGGCGGATCTTTCTGCGCCCAACCGCAGCCAGAAGAGGTTGGGCATGGCCACCTCTCTATTATCAGCCCTCGGGGCAAGTGATATCTTTTTCCTTTCTGCTGGTTTCCTACTGCTGCCTTGATATGCAGAAGAGAAACGGGGACAATTGTGAACACCTCCAATAAATTGCCCAGAACCCATAACATGCTGGCTTTCCTAAATGTTGCTGTGGGGGCATGGTGGGAAGAAATCACACAGGTGGAAGACCAACTGGCTTCCTTCTCAGCTTCTATATTTAGTGAAACCCCTGTCATGGTGTCCTCAAATGGAGACTTCAGCTCACACCAACTCTAAAAGGCCCGCGGTAGAGTCATCTTCGTTAAAGCCACATCCGCAGCCCAGTATCTCAAATGGCAGTATTCTGGCAGTTGCCCAGGTTGCATTTGCTGGATACAAGTCAAAATAAAAGTCAAAAATATCAATCTCCACAATTCAGCCACCCACTCTGAGTAAATCAGGAAGGAAATTTCAGAAGCCTATAGCCACAGATTATGAACCTGCAGGCTCCACAGGCAAAGTAAGCACCCTGCAGGACATGGTCATGAACCCTGAGGGTCGTTGAGTCCCTTGAGGCCAGACTAATTGGTCTGGAGGATAAACTACAAAAATGGAGGGAGGGCAGAGTTATCTAGTTAGTACTGTCAAAACCCTGGAGCATATGTTACGCACCCTGGACAAGTCTCTGTGATTCCACCAAGATTCTTAATCACAAACTTCTCCATACCACATTTTCCAAATCCCCATCCAGGGTCAGCTGCCTGGGATAGTTAAGCTGTCCCTTTACATTGTGCTATGGGGTGTGCCTGATCCTCTAATAACCTACCAGCTAAGGGAACATTTTACAAAATAGCTTCCCTATCCGTCCCCTTATCGCCCCTAGCTACTGTCCCATGAGCAGTGCAGGCCAATCACAATTCTTTTAATACCCCTGGTCAGATTTACAGCACTGACTAGAATGGGTCAACATCATTGAGAAACGTGATAGAACTACCCCCGTCCTCAACGCCCTATGTTCTTGTATTAGCTAACTTCCCCCTATTTGAGAAAGAAAAGATGAGCTATAGTCTGATTAAAAACGAGGTAACTCACTGGCTCTCGAAACGGCCGAACTTTTCAGCTTCTTCCCTGTACTACGAAATCATTAACCCCTTCCGCGCTCATGACGAGCTGAGCTCGTCATGAGTTGCGCCGCTCGCACGCTCATGACGAGCTCAGCTCGTCATTTAACGCGGCTTTTTAAAAAACGCAGTGCGCAGCGGGAAAACCGCTAGCGCACATGCGGTTAAGGGGTGCAGTGTAGGGTGGATAGCGGACACCCCTACAACGAAAATCGTGGTCCATTTTACAAACCCCCGGTTAGTGGAACAAATACATTTTACCACAAGGCCAAATCGGTCCATAAGTTCTGATATCCTACTTTAACCCCTGGACTGCTTTTACACTCCGCAGTGCATTAGGCACCTTTCTAGTCAACCTTTGTTGAGTGGGTGCTCCTTGGTGACATGTAAAGGGTCCAGCAATGATCTTCAGCTAAATAATGGATTAGCACCTCTAGCACATCTAGATGAGCAAGACTGACACACAGCCAGCTCATATTTGTCACCAGGAAGGGCAAAGGTATGTCCATCGTCCGGGGGCTACTTGCTATTCTGGGCTGGAATGTTGAAGGGGTGATTCATGTTTTGAATGATGAGCAAGAGAAGTCTATTTTGAATCCTATGAAATCATTTCCTGATAAGAGACTTGGAATGCTACAGACGATCTGAGTTTGGACAGTTACGCTGCCTTTTTCATGAATGCGGAGACCTCGCTTCATGGTAAACAGAATGGGGGCTTCATGGCCTTTGCTTAATTGGGTCTAGGATGCAGCATGGAGTTTGTTCATATGGATTCACCTTACATTTTATGTGTGTTTACCTTTGATAAAAACTAGAAGTTGTTAGTTATTAAAGTTTACAATTCTGTCATCAAATGAAACTACTACTACTGAGTTGATTAACTTTTTAGAATGTATACACTGTTTTTACTTCAATAATGTACACTCTGAATTTGTTATGCAGGGATGAGTTATTCTCAGATGCGTATTACCTACCGTCAAGGGCAGAATCATAGTACCACGCGCGATTAGATTATTGTGTCAGCCTGTCTGTTTGGATCCCTTAAAGAATTTTTAACTCAGTGGAGAGCATGTAGTGATCAAAAACCAATATGTGCTGAGTTCAGAATAGACATGTCAGTCATCAAAAAGCCCCATTTAAATAAGTAGCCAATTATCCGAAAGGAAAAGGGCAGAAGACTATGATAGGCTAAAATAATCCCAGAATCATTCTTTAAAAATCTGGTAACATACTGCCAGGTAATTTTTTTAATCTGTTTACAGCTAGAGAGCTCAGATCATAACATGCACGACTCTTGAGCTTATCGGCATAGAAATTCAGTTGACCTTTACTAGAAAGGGTTGAGGGTCTGCCATTTTAGGACTTAAGTGGTACGATAAGAAGTGTAATAATCCCCACAAGGCCTTGTTGGCTGCCCTTCATCAGAAGCAAGGGTGTGTAACTGCAGAGAGGGAGGCTAGGTGTGTGCACACAGACACATGTAAGGAATGCAATGCTGAGCTTAAATGGGAGGCCCTACCTGCTGAACATTCGCTTCGAGACAGCGCAGAATTCTGGAGGGTGGCGAAACCACCCTTATTTCACACAGACAGACACCCAGCCCAAATGGACTCTCAGTATCCCTTCCCAAGCCTATGTATGTCATTTTTTGTCTATTTACAAAAGAACAATGTATCCTCCTGCCCTGTTCATCATAGTAGGAGGGCTAACCCTCCAAAACTGGAATATTATTGAGGCCTTGTAATCTGGAAAAGCCCCTGGCCGGATTGAGTTCTCGGAGACCTTTACAAAGCTCATGTGGACATCTGAGCCGCTATTATTACCCAACACTTGAATGTGGTAGCCTGCAGTCAAATCCTAACTCATGGCTAAAGTCGGTAATTGCCCTGGCATATTAAAAAAAAAAAAGGGAATAGAGCTCATCCAGCCGGTTGCAGGCCAATCTCAGCTGTTTTACCATATGTAACCCCTTGAATATCAAATGAAAGGACACCACACAGGATATATATAAAATATATATGTATTTATTTACTAACACACTCCTCTGAGCTCTTTATGAGATCAGAGGCCAAAGCACATAACGAGTTACTTAGTCAGAATACTTTAAGTTGCACAATTTACAGATAGGCCCTAGGGGAGAAGCAAACCATATATTAAGAAAGTGGTACAAGTACCACGTCACAGAAAAGGAAAGGCCTAGGGCATCGCTGGGGCTACACTATCTGAACCTTAGTTTAGAAGTGGCAGGCCCACAGGCGGCGCGCTTGCAGTGTCTTTACACACACGCGACAGTCAATGTTAAGTCAATGGGAACTTAGAAGTTAGAAAAAGGAGGATTTAGGACACTTCAGGTTTAGCTAGGAGGAAACAACTAAAAACCTAGACACTTGGATAGTCAATACCCTTAGGAGCACCGAAGTACTCGCGTTACCTCACCCACAGGAAGCAGGTGCATAGGTGTGAAGATGTGTCGGGTTTCACCGTTGAAGCCTATGGATCCTGTTAAGAAAGATGCTGCAGGCGACCAGGAGGAAGATTTCCGGGTGGATCCAAGGGTGGATCGAGGATGAAGAGGACCTGAAAGCAGAGGGGACAGGGTCTGGGTCACTAGCCAGTGACCGGGTGGAACCAGGCGACGTCGAGGAGCAATTGGGTGCTGTCGTGAAGCTGGTCTCTTCAGCCACGCGGACCAGGAGGCGTCGAGGACGACCAGGTGCTGGAGAGGAGCTGTCCCACGAAGGTTCTCGCAGATGGAGGGGTCGACTGCCGGATTGGAGTCAAAAAGCCTTGGCAAAGCTATCCCACGCAGGATTCAAAGAAGGCTTCTGATGCAGACCAGCAAGGTCTGAGGTGCCTCACCTTTGCAGGGAGGCAAGGGCCAGTCTGGAGCAACCAGACCAGCGAGTTGGTTCAAAAGGATTGTCACAGAGTCTACTAGCCAAAGGGCCAGCAACCGGACAACGCGTCGAGCAGAACACAAGCAGAAGGGCCCCACGCAGAACTCTAGGAGTGTGGAGGGCTGATCTTCGGTGCAGGTGGAGCTCGGATTCAGGGCTTCTCAATCCCCAGTGCACAGCTTCGAGGATACCTCAGGAGCTGCACAGTTAGCAAGTTGCAGGATTTTCAAGATGTCCGGTCCCACGTGTCTCTTCGCCTCCACGGATCTCAGCTATGCTGTTACATCCTGTTTGTCCATCTTCCCGGTCTGTTATTACTTGCTCAGCATGCATCTATGATGTCACAGAGTGTTCTAGTTGTGAATGCTTGAAAGGCAGAGTCAGTTACATCTTAGGCTGAGCATGTATCCATCTGCTCCTGGTGGGGTTTCACAATTGGACTTACATACTCCTGTACTATCAACTTGATCTGGAACATATCTTCAATAAATCATTTCTGTTCTCATCTACTGCATCAAGGACATTTATTTGTTACAAATTTGGCGACGAGGTACAGAGCCTATGCTATGCGTGAAGAAAAGACTGGATTACTGCAACTAAGAATTTGAGTTAACCCCACCAGTGTCCTTTATTATCTGGACAGCCTGTTTCCCCAGGGTGTTGGAGTAATTGCATAATTGGGACATTATTGACCTGAGAACTTATCGTTGATGTCTGTCATATTTAAAAAGGCTGTGTGTTAACTGTTAATGAAAGGCAGAGCAAGACAAACTGAGTGCAGAGTTTCAACTGCTGTCAGAAACTGTCAGAAACTGTCACAAGTTTAAGAACACAGACTAATAACATTGTTAGCATAGCAAGGCACCGTTATTCGTGTGGGGATATGTGCAAAATCAAGCATTCTGTGTGCCATTTTGAGAGAAGTAGTTTATGAAAAACTATGCTCACTCCAATGCTTGTCCGGTGTGACTACTAGCATACTTTAATCCACTTGGATGTGTTTCAAATTTAAAGAAGAAGACGTGTCTGCCGTTATTTATGGGAGCTGAATGTGCAGCATGAAAAAAGAGATACTGTTTTATTTTGTGTTGGGCCCTGCGAGAGAAACGCTTGCATTTATAAATGGAGCACATCTGAAAAGGACATGCAGTTTTATTTTGAAGGCGCGACAATGGCGGTATTTCGAAGCCGCATTTTGGTCCCTCACGGTGATTTTTCAACTCTTGAAGCAATGTTTGAAAAGAAAAAAAAACGACTGTCTCGTGCACTTACAATGATTTCACAGCGTGGCAACCTCATCACCTTGACAACGCTGAGCTCTCCGTCGTCTTCCTGTAAAGGGGAGCAGCTGATGTCATCAAGGTTGCGTGCGCAGATCGACTTACGCGACGCAACGTAGCGTCATTACATCATCGGCAGCCATTTGCCCTAAGAGTCATCGGAGCTTTTGAAGATTCCGCGGTTGAAGTACAGAGTCCTGGTGTGAGGCTTACTAACTTTGTGCACTTTATCGAAGAACTCTGGGCCAATATTTTTAAGCACGCATATGTAAAGGTAAAAAGGAAAAGTCAACAGACAACCCATTCATGAATTTTCGTCTGTTTGGGAGTTCTCCAGTGATTTAACTCTCGTGTTACCATGAACATCAAATGACTATGCATGACTTTGTTTGAAGAAGGCCATTGTGAGAAGGAACTTGGGTGAGAGATCGCTCACCGGAGTTTGTTTATTCATTTTATTGTAATTTTTTAAATGGTGCAGTTTGAAATGTGCTTTGTGGAAAAGAATGTGCATGTACATTTATGTTGTGATTTTTACCATGTTCATGTGTTTCATATATTTGCTGCGTATTGGTACTGGAGGTGGTGAGTTATTACTTAGTTTCGTTTATCGGAGTGAGCCATTTTTATGCTCAACTAAGGTTGAGGTGCTCGGTTGTTTTAAATTCAAATTTCAGGAGAGTTAGTTTCTTTAATGGAGTGAGACATTTTATGCTCAACTTAGGTTGAGGTGCTCAATTGTTTCAAATTCAAATTTCAGGTGAGTTAGTTTCTTTATTGGAGTGAGCCATACATATGCTCAACTTAGGTTGAGGTGCTCAGTTTTATCTCATTCAGTCTATTGATTGCAAGTTTGTTCTGATGTTTGTTTGCAGTGACATTCATTCAAATGTTCATGCTTTGGGATGTATTGAATTTGCATTTTGACAGCCACATTTGTGCTCAATTTTGAGGTGCTCCTTTCTTTCAATTTGATTTTATAGAGTTGCAATTGATGTTTATGTTTTTACGGTTTGCATCTGAGGATGAACCATGTTTAGAAATGGTGATGTTTTCAAAAACTTTAAATGCTTGGTTGAATTACGTACCACGTATGTGCTCTAGTATTTTAGAGGTGTTCACATAGTTTGATGTTTCGAGGACAACAAGTTGCTCAATTGTAGAACCACAGGGGTTCGCTATATTTTATGTTTAGAGAGCCGTGGGTTGCTCAATTGTAGAACCACAGGGGTTCGCTATCTTTTATGTTTAGAGAGCAACAAGTTGCTCAATTGTAGAACCACAGGGGTTCGCTATATTTTATGTTTAGAGAGCCGCAGGTTGCTCATTTGTAGATCCACTCGTGTTCGCTATCTTTTATCTATTGATTGAACCACAAAGTGATCTAAGGTTTAGAGGTGTTCAAATTGTTGGGTGTGTTAAAGAGCCGTGATTGCTCATTGATATGAATTATTTATATGCTCTAATGTTTTAGAGAAATTCACATTTAATTTATCAAATCCATTCTTTTCTATTCTTGCGGATTTTGTATCTTGTGTTTCTTTCTTGTGTTCACTATTTGATGTTTTTATCTCCTTTTACTTTACCAGTAACATTTACTGTGTATGTGCTGTATATTCTTTTTATCTACTTTTCTTCTCTCTCTGGTTTTCTTATTTTGTTTTATTGTGTCAAGGGGGAAAATGTGTTACATCCTGTTTGTCCATCTTCCCTGTCTGTTATTACTTGCTCAGCATGCACCTATGATGTCACAGAGTGTTCTAGTTGTGAATGCTTGAAAGGCAGAGTCAGTTACATCTTAGGCTGAGCATGTATCCATCTGCTCCTGGTGGGGTTTCACAATTGGACTTATATACTCCTGTACTATCAACTTGATCTGGAACATATCTTCAATAAATCATTTCTGTTCTCATCTACTGCATCAAAGACATTTATTTGTTACAAATGCTGCAGACGTTAAGAGAGGGTCAGAGAGGTCTGGAAGTCTGGGTCTTGTCAGGCTCTGTGCTCGGGTCCTGGCGGGAGCGTCGACAAAGTAAGCCGTTGCTTTGCTGGATGGTGCCTGGTTGCCCATGGTGGTCACTCTTTGGCCACAAGGATGATTCTTCAGTCTTTAGCAGAACGTCAAAGGTCCAGAGTTCCGTGTCAAGTTTCGATTCCAGGATTAATCTAAAGTCTCAGGACTCAGCTCCTACCTGAATACAACTAAAAGGGGCTGGATTACTTTCTAGGTCCCTCCTATGGGTGGGACCAGGAAAGGGGGTGGTTACACCCCCTTTCCTTTGTCCAGTTTCACGCCAGAGCTGGGGCTGGAGTGCCCCAGCAACCAGTTTGAACTGGGGTATGCATGGAGCACCTAGTGTGCCCCAGGCAGTGTCTCATTCTATTCAGCCCTCCCTGTCCTAATACACAAAGTCCTGTCTGGGGTGGTACTCGCACCTCTCCAGGCAGGAAACCTATTGTCCAAACCTCCGTGACTGGAAGGACTCCCAGCACCAGGAGGTCAGACTTGTGTCTGTGGCAGCAGCATCCATTTTGTGACGCTGGGGCTTTAACCGGGATAGTCAGCAACAACATGTCTTCTCCCTCTAGAAGGGTGGAATGCTACCCCCGTCTCCAGAATTAGCGAGAGGGTAGTATTCCAAAGCGTATGACACCTTACACGACATGTTTGGATAAAGCCAAACCAAAGTTAGCATTTAACCGCCAGGTTCATAATGCACTTAAGAGTATATGGTATGGCAATATCGTAGAACAGCTATACGGACATGGTTCCGAAAGCTGCAGACAGGCTCAGCTCATGCTAGAGCACCATCTCACACATAACCAAGCGCTCTGCCTCCAGGATTGTTAAGGCCTGCCATAGGAGTGACTTATAGGTTACTGTCTGTCTATATATAAGGGTAGATATAGGAATACTATACCTAAGCAAGGGGTGATTACACAACCTTGCCTCAGCTGAGTGATCAGCCAGTTGTGTCAGTTTGAGTGGCCAGCCAGGGGTGGCATAATACATGCTGCAGCCCCTGGTTGGCCTTGGTTACACCTATGCCCCGAGTACCTAGGGTACACTTCTACAGGGGCTGACAAGGTGAACCAATTCCCAATTGTGGATGTACCTAGAGTACATGGTGTGAATTTAGAGAGAGTGCATCTGGGCTGTGGGTCTGATTAGCAGGCCCACAGCCACATCTAAGTCGAAAACCAGTAAAGCAAAAGCAAAAAGTGGGGGTGACCATAGGAAGCAGATCCTACTCTCCTACACGAAGGACACACGTTTCCTTCCACGGTGTCCAGGGACGATCCCAAATAGTGAATGTTCTGAGTGAGGTTGAGAATTGATTTCTTTTAACTGAGTCGAAGACCCAGGTTGTTCAGAATGTGAAGAGTGACAGACAGATGCGACTGAAGAAGAGCTGGAGTGGAACTCTTCAGAAGCCAGTCGTCGAGGTATGGGTAAATGAAAATTCCTCGTTTGCGTAGACAATCTGTTACCACTGCCATGCACTTTGAAAACGTTCTTGGTGCGGACTAGAGTCCAAATGGCAGAACACGGAACTGATAATGATGCCGAACCACTTGAAAACTGAGAAACTTTCGATGCTTCCTGGACACTAGAATGTGGAAATAAGCGTCCTGCAAATCTATGGAGCACATCAAGTCTCCTTGATGCAAATGTGGAAAGATCTGGTGTAGAGCCAGCATCTGGAACTTTTCCTTTCTTATGTATTTGTTTAAGATGCGAAGATCCAGAATAGGCCTGTACTCCACAGAGGGACCCTTTTTCTCGACCAGGAAGTAACACGAGTATATCCCCTGGCACTTCTGATTGATTGGGACATGTTCTATGGCTTCTTTTTCCAGAAGACTTCGTACCTCCTTTAAAAGTATGGGATGACACGATCCGAGAGCCCTCGGTGGTATGGAAGGAGGAAGAGTCTTGAAACGTAGCAGATAACCATTTTCTACAATATTTAGCACCCACTTGTCTTTGTTATCTTGCTCCATTCCTCCAGAAAACCAACGATACTTCCTCCTACCGGAGTGGTCAACACGTTTAGAGGAAGCAACTGCTCATTGTTTCGCTGGTTGGTTTGAAGTAGAGGCTGTTTTCTATTGTTGCCTCTTCCTCTCCCTGGGCGTCTGTTGGAAATGAGACCTTTGCTGCTGCTGTTGCCCTTGCAACGACCACTGGTTCGATTGACCTTTCTGTTGGAATTGACGTTTATCATTGTGACGAAAACGTTTGCGAAAATCTTTCTTCTTTTCGATACCCACCGCCTTAACTGTGTCCAATTCCGCCTTCATTTTTGTCATCTACTCGTCCGCATGAGGACCGAAGAGAGAAGAACCATTAAATGGCAAGTTGGGGGGCGTGGCTAGCAGCCGAACATGGCGGCAGCTTAGTTGAGGAGCTCCGGGGGTGAGGAGGCCTTCCCGCGACAATCCGTACACTTATCCGCAAAATTGATGCCTCGAGAAGGGGAACACCGGGTCTAGGACTGGGCGGAGTCCGACCGACGGCATTCTGAGAGTAATCGGACACCGGGGTGATGAGTTACGGGCTCCGATTCCTGTGCGCCTGCAGCAGCGAACATCATCGAGCCACAGCAAGTACATAAGCCTGGCGGAAGTGCGGTGGTGGCGGCGGACTGGGGCCGGAAGTCCGCGCTGGTGGAGACCGACATTAACTGACGGCGGTGCTCCGCACCGGAACACGTCTTCGCCCCGCATGAGCAGCGACCGGCAACAAACGATTAACAGCAGACGCAGTGGGGGCAACAGACGAGGCTGGGGAGTGCCAGAAACTGCGTCGGGTGAGCGGATGCAGTGATACGCACTCAAGCTCGCCTCCCTGCAGTGTCACGTACGAGGCCGGTAAGCTCCCGTCCAGGAGGCAGAATGTCCAGCAGCCAGTCCGCCACTGCTTTTCATGACAGCGGCACCTTGGAATAAAATTGGGCACCTGGCTCCGGCAGAGTGGGAACTGGTGAATTGAATGATGCTCCTGGCCGGACCTAGACGCCTAGTAGCCTGACCCTCACACGCAGTGCACTCTCTGGTGGCAGTGGCCCCCTATTATACCTTTGAACAAGGTTTTAGTAACTCTAGTTCGGCCACAAGAAACACGCAACACCAATAAACGGCGTGGGGGGTCCTGTTGGCTCCATTAGCCCGCACCGGGCCGAATTCTCCCTGCACTAATGGTAGGCACGCAGGAGCCCAGTTAGCTCCACTAGCCAGCGTTGTATTCGTTATGCCACTGACCGGCAAGTGAAGGCCCGGCTTCCTCAATCTGCCCGCGCTGCACCGGCGCTATCAAATGTCATCACTGTACTGATCCTGCATCTGAGTAACACGTGTGGGGCTGACTGTCACATACAGGCGGATATTGGACTCGCTGTAAGAAGCGTGGCAGGGGCCCTACGCAGATTAGAGAGAGGAGCAGACGACCGGACAAAGCTGGTGGACCTGCACTCAAGGTGGGCGGAGGAGGATAGCCCAGCGTGACGGCAGCACCAACGACACACAGGCGGCAGGCGATGACCCGGGGGCCTTTATTGAGTGCATGTAGAAGGTCGCGGGCGCAACTACCGGGTGAGCAAACCCTGCGGCCTCGGCCACCCACAATAGCGCACCATACAGTAGGGAGTCCGGATTACTGCAAATCAGACAGGAGACAGAGCGCCAAGGAAATAGCGCTACACAGGAATAGCTTAAGATAGGCACAACCGGGAACACGTAAGAAAGGCAACGGCGAAGAACCACTCCCCATAGGCAATATGGCGGGCAGAGGATCAAAAAACAGCTCTACACAATCCAGGCTGGATAAATATGCATTCGACAACCACAACTCTCAGCCAACGGAATCACGTACGTCCACTGGTAAAACGCAGGAGGTGGAAGGGCCGAAGAAAGCAACGCTTGAGGACGTGATGAGAGCTCTGGCCCAGGTGCAAGCAACGGTAGGGTCCACGGCCACGGAGGTCACGCTGCTGCGTGCAGACTTTCACAAAATGGCAGAAAGAGTGAAACAGGTCGAGGTGGTCACGAAATCCTTGGTGGAGGATGTCTCAGAACTACAAATAGCGATGGAGCGTGTAGTGGCCGAAAATAAAACACTCAGGGAAAAACTGGACGATCAGGAAGGGCGCTCAAGAAGGAACGTGCGGATCCTTGGGGTTCCGGAATCGGAGGGAACCCGTGCCATGGATCTCTATGTTGAAGAACTGATAAAGACGCAGCTGCAACCACAGGGACTCTCGCAGTTCTTCTCGGTGGAAAGGGCGCACATAGTCCCCGGCGGACAGCCCAAACCAGGGCCCCCCCCCAGACCGGTGTTGGCGAGACTCTTTAACTTTCGAGATCGTGACGCCATTCTACAAGCGGAGAGGGTAGCGACGCCGATCCAAATTCAGAACTCGGCGCTTGCCTTTTTCCCGGACTACACTGCAGAGGTCTTGCGTCGGAGGAGAACTTTCTTTGAAGTAAAGAAGGAGCTGAGAGCACGGGATCCGACTTACTCTATGCTGTACCCGGCCCGACTGCGAGTCGTAGCAGACAACTAAGTGTGGTTCTTCGACAAACCGCAGGCTGCCCGCGACTGGATGGATGGAGACAGGCGGGGCAGCCCCGCCGATCCAACAGGAATACCGGGCACCAACGGGGAGACAGCCGCACAGGATCACAGACATCGGGCAGAGATGGGACGGTCAAATCGCCAACTCAGGTCCTTTCTGAAGTGGAAAAGGACGCAGATGCTTGAGGCACAAATACACCCTGGTGTGTTCCTAAATGACAAATTGATCGGAGGGCTCACGCTTGGATACTGGCCTGGGGGACCCCGAAGAGGGCAGGGGAGCCGCCTGCTCCGGGTCCGCTCCACCCCAGCAAGCAAGTACATTGTTGACGGGAAGGGTAAAGCACTCTGCTAAGTTGGGGGGGCGGACAGTTCTGGGTCCGTTAAGCAGGGAGGCAGGGAGGGGGGTGGTACGGGGGGGGGGGGTAGTTGTACGGCTATGTGTGTCGAACAGGGTAGGGCTTGACACGTTTTTTGAAAGTACTGAAGGTCCGTCTAGCAGGGAGGCGGGGAGGGTGGGTGGGACACAGGGTGGAAGGGTTGTTTTTTGGTGTTACTTTTGTTTTTTTGTATGGTAATGAAGGCGACATGTTTAATGCGGGTGCATCACAGGTTTGGTCCCTTATTGATCTTCACATCACTACACACACACCGGTAGATGGCTACACACGTGACAGGTACACCTGAGACTCGTATGACACAACCCTCCCACCAGTCGGCCTTGACAGTCCTCACATGGAATGTCCGAGGATTGGGGGACAGGGTCAAACGTGGCCTTGTGCTGCAATACTTGAAGCGTTGCAATCCAGCAGTAGTCCTACTGCAGGAAACACATCTGGTGGGCTCGGCATCTAAGGCAATGGATAGATGGGGGTACAAGTTCATTGCTCATGCAGACTTCTCCTCGGGTTCTAGGGGGACAGGGATCCTTATAAGGAAGAACTTCCCGCTGGTGTGCCAACAGACGCGGATAGATGATCAGCGCCGCTTCGCGGCGGTGACGGTTCAATGGGAGGGTCGTCTGTTCAACTTTGTGTCAGTATATATCCCTCCGGGCTTGCATGCTACAGCACACACTGCCCTCACGACATTCCTCTTGGCTTTGCCGGCGGCGACGTTGGTGATAGGGGGCGACTTTAATGACGTTGTAGACCATGAGTTTGATAGGCATCCACACACAACAACAGTACGGGGAGGTGGGCGACTCCTCGGACTGCTAGACGCCCTGGGGCTTACAGACTGCTGGAGACACAAACACCCGCAGGATAAACAGTACACCTACTATTCAGCGACCCATGCTTGTCTCTCGCGGATAGATTATGTCTTTATGTCTGCAGATGGACTACAAGGCATTGAGGAGGTGGACATTCGCCCCAGGGGAATCTCCAATCACTCCCCATTACGACTCACATATACAAACCACCGTACCCATAGGCGCCGCATCTTCCCTATTCATGGGGGCTATCTGCAGAATGCCCCTCTGGTGAAAGCTCTGACCAACACCACCAAACAATACTTCCAGGAAAATTCTGGCTCAGTAGACTCCCGCAGCACCCTGTGGGAGGCCTACAAAACAGTCCTGCGTGGGCAGGCGATTGCCTCCATTGCCGGCCATAAGCAAACGCAACGACAGGAACTTAACACTCTCGAGGAGGCTCTTAATACTGCAATTCGGGAGCAGGAGACTAACCCGTCCCTGAGGACCGCTCAAGCAGTCCGGCTACGGCGTACCGAATGGTTGACATATCGGAAGTAAACGGTTCAACATACTCTACAGACGACCCGTCACAGGGTTTATGAACTGGGGGACAAGGCCGGGAAGATGTTGGCATGGCTGGACAAGAAGGAAAAAGCAGGTAGTCATTGCGCAGCTGATGTCTCCCGAGGGAAACACAACCTCGTATCCTGGTGCTAGAGCCGACATATTGGCTGACCATTTTGAAAAAACATACACCCCCCAAGCGCCCTACTCGGTAGAAGAGGCATACGATTATATTAAAGATCTGACAATCCCTCGCCTCTCTCCAGAAGCAGCGCTTCTACTTGAGGCAGACGTCACCACGGAAGAAATACAGGAGGCAACCTATGCGCTGGCGTCTGGTAAGGCACTGGGCCCCAATGGACTCCCAGTGGAACTGTATAAGAGCACGGTTCAAACAACGGCCCCCTACCTCCTAAATATGTTTTCTGATAGTCTCGAAGCTGGGGAACTACCTAGAGACCAGCGCCTCGCCACGATTATCCCGATCCATAAACCTGGCAAACCGGTGGTGTCCTGTGCCTCCTATCGCCCTATCTCCTTAATAAATGCGGAACCGAAGATCCTCGCCAAATTACTGGCGCTGAGGCTGGCCCCCCCACCTTAACACTCTGGTGCACCCAGACCAGTCTGGCTTGATGCCACACCGTAGCACATCACACAACTTGCGCCGTCTGCAGGCAGTGCTGGCCCGCCGGGAGCACATACAGGAACCTGCCGTTCTCCTTTCCCTTGACGCCACTATGGCATTTGACACCGTGGAATGGCCATATCTGTTCGCGGTGCTCCAACACATGGGCTTCGGCCCCAAGTTCTGCGCCTGGATTCGTCTCCTCTATACCAAACCCTTGGCCCAGATAGTAGCTAATGGTCACATCTCTAGAGACTTCCCACTTGGCCGCGGGACAAGGCAGGGATGTCCGTTATCCCCCTTACTATTTACGCTTATCCTTGAGCCGTTGGCAATCTGGATCCGGTGGGAGCCATCCATCAAGGGTATCAGGTGGTCGCCTGTATGGGAAGATCGCATATCCCTATACGCAGACGATATCCTTCTTTACCTCCCCCAAAAAGTCAATTCTGGAACTCCTTAATGTCTGCGAAAAATTTGGGAGAGTGTCGGGCTATAGGATTAACTGGACTAAATCTGTCCTGTTCGTTCTCGCCGGCCTCCCACCTCTGCGAGCTGCGAGCTGCCCTTTACATTACACCGAGGCGGCTTTTAAATATCTGGGTGTTTATGTGTCATCGGACCCAGACGAGTTCTACGCCCTGAATTTGAATGCCCCACTGGACCGGTTCAAACGGGATGTGAAGGTGTGGCACTCCCTTCCTCTCACTCTCCTGGGCAAGGCTGCGCTATTCAAAATGGTGTCACTCCCCCGCTTCCTATATCTCCTCGAAAATACACCGTTCCCGGTCCACCCCTCCTACTTTACGTCGATCTCAGCGGCGGTTTCTGCCCTGCTGTGGGATGGGAAGCCGGCACGGATTGCGCAATGCAAGCTGGTGAAAGACTGGTACGACGGGGGTATAGCACTCCCTAATATCGAATTTTACTACTGGGCGGCCCACCTCAAACAAATTAACTACTGGCTACATGCCCCGCAGACTGAGCCCGCATATTTAGCGGACAGACAATGTTTGGAATCTAGAGGTCTGTTGAGGAACCTCTTCAGCCGTGGCGTGTAGTCAGACCTACTGGGTCCAACACGTCACACGGTTCAACTCTGGTACAAAGCGCATAGGCGCCTTCAGTGCTCTGTTATCACGCAAATGACACCCTTGTGGGACTCACATAGGCTGGGTTTCCTGCCCAACAGTAAGGGGTTCCAGGCCTGGGACAACATAGGCATCTCAGTGGTGGGAGACTTTTGGAAAAAACGCAAGGTAGTTGACTTTTCATTCCTGCAAACCAATTATGATATGGCACACTGAGCGCTATAGGTATATACAAATCCGACATGCACTGCAGGCAGCCGTCCCGGCGGGGACGGACCTGCAGGAATCCACCCCTCTTGAAGACAGCTTGTTGACAGAACACATGTCGTGCAAAGCAGCATCCTTCACATACCGAAAGTTGGTTAACAACCTCCCTGACATGCTATCTAAGTTGCGATTGTGTTGGTCGAGACACGTCGGTGAATTTGACGATTAAGAATGGCAGGAGGCCCTTTCCTCACCGCGTGAGACAGCTATCCCCTCCAGGCTTAAACTAGTCCAACTGAAAATATTACACCGCACATATTACACCAGACAAGTCCTTTACAAAATAGGAAAGGCTTCTCATGAGTACTGTCTCCGTGGATGCGGGGAAAGGGGGACATTCTATCATACTATATGGGACTGTGGTCGGGTGGCAATGTACTGGGCTGCTGTGATGCGCACCATTTCCCAAACCACAACTGTTTCCCTGCTGCCCGATCCTCGGCACTGCCTGTTAAATATATGGGAAGCAACGGACTTAACCCATCGTCAGCTGGACTGGACCATGCTGGGTATGATGATGGCAAAACGCAACATAGCTAGATTGTGGGGCTCTGATGTGCTACCTACGTTGAAGGACTGGTGTAGAGACATGGATGAAGCGATGGTGGCCGAGAAAGCGGTGTTTGTCCATCGGGGGTGCCCTGGGAAGTGGGAGCAAATCTGGGGTGCATGGAACAAGTTCAGGGGGGATATATGTGAGCCCCCACGGCTCGACGCGGATGAGGAACTTTCAGATTGAGAGCTCCACTTCCATGTCTGAATGTTATGCGATCTCTTTTTTTTGACCTGATGAATGCGCTATTACTTTACAGATGCTATACCGATGTGGACCTGACTGTCATTGCACTGCATATGTCTAAGATACTGCCACTGTATGTTTTGTCGCCTTCCATGTTCAACACAATAAAAACAAGTTAAAAAATAAATAAATTAAAAAAATGGCAAGTTAGTAATTTTTCGCTGCACTTCTGGTTTAAGGCCTGTTAGTCGTAGCGATGCAGCCCGTCTTGAACAGATACCATGAGCGTATCCGTGAGCAGCAGTTCCTGGAATATTTTTTCAGGTTCTTAATATTTTGACGTTTAAATAGAACTTAAAGCAATTGTCCAAAATAGCCTACTATATAAGCTGGAAAACATTTTAACAAATCATTAGCTAGACCTGACCTTCCTGAAGTATGTCTACACTTAAAAAGTTCTATTTCCACTCCTGAGGGTCTGGTGTGTACGGCAGCAGGAGACACCCCCGTAGGTGGAAAAGGAAGGACTACCATCCAACATTACAGGGTGCTTGGGTCGCCGACGGCATACACTACGTCAGTGGCAGTGTTGTAAGGCACTGGAAAAGCTGTTTCTTTCACGATGAGTGGCAGAGGCACCCGCGTGACCCAACAAGGCAAACTTGATAAGTTTGCATATGATAAGGACTTTCCCCCAATGCCGGATCAGAAAGGGGCCGGTACTAAAGGCACGGAGGGAGAGGGAGGCCCCAAAATAACACTGGAAGATGTCATGGCGGCCCTACACCAGGTACAGACCACAGTGGGTACAATTTCAACAGACGTCACGCTCCTACGAGCAGATCTGCAAAAGATGTCATCTCAGAGTAACTGAGGCGGAACAAGTGACAGCATCTCTCAGTACGGACACTGCGCTCGTGGTTAAAAGGGTAACACAACTGGAGGAGGACAATAAGCATATGGCGGACAAGCTGGATGAACAGGAAGGGCGCTCACGCCACAATAACGTTCGCATAACTGGACTTCCGGAATCGGAAGGGGGGCCTGCCATGGACCTCTACATTGAAGACCTCAAAGAATACGCTACAACCTAAAGGCCTATCAAACTTTTTCTCTGTGGAACGGGCCCACAGGGTACCAGGAGGGCGCCCACGACCCAGAGCCCCCCCCCCCGCGGCCGGTACTGGCGGCATATTTAATTTTCGGGGGCCGGGACGCCGTTCTCCAGACAGTGCGGGTGGCCCCACCTATACGGATCCAAAATTCGGAGGTCTCTTTCTTCCCTGACTATACGGCGGCAGTGGCGGCGCGCCGCAGGAGCTTCCTTGAGGTGAAAAAGACGTTGAGATCCCGCGAACTGCCGTACTCTATGCTTTTTCCGGCACGGCTCAGAGTGGTGGCAGACAAGAAAACTTGTTTTTTTGATTCGCCGGAAGAAGCACACGACTGGCTTGAAGGGTGGCGTCCGGTGGAGGGGTCAAGTCGACAGGGAAGAAGGCGAAGACAACAGGGAAAGACCGGCGATTCTGAGGAACTTGGACAGGAGGAGGGGGAGGAGGCAATCATGTATAAGGACTCCGGGGAATGATTCCATCATGCACAAGGGAAGTATCTCCCCCTTCCTTTTACTTATTGTATAGTGAAATACATCTGGTTGTCGATTAGGGCTCACCTCCCTTGGTTAACGGCAAAGGAACCAATGATGGCTCGGGACTCAGGGACTGGAAGGGGAGGATTGGTCTTCCTTGGACTTTCCCACCCCTGTTCATTTATGCAAATGAAGTTTCAGGGTGGGGATATGAAGCACTCTGCTGAGTTGGGGTGGCGGGCAGTTCTAAGTCCGCAAGGCAGGGTGGCAGGGAGGGGGGGATGGAGGGGGAGGGGGGATGGAGGGGGAGGGGGGATGGAGGAGTTCAATGTGTTTTTTGTTCAACGATTATGCGATGCACAGATGTGGTTATTCTTGCGCGGTGTCACTACTCACAGAAACTCCTACTAGCCTTAATACCGAACAGGTCACATACAGTTGTGGATCCTTTCAATATGATAATGGGGGACGACTCAGTAGCTAGTTCACAGGGAGGGCCCGATGCCGTGACACCGTCCCTGTCCATACTCACGTGGAATGTCCGCGGACTAGGCGATAAAATTAAACGGGGGCTGGTCTTACAATGCATAAAAAGGGGAGGCGCAGCAGTGGTGCTTCTTCAAGAGACACACCTCACAGGCACATCTATTAAGGTATTGGACAGATGGGGATATAGGATGGTAGCCCCCACTCAGAGTTTACCTCAGGCTCTAGAGGGGTTGGTATACTGATAAAGAAGCAGTTCCCTTTAATCATTAAGGCAGTTACGTTCGACAATTCAGGTAGATTTGCTGCTATACATGCACAGTGGGATGGGAAACCCATCAATATTGTTTCGGTTTACATACCGCCGGCACTGCAAGCGATGGCCCTCACGGATCTTAGTGCATTCCTGTTGGGACTTCCGGAGGGTGAACTACTAGTTGGGGGGATTTTAATTTGGTGGTTGATGACTCAATGGATAGATTCCCCCTAAGAGCAGCTACATCAGGGACATCGCGTCTGGGGAGCTTCATGACGGCTATGGGACTTGTGGACATTTGGAGGAAGCATCACCTTCTGGACCGTCAGTTTATCTATCACTGGCGTTCAGAACAGCCTTACCAGAATTGATTATTTTATGGGGTCGGTGGGAGGCCTTTGCAGTGTCGGCGGTGTAGAAATCAAGCCGCGAGGCATCTCTGACATCTCCCCTCTACTGATTAGTTACACACACCACCGGCAGAAGCAGCGCCGGACTTATCCAATACGTCCTGGCTATCTCCACAATCCCAAGATTAGGAGGGAACTGCACAAGGTGACGAAACACTACTTTCAGGACACCGTTGGTTCCGTGGCCTCTTCTGTCACATTATGGGAGGCATTTAAGACAGTACTCAGAGGGCAGGAAATAGCCTCTATTGTAAATCATAAACGTGAGGGACAGTCGGAACTTCTAGCTTTAGAAACTGACGTAATTGAAGCTGAGGCGCATCACACTAATCACCCAACCCCTGCTGCGGCCCACGGCTTACAGATAGCACAGCGCCGACACAAGGCACCCCTGACTGAAGTGGCCAAACGACAAATGACAAACACACGCACAAAATTTATGACGTCGGAGACAAGGCAGGTAAAACTACTGGTGTGGCTAGGCAAACGGGAGAAGCGGGACAGATGGATAGCGCAGCTTGCAGTGGAGGGAGGGCAACCTACTACAGACCCACACACAATAGTAAACATGCTATCAATCAATCAATCAATCATGGGCATTTATATCGCGCACTACTTACCCGGAGGGTCTCAAGGCGCTTGGGGGGGGGGGGGGGGGGGGGGGTGCTGCTACTGCTCGAACAGCCAGGTCTTGAGCTTCTTCCTGAAGGAGAGGTGGTCCTGGGTCAGGCGCAGGTCGGTCGGGAGGGAGTTCCAGGTCTTGGCGGCCAGGTGGGAGAAGGACCTTCCTCCTGTTGTCGATCTTCGGATGCGGGGGACGGCGGCTAGGGCGTGACTGGCTGATCGGAGGTGGCGTTTGGGAGCGTAGAAGTTGATGCGGTTGTTGAGGTAGCTCGGGCCTTGGTCGTGTAGGGCTTTGTGTGCGTGGGTGAGGAGACGGAAGGTGATTCTCTTGTTGACGGGGAGCCAGTGCAGGTCTCTCAGATGTCCGGAGATGTGGCTGCGTCGGGGGATGTCGAGGATGAGTCTGGCCGAGGCGTTCTGGATCCGCTGGAGTCTCTTCTGGAGCTTGGCGGTGGTTCCGGCGTAGAGGGCGTTGCCGTAGTCCAGTCGGCTGGTGACGAGGGCCTGGGTGACCGTCTTCCTGGTCTCGGTGGGGATCCACCGGAAGATCTTTCGTAGCATGCGCAGGATGTTGAAGCATGACGAGGAGACGGCGTTGACTTGTCTGGTCATGGAGAGGGAGGAGTCCAGGATGAAGCCCAGGTTGCGTGCGTGGTCTGTCGGTGTGGGTGCGGTGCCCAGGGCGGGGGGCCACCAGGAGTCGTCCCAGGCGGAGGGCGAGGAGCCCAGGATGAGGACTTCCGTCTTGTCTGAGTTCAGTTTCAGGCGGCTGGTCGTCATCCACTCGGCTACATCTTTCATCCCTTCGTGAAGGTTGGCTCTGGAGGCGGCGGGGTCGTTGGTCAGTGAGAGGATCAGCTGGGTGTCATCGGCGTAGGAGATGATGTTCAGGTTGTGTTGGCGTGCGATGGGCACGAGGGGGCTCATGTAGACGTTGAAGAGGGTGGGGCTCAGCGAGGATCCTTGAGGGACGCCGCAGATGACTTCGGTGGCCTCTGACTTGTACGGTGGTAGGCGGACTCTGTGTTCTTCTCTTGTGTGCTAGCACGACATTTCACGAAAATATACTCCTCAGATTCTATAATTTCAGAGGATGAAGCATTGACATACATCAAAGACCTTAAGATGCCAAAATTAACCCCAGAAGACGCACGATCCTTAGAGGATGAACTCATGATGGATGATGTGACGATACCTATTAAAGCATTACAATCGGGCAAGGCACTGGGGCCCAACGGCATACCAATTGAATTATATAAACAAATGTCGGACTCACTTGCGCCGCACCTGTTGAATATGTTTGTTGAAAGCCTAGAGGCGGGAGAACTTCCACTGACCAACGCACAGCTACCATTGTAGCTATATTGAAACCAGGGAAACCGGCGGAACAGTGTACATCATATCGGCCTATCTCCCTCATGAATGCCGAGGCCAAAATACTCGCCAAATTGTTAGCGCTACTTCTCTCGCCACATTTATCTAAACTCATACATAGAGATCAGTCAGGCTTTATGCCCGGCAGAAACACAGCACTTAATTTATGAAGATTACATGAGGTGATGGCGCGTGCGGAATACCTCCAAGAGCCGGCAGTGATACTCTAGCTGGACGCACATATGGCGTTCGACATGGTCCATTGGCCATTCCTATTTGCGGTGCTGCACCATTTGGGGTTTGGCCCCGGGTTTTGTGCCTGGATCCGCCTATTATATACGAAGCCCATTGCACATGTCACAGCTAATGGCCATATATCGACAGATTTCCACTTAGCTAGGGGCACGCGTCAAGGCAGCCAGCTGTTGCCACTATTATTTGCCTTAGTTTTGGAGACTCTGGCGGAGTGGATAAGATGGGAACAAACTATACAAGGCCTTAAATGGACAAATGATTGGGAGGATAGGATCTCCCTGTATGCAGACGATATCCTGCTGTGTTTCACCTCCCTTAGGCGTTCTATAATCACCCTTTTGGATGTCTGCACGGCCTATGGGCGGGCGTCCGGTTATTCTATTAATTGGTCTAAATCCACCATGTACATACTCCATGGCCCACCGCCGCGCCTACCGGACGGCTGTCCATTACAGACTGCAAAAAGCACGTTTAAATACTTAGGGGTTTACATCACAGCTAGCTCTGCAGAATTCTACACAAAATTTGCAACCCCCACTCGAGCGTCTCAAACGGGACATACGACACTGGGAATCACTGCCGCTAACCCTGCTGGGCAAGGCAGCACTTTTTAAAATGATGGCTCTGCCCCGCTTTCTATATATTTTGGAAAATACGCCGTACCCCGTACACGCCACCTACTTTAAAACAATTGCGGCGCAGGTGTCTGTTCTGTTATGGGGTCATAAGCCCACGCGTATAGCACAGGCCAAGTTGGTAAGAGGCTGGTATGATGGTGGCATAGCACTCTCGAACATATGTCTTTACTATTGGGCGGCACAATTAAAAGTAATCAATGGTTACATCTTCCACAATCTGAACCGGCTCTAAAAGCAGACAGAGAACAGTTGGGACTGTCTGGTGTACTGGCTCCCCTTTACGATAAACTCTCTCACATAGTTTGGACCATTGCGACACTCGCAATATGGCATACAGCGCAGGCAAAGTTGGGGTGGCAGGGGGAATTGACAGCTCACTATTGGGGGGCACAAAGAGGTTAGGGAAGCTTAGGCACTCCAAGGGCTTTGACCATTGGGATGCTCTAGGCATATCAACGATTGGGGATATGTGGCAGAGAGGGGAAGTACTCCCATTGAGACCCTAAGACAGCAATATGATTTAGCCCCATCGGAACAGTTTAGATATATACAGATACGACAGGCATTTATGACCGCACTGACACCTGACTTGGAAGTCCCAGAGGCGTCCCCTCTAGAGGACAGGTTATTAACAGACTACATGCCATCAAAAGCAACTTCCCTAATTTACCGTAAGCTGGTGAATAATTTAACTGACCCAACAGGACTCTTAAGGAAGAAGTGGTCTCATGACTGTTAATTGATGACTCGGAGTGGCAAGAGACGCTGGCATCCCCGAAGGAAGCAGGCATCCCCTCACGTCTCAGTTTAGTACAATTGCGAATATTACATCGCTCCTACTACACTAGAAGCACTTTACATAAGATAGGACGGATAGCTCATCCATACTGTTTGAGGGGTTGAGGTGAGGAAGGGACCTTTTATCACACCATATGGGACTGCCACAGAATAGCTGACTACTGGACACAGGTAATGAGAACTAAGTCTCAGTCACAGGGAGTTTCCCTGCTGCCGGAACCCAGGCGTTGCCTTTTAAATATATGAGAAGCAATGATTTTACGCGTTCGGGACAAGGCTGGATGACACTGGGTATGATGATGGCTAAGAGAAACATAGCGCAGAGGTGGGGTGGAACGGAGAGGCCTACATTGACTGCGTGGAAGAATGATATGGATGCAGCCATGATTTCAGAGAGGGCAGAGGGCGGTATTTCGCAGTAGGGGCTGTCTCAAAATATTGAATAAAATTTGGGGGCATGGAATGCATATAGAGGAAACATCTGCGAACCTCCTTCAGATAACGACTATACTAGTTCAGATTCGGATTAGGCCCCTAGGAACAATGCATGCTGTAAGAAATCTGACCTAACTGTTGGAATAAGGTATATGTATGACTATAAAATAAACTGTTTCTGCTGCAAGGATACTGTGCAAAATTTACGGTGTATACTCAATGAAAGTTGTGATTAATTATTTTGAAATGCGAATACAAATATTTCACACAAAAAAAAGTTCTATTTCAAAGAAGTGCTCCCAGATCCATGCCTGTGGGCTGGACTAGTCCGTGCTTATGATTACCATGGAGATCCCCTGAGAGAGAACTATTCCTGATCTAGGACTAGAGCTGCTGGTTGGAATTTTTGTTGTGCGTGCCAATAGCTTACAGAATAAATATTTGAACCCACAAGATAAAACCCTGCGTTCTTGGGTCTAGCTCACACGTGATTATTTTTAGGCATTCTGGATAGTCTGGTCCCCTTCAGTCTTTTACACTTAACCCCTTCCGTGCGCATGACGGCCCGCGGGAGGTCATGAGTCACGGTGGGAGTGTGCGCACGACGGCCGGAGGCCGTTCAAACCCCGCCCGCGAATGGAAGGTCTAGCACCACGGCGGAATTTGCGCCGCAGCCAAGTTGTTAAAGAGTCTTGGATTGTCTGCAATGAAGTTGGAAAAGGAGTAGTTTCTGTCCTGTAACTCCAGTTCTGTAGTAGGGGTATCTCTGTTATAGTCTTAATCTAGTGAATAGTCCCGCCCATGTGCGTGGACCCCGGAGCAATCCAAAATAATCTCTTAAATTGTCAAAAAATGCAGAACTGCACAGACACTCAAGAGAATTTAAAGACAAATAATGCAGCCTATATCCACAGGCTACACTGTCCAGTACTTCAACTAGAAATTCCACCAAAAATCCACAAACCGCACAGCCTGTCCAGATTTCTCCACAGAGAAAAACCTTGCCTTTACCAGCAAAACCCTCTGGAATGATAGAGCGGAAGGAGAGGACAGACAAGCCCCATAGGCTGCCGTTATGTGGCTCAGAACAGGATACTGTGCCTTTAAGAGAACTTTCCAGAACTCTCAGCATCCCAGAATGCACTGCAGGTCCCTTTTACTTTCAGTTCTTTTTGAAGACGTAACACGCCAGACCTGTAGCATTCCTCACATGAATATTTCTCTCCACCGGGGAGGAGGGCGGGCGCGTATGACTATAACAGAGATACCCCTACTACAGAACTGGAGTTACAGGACAGAAACTACTCCTTCTGTAGTAGGGGATCTCTGTGTATAGTCATAATCTAGTGAATAGAATGGCAAGCCCATCCCCACACCAAAGTGGCGGTGGACAAGAACAATAGTTACTTACCTGTAATCTGTGGTTCTACAGTATTGGTGTCTTTCATAGATTCACATGCCTGAATCATTCCCCGTCGGAGTGGGAGTCCAACGGTACATTAAAAAGCAGTAATATGCTATAAATACAGCTATAAATACATAGTAAAGACCAATAAAAACAAACCAGGAAGTAAAGTAGCCAAAGCTACAGTAGAAAAAACTTCCACACCTATGACTATCCTAGTCATTTTGTATAGTCCAAAATACAGCCAATCAGGTGCCAGCACCCACCAGAAGGTTCTCCCCAGAGGCTCAGGCTCTCAGATTTTCTCGCAAGGAGTGAAGGTAAACCAATATAGCCTAAAAGCCTCTGAGGGGAGGTGGGTGGGTTGCAAGTGAATCTATGAAAGACACCAATACTGGAGAACCACAGATTACAGGCAAGTAACTGTTGTTCTTCTCCAGTATTAGGTGTTGTGAGAAGTTGGCCTGATATGCAGTGCTCACTATTCTAGTGATCACTATGTATCAGTCCAAACAACCCTTATTGATGATTGGTTGTAAGTCAACCTTATAGACCAGCTATCCTAGTAGCATGGATACGAGCAGTCTAAGGCTAAGACTCTAGAGGGCGTGTTAAGCCAGCTGTTTTACCATCACATTACCCCTTGAACACCAAGTGAAAGGACACCACACAAGTTGTTATGAAAATAAACAGATATTTATTTATAACAAGTCTACCCTGAACTCTTTATGAGTCAGGGAGCTAAGCACAATACAAAACTCTTACGAAAATACTTTAAGTCGCACAATTTACACAAATGCCCTAGGGGCACGAAAAACCATATACACAGTAAGTGGAATGCGAACTTGCTAGCAGGTAAGTAATACTTTTCTAGACTTAGGAATCGCTAGGCCTACAATTCTAAACACTGGGATTAGATGCAGGAGGCCTGTGGACATCGTGTGCAGAGTGGGAACTCTCACGCGTAAGGCGGGAAAAAGTCTATGGAGGCTAGCAGTTGCAAAGTTACTGTTCTCGGGCGAACCCGACTAGGTGGGTCGAAAACGAGAGTGGATCCGAACACTTAGGGTGTTGGACTATGCTGGAGCACCGGAGTACTCAGGTTACCTAGCCCAGGGGCTGCGGCTGCATAGGGTTGAAGTTGCGTCGGAAACCCTCGTTGAAGATCCAGGAGCCTGAAGAAAGAGTTGCTGGCAGGCGGCCAGTGAAGAAAGTTCGGAGTGATCCAAGCCTGGCTCAGGGAAGAAGAGACCTGTAAGCAGAGGGGACCAAGTTCTGAATCACTAGCCAGTGATTTGAGTGGGCACCAAGATGGCACCGGACGAAGTCACCTCAGCCAGGTGAGTGGGCGCTGCTGGGCTCTGCAGTCTCTCGGACCAGGAGGCGTTGTCGGCGACCAGGATGGAGGTGCGAGCTGTCCCACGAAGGTACTTGCTGTCGACGTCGCTGGACCCAGGATTTGGGCAACAAGTCTTGGCAAATGCAAGGCCCACGCGGTGGACCTAAAATGGCGTCTTGAGTGGACCAGGAGGGTCCAGGGTGCTCCTCTTTTGGAGGGGAGCAAGGGCTAGTCTGGAGCAACCAGACCAGCAGTAGTCGTCGTCGTGGAGCGTCGTGAGAGGGCCACTAGCCAACGGGCAAGCGACCTGGACAACGCGGTGAGCAGCAAAAAGCAGAAGGGCCCCACGCCGATCTCGTGGATGCAGGGGGGCTGAACTTCGGTGCTGGAGCTGCTCAGGGTCGGGGCTTCTCTTACCCCAAAGCACTCAGTCGAGGGTCACTCGGGAGTCGTGCTGGACAAGCGTCGTGCAGTTCTGAAGATGGCCGGTCCCTCGAGGTCTCGTCACACCCACGGATCACAGCTGGGCTGATGATGTAGGTTGAGGTCAGAGGTGCCAGGGAAGCCGGTTCTCGTCGTGCTGGAGCAGTCTTGATCCGAAGGAGAGACTGGCAACAAACCGCGATGCTTGGTTGGTGCCTGCTGCTGCAGGGTGACTACTCCTTAGTCACAAGGGAGAAATCTTGAGAAGAGTCTTGAGTTCCTTCTTGAAGAAAGTAGTTCAGGATTCAAAGATGATCTGATTTGGAAGGGGGCCAGCTCCTACCTTTATCCTGCAAAAAGGGGCTGGCACGCGACTAAGTCCTGCCCTATGGGTGGGACTAGGAGGGGGGTGGTTACACCCCTCTCCTTTGGCGGGCTTTCCCCAGGCCAGGGGCTGGAGTGCCCCTGTAACTGGTTTCAGCCGGCCTATGCACAGTGAGCACCGGGGTGCCACTTGCAGTCACCTTCCTCTAAAGCCCTGCCTACCTAGAATACACAAAATCCTGTCTGGGACGGTGCTGGCACCGCCCCTGGCAAGAAACCCTTTGTCCTTGCCTCCTGGGCTGGGAGGACTCCCAGCAGCAGGAGGGCAGACTTGTGTCTCGGTGGCAGCATCCATTTTGTGGAGCTAAGGCTCTGTCTGACTTTAACCGGGGTTACAGGTTACATACATGTCGTGTCCCTCTAGAAGGGTGGAATGCTAACCCCGTCGCCAGAATTGGCGAGGGGTTAGTATTCCAATTCGTATGACACCTTACTCTACATGTTTTGATAAAGCGATACCAGAGTTGGCATATAACCGCGAGGATTATAATGCACTTAAGAGTATATGGTATGCGATATCATGGAAACGGCTAAGGGATGGATCCCGAAAGCCGCAGACAGGCTCAGCTCATGCCAGAGCACTATCTCACACGATTCCAAGCACTCTGCCTTCAGGATTGTCAAGGCCTGCCATAGGAGTGACTGATAGGAGATCTGTGTGCCCATTTTAGGGTTAGATATAGGAATACTATATCTAAAGCAAAGGGTGAGTACACCACCTTGCCCCAGCTGTCAAGCAGCTAGTTGTGTCAGTTTAGTTAGTCAGCCCAGGGGTGGCATAATACATGCTGCAGCCCCTGGGAGACTTCTGGGTGCACCTCTGCCCTGGGTACAGGGACTTGGAGAGGGCCCAGTGCCAATTCAGTACCTGGGTACAATTTGGAAATAGAGAAACAGCTAGGCTGTGGGTCTGATTAGCAGGCCCACAGCCAGGGAAAGTCGTAAACCAGTGAAGCAAAAAGCAAAAATCTGGGTGATCAAAGGATTGCAGACCCTACTCTCCTACAATGTGCAACGCTAAGACAACAGCCTCCTAGGTCAGAGAAGAAAGCCTCTTCTGCCAGAACCCATCATTCACAAAAAGTGATTTGGATCCGACCTTCTCTTACACCGCAACCCAGTCTAAACAATTAACTGGGAAAGCCTAAAGGATGGCTGATGGCTCCGCATATAACACTCTGAAAACCACAGACATATCTGAATTTTACGTGAAGAGGGTTATAAAGACAAAAAAGTGCAGCGCGAAATAATAAAGAGGGGTGTCTTAAAAATGACTAATGGAACTCTATACTAATTTTATTCTCAGAGTGCCCTTGTCATACTTTAAAAGCAGTGTGTAGACACTTGTGGTTCTCAAGTTGTCAAACACGGTGATGGGTCGACATGTTTCTGCCCTCGTAAGATCTACTAGTATAGGGGCATTCCTCAGGACCAAGCAAACAAATACTGCTGCTGCTACATAAAAGTGTGAAAACAATATATGTACAGTGAAAAAGTCACATGGAACATATCATATACTCCACCGGTATTAACCAATTTGGTAGGAGTGGAAGTCATTACCGGGAACCCATATCAATTGGGTGTCACCCTCACCTCAACCTGGTCACTACTCAGGGAAGGGGGCCCCGCTCTATCCGTCGGTACCCCAGGACGGTCATTGAGTCTTCACGTAACATTCAGTTATGTCTGTGGTTTTCAGAGTGTTATATGCGGAGCCATCAGCCATCCTTTAGGCTATCCCAGTTAATTGTTTAGACTGGGTTGCCGTGTAAGAGAAGGCCGGATCCAAATGATAAGTCACTTTTTGTGAATGATGGGTTCTGGCAGAAGAGGCTTTCTTCTCTGACCTAGGAGGCTGTTGTCTTAGCGTTGCACATGTATTGTCTTTCACCTTTCTCACTTCTTGATCTTTGTCCTAGACCCGAGGTGTTTTGTGATTGATTTGTAGTTTTAGGGGAAATACACCTTACAGGTCTTTAAATTTTCCCTTAGACCTTCCTGAATTCTTGTTTTGTCTGTGTAACAAATAGTCATAGTCATAATCTCTTGTATAGCGCACATTTCACAAAAGTCTCAAGGCGCTTAGCAACAAACGACAACCAAGTATAGAAGGGGGAAGTGGAGAGGAGATTAATTGGGAAAGAGCCAGGTTTTTAAGCCCTTACGAAAAGCCTGATTGGAGAGAGACAGCAGATGTGCAGGTAGATTGTTCCATAGTTGGGGGGCTTAATAGGAAAAGGCTCTACAAAACATTCTCGACGTTCTAGCCCTAGGCTGTACCAGAAGGGTTTTAGTGCTAGACCTTAAGGTTCTGGAGGGTGTGTACCTGGCCACTTTCATAACAAGATAGGAAGGTCCAGTCCCATGTAGAAGTTTATGTGTGAGACTGAGGATCTTAAACTGGCTTCTTTGTCGCACTGGGAGCCAGTGCAATTGTCTAAGACAGGGCAAAGAGGGGGACCGGGGGGGGGGGGCAAACCTAGCACCAAGCGTGCAGCAGCGTTTTGGAGGGTTTGTAACTTAGTTAACAGTCCCTCATTGATGGAGGTATACAGTACATATAGAACATAGGAAGCGTCTGACAGCAGTAAAAGGAGGTGGGAAACAGAGGCTCACCTTAGTTGAAAAGATTCCGTAGAACTGCTCGACCCACAGTAGTATCAGCTTCGCTGGTTGCCTTCAGACAATAATGTCTGGTAAATGTATGGCAACTGGCCCACGTAGCCGCCCTGCAGATCTTCTGAAGGGGAACTCCAGCAAATAAAGCCGCAGATGACGACATTGCTCATGTGGAGTGGCTCTAGGAGTTGTTTGCAACTGTCGTCCTGCTTGTGCGTGGCAAGAGGCAATGGCAGAAGATATCCATCTCGCAATAGTCTGTTTAGAAACTGCTTGCCCCCTACAAATTGAACCATAGGTGATAAATAGTTGGTCAGAACTGCGCAAAGCGGATGTTCTCTGCAGATAAAATTTAAGACACCTTTTAACGTCCAGCGTATGCAACGCTCTTTCCGCCAGTGTTTGCGGGTTAGGAAAGAATGACTTTAGAATTATAGGTTCGTTGAGGTGGAAATCCGAAGGTACTTTGGGGATATACTTCGAATTAGTGCGGAGCATTACAGAGTCACTTGTAAACTGCAAGAAAGGATGGTGAACAGTGAAAGCCTGGATATCACTGACTCTCCTGGAGGATGTTAAAGCCAGCAGCAATGACACCTTCCACGAGAGATATTTCAGGTCTGCCTTGTGGATGGGTTCGAATGGGTGACGCATGAGTTGTGCCAGGACCACATTTAGATGTCACGCCGGAGGTGGACGGCGTACTGGAGGGAACATTGTAAAGATGCCCTTAAAGAATTGGTGTATAATCCTCGCAGAATAAAGGGAATTGGTCCCATCCTGTCGATACCTTGAGATCGCAGCCAGAAAGACCTTCAAGGTTGCGTGAGACAGGTCTGATCTGGCTAATTGCAGGAAGAAAGGCAGAATCTCCTCCGGTTTTGCTGAAAAAGGGTGAACCCCGGTTGAGCGACACCAGATGCAAAAACGCTTCCATTTAAGACTGTATGTCTTTATGGTAGCAGGTGCCCTTGCTTTGGCCAGAACCTCTTTGCAGTCTTCCGGGATGTTTAGGTGGGCGAACTCACGGTACTCAGGCGCCAGGCCGCTAATCTCAATGATGTTGGATCCGGATGGTAAACCTGTCCGTTCTGAATGCTGAGTAATGTCACTGTCGACGTAGATGCAGCGTCGATGGAGGTCTTCGTCGACGATGAGACAGTAGACTGCGTCATCGACAATAAAGAAACAGCCTGAGGTGAAACTTTGACAACTGTCTGAGGCAATCTTTTGGTGGACCGTTTTTGAGGTGCAGAAGAACCCTCCATGTCCTTGCCTGTGGGGATAGATAGCCTTAGAAGTGGAAGGCTTGTCAGATCCCTTAAAAGATTGATGTTTTTTAGCAACCTTAGCTCCAGGAGATGGCAATACCTCAGACGCAGGCCTCTTTCTAGACGCTGAAGTGGAACCAGAGGCAATACTGCCAACCTCAGAGACAGGATTATCAGAATCCTTAAGCTTTTGTAGCCACAAAAGCAACCGACCCTCTATCTCTGAGTCTCTTCTGAGGAAAAGTTCTGCAGATCTTACAGTCCTTGACTTGGTGATCTGGGTACAGGCAATAAATACATTTTTTGTGGGGTCCTCTTTAAAAAGCCGGAGCTTACCACAAGAATCACAGGCTCTAAACAGAGATTTCTTTGAAGACATCCTTGAAGAAAAGATCCAACAGGAAGAAAGAGAAGAAAACTGAGCAGAGCTCAGGGAGACTCCCTTCACAAGACGTGCGGTAGAAAATCTGAGAGCCTGAGCCTCTGGGGAGAACCTTCTGGTGGGTGCTGGCGCCTGATTGGCTGTATTTTGGACTATACAAAATGACTAGGATAGTCATAGGTGTGGAAGTTTTTTCGAATGTAGCTTTGGCTACTTTACTTCCTGGTTTGTTTTTATTGGTATTTACTATGTATTTATAGCATAGTATTGCTTTATGTACCGTGGGACTCCCACTCCGACGACGGGGAATGATTCAGGCATGTGAAACTATGAAAGACACCACTAATACTGGAGAAAAAGAAGTAACACCACTACTGTGCTAACAGATTTCGCAGCGAACCCTGCCAAACCTGAGCGTCTGTCCTGGCATCAGTGTCCAGACAGTAATGCTTAGCAAAGGTATGGACCGACTTCCAAGTGGCTGCGCCTTGCAGATTTCTGCAATTGGAACATTACGTAGCAAAGCAGTCGTGGCAGCTTTGCCCCTGGTGGATTGAGCCTTAGGTTTACCCCCCAAGTTCTTATGAGCCTTCTGGTAACACAATTGTATACAGGACACAATCCACCTCGAGATGGACTGTTTTGAGGTAGCAAGACCGGTCCTGACTGATCCATAATTGATAAAAAACTGGTCTGACGTACGAATATCTTTGGTTGTATCCAGATAAAATTTCAACACCCTCCTGACATCCAGGGAATGCAGAGACCTTTCCGCTGGAGATGAAGGATTCTGAAAAAACGTAGGTAAAGTTATGGTCTGGTTAACATGGAAATCAGATATAACCTTCGGAAGAAATTTAGGGTGAGTACGCATAACAACCTTAGCAGCATGAAATACAGTATAAGGTTCTTGGCAACACAACGCCTGAATTTCACTCACCTTGCGGGCCGATGTAATGGCCACGAGGAACGCCGCCTTCCAGGACAGGTGCTGCAACGAAGCCTTATGAATAGGTTCAAAAGGCTCCTTCATCAATCTGGACAGCACCACGTTCAATTCACATGAAGGCGAAGGAAGCCAGACAGGAGGGAACACTTTCTTCAAGCCTTCCAAAAAATCTTTAATCACAGGGATCTGGAAGTAGGAAGTCTGTGAAGGGCATTTCCTTTAGGCAGTCAGCGCAGCGAGATGAACCTTAATGGAATGACATTAAGGCCAGACTGCGCCAAATGTAGAAGATACGGAAGGATGACATCTTCCTTACACGTCGTTGGGTCATAGTTCTTGGACTTGCACCAGATGCAAAATCTCTTCCACTTGTAAGCATAGGAAGTCTTAGTGGAAGGTCGCTTAGCCTCCTTCAGTATGTCCATACAATCTTCGGGTAGATTCAAATGGCCATATTGCACTCTCTCAGGAGCCATGCCGCCAAACTCAAAGATGAGAGGTTGGGGTGCACCATCTGTGAGAAGTTGGCCTGATATATGATGTTCACTAGTTCTAGTGACCACCTTGTATCAGTCCAAACAACCCTTATGGTGATTGGTTGTAAGTCAACCTTATAGACCAGCTATCGTAATGGTAGCATGGACAAAGCAGTCTTAGGCTAAACTCTTTTGGCATGTGAAGCCAGCTGTTTTACCACAATATAACCCCTTGAATACCAGATGAAAGGACACCACACAGGTTATGAAAATAAACAGTATATTTATTAATAACAACACCTCTGAAATCTTTATGAGGTCAGAGGGCTAAGCACATGACAATCTCTTACGAAAAATACTACAAGTTGCACAAAATTACAATGGTGCCCTAGGGGCACGACAAACCATATACTAAGTAAGTGGAATGTGAGAGTCGATAAAAGGAATGGAGCTGTCCAGAGGCTGTAGGATCGATGGGACCACGCTACACTAACTTCAGGTAAGTAATAGGAGGCCCACGGAACGCGTGTGCAGAGTGTGAACTCACACGCGAGATGCGTAACAGCGTCTATGGACAGTACAGTTCAAGTTTAAAGGTAAGTACGGACAATCCTGACTAGGTAGGACAACGACGACTGTGGAACTGGACACTAGGAGAGTTAAACTACATTTGAGCACCGAAATGCTCTCGTTAACTCACCCACGGACTGCGGGTGCACAGGTGTCAAAGTGCGTCGGGTTCTTTCGTTGAAGTCTATGGAGCCTGAAAGAAAAGATGCTGCAGGCGACCAGGAGGAAGATGTTCGGTGCGATCCAAGGGTGGATCGGTGAAGAAGAAGACCTGAAAGCAAAGGGGACAATGTTCACAGTCACTAGCCAGTGACTGGAGTGGAACCAGGAAGGAACCAGATGTCGTTGTCGCGATCAGGTGAAGAGTGGACGCTTGACTCTGCAGCCACGTGGACCAGGAGGTGTCTTAGACGACCAGGATGGAGGCACGAGCAGTCCCACGCAGGCTCTCGCTGTCGGCGGTGTTGGATTCGGAATCGGCGTCAACAGGCCTTGGCAAATGCAACCCACGCGGTGAGTGAGGAAAGCGTCTGGTGCGGACTAGGAGAGTCCGGGGTGCCCCTCTTTTGGAAGGGAGGAAGGGCCAGTCTGGAGCAACCAGACCAGCAGCAAAGATTCAAAGGTTCGTCGTCTAGGAGGCCACTAGCCAGCCGGCAAGTGAGCAGACAACGAGTCGAGCAGCAGACAAGCAGAAGGGCTCCACGCAGATCTCGTGGATGCTGGAGGGCGGATATTCGGGGCAGGGGCTGCTCGGGGCTGGGGCTTCTCAGTCCCCAAAGCACTTGGTCGAGTTTACCTCGGGAGTCATGCTGGAAGCGAAGTGCAGGTTCGTTCAAGATGGCAGGTCCCACGTGTCTCGTCGCACCCACGGGTCTCAGCTTTGCTGCAGATGTGAGTTGAGGTCGGAGAGGTCTGGGAATCCAGGTCTCGTCGGGCTCTGAAGTCTGGATCCTCGAGGGAAGACGACAAAGTGAAGCCGCTGGACGCTTGATGGTGCCTGCAGTTGCCCACAAGGGAGATTCTTCAGTCTTCTATGGAGCAGAACGTTGAAGGCCAGAGTTTTCTTGTTGAATAGTTCAGGATAATCTAACTTGGAATGGGACCAGCTCCTACCTTTATCCTGCTAAAGGGGGCTGCACTACTGACTAGGTCCCTCCCGTGGGTGGGACCAGGAAGGGGGGTGGTTACACCCCCTATCCTTTGTCCGGTTTCCCGCCAGAGCTGGGGCAGGGATGCCCCAGCAACTGGTTTGAACCGGTGTATGCACAGGGCACCTGGTGTGCCCCAGGCATGTCTCATTCCTTTCAGGCCTATCCTACCCAATACACAAAGCCCTGTCTGGGGTGGTGCTAGCACCTCCCAAGGCAGGAAACCCTTTGTCCAAGCAGCCCTCGCTGGAAGGACTCCCAGCAGCAGGAGGTCAGACTTGTGTCTGTGGTGGCAGCATCCATTTTGTGATGCTGAGGCTCGAGTTAACTTTAACCGGGGTTTACAGTTACATACATGTCGTGTCCCTCTAGAAGGGTGGAATGCTACCCCCGTCGCCAGAATTGGCGAGGGGGTAGTATTCCAAATCGTATGACACCTTACTCAACATGTTTTGATAATGTTATACCAGAGTTAGCATTTAACCGCGAGGTTGATAATGCACTTAAGAGTATATGGTATAGCGTTATCATGGAACAGCTATTAGGACTTGGTTCCGCAAGCTGCAAACGGGCTCAGCTCATGCCAGAGCGCCATCTCACATAATTCCAAGCACTCTGCCTTCAGGATTGATAAGGCCTTCCATAGGAGTGACTGATAGGAATATATGTGTCCATTTTAGGGTTAGATGTAGGTATACTATATCTACAGCAAAGGGTGATTACACCACCTTGCCCCAGCTGTCGTGCAGCCAGTTGTGTCAGTTTTAGATGGCCAGCCAGGGGTGGCATAATACATGCTTCAGCCCCTGGTAGGCCCTGGGTACCTAAGGTACACTGTACAGGGACTGATAAGGTTGCCCAGTACCAATTGGTAAATGCACCTAAAGTACATGGATGTCAATTTAGAGAGAGAACAGCTAGGCTGTGGGTCTGATTAGCAGGCCCACAGCCAGGGAAAGTCGTAAACCAGTGAAGCAAAAAGCAAAAAATCTGGGGTGACCATAGGATTGCAGACCCTACTCTCCTACAGTCCCTCATTGAGAATCTCTTGGAAGTCCTCTTTCTTCTCTCGAGGAAGGAGCTCAGCGAATTGCTGGAGGGACTCCCACAGTGCTCGATCATATCACCCTAGCAAAGGTACGGCACATGCAGCCTTCATTGCAGTAGACGCCGTCCCACAGACCTTCCTGCCAGCCGAGTCTAAACTGCGGCTCTCCTTATCAGGAGGTACCGTGGATGACGGGGTGGTGGCATGCTGCTTCCTAGCAGCTGTCACTATGACAGAGTCCGGTGGCGGATCCATCCTGAGAAAGGCCGGGTCATAATCCGGAGCCCGGTACTTCTTGAGGAGCCTGGAGGGAGCCGCCTTCGTCACCGCCGGAGTGAGAATCAACTCCTGAGCGGGCTCTACCAATCCTGGTACTAGGGGTAGCAACGGCCGAGACAGGTGCTTTTTATGTAGCGTCTCGAAAATCACGGACGTCGTGGGAGTTGGCACCGTCACCGTGATGCCCAACTTAGCCGCACCCCTCAGCAGAACATCTTGGAATGAGACGATGTCGTCCACTGGCGACACCCTCGTCCCTGGGGATTCCGACAAAGTCGGCCAGTAGTCCCTGGTCCCAGAGAAGTCCGTGCGGGATCTCGATCTGCGCCTCCTGTGGCGTCGCCTTGATCTTGTCGACGACCGGTGACGACTCCGCGATCTCTCCCTCCGTCCGGAACGAGAGCGCGATCTCCTCGGCTTCGGACGCTCCGCAGGTCTCACAGGAGCAGGAGACTGCGGCCTGACCGGGACCCTCGGCTGAGGAGTCCCCTTAGAAAGCGTTGGGTACCGTGGCAGCGAAACCAACCTCGGCGGAACCGGAGGCAGTCCTTGAGGAGGTAGCAGAGGATGACCATGAGGGGGAACCAGAGGTGGAAGCGGAGGCGGAGTGGAATTCCGTGGCGGAGGTTCCTTGGGCAAGGGAGGAGCAGGGGTAGCCGATCTTGGCTTGGAAGGTGTATATACCTCGGAGTACACAGAGCCCTGTGACTCCTTCTTGGTCGGAGGCGATGTAGAGGCCGTGTCTCCTATTGGAGAACGTCGCCGAGGCGCTCCAGCAGACCCAGAGGGACTCCTGGCGCCAGAACTCCTGTGCTTCTTTGGTGTGGAAGATCGTCGTCTCGACCGGCGCCCTCGTCTCGACGTTAAACGTCTCTTCCTCGACGGCAACCGTCGACCTCTCAACGTAGAGCGTTTCCTTCGTGACGTCAAACGCCTTCTCGGCGGCGAACGCCATCTGGACGTCGAACGCCTCCTCGACGTCGAAACCCTGCGAGTCTTCGACGTCCTCCTAGACGTCGAGGATCCCCTCGACGCCGACCTCCTTCTCTTCGCTGACGGCGAGCGGCGGTGTCGCCTCGACGGCGAACGCCGGGCCGAACTCCTTCGACGTCGATGACACCATCGACGGCGATCTCGACGGCGGCCTCGTCAGTCAGCTCAATGTCGAACGTTGACGCCGCTTCAACCCAGAGCCCTGGTGAGACGGGGAACAGACTGCTGTCATCCCTCTTGACGTCGTCGTCGATGCTATCGACGTCGGCGGAGAAACAGGACGTTTGCTGGCCTTCCTGCCTCTGGGGAGCCCCCCAGAGGCCTCAGCACGGGCAGATGAAGCACGCCTAGACCCACCTTGAGTCTGCAGTCTTCTATCTTCCAGGCCTTGGAGCCTGATCTTCATCCTCTCTCTCAGAGTCCTGGTGGATAAAGTCTGGCAGATGCCACACTCCTCTGGGACATGAGAGGAGGGAAGGCAGACGATGCACACCTCATGTGGGTCCGACTTGGCCTTCTTCCTAGGAGACACTGGGCATATGTCAAACAAAGCAGGCTTCTTGACAAATAAAAGAGTGACCAAGACATTAATACTTTGAAAAAGTAAAAAAATCACCAATAAACCCTTGAAAAGGGAGAGCTCAATGCTCCAGGGTCCTGCTTGCAGGAGCCGGAAAAAAGAACTAAAAGTAAAAGGGACCTGCAGTGCATTCTGGGATACTGAGAGTGTTCTGGAAAGTTCTCTTAAAGGCACAGTATCCTGTTCTGAGCCACATAATGGCAGCCTATGGGGCTTGTCTGTCCTCTCCTTCCGCTCTATCATTCCAGAGGGTTTTGCTGGTAAAGGCAAGGTTTTTCTCTGTGGAGAAATCTGGACAGGCTGTGCTGTTTGTGGATTTTTGGTGGAATTTCTAGTTGAAGTACTGGACAGTGTAGCCTGTGGATATAGGCTGCATTATCGGTCTTTAAATTCTCTCGAGTGTCTGTGCAGTTCTGCATTTTTAGACAATTTAAGAGATTTTGGTTTGCTCCGGGGTCCACGCACATGGGCGGGACTATTCACTAGATTATGACTATAACAGAGATACCCCTACTACAGAACTGGAGTTACAGGACAGAAATTACTCGTTTTCCATCTTCATTGCAGACAATCCAAGACTATAACACCTTGGCTGCGGTGCAAATTCCGCCGTGGTGCTAGACCTCCCATTCGTGGGCAGGGTTTGAACGGCCTCCGGCCGTCGTGCGCACATTCCCACCGTGACTCATGACCGCCGGGGGCCGTCATGCGCACGGAAGGGGTTAAGTGTAAAAGACTGAAGGGGACCAGACTATCCAGAATGCCTGAAAATAATCACGTGTGAGCTAGACCCAAGAACGCAGGGTTTTATCTTGTGGGTTCAAATATTTATTCTGTAAGCTATTGGCATGCACAACAAAAATTCCAACCAGCATCTTTAGTCCTAGATCAGGAATAGTTCTCTCTCAGGGGATCTCCATGGTAATCATAAGCACGGACTAGTCCAGCCCACAGGCACTTCTTTGAAATATAACTTTTTTTTTTATATATTTGTATTCGCATTTCAAAATAATTCATCACAACTTTCATTGAGTATACACCGTAAATTTTGCACAGTATCCTTTCAGCAGAAACAGTTTGTTATGTTATAGTCATACATATACCTTATTCCAACAGTTGAGGTCAGATTTCTTACAGCATGCATTGTTCCTAGGGGCCTAATCCGAATCTGAACTAGTATAGTCATTATCTGAAGGAGGTTCGCAGATGTTTCCTTTATATGCATTCCATGCCCCCCAAATTGTATTCCATTTTTTGGGACAGCCCCTACTGCGAAATACCGCCCTCTCTGAAATCATGGCTGCATCCATGTCATTCTTCCAAGCCGTCAATGTAGGCCTCTCCGTTCCACCCCACCTCTGCGCTATGTTTCTCTTAGCCATCATCATACCCAGTGTCATCCAGCCTTGTTCCGAACGCGTAAAATCATTGGGTTCCCATATATTTAAAAGGCAACGCCTGGGTTCCGGCAGCAGGGAAACTCCCTGTGACTGAGACATAGTTCTCATTACCTGTGTCCAGTAGTCAGCTATTCTGTGGCAGTCCCATATGGTGTGATAGAAGGTCCCTTCCTCACCACAACCCCTCAAACAGTATGGATGAGCTATCCGTCCTATCATTCTGTAAAGTGCTTCTAGTGTAGTAGGATCGATGTAATATTTGCAATTGTACTAAACGGAGACGTGAGGGGATGCCTACTTCTTTCGGGGATGCCTGCGCCTCTTGCCACTCCGAGTCATCAATTAACAGTCATGAGACCACTTCTCCCTTAAGGGTCCTGTTGGGTCGGTTAAATTATTCACCAGCTTACGGTAAATTAGGGAAGTCGCTTTTGATGGCATGTAGTCTGTTAATAACCTGTCCTCTAGAGGGGACGCCTCTGGGACTTCCAAGTCAGGTGTCAGTGCTGTCATTAATGCCTGTTGTATCTGTATATATCTAAACTGTTCCGATGGGGCTAAATCATATTGCTGTCTTAAGTGTCTGTGCAGTTCTGCATTTTTTGATAATTTAAGAGATTTTTGATTGCTCCAGGGTCCATGCACATGGGCGGGACTATTTACTAGATTAGGACTATACAGAGATCCCTACTTCAGAAGTATCTTTTGTTAATATTTTATGTCTGCAGGTGTGGGTTTAAAGTGTACTCTTGAACTTCCACCATAATGTCCAAAACTGAAAAATTGTGACAAAGAACAGACTGTTACACAAATATCAAACTAATATAGGTGTTAGGACTATGACCAAAAAGAAGATGCACAAGTAAAAACTGGTCCTCACCCATATCCCAATCTTCGTCACAAGGCGGGGTCTCCCACGTGCTCAAATGGACCACTTCTTCCCGTCTACAGCTGCTAGATTGATTAACTGGAGTAAAGAAGTTTACAAAAAGACACTCAATTTCAGGAGAAACAGGCAGATTTAGCATAAACACATACCACCGAACTTTGATACTACAACAAGCACCGTCACCTCACTAATGAACCCTGTCTATTAGGTCAGTTAGAACAAACTAAACCATTATTTAGGAAGAAAACTCTAATGTACAAGTCAGAGCTCTTAAGCTATTTCTGGAATGCTCTTTATCTTTATCAAAAGGAAAATGCTACTTACCAGTATGCATCTGTTCTTGGCATGTAGAGGAACAAAAGTTACTTACCTGTAAACTGTGGTTCTCCAGTATGAAAACAAGTTACTTACCGGTAACTTTGGTTCCCCAGTATTGGTAACTTTCATAGATTCCCATGCTTTGTATCATTCGCCCGTCGTCGAATTGGGAGCCTCGGTAAATAAAAAGAAATACCATAGCAATAGGCACGAAAGAGAAAAAATTTGTCCTAGGCCTCATCTCATTTTGTAGCTTATCCACATCTTTGTGTAAAAGAGCCATAACTTTCTGCAACAACCAATCAGAATAGCCTCACCCCATAGAACCCTCCTGAGAGAGCCTCAGAGCCTCAGATTTTCATAGCCATTGTGCAACAGCCACTATCTCAGTAAAAAGGCCGAGCTTTCCCAGGGGAGGAGGGTGGGCGCATGGGAATCTATTAAAGTTACCAATACTGGGGAACCAAAGTTACAGGTAAGGATAAGTTACTTACCTGTAATCCTAGTTCTCTTCCAGGGGTATCCTCATCAAAGTCATAAGCACTGAATATTCCCGCCCATGTGCGGGACCCCGGAAACAATATAAAAATATATATGTATAAAACACATATATCTCGCTCCACATATATGTATGTACATATATCATTTTTCTCACATCAATGCAGCCCCAAAACTGAGGCTAAACAATGCAAACACATATACATGAACTGCAATTAGTAAGGAATCAAAAAACACATTAGGTCAAAAAATCCTTGAACTTTGTGTTTTAATGAGTCAAACCACTCATAAATCCTGAAAATTGCTTATAAATAGACATTGTTAGCCCTCAGGCTGCATTGCAAAACAATATCATAGAAAATGAAACCATTTTCACAATAACTGGCACCGTGCCTTTAAGGCAGCCATGACCCCAGGCTTCCCATCATGCCTCAGGGGTGACAGTTAGGTCAGTTGTTCTTTGCATAACCCTGAAGACAGGGCTCAACCACAAGATTGAAAACAAAACAGTACCAAATCTCATTTACCTGGGGAGGCGGGTGGGTTGCTTATGACTTTGATGAGGATACCCCTTGAAGAGAACTAGGATTACAGGTAAGTAACTTATCCTTCTCTTCCAGGGGATCCTCATCAATAGTCATAAGCACTGAATAGAATAGCAAGCCCATCAACCACCTGCAGGTAAATGAGAAGTACATGACCCAACCAATCATAACAGCCAAAAGAAATTCTAGCTGTTAAACAGATTCCTCAGGGAGGCCTGGCCCACCTGGGTATCTGCTCTCGTGTCAGAATCTAGACAGTAATGTCTGGTAAATGTATGGACAGACCTCCAGGTCGCCGCTTTACAAATCTCAGACATGGGCACATCCTGCAGGTAAGCCGCCGTGGCTGCTCTACCTCTAGTAGAATGCGCCTTAGGGGAACCCCCTAAAGTCTTCTGTGCCAATTGGTAAGCAAGCTTGATACACGAAACGATCCACCTGGAGATAGAACGTTTCGAGGCTGCATGACCAGTCCTGATCGAACCGTAGTTAACAAACAATTGATCAGAATGTCGAATAGACTTGGACCTGTCCAGATAGAACTTTAAAACCCTTTTCAGGTCCAGAGTGTGTAATGCCCTCTCAGCTGGAGTAGAGGGATTAGGAAAGAAAGTGGGTAAAGAGATAGACTGATTGACATGAAAATCTGATACCACTTTAGGCAGGAAAGAAGGATGCGTTCTAAGCACCACTCTGTTCAGATGAAAAACCGTATACGGTTCTTTAGTACATAGGGCCTGAATTTCGCTCACCCTACGGGCTGACGTAATCGCTATCAAAAAAGCCGCTTTCCAGGAAATATGCTGTAAAGAAGCTTTATAAATAGGCTCAAAAGGTGAACCCATCAATTTTGATAGGACTAGGTTCAGCTCCCAAGGCGGAGCAGGAGGCCGAACAGGAGGATACACTTTCTTTAGACCCTGCAGGAAATCTTTTACTGCAGGAAGCTGAAAAAAAGAAGTTTGTGAAGGTGATCGCCTATAAGCTGTAATAGCGGCCAAATGCACCTTAATGGAGTTAAACTTCAAACCTGCTTTAGTCAGGTACAACAAGTATGGGAGAACTGCTTCTTCCTGACTTTTTACCGGATTGTGACCATTCTGCATGCACCACATATAGAATCTCTTCCACTTGCATGCATACGAATGTCTAGTGGAAGGGCGTCGTGCTTCTTTCAGAATGGCCATGCAGTCCTGTGGCAGCCCTAGATGGCCGTACTGTATGACCTCAGGAGCCAAGCTGCCAAGTTCAGTGACGGAAGGTTGGGATGGTGAATCCTCCCGTTCATGTTCGACAACAGGTCCTGCCTGCATGGAAGCCTCTTGTGAGGAGACACTGATAGGTGAAGTAGGTCTGTGTACCACCATTGTCTCGGCCAGTCTGGGGCAATCAGGATCATCGTTGTGCACGAGTGGTTCAGCTTGCTCACCACCTTCGGGATCAGCGGAAGGGGTGGGAAGGCGTACACAAACAGCCCCGACCAGTCCATTAACAGAGCATTCCCTCTCGTTCCTGGTCGATAGAACCTGGAGGCGAAGCTTGGGCATTTGGTGTTTTCGTCGTCTGCGAAGAGATCTATTGAAGGACGACCCCAAGACTGGAAAATGTCGTCTAGCACTTCGTCGTTGAGAACCCAGTCTTCTCTGTCTTCGAAGTGCAGACTTAGAGCGTCCGCCCTCACGTTCTGCTCTCCTGGGAGGTGGACTGACTGAACAGACAACTTGCGAGCTAGAAGCCAATGCCAGATGCGCTGAGCTTCCAGAGACAGAGTCCTTGAGCGTGTTCCTCCCTGCTTGTTTAAATAGTACATCGTGGTGGTGTTGTCCGTCTGTACTAGAATCATTTTCTCCTGAAGCGAGGGAAGGAACGCTTTGAGAGCCAGGTGAACCGCTCTCAACTCCAGCAAGTTGATATGATAAGTGCTTTCCTTGGGAGACCACAGACCCTGCACTTGTAGGGGTCCCATGTGCGCTCCCCATCCTTGCAATGACGCATCTGTGATGATCGTTTGTGTTGGAGGCGGTTGATAGAAGAGATCCCCCATCTGCATGTTCTGTCTCTTTGTCCACCACTGGAGGGAAGATTGAGCAACCTCCGACAAAGTGATCCGATCGTCCCACTGATCTGAGTGTTGGTCCCATTTGTCCTCCAGATCCTGCTGAAGAGGACGCATCCGAAGTCTGGCGTTCGGCACTAGGAAGATGCAGGAAGCCATCGACCCCAAGAGCGAGGCTATCTTCCGCACCTTCTGGGACCTGTGGAGAAGAACTTGTTGGCACTTGAGGGCTATCGAAAACTGTCTCTCCTCCGAAGGAAACACTTTTCCTACTTCGGAGTCTAGCAGAGCTCCTAGGAAGTGGATCCTCTGAGTTGGTTGTGATACAGACTTGTTGAAATTGACATGTAGACCTAGACGTTGACAAAGTTCTATGCATGTCTTGAATTGATTCCTTACATTGCCTGGAGTTGGACCTTTCAACAGCCAATCGTCTAAGTATGGGTATACGAAGACTCCCCTGCGGCGTAGAGCTGCCGCCACCACTGCGACACACTTGGTGAACACTCTGGGAGCCGACTTCAACCCAAACGGGAGGACTTTGAACTGGTAGTGAGAGGTCCCCACCCGGAACCGAAGGAATCTTCTGTGCTCTTGCCGTATTGGAATATGGAAGTACGCATCTTGAAGGTCCATCGAACACATCCAATCCCCCTGCCTGAGATGTGGATATATCTGATGAAGCGCCAACATGCGAAACTTTTCTTTTCGTACATGCAGATTGAGTGTTCTCAAGTCCAGAATGGGCCTGTATTCTTCCTTCTGGCCCTTTTTTCTGACCAGAAAATACCTCGAGTACACTCCTTTCCCCCTTTGGGACACCGGAACTCTCTCGATGGCTTCTTTCTCGAGGAGTGTAGCTACTTCTGCTTTTAACCTTTGTAGCTGGTGACTTGATGTTGACATCGGGGAAACGTGCGGCGGTAGACGATGGAAACGAAGACAGTACCCATTCTGCAGCATAGACAACACCCATTGATCTTTGGTGATGGCCTGCCACTCTGTCCTGTGATGCGCAATGCTTCCCCCCACTGGAGTGGGTAACGGCGCTGGGGGAAGTGAAGACTCATTGCTTCTGCTGCGCTTTATTGAAGTTGTTGCCTTGGCGCTGATTTCCATTTCCCTTGGAATTGCCCTTGCCTTTGTACTGTGTCTTTTGCTGGCCCTGCTGGTTCTGGCCTTTCTGCCATTGAGGGGTTTGAACCCTCTGCTTCGAATAACCCTTGTTGTTCGAACGGAATTTCTTCTTAAATTCCTTTTTCTTCTCGAGTCCCACCGCTTTGAGAGTGTCCAACTCGGTCTTCATCCGCTGCATTTCCTCATCCGCACTTGCCCCAAAGAGAGATGTGCCTGAAAAAGGAAGGTTCAGGATTCTTGCTTGAGCCTCCGGTTTTAATGCTGTGAGGCGTAACCAAGATGTTCTCCTTGCTGTAACTCCGTGCACATAGCCATGTGCCGCCAGAGTTACCCCATCTGCTGCCGATCCTATAATCTGGTTGGAGACTTGACTGCCCTCCATCAGAACCTCCTCAAAGTCCTTTCTGTCTTCTTCAGGGAGCTTTGCGGTAAATCTCTGAAGTGAGTCCCACAGAGACCTGTCATACCTGCCGAGCAGGGCTTCCGCGTTAGAAACCTTGAGGAAAGAGGCTGAGGTGTTACACACCCTTCTCCCCCATGAGTCCTGCACCTTGCTATCCTTATCCGGAGGTACCGTGGATGAGGAAGCCACCGCATTGGATTTTCTTGCCGCCGTAATGATCACTGAATCTGGCGGGGGATCAGCTTTGAGGAACAGAGGATCCTCTTCCGGAGGACGATACTTTTTGAGAATCCTCGCTGGAACGGACTTCACCGTTGCCGGAGTGAGGAAGACTTCATTCACATGTTCCATTATACCCGGAACCAACGGCAACAACGGTTTGGGTGCTGATCTATGTTGCAGGGTTTCGAATATGACAGTCGTCTTGACTTGTGGAGCTGTCATCGGTACTCCCAGTTTCAGGGCTCCCCTGCCCAAGATATCTTGGAACGAGAAAATATCCTCAGTTGGAGACACTCTTGAGCGTGGACTGTTAGTAAGAGTCGGGGAGTAATCCCTGTGAGATCGTGTTCTCGACGAACTTGAAGAACTACTTGTCCTCCTGGGCCTAGTTCTTCTGCTAGAACGCGTCTTGGAACGAGATCTCTCTCTGTGACGAGAATGTCTCTTGCTTGAGTGTTTAGAACGAGACCTTTCTCTGCGAAGAGGTTGGTCTCGATATCGCTTTAGGCGCTCCGCCGTCTCCTTGTCCTCTGCCCAGTGGTGAAGAGGTCTATTCCACCTTGGGGAAAGATGAACAGAAGGAGACTTGTGGATGGGATCCTTCTCAGGTGTACGCGACCGTTGAGGTCGTTCCGTTCGATCCTGTTGCGATCTTGCAGGGGATTCGGACCTCCCCCTATTAGATGCGCCGCTCCGTCCATCCGAGGATCTGCCACTCCGAGATGATGAGGATGATGAGGATGATGAGGAAAGACTCACCAGAGATCCAGAGGGAGACCTTGAGCGAGATCTTTCTTCTGCAAGTCTCCGTCTCTTGGCGGGGGGATCCTGCACTGGTGATTGTTCCACCTCCGCAGCCGATGCTGAACCTGGAGAACCCAACTGTGGCTCTAGGGCATGAGTCTGGACTAGCAAGGCACTTCCCTTGTCCCGAACCACCTCCTTTGATTTTGTAGGAGTAAAGTTCTTTGTTTGCGAAGAACTTCTCTCCCTGGATCTTTGTTGATCCCTCGACGGTGGTTGTATCGACGCCGAGCGCCGAGCAGGAAGACGCTCCCTCGACGTCGACCGTGATTTCTCCGTCGACCTCGGGTGGCCATGGCTGTCCTTCGACGTTGAAGGCTGTCTGCTCGACGTCGATGGAGGCTGTTTCGACGCCGATCGCCGTTGACTTGATGGCGACTGGGCGTGCCTCGACTCCAAATGCCGCTCCGACGTCGAACGCTCTCGTCCAGGCGTCGACGTTGGCTGCATCGACGTCGACCGATGATGTGTCGACAGAGGCTCCCTCGACGTCGAACGACCATGGCTAGTCGTCGACGGAGGATGGCTCGACGTCGAGCGTCGATGGACCGACGTCGACGGAGAATGCCTCGACGTCACAGCATGACGATGCTGTTTCGACGTCACACGGCTCGCCGTCGAGCTCTTCCGCTTCGACGGCGACCTGTCCCTCGACGCTGACTGAAGCGGAGGTACCTTCGATGTAGACGCTGAAGACATCTTCTTCGTCGCCGTCGACTGCTTCTCCAACGCCGATCCCGACGTCGAATGTGAACCAGTCGGGGCTCCTCTCGACGTCGACCGCGTCTTCCGACTTTTCTGCTTCTTGGGAGATCTTCCTCTCTCAGAAAGCCCATAAGCTCTAATCCTCTCTCGATCCTTAAGAGTCCTGGAAGATAAAACCTGGCAGTGTTCACAGGTTTTAGAGGAATGAGAGTCTGGTAGGCACAGGATACAGACTGAATGAGAGTCAGTCTTTGCCTTTTTCCTTCCACATGAAGGACAGTTGTTGAAGAGAGAAGGCATCTTTGACAGGAAAAATACCTTTTTTAAGCACAAAAAGTGTTCAAACAGCACTCTATGTCTAAAAGACGTCGAGTGAAGTCAAAAATTCTAGTAAAAACTGAATATTTTTTGACAGAAAGTCAAAAAGAAAAGGAGCTGTTTCACCAGGGTCCTGACTGAAGGAGCCGGAAAGAACTGACCTAACTGTCACCCCTGAGGCATGATGGGAAGCCTGGGGTCATGGCTGCCTTAAAGGCACGGTGCCAGTTATTGTGAAAATGGTTTCATTTTCTATGATATTGTTTTGCAATGCAGCCTGAGGGCTAACAATGTCTATTTATAAGCAATTTTCAGGATTTATGAGTGGTTTGACTCATTAAAACACAAAGTCCAAGAATTTTTTGACCTAATGTGTTTTTTGATTCCTTACTAATTGCAGTTCATGTATATGTGTTTGCATTGTTTAGCCTCAGTTTTGGGGCTGCATTGATGTGAGAAAAATGATATATGTACATACATATATGTGGAGCGAGATATATGTGTTTTATACATATATATTTTTATATTGTTTCCGGGGTCCCGCACATGGGCGGGAATATTCAGTGCTTATGACTATTGATGAGGATCCCCTGGAAGAGAACTAACTTGTTTTCTTGCCCCAGTATTGGAACTTTCATAGATTCCCATGCTTTTTATCAGAGTAGCTAGCAGTAAGTCCTAAAAGCACATTTTGTTTTAAGAATATCACCACCTTGCCACTTAGATACACAAATTTGAAAAACCAAATATATATATTCTTGTTACCTTAGCAAGGACTATCACAAGTGATACAAAATGTGCCACACAGGAAGGAGGGATTGTAGGGAAAGCTCACCTCATTAAAAAAGATTCCTCAGGACTGCCTGTCCAACAGCTGCGTCATTCTTCGTAGAAGAATCCAGGCAGTAGTGCTTCGTGAAGGTGTGCGTACTGCTCCACGTCACTGCCCTGCAGATGTCCTTGATAGGGACTCCTGAAAATAGAGCCACCGACGATGCCACTGATCTTGTGGAATGTGCATGGACTCTTCTTTCGAGCGGTTTGCCCGCTTCTTGATGGCAGAACTGAATAGCACTGGAGATCCAGCGAGAAATGCTGTGTTTGGACAGCGGGAATCTCTTCCGCGGGGCACTGTAGGAGACTAATAGCTGTGAGGATTTCCTAAAAAGGTTTTGTGCGCTCCAAATAGAACTTTAGACACCTCTGAACGTCCAAAGAATGTAAAGACCTCTCTGCTGGAGTAGTAGGTCGCGGGGAAAAAAAAGACTTAAAAATCAATGGTTCATTCAGATGGAACCTTCGGGATAAACTTTGGATTCGTACGTAGGATCAGGACATCCCTCTTGAATTGTAGGAAAGGCTCCACGATTGTCAGTGCCTGGAGCTCGCTAATCCTTCTGGCCGATGCCAATGCCAACAGAAGAGCTAGCTTCCAACATAGGAATTTAAGGTCCGTTTTGTGAATGGGTTCAAACGGAGCTCTCATTAGCTGAGCCAAGACCACATTAAGTTGCCAGACTGGTGGAGGAGGACGGATTGGAGGAAAAACCCTGAACAGGCCTGTCAAGAACTCCCTGACAATCCTAGCGGACCAAAGCGAAGGACCTGAAGACGTCCGTCTGAATCTTGAGATGGCTGCCAGATGAAATTTAACAGAAGAATGAGCCAACCCAGATTTCGCCAGCGACAGGATATATGGCTAAATCTGATGCTGAGCTGAAGTGTAAGGGTGAAGATGTTGTTTGACACCAGAGGCAGAACCTTTTCCATTTTGCCCTATAAGTTCTGTTCGTACTTGGAGCTCGAGCTTGAGACAAGATGTCCCTACACTCCTTGGTGAGGTTCAGATTCTGGAATTCCCTGTACTCAGGAGCCACGCTGTCAAGTGAAGCGAGCTCGGGTCCGGATGGAGCACTTGACCCTGAGACCTCGTCAACAGAGAAAGAACAGGTTGCAGGCGAATTGGATGGTCCTGAGAAAGCAGGAGGAGTTCCATGTACCAGAACTGTCCGGGCCACGCCGGTGCAATTAAGATCATTCTGCACGGCTCCGCCTTGATTTTCCTGATCAACCTCGGGATCAGGGGTATCAGAGAAAAAGCGTAAAAGAATGCGCCGTACCAGGCAATCGAATGTGCGTTCCCCAAGGACCCCGGATGGTGATCCCTGTTTGCATAGAATCGGCATTTGGTGTTCTCCGGAGTTGCAAACAGGTCTATGGTCGGGGTTCCCCAGACCGAGAACACCTCCTCCAGAATGGCTTGGTCTAACTCCCATTCGTGACTGATTAATTTCTGACGACTCAGCGCATCCGCTGTTATATTAGGCGAACCTGCGCGTTCTGCTGTCTGAGTATTATTGTGAAGAATCGCCCAATCCCAAGTCAGTTGAGCTTCTTTGGAGAGAATCTGGGATCTCGTCCCGCCCTGCTTGGTGATATAGTGTATGGCCGTTGTGTTGTCCGACCGGACCAGCACTGAACAATTCTGAATTTGTGGCAGAAAAACCTGTAAGGCTAATCGAATGGCTTTGAGCTCTAACAGGTTGATGTGGCACTTGCGTTGAACTGGATCCCAGTGAGCGCTCACGTGCAGTTCCTGGAGCACCGCTCGCCAGCCTTCTAACGAGGCGTCCGTGGTGAGAACCATGGGAGACGGAGGAAGTGTGAATGTCAATCCCTCTGCAATGTTGTCTTTCACCAACCACCAGCCGCATGCTCTTTTCATTGCTGGTGTTACTGTAATCCTGTCGTTGAAAGAGCCCTTCGCCTGGTACCATTGCTTGTCGAGCTGCTCTTGCAGTGGACGCATTTGCAGCCTTCAATGTGGACTTGTAGAGCCATACTGACAGGGATTTCCTCTTTAGCAAGAGACGAGCCGATAGCATCAATTTGTTTTGACGTTCCTCCGTTGGGTAAGCCTTGCAGCGTGTCGTGTCCAGAATGGATCCCAGAAACCTTGCTGACCTGGATGGTTGAAGAACCAATTTGTCCTTGTTGAGCTGAAGGCCCAGGTGGTTGAACAGTTGGACGCAGGTCGTAATGGGCTTGGAAGTTCCCTGGAAAGATGGAGCCTTGACCCGCCAGTCGTCCAGGTAGGGAAAAACTTCCAGAGATAGTATCCTGAGGAATGCTGCCACCGGAGCCAACACCTTTGTAAATATCCTGCAGACCGGAGACCAAAAAGGAAGTACTTTGAACTGAAAATGGCTCTTGCCTCTGGTGAAGCGCAAGTATTGTCTGTGAGCAGGATGGATCGGCATATGGAAATAAGCATCCTCTAAATCCAGAGTCGCCATGTAGTCTCCTGGATTTAGCAGACGAAGAATATCCTGGAGAGTGACCATCCTGAAGGATAGCTTGATGAGATAGGTGTTGAGCTCCCGTAGATCTAATATGGGGCGCCATTTTTCTGTTGTATTGCGAATCAGGAAGAACCTGGAATAAAACCCTTTCCCCCTTTGTGAGAGAGGTACAGGTTCTATTGCCCCCTTGATGAAAAGCTGGTGGGCTTCGAGACATAGCAGTCCCAGATGTTTCGACTCGTTGGCACCTGGAGCTCTGTTTGGAGGAAGATGTTGAAACTCCAACGTGTGGCCACTCTGAACGATATTCAGGACCCACTGGTCTGATGTAATAACCTTCCAACTGCTTAGACAATGAGAAGTCCTGCCCCCCACTGACGTCATCGGAGGGGTAGGAACAGTAGAAAGAGCCGTGATGCCGCTATTGTCGTTTGGAGTTGTCCCGTCCTTTACGACCATGACACCCACTCTGTGGTTGGCGAGAGAAAGACGCCGACTGACCTTGGCGTTGATTGGACTTTGTAAGATGGGGAGGATTGCGAGGATGAAGAGTACCGCTGTTGGTTGCTACCTCTGTATGAGGAAAAACCTCTCCCTCTCGCACCTCTGAATGGAACTTTGCGGTAATTCAAAGACCCCAAAGACTTCGCGTGTCCTTTTTGATGCCTTGAAGGGCTTCATCCACATGCTTTCCGAAAAGCATTTCTCCATCGTATGGCAAATCTAAGATTTTGTTCTGGACCTCCTGGCGAAACAAGGTTGCCCGCAGCCAGCCCTGGCGCCTTAACACAGCTGAACCAGCCAGGGCACGAAAAGCAGTAGTTGCTATGTCCATAGCACAGTCTATCACCTCCGAAGAGGAACGCTCTCCTCCCATCAGAACCTTTCTGGCCTCATCTTTCGCTGCCTCTGGAAGCTGATCCACAAACGGGGATAAATCGCACCACATCTGGCGATCATACCTGCCCAAGATGGCAAGAGCATTAGAAGCTCGAACTAGGAGGCTGGCCATAGTAGAGAATCTTTTGCACACATTGTCCAGACTTCTCCCTTCTTTGTCTGGCGGTGTTGTAAGTGGTGTCGATGGATTTTTAGACTTGCTTTGCACCGCTTGGGAATTGACGGAATCCGGTTTTGGTTGTCTAATTAGGCAAGCTGGACTGCCCTCTAGCGCTTTATACTTCTTCTCCAGCCGGGGAAGAACAGGGATGACTGTTGCAGGATTTTGCATGACTTGAATACCTCCTGAACATACATGTTCTATTATTGGGATTGACCGAATGGACTTTCATAAAGGATCCTTAAAGTCATAAAGGAAGCAGTCTGTCTGAACAGTCGTAATCGGCAGGCCAAATCTCTTACACGCCCTCTCCATAAGGTTATGGAAACCTCCAATGTCAGCTGGAGGGGAGGTAGCGTATCCTGCACTGGTGCATCCGGATCCTGAAGGCCATAATCATCATAACCTCTATCTGGATCATGAGGAGGATCTTCCTGAAGATTTTCATCAGAGGAGACATCGTCACCCTGAACAGTCACAACCTCTTGGTAACTCTCTCTGGGTTCTGGTTCTCTTAAAACCACAGGTGTCACTGCCACCGCAGGAGTAGTAGGAATAGATGAAGAAGGAAGACGCTCCTGTTGTACTGCAGTTTGTGATGGAAACCTCTTCCTATAATCCTGTAACTAACTGCAAATCTGAAATTAGAGAAGACTGCATTGCCACTGTATCCTGACGTAAGTTCTGTGGAGGCCTGTCTTGTTGGACATATCGGCACCCTTCATCGTAATATTCCTCAGAATCTGTATCCTGACACTTTATTCGTAATTCCGATGGGCTGTAGGCTTCCCCATAAGGACCATCATCATCCTCGTCGTCAGACTCCTCATCCAATAGCAGAGTGGGAGGCAAAGGTGTTACCCGCCTAGGAGAGGACATCTCAGGGGTCATCTGTTGCCTTCGTATGGAAATGCAGAGTTTTTGGATAGTCGACGAACACGTCGGACTCGTCGTCGACGGAAACGTCGGCGTAATCGTCATTGATAGAACAGTCGATGGGACAGTCGACGGAGAAATGGATCTCAACGGAGTATTCGTCGTCGACGGATTGATAGTCGACGGTGTCGACGAGCTCGTCGTCATCACCATTATAGCCGCCGTCGACACTAGCTTTGCTGTCATAATCGTCGACGTCGAGAATGTAGACACCATTCGTCGACAAGCAGGAAACAGGCACTTTAAACGTCGACGAAGCTATCACGGCTGCAGTCGTCGCCGAAGCTATACGAGAACTCAGGTCTTTTTTAGAAGTTGCTGTCTATGTACCTGCTGATTTCGTCGTCGACGGACGTTGTTTCTTGTCAGGCTTTCCTTCCTGAGGGACAGAAAAAGGTTTCTTGCCTACCTTCTCCTTTTGAGATGGTGGAGAAGTAACAAACATCTTTTTTCACTTTCTTGGCTGTGTCCGTCTCCTCAGCCTGTCCCAGCCTCTCCTTTTCACCTCGGTGAGGAGATTTATTGGGACTAGCCCTTTCAGACCTATCAGAGGTCTTTTGTAAGGCTTCGACAGGGGGCCCAGTATAAGTAGAAGGGGATGACCTACCCCTCTTACTGGATCTTCTGGAGGACGCAGCAGATAAAGAGTCCTCATCGTCAGATGAAATTACCTCCTTACGTGATTTCATCTTCTGCAGCCAAGTTAACAAGCGGCCCTCCCGGTCTCTCAAGGTCTTTGTAGAGAAACTCCTACAGATCTTACAATCTGTGGCCTTGTGGTCCGGGTACAAGTAGTAGATACAGTCATCATGCTTAACCTCCACAGTCTCTTTTTAGAACAAGTAGCACAAGCTCTAAATAATGCCTTCTTCTCCTTGTCAGACATTGTAAATTTGACGAAAATGTAAAATAATCCAAGTTGAAGAGAAAAAACTGAGCTGAGCTCAGTGGAGACTCCCTAGCACAACGTGCGGTAAAAAAATCTGAGGCTCTGAGACTCTCAGGAGGGTTCTATGGGGTGAGGCTATTCTGATTGTGTAAAAGAGCCCAAACTTTCTGCAACAACCAAAGAGGTGGATAAACTACAAAATGAGATGAGGCCTAGGCCTAATTTTTCTCTTTTGTGCCTATTGCTATGGTATTTCTTTTTATGTACCGAGGCTCCTAATCCGACGAAGGGGGAATGATACAAAGCATGGGAATCTATGAAAGTTCCAATACTGGGGCAATGGTGTCTTTCATAGATTCACATGCTTGAATAATTCCCGGTCGTCTAAGTGGGAGTCCCACGGTACGTAAAATAGTAGCAAAATATATATACATATAGAAATATATCTATAATCAGAATAATAAAACTTAAAACCTTTATAATACCATAGAACAACATTGGCCCATAGAAAGTATAGAGGGAGAGTTCACTTAAATGTCATAATAGTCCACATTCCAGCCAATCGGGCTGTAGAACCTTCTCCTCTGAAGCTCAAGCCCTCAGATTTTCGTAGCACAAGAGTAACCAAGAGTGCATGAGGAGAAGAGAACCTCTGAGGGGAGGAAAGGTGGGTCGCATGTGAATCTATGAAAGACACCAATACTGGAGAACCACAGTTTACAGGCAAGTAACATTTGTTCTTCTCCAGTATTAGGGGGTCTTTCATAGATTCACATGCTTGAATAAGAATAGAAAGCAGTAAGCCAACATAAATAGAGTCATAAAAGGCATTAAAGAAAAATGCTGTCACAAGACAGTAGTGCCTCGTGAGCGTGTGCCTGCTGGACCACGTTGCTGCCCTGCAGATCTGATGTAGAGGCACTCCAGCAAACAGGGCGGTAGAGGATGCAACTGCTCTCGTCGAGTGTGCTCGTACCGGAGCAGAAAGTGGCTTGCCAGCTCGTTGATGGCAGAAGGAGATGGCAGAAGAAATCAAACGAGTGATGGTCTGCTTAGTGACCGGATGTCCATTGCACATCCGTCCGTAGGCCACAAAGAGTTGGTCGGACCTTCGAAAGACAGCAGTGCGTTGAAAGTCGAATTTGAGGCATCGCTTCAGGTCAAGAGAATGAAGAGTACGCTCAGCGGGAGACTAAGGGTCAGGGAAAAAAGTCTTGAGAATGACAGGTTCGTTAAGGTGGAAGTCAGATGGGACCTTTGGTATAAATTTAGGATTTGTACGAAGTACAACAGCGTCCTTTGAGAATTGAAGAAAAGGTTGCTGAATGGTGAAAGCTTGGATGTCGCTCACTCGCCTGGAGGATGTAAGCGCAATGAGGAGGGAAACTTTTCAAGTAAGGAATTTCAAATCCGCTGAATGGATTGGTTCGAATGGAGGCTTAAGAAGCTGGGCTAAGACCAGATTCAGACGCCAAGCAGGTGGAGGACACCGGATAGGTGGAAACATCCGGAACAGGCCTTTAAAAAACTGGCGAATGATCTGAGAGGAGTACAGAGATGAGGAACCATCATGGAGAAAGCGGGAAAGTGCGGCCAGGAAAACAGAGAGTGGAATGTTAAAGTCCCGACTTTGCCAAAAGGAGGAAGGAAGGCAGGATTTGCTCAGGGGTGGCGAGCATAGGATCAATGCTTTCCGAGTGGCACCAAACACAAAACCGTTTCCATTTCAATTTATATTTAGATGGGTGAACTCATGGTGCTCAGGTTTCAAGCGTGAAGCTGGAGAGATGCCGGGTCTGGATGGCAGATCTGTCCGTGGTTCATGGTGAGAAGGTGAGGCAGGGGGCGAAGAGGGATCGGATCGCACTGGGAAAGAAACAGAAGATCCATGAACCATGGTCGACGCGGCCACATGGGCACAATCAACAGGATGCAACATGGTTGTGCTCTCATTCTGTGTAGGAGACGAGGAACAAGAGGGATCGGCGGAAAAGCGTATGCGAATTCTTTCGACCAGTTGATCAAAAATGCATTCCCGCTCGATCCTCTGTGGGGATGCCAACTTGCATAGCGTGGGCATTTGCAATTGAGTGGTGTTGCAAAGAGATCCAGATCCGGTTGGCCCCACATGCGAAAGACATAGTCCAGAGTTGGCAGATGGGAGTTCCTACTCGTGGTTGACTGTGGCAGATCTGATCAGAGAGTCTGCGAGGGCGTTGGAAATGCCCGGTACGTGAACTGCAGTCAAATGGACTTGATGCTGTATCGCCCATTCCCAGATCTGCTGTGCTTGTCTGGAGAGCAGAAAATATTTCATACCCCCTTGCTGGTTGAGGTAGTGCATACTGGTGGTGTTGTCCGTACGCACCAAAAGAGACTCTCCTACCACCAGCAGACGGAAGGACTTCAGGGCGAGAAAGCTAGCCAAGAGCTCCAGACGATTGATGTGCCACCTGCGTTGGTCCGCAGTCCATTTGCCGTTGACTGACAACCCTTCGAGGTGTGCGCCCCAACCCTCCAAGGAAGTGTTCGTCGTAAGGGTAAGCGTGGGGGCGGTCTCCTGAAACATGCGCCCTGCTGCGATGTTGGGAGGGTGAGCCCACAATTTCAACGCTCCCTGAAATCGAGGGGTCAGGGAGACCTTGTCGTTGTATGTGCCTGAGACTTTCCACCAATGTTTGTCCAATTCTTCTTGGATGACTCATGTGCAACCTGCAGTTGGGGATTAATGGTATGCAGGACAAAGTCATGCCCAGAAAGGATTTCAATATGCAGACAGAAGCAGACATTTTTGAGCGTAGAAGAGCCACTAGTTTGGAAATGCAAGCTTGGCGCTCCAGTGAAACAAACACCTTTGCCAGGTTTGTGTCTATTAATGCTCCCAGAAAAATTATTTGCTGTGCCGGAAGAACATGCGACTTCTCGTAGTTGATGGAAAGACCCAAGACTGGCAGGCAAGTCTGAGTGTGTTGTTGTGCCGCAAGAAAGGTTGGGGCCTTTATCAGGCAATCGTCTACATAGGGGTACATTTGAATGCCCTGTATGTAGGAGAGTGGGGTCTGCAATCCTATGGTCACCCCAGATTTTTGCTTCACTGGTTTACGACTTTCCCTGGCTGTGGGCCTGCTAATCAGACCCACAGCCTAGTTGTTCTCTCTCTAAATTGACAACCATGTACTTTAGGTGCATTTACCAATTGGTACTGGGCCACCTTATCAGTCCCTGTACCCAGGGCATAGGTGTACCCAGGGCCTACCAGGGGCTGAAGCATGTATTATGCCACCCCTGGCTGGCCATCTAAATCTGACACAACTAGCTTCATGACAGCTGGGGCAAGGTGGTGTAAACACCCTTTGCTGTAGATATAGTATACCTATATCTAACCCTAAAATGGACACATATATTCCTATCAGTCACTCCTATGGAAGGCCTTATCAATCCTGAAGGCAGAGTGCTTGGAATTATGTGAGATGGTGCTCTGGCATGAGCTGAGCCCGTTTGCAGCTTGCGGAACCAAGTCCTAATAGCTGTTCCATGATAACGCTATACCATATACTCTAGTGCATTATCAACCTCGCGGTTAAATGCTTACTCTGGTATAACACTATCAAAACATGTCGAGTAAGGTGTCATACGATTTGGAATACTACCCCCTCGCCAATTCTGGCGACGGGGGTAGCATTCCACCCTTATAGAGGGACACGACATGTATGTAACTGTGAACCCCGGTTAAAGTTAACTCGAGCCTCAGCATCACAAAATGGATGCTGCCACCACAGACACAAGTCTGACCTCCTGCTGCTGGGAGTCCTTCCAGCGAGGATGGCTTGGACAAAGGGTTTCCTGCCTTGGGAGGTGCTAGCACCACCCCAGACAGGATTTTGTGTATTGAGGTAGGGAGGCCTGAAAGGAATGAGACATGCCTGGGGCACACAAGGTGCCCTGTGCATACACCGGTTCAAACCAGTTGCTGGGGCATCCCAGCCCCAGCTCTGGTGGGAAACCGGACAAAGGATAGGGGGTGTAGCCACCCCCCTTCCTGGTCCCACCCAGGGGAGGGACCTAGTCAGTAGTGCAGCCCCCTTTAGGAGAATAAAGGTAGGAGCTGGTCCCATTCCAAATTAGATTATCCTGAACTATTCTACAAGAAGAAACTCTGGCCTTCGACGTTCTGCTCCACAGAAGACTGAAGAATCTCCCTTGTGGACAAGGAGTGTCCACCCTGCAACTGCAGGCACCATCAAGCGTCCAGCGGCTTCACTTTGTCGTCTTCCCTCGAGGATCCAGACTTCAGAGCCCGACGAGACCCGGAATCCCAGACCTCAACTCACATCTACAGCAAAGCTGAGACCCGTGGTTGCGACGAGACACGTGGGACCGGCCATCTTGAACGAACCTGCACTTCGCTTCCAGCACGACTCCCGAGGTAAACTCGACCAAGTGCTTTGGGGACTGAGAAGCCCCAGCCCCGAGCAGACCCTGCACCGAAGATCAGCCCTCCAGCATCCACGAGATCTGCGTGGGGCCCTTCTGCTTGTTTGCTCCTCGACGCGTTGTCTTGTCACTTGCCGGCTGGCTAGTGGCCTCCTAGACGACGAACCTTTGAATCTTTGCTGCTGGTCTGGTTGCTCCAGACTGGCCCTTGCTCCCTTCCAAAAGAGGGGCACCCCGGACTCTCCTAGTCCGCACCAGACGCTTTCCTCACTCACCGCGTGGGTTGCATTTGCCAAGGCCTGTTGACGCAGATTCCGGATCCAACACCGCCGACAGCGAGAGCCTGCGTGGGACAGCTCGTGCCTCCATCCTGGTCGTCTAAGACACCTCCTGGTCCACGTGGCTGCAGAGTCAAGCGTCCACTCTTCACCTGATCGCGACGTCGACATCTGGTTCCTTCCTGGTTCCACACCGGTCACTGGCTAGTGACTTTGAATACTGTCCCCTCTGCTTTCAGGTCCTTTTCTTCACCAATCCACCCTTGGATTGCACCGGACAACTTCCTCCTGGTCGCCTGCAGCATCCTTTCTTTCAGGCTCCATAGACTTCAACGCGAGAACCCGACGCACTTTGACACCTGTGCACCCCCAGTCCGTGGGTGAGGTAACAAGAGCATTTCGGTGCTCAAGGGTAGTTTAACTGTCCTAGTGTCCAGTTCCACTGTCGTTGTTGTCCTATCTAGTCAGGATTGTCCGTACTCACCTTTAACTTGAACTGTACTGTCCATAGACGTTGTTACGCATCTCGCGTGTGAGTTCACACTCTGCACACGCGTTCCGTGGGCCTCCTATTACTTACCTGAAGTTAGTGTAGCGTGGTCCCACCGATCCTACAGCCTCTGGACAGCTCCATTCCTTTTATCGACTCTCACATTCCACTTACTTAGTACATGGTTTATCGTGCCCCTAGGGCACCATTGTAATTTTGTGCAACTTGTAGTATTTTTCATAAGAGATTGTCATGTGCTTAGCCCTCTGACCTCATAAAGAGTTCAGAGGTGTTATTAATAAATATACTGTTTATTTTCATAACAACCTGTGTGGTGTCCTTTCATCTGGTATTCAAGGGGTTATATTGTGGTAAAACAGCTGGCTTCACATGCCAAAAGAGTTTAGCCTAAGACTGCTTTGTCCATGCTACCATTAGGATAGCTGGTCTATAAGGTTGACTTACAACCAATCACCATAAGGGTTGTTTGGACTGATACAAGGTGATCACTAGAACTAGTGAGCATCATAGATCAGGCCAACTCCTCACACTGTAGGCGTAAATAAGCCGCTACCGGAGCCATGATCTTTGTGAAGACCCTCGGAGCGGAACGAAGGCCGAAAGGCAGAACCTTGAACTGGAAGTGTTTTTCCCCTACTCTGAAACGCAGGTACTCTGTGTGAGAAGTAGGCCTGGTATATGATGTTCACTATTCTAGTGAACACCTTGCACCAGTCCAAACAACCCTTATGGTGATGGCTGTAAGTCAACCTTATAGACCAGCTATCCTAGTGGTAGCGTGGACAGAACAGTCTTAGGCTAAAAGACTCTTGAGGGCGTGTAAAGCCAGCTGTTTTACCATATGTAACCCCTTCAATATCAAATGAAAGGACACCACACAGGATATATATAAAATATATATGTATTTATTTACTAACACACTCCTCTGAGCTCTTTATGAGATCAGAGGCCAAAGCACATAAGAAGTTACTTAATCAGAATACTTTAAGTTGCACAATTTACAGTTAGGCCCTAGGAGCGAAGCAAACCATATATTAAGAAAGTGGTATAAGTACCACGTCACGAGGAAAGGAAAGGCCTAGGGCATCGCTGGGGCTACACTACCTGACCCTTAGGTTAGAAGTAGGAGGCCCACAGGCAGCGCGTGCAGTGTCTTTACACACACACGAGAGTCAAAGTTAAGTCAATGGGAATTTAGAGTTTAGAAAAGGAAGGATTTAGGACACTTCCGGTCTAGCTAGAAGGAAACAACTAAAAACCTAGACACTTGGATAGTCAATACCCTTGGGAGCACCACAGTACTCGCGTTACCTCACCCACAGGAAGTGGTTGCATAGGTGTGTAGATGTGTCGGGTTTCGCCGTTGAAGTCTATGAAGCCTATGAAGAAAGATGCTGCAGGCGACCAGGTGGAGGATGTCCGGATGGATCCAAGGGTGGATCGAGGATGAAGACGACCTGAAAGCAGAGGGGACAGAGTCTGGGTCACTAGCCAGTGACCGGGTGGAACCAGGAAGGAACCAGACGGCGTCAAGGAGCAATCAGGTGCTGTCGTGAAGCTTGTCTCTTCAGCCACGCGGACCAGGAGGCGTCGAGGACGACCAGATGCTGGAGAGGAACTGTCCCACAAAGGTTCTCGCAGATGGAGGGGTCGACTGCCGGATTGGAGTCAACACGCAGGATTCAAAGAAGGCTTCTGGTGCAGACCAGCAAGGTCTGATGTGCCTCACCTTTGCAGGGAGGCAAGGGACAGTCTGCAGCAACCGGACCAGCAAGTTGATTCAAAAGGATCGTTGTCACAGAGGCTACTAGCCAGCAGGCCAGCAACCGGACAATGCGTCGAGCAGAACACAAGCAGAAGGGCCCCACGCAGAACTCGTGGAGGGGGTAGTATTCCAAAGCGTATGACACCTTACATGACGTGTTTAGATAAAGCCAAACCAAAGTTAGCATACAACCGCGAGGATTATAATGCACTTAAGAGTATATGGTATGGCAATATCATAGAACAGTTATAAGGACATGGTTCCGCAAGCTGCAGACAGGCTCAGCTCATGCTAGAGCACCATCTCACACATAATCAAGCACTCTGCCTCCAGGATTGTTAAGGCCTGCCATAGGAGTGACTTATAGGTTACTGTGTGTCTATATTTAAGGGCAGATATAGGAATACTATACCTAAGCAAGGGGTGATTACACAACCTTGCCCCAGCTGAGTGATCAGCCAGTTGTGTCAGTTTGAGTGGCCAGCCAGGGGTGGCATAATACATGCTGCAGCCCCTGGTAGGCCTGGGTTACACCTATGCCCCGAGTACCTAGGGTACACTTCTACAGGGGCTGATAAGGTGAACCAATTCCCAATTGTGGATGTACCTAGAGTACATGGTGTGAATTTAGAGAGAGTGCATCTGGGCTGTGGGTCTGATTAGCAGGCCCACAGTCACATCTAAGTCGAAAACCAGTAAAGCAAAAGCAAAAAGTGGGGGTGACCATAGGAAGCAGACCCTACTCTCCTACACAACCCCCCCCAAACTTAGGGACATTAAACTAACCTTGACCAGTTGAGTCTTCATGTTCTAAGTGGAAATATCGGGAGAGTCCGTCTGCATTGGTGTGGTCAGTCCCAGGTCTATGTTCCACTGTAAAGTCCATCCCCTGTAGGGAAATGGACCACCTAAGAAGTTTGGGATTTTCACCCTTCATCTGATTTAACCATAGGAGGGGCTTGTGGTCTGTCTGAATCTTGGAGTGCCAAACAAGTATGGCCTCAGCTTCTTCAGGGACCAAACCACAGCAAAGGCCTCCCTCTCTATAGCTGACCAACGTTTCTCTCTAGGGGTGAGCCTTCTGCTTAAGAAAGCAATGGGCTAGTCTTGACCATCTATATTTAGTTGTGAAAGTACAGCTCCCACACCCAACTCACAAGAATCTGTTTGGACTATGAGCTCTTTGGAGTAATATGGACTTTTCAGAATAGGTGCAGTACACATGGCCTGCTTCAGGTCATCGAATGCCATTTGACAGCCAACTGTCCTCTGAACTTTCTTTGGCATCTTTTTGGAAGTTAAATCATTCAGTGGTGTCACAATGGACCCATAGTTTTTCACAAACTTCCTGTAGTATCCAGACATACCCAAGAAAGCTCTGACCTGTGTCTGGGTGCGCGGAGGAGTCCAGTCTCTGATGGTCTGGATCTTGCTCTCCAATGGTTGAACCTGACCCCCACATCTGGCACTTTGTAACCTTGATAGTGAGGCCTGCCTTTTGCAGAGCCTCTAAAACATTCCTCAGGTGGACCAGGTGATCATCCCAGGTGGAGCTAAAGACAGCGATATCATCTAGATAAGCTGCACAGTAGTCATCCAATCCTGTGAGGACTTGATTCACCAACCTTTGGAAAGTGGCAGGTGCATTCTTCAAACCAAAGGGCATTACCACAAATTGATAATGTCCTCCTGGGGTCGAAAATGCTTTCTTGGCTTTTGCATCCTCAGCTAATCTGATTTGCCAGTAGCCTGCTGTCAGGTCAAATGTGCTACAGAACTTGGCAGAAGCCAATCTATCAATGAGCTCATCTGCCCTGGGGATGGGGTGGGCATCTGTCCTAGTGACAGCATTGAGACCTCTGTAGACCACACAAAACCTCATCTCTATCTTACCATCTTGGGTGTGAGGTTTTGGCACCAGGACTACTGGACTGGACCAAGGGCTCTCTGAGGGCTCAATAACTCCCAGCTCCAACATCTTTTGGACCCCTGTCCTAATGCAGTCCCTGACATGGTCCGGTTGCCTGTAGATTTTACTCTTGACAGGCAGACTGTCACCAGTGTCCAACTCATGGGTACACCAGCTTGTCTGACTTGGGGTCAAAGAAAACAGATGTCTGAAGGACTGAAGAACCTGTCTGCAGTCCTGTTGCTGATGGTCAGAGAGGCTGTCAGCAAAGACTACATCATCCACTGAACCATCAGGGTTCTGAGTAAGCAGGTCTGGGAGAGGGTCACTCTCTTCCTCCTGCCCCTCATCTGTAGCCATGAGCAAGCCCATGTCTGCCCTGTCGACAAATGCTTTGAGTCTGTTGGCATGAAGCCCCCTGTGGGGGCTTCTGGGAGTCCCAAGGTCCACCAAGTAGGTCACATCTCCCTTCTGTTCAACTATTGTATGGGGTCCAGACTGTGAGAAGTTGGCCCGATATATGATGCTCACTAGTTCTAGTGATCACCTTGTATCAGTCCAAACAACCCTTATGGTGATTGGTTGTAAGTCAACCTTATAGACCAGCTATCCTAATGGTAGCATGGACAAAGCAGTCTTAGGCTAAACTCTTTTGGCATGTGAAGCCAGCTGTTTTACCACAATATAACCCCTTGAATACCAGATGAAAGGACACCACACAGGTTGTTATGAAAATAAACAGTATATTTATTAATAACAAACACCTCTGAACTCTTTATGAGGTCAGAGGGCTAAGCACATGGCAATCTCTTGGAAAAATGCGACAAGTTGCACCAAATTACAATGGTGCCTTAGAGGCACGACAAACCATATACTAAGTAAGTAGAATGTGAGAGTCGATAGAAGAAATGGAGCTGTCCAGAGGCTGCAGGACCGCTGGGACTACGCTATCCTAACCTTAGGTAAGTAATAGGAGGCCCACGGGACGCGGGTGCAGAGTGTGAACTCACATGCGGGATGCGTAACTACGTCTATGGACAGTACAGTTCAAGTTAAAGGTAAGTACGGACAATCCTTACTAGTTAGGACTAAAACGACTGTGGAACTGGACACTAGGAGAGTTAAACTAACCTTGAGCACCAAAACGCTCTCGTTACCTCACCCATGGGCTGCGGGTGCATAGGTGCCAAAGTGTGTCGGGTTCTCGTGTTGAAGTCTATGGAACCTGAAAGAAAAGATGCTGCAGGCGACCAGGAGGAAGATGTCCGGTGCGATCCAAGGGTGGATCGGTGAAGAGGAAGACCTGAAAGCAGAGGGGACAATGTTCACAGTCACTAGCCAGTGACTGGAGTGGAACCAGGAAGGAACCAGATGTCGTCGTCGCGATCAGGTGAAGAGTGGACGCTTGACTCTGCAGCCACGTGGACCAGGAGGTTTCTTCGACGACCAGGATGGAGGCACGAGCTGTCCCACGCAGGCTCTCGCTGTCGGCGGTGTTGGATCCGGAATTGGCATCAACAGGCCTTGGCAAAGGCAACCCACGCGGTGAGTTGAAAAAGCGTCTGGTGCGGACTAGGAGAGTCCGGGGTGCCCCTCTTTTGGAAGGGAGCAAGGGCCAGTCTGGAGCAGCCAGACCAGCAGCAAAGATTTCAAGGTTCGTCGTCTAGGAGGCAAACGCGTCGAGCAGCAAACAAGCAGAAGGGCCCCGTGCAGATCTCGTGGATTCTGGAGCGCTGATCTCGTGGATGCTGGAGGGCTGATCTTCGGTGCAGGGGCTGCTCGGGGCTGGGGCTTCTCAGTCCTCAAAGCACTTGGTCGAGTTTACCTCGGGAGTCGTGCTGGAAGCGAAGTGCAGGTTCGTTCAAGATGGCCGGTCCCACGTGTCTCGTCGCACCCACGGATCTCAGCTGTGCTGCAGATGTGAGTTGAGGTCGGAGAGGTCTGGATCCTCAAGGGAAGACGACAAAGTGAAGCAGCTGGACGCTGATGGTGCCTGCAGTTGCAGGGTGGACACTCCTTGCCCACAAGGGAGATTCTTCAGTCTTCTGTGGAGCAGAATGTCGCAGTCCAGAGTTTCTTCTTGTAGAATTGTTCAGGATAATCTAATTTGGAATGGGACCAGCTCCTACCTTTATTCTCCTAAAGGGGGCTGCACTACTGACTAGGTCCCTCCCCTGGGTGGGACCAGGAAGGGGGTGGTTACACCCCCTATCCTTTGTCCGGTTTCCCACCAGAGCTGGGGCTGGGATGCCCCAGAAACTGGTTTGAACCGGTGTATGCACAGGGCACCTTGTGTGCCCCAGGCATGTCTCATTCCTTTCAGGCCTCCCTACCTCAATACACAAAATCCTGTCTGGGGTGGTGCTAGCACCTCCCAAGGCAGGAAACCCTTTGTCAAAGCCATCCTCGAGGGGGTAGTATTCCGATTCGTATGACACCTTACTCTACATGTTTTGATAATGTTATACCAGAGTTAGCATTCAACCGTGAGGTCGATAATGCACTTAAGAGTATATGGTATAGCGTTATCATGGAACAGCTATTAGGACTTGGTTCCGCAAGCTGCGGACGGGCTCAGCTCATGCTAGAGCACCATCTCACATAAGTCCAAGCACTCTGCCTTCAGGATTATTAAGGCCTGCCATAGGAGTGACTGATAGGAGGATATGTGTCCATTTTAGGGTTAGATATAGGTATACTATATCTACAGCAAAGGGTGATTACACCACCTTGCCCCAGCTGTCGTGCAGCCAGTTGTGTCAGTGTTAGATGGCCAGCCAGAGGTGGCATAATACATGCTTCAGCCCCTGGTAGGCCCTGGGTACACCTATGCCCTGGATACCTAAGGTATACTGTACAGGGACTGATAAGGTGGCCCAGTACCAATTGGTAAATGCACCTAAGGCACATGGAGTCCATTTTACAGAGAGAGCAGGAAGCCTGGGGTCCTGAATAGCTGGATCCCAGGCCAACTAAGTCAAAAACCAGCAAAACACCAGGCAAAAAGTTGAGGGGAACCATAGTCAGATATCCACCTTCCTACACAGACCATTTGTCCTGGAGTGCTGCTGGGGCCACTGGCTCCAACACCCACACTTCCTGTCCTTGCTGGTACACAGTCAGCACAGCCTTTTGGTCATGCCAAGCTTTCTGAGGTTCCTGGCTGGCCTCAAGGTTTGTGGAAGCCTTCTCCATATAATCAGCCATCCTGGGGGGGAGACCAAGTACATAGTCCACTATGTCATGCTTAGGCGTTTTGAGAGGTAACTCCCATCCTTCCTTCACAAGACATAGGGGTCTCCTTAAAAGGGCTGTAGCCAACCCCCTTTTGTGAGACCTCTCTGTAAGCAAACAGAAGGCAGGGTAAAAGGATGTCCCATCTTCACCTCAGCTTTTCAGGTAACCCTTTTATCATCCCTTTGAGGGTCTTGTTGAATCTTTCCACAAGCCCATTGCACTGTGGGTGATAGGGGGTGGTGAACTTCTAGTTGACACCACACTCCTTCCACATTGCATTCAAATATCCTGACATGAAGTTTGCACCTCTGTCAGAGACAACCTCCTTTGGAAACCCCACTCTGGAGAAAACTCCAAGTAGGGCCCTTGCCACAAGATTAGCTGTTGTGGTCCTCAGGGGAATAGCTTCTGGATACCTGGTGGCATGATCCACTACCACCAGTATAAATCTGTGCCCAGATGCTGTTTGGGGGTCCATTGGTCCTACAATGTCTATCCCCACTCTCTCAAAGGGTACCACCACCACAGGTAGTGGTATGAGGGGGGCCTTTGTTGTGCCACCTGATTTGCCACTGGCTTGGCAGGTAACACAGGAGCGACAAAACGCCTTGGTATCTTTTGACATATGGGGCCAGTGAAAGTAAGGGACAAGCCTGTCCCAAGTCTTGTTCTGGCCCAGCTGTCCTGCTAAGGGAATATCATGGGCCAAGGTAAGAAGGAAGCCCCTAAATTGCAGAGGTATAGCCAACCTCCTGGAAGCACCAGGCTTGGGGTCTCTAGCCTCTGAATAAAGGAGCCCATCATCCCAATACACTTTATGGGTACCTAGAGCATTCCCAGCAGACTCCACAGCAGCCTGCTGTCTGAGGGGTTCCAGAGAGGAACAATCTAATTGAGCTTGCCTCAGATCTGCCCTTGAGGGTCCCCCTGTCCCAAGAAACTCAACCTGATCAGGCTCAAGCTCTTCTAGGACAGTTCCCTCTTGGATCTCAGAATCATCCTCCTGGGAGGGCTGATCCTCCACCTGAGGCAGGGGGAAGGCACTGCCTTAACCCTCTTGCTCTTTCTCTTGGGTAGTGTCTGGTCTATTGTTCCAAGATCCAGCACTTGTTCAGGTAAGCACTTTTTGGCCTGTGACCTGGTCACAGCTAGGACATGTGCTGATATTCCCAGCATTTCTGCATGGGTCCTATACTCCACCTCAGATCAAACTGAGGTTTCAAGATCATTACCTAACAGACACTCTACTGGAAGGTCTGAACTCACAACAACTCGTGAGGCCAGTTACCCCTCCCCAAGAGAAGTTAACAACTGCCATACTATGGGAGGTAGTGGCATTGCTAGCGTTGGTCACTAGGTAGGTCTCACCTAGTATGATCTGTTCAGGGTCCACAAAGTTAGGTGTCACCATGGTGCCACTGGCACAAGTGTCCCTGTAGGCCTGAGCCATCTTATTAATAAAAGGTGTCTGTACTTGCTCAGATTACCGGGACTTAAAGTTGCGGACATTGCTATGTCCCCATCACAGACAAGAACAGCCTGAGTTGGTACTCTGACTAGGCCAGAGTCCACCTCTGTTCCCAGGGTCAACCCTACTACACCCTTTTGCTGTGAACCACCACTAACAGCTGGACTAGGGGGAACAGTTGCCTTAGGGGCAAGGGTGGTTGGTGTTGTGCCCTTCTTGGTGCACTCACTAAACCAGAGAGAGACTGATTTACAGTATCCACACCTGGGCTTCTTTGGACCTTCTTGTTTCTGTTTGTTCTTTTTGGAGCCACCCTCCCCCTGTGACTTTTGGGGGCCTGGTGAATACTTCTGGTCTTTTTGTTTCTGCTCATTACCCTTCTGGTCTGCCTTTTTCTGATCATTCCCCCGGTTCTGGTTTCTCTGCTTAATCTTGGTTCTGACTCATTTGTCTGCCTTCTTTCCCAATTCTTGGGGAGAGGTCAGATCAGAGTCAATCAGGTATTGATGCAATAACTGGTTTTGACAGTTGCTAAGGATTTGCTCTCTCATGATCAAATTATACAATCCTGTATAGTCCTTAACTTGACTTCCAAGTAACCAGCCTTCCAGAGCCTTAGTGGCACAATCAACAAAATCATTCCAGTGCTGAGTCTGTGTCTTATGGGTATCTCTGAACAACAACCTATATTGTTCAGTGGTTAGGCCAAACCCATCAATCAGAGCACTCTTCAGGACAGAGTAGTTGTTAGCATCCCCATTACTTACTGTGAGGAGCTTATCTCTACCTTTTTCAGAAAAGGAGAGCTATAAGATTGCTGCCCACTGACTTTGGGGTACCTGCTGCACTTTGCAGGCCCTCTCCAAAGCCGTTATCCATTTGTGGATATCATCCCCTTCTGTGTAGGGGGGCACAATCTTGCTTAGGTGTCTATTCTCATAGGACCTATCTTTATCCTTAGGGATATTACTGGCACCAGTGGGTTCTAACCCACTCTCTCTATGCTCTCTAGCACTGTTTTTCTGCATGGATAAAATTGAGATGTCCATGCACAATAGCTGTCTACAACGCTAAGTTAGACAATGTAGATCAACCAAAAACCATAGTGTGATATTTCCACCATGGGCTAAATAGTGTATCTAGACGCTAGCCTTAACAACGCCAAAGTAGAAGAGTGTTAGTACCTCAGTTTCAGCCCGACATTCAAAACCACCCATGTGCGAGTAACGCGCACCTAGATGCTAGCTCCCATAGTGTATAAGCGGTAAAATATCAGCTGGACATGAAGTTACCGATCTTAAGGCTGCCGATGCACAAAGAATCCCGCACCGGGGCATGAGCGTCTAACCCTGAGTAGTAGAGAACACAATGGAAAGGAGTACTCACTCACCTCTCCGTCGGTTCCTCAGTCGATATGCTGAGGCTGGGGGACGTCCTGAGAGATCGTCCACGGCCGCCATTAGAGCCTTGCTATCCCGGACATGTGATCTGTGACGTCACATCTCAATTTTATCCATGCAGAAAAACAGTGCGTTAGGATCATTACCAAGGCACTTTGAAGGCAGTTTCTTGGCAAGAATACTTGGTCAGCTATGTCTCTTTTCTGGCAAGTTCCTCTGGGCAGGGCAATGTTTACAGAACAGCCGGTTTAGGCTTAACCGATAGCTTTATTCACATGCTGTTCCTGTATGTTTTTTACTATAGGGCGGTGCCTCCCTTGACCGGAGTCTGAGCCAGGTGAGGTTTAAACCTCACACAGGACAGGTGAGTGTACAATCACTTCATTGTATTTGGTTGCAACTACTGGGCATTATGGAGGTTATAGACTCATGGGTTTATGAAGCACATTCACAGAGTCTCTTTATCCTTACAGGTATGAATAACCATCCTTCCTGTATAGAGGTATTGTGAATGATCACAAGTAATGTTACTGTGATAACTATATGTTTTGTTCATTTTGCATATTTGTCTCACTGTTTTCAATTTACACTTTTATGCAGTGGCTCTCATTTAAGTTCCTGACGAAAGCCGGGGTTCTGTGACCCTCAACGGCTGAAACTAGTAGACCATCAACATCCGGCAGATGTGTTACATGCAGACACTTTTTTATTAAGATCAACAGCAGTCATTAATAAATTTGTTTAGATTGCTGCTGAACCTTTTTTAACTTCACTACACTTAGTTATTTTCTTTTGCACTGCATTATTGATTGCTTTGGTCAGTATACCTTTTGGATAATTAGGCTGTCAATCTTTCTTTTCCTTTCTTCATTGGTCTCTTACAACACCTACTTCACCTGTCTCTGGCTTGCTGCCAGTAGAACTGAGGTGACTGGGGTACCTTTGGAGTTCCAAATGATGACACTGGCCACTAAGGGCAGTTGATGGAAATCCCGGTCATATCTTGCCAACAACGCTTGAGTATTGGCAATGCACCATATGTTAGCTGCCTGTGACGCCGTGCGCTTACCAGAGGCCTCACCTGATGTCTGTGAATTAGCACGTTTACGTGCATTAGATACTACTAAAAAATCTAATGGTGCTGGACCTCTAATGTAAGCTGGATCTGTAGGGGCAGCTTTGTATTTTTTCTCAAAGCGAGGGTTGAGGATCCGAGCCCAGACTGGATCTTCAAATACCTCTGTTGCATGCTTAATGACCCCTTTAAGCATTGGCAAAATGGCAGAGGACCTTTGTGTTATATCAAGAGTGTCCAATAGGAAATCTTCCTCCACAGTATCGGTGTGCAAGTCAACCCCATGGTACTGGGCAGCTCTCTGGACTAGTAGGTTAAAACCTATAGTGTCCTCTGGTGGGGATGGCCTGGAGGGATATACATCGTCTTGGGGGGACGTAAGGCACATCAGGGGTGTTATAATCATCCCATGGGTTAGGTGACTGAGGGGGAATATTGGTCCCTGCTGGGTCATGTGCACCCCCACCTGTGTCAGAGTCTGTATCTACATCATCTGGATTAGTGGATGGTGTAGGCGAATGATGTGGTGGAGGAGGTGTAGGAGGAGGAACAGTATGGGGAGGTGGTGGAGAAGGAACCCTTAATGGAGAGGTTGCAATGTTTCTCTTCTTTGGAGGAGGAGGTGCAGATGCCTCTAGTGGTCTCTTCTAGGAGCTAAGAGCTAGTTGGCCAGTCTTAGGATCCTTTACAAGAGTCTTTTGAGTAGGATCTGTAAAAAGGTCTTCTGTGTAGGGCAGATCCTTCGGCGTCGAAGTTTGATTCCGGAGGTTTTTTCGGCACCGACTCGGTAGCTGATCTAGGGTCTTTTGGCTTAGAAGTATGACCTTTTGAAATGTCTTTTACGGGAAAGTGTTTTTTCGGTTCCGGGTGTTTTTTTCGTGTGAGTCGGAACCTTTAGGTGGTTTTTTACTTTGCTCCGAATGCGGTTTTGGCATCGATGAGCCGGTGACAGTCTTCGGCGCCGAGAGCTTAGGTGTCGGAGCAGTGGTCGGCGTGATTGAGGAAGAGGGCTTCTTTTTCGGTGTCGGTATGGGATCGGCACCGGGAATAAACGGACTCGAGCCCGAGCCGCCTGAAGGCTTAGTTGGCTTATTTGCCAGGCCCAAAGGCGGGGCGTGGGAAGCAGTCTCTCGGTGTGCACCCGGGCCCGAAGTTGAGGGTGTGACTGAAGCCTTTTTTGAAGGTGTCGAGGAAGGGTTGGGGGTCGACGGTCTTACTTACGACCCGTTGAGCTGGAGTGATGTCCTCGATGTCTGAATCTTCGGAGCTGGCACTTTCTTCGGCCAGCTGGTGTTCTAGCACGTTGATGCCTTCTTCAAAGATGTAGTCGGGAATCGACGCTGACGAGCGAGCCATTGTTCTTCGAGCTCGTCGGTCCAGAATCGTCTTTTTGAAGCGGAAAGAGGCACAAGCGTAACAGTCTTTGGCCTCGTGCTCCGGTGAGAGGCAAAGGTTGCACACCTCATGTAGATCTGTGTGGGGAAGCTTCGACCCACATTGAGGACATTTCTTGAATGGCGTCCTTTCCATGAGCCAGAGAGTAAGGCCTAGGTAGGCCCGAAGGCCTTCGTCGACGACCGGAATCAAAGACTTCGAAGTGGTGAAGAAACGCGTCGATGTGGAGCGCTATCGAAACAATACCATCGAACTGGGTGAGGATTGCACACCGAAGGAAATTCGGTTCCAAACCAGAGCGCAGGAAACACATCCGAGCCCGATGGCCGAAAAAAACTGAGGATGGGGCCGATGCCCATGCGCAATGTGGTCCAAAGGAGGAGTCCCCTATCTCGTGACTTCCAAAGAACTTTTCAGGACAACAACAAACTGCAAACATCAGAGCCCAAAACTAGGAGGCCATCTATGCACAGTGTGTAATCTTCACAGTGTGTAATCTGTAGATCATATGCCTCGAACAGACAATTCTGGACACAGCAAACAATGAAGTCCTTTACTAGCTGCGAACAGATACGATTACCAGTTTAAGGTTATTTATTTAGGCCACCACGTTGATACACCGTGAAAGCTAGGTACAATTTCCGCATCAAAGTCAGTCTTGAATCTTACCTAAAACATTTTTTCAAGAATCTGCAGAGATACACAAGAACCAAACCTTCTCAGGCTTGGCTTCCAGATTTGGATAAATGTTCCATCTTTTGTTGGAGACCAGTAAGATGCAAAATTGCGCCAACCGTCCATGTAACCACTAATGCTATGCATACTAATTTGCTACAGATAGTTCTGGTAAACTACAGCTTGCAAAACTGATTCAAGGAGAGAGCAAAAAGAAAAAGTATTATACCTGTAAATAAGTTTCTCCAAAAAAGGTATCTATCAATAGAGGAAGATAATCCTTAAAAGTTTGTCGATGAGTTGGTTGCCATTAATGGAAGCTTTGTGGACACGTTCTTTGGCCACATAGGTGATGTCACCAAAGGAGGCTGAGACATTCTACTCCCGGAGCCAAAAATAAAACCCGTAGACCACAAAGAGGTGCACAATCTCTGCGGAGTAAAAACTGAAAATCCTTAGGCTGTCTTATAGATCGCAGTGTGAGAAGCAGACTTGTCACCAACAGGAGCCTGCTACTTACAGCACACCCCAAAGGAAATTCGAATAGGAATTTTAAAGGTGAAGGCACGCAGTATGTATTTATTAGTTTAGATTATGATCCGGATATAACATTCCTTACACAGCGTTCGCAAGCCCAAATTGTACAACATAGATGATAGTAATTCCGATAAACCCACAGACTAGTCATCTCACCCTTTTGACCATCCAGGGTCCAAGTCTATTATCAACAACTCTTGCTACCTAGTCTTTATCATTTATCTTGGAACACAGCTGGGTAAAACCCAAAGTTGAGCGATTCTGAACGGTTATCGTATATCGGGAAACATGACTTGTGCATGTTCCCAGAAAATTGGGCTACTGAGAAAGCCTTTCTAGATGGGTTTATCTCCTTTAGTGTAGAAGCTAACCCAGATGAACGCTTTGGAAGAGCAATTGGAGGGCTTTTAATCCTAGTTAGAAATTGACGTTTTAACCCATTAATCCCCCTGAAAACAGACTGCCCCGATTTAATGGGGATTATATTAACCTTAGTCACAGCACTTTCCTTGGTCCTAATAAACTTATGTCAGAACAATCAAATAAAGTGATAAACCCTTTACTATATCCCTTTTAGAAGCAATATTGGACACTGTACAACTGGACAAGAATAATAGTGGCTGGGGATCTTAATACCTCTTTCGAACCCTGCTCATTTAGAGCCTACAATGGAAGTACCATTTCTGATCCTGACAGAGCCCCAACTTTTAAGAGAGGAACTTGTACTAGCGTTATTGATTATGGTTGTATCGATGTGAGGTTATGATCGCATTTGGCCGATATGAAAGTTACTGCACGATCCAACAGCGACCATAACTTTCTGGAGGTAACTTTACATGGAGAATCCTTTAAAAAACAAATAATTCTCACAGATGTCCGCGCTCCCTCTGTAACCAATAATTGTCGCTCTGTTAAGTGGCCCAGAGTCTTGTCAAACCAAAATCTGTAGTCACAGTTGTATAGGTTGTTTGTTGCTTTTGTAGAACATTAGGAGGTGATGAATGCAGCCAAAATTCCTATTTTAACCGTGCATAATCAGATGTTTGGGGAGCTGCAAAAGATATTTTACAAGGAGGTTGCCACTAGAAAACCTAACCTGGCCAAGAAGAATGAATGGTTTGACTCAACTTGCAAAGCAGCCAAGAGTGCTTTAAGGTCGGCTATACATAAGGGGACAGGTCTAATATTAGAATAGGTAGATGTACCTACAAAGCCTGACTGAAGCAGGCCAAACAGGATTGGGATGGAAAATGTTGGCAAGATCTGCTTGTTGCAAGTAAAACTAAAGATGACAGAACCTTCTGGAAACTGGTAGGCCTCACTAAGCCAGGAAGTATGACACCCTTCATTATAACATCTCCTGAAAAGTGGGTGTCGCACTTTTCTACTCTTTACACTGTAAAAGATTATAATAAATATGGGCTAAGCAACTGTCAGATCTTTCCCATAGCAACGTCTACTGCGGAGTGGGAAGGAGCTGCTATCCAAGTTTCCTTTAGTTTAGATAAAACAATTCGTGCCATTGGCTCGCTAAAAATGGCAAAGGCACCAGGTCCGTATAAAATTCCAGGAGACCTTCATAAAACTGAGCCACACATTTGGTCGACCTAGCTGAACCTGCTATCAAATGTCATTTCTGCAGGGGAGAACTAAATGAATCATGGAGGGGAGCAGCGATCATAAGGAATATGCTACTCACCAGTATGCATCTGTTCTTGGCATGTAGGGCTGCTGATATTCATATCTTGTGCATAGATCGCCGTCTAGTGTTGGGTCCGGATGATTGCACATTGTTGTCCTGGAAGAGTCTTCGAAGTATCACGAGATAGGTGGCTCCTGCCCTGGACTACAGTGCGCATGGGCATCCTCTCCATCCTCAGATTGTTTTTCGCCATTGTGGCAGGGATGGAGTATGATACAGTAAGTGATGTCCATGCTAGAGAATAATTCTGAGTGCTACAGCTGCGACAGGCACCGGGGAGGAGGGAGGGCGATATGAATATCAGCAGCCCTACATGCCAAGAACAGATGCATACTGGTAAGTAGCATATTCCGTTCGAGGCATGTGGGCTGCTGAATTCATATCTTGTGCATAGAATGTATAGCAGTCTCCCCCTAGCGGCGGTTGCCCGTGCCAGCTGCAGCAGTCTGAAAAAGAGTCTGAGTACAGCCTGCCCTACAGCTGCCTGCTGTTTGGAGTGTACATCTACGCAGTAGTGTTTGGTAAATGTATGTATGGTAGTCCATGTGGCTGCCTTACATATGTCTTCTAGAGGAATGTTTCCTAGGAAAGCCATGGATGCCCCTAACTTGCGTGTTGAATGCGCTCTTGGGGGAACTGTTAATGTGCGTTTAGCTTTTTGATAGTAAATTTGTATGCACTTAACAATCCATCTGGCTATACCCGATTTGGAAATGGGGTTGCCTTTGTGCTGTGGTGAAAAGGGAACAAACAGTTGCTTAGTCTTTCTGAAAAGTTTTGTTCTGTCTATATAGTACAGGAGAGCTCTTTTAACGTCTAGGGTATGTAGAGCTCTTTCTGCCACGGAATCTGGATTCGGGAAGAATACTGGCAGTTCTATAGCTTGATTGATGTGAAACTGGGATACCACCTTTGGCATAAATGTAGGGTTTGTTCGCAGCACTACCCTATTTGCGTGCATTTGTATGAATGGCTCCTGAATAGTTAAGGTTTGCAGCTCACTAACTCTTCTAAGTGATGTAATCGGCACTAGAAAAGCCACTTTTCACGTTAGGAATTGTATCTCACACGAGTGTAGATGTTCAAAAGGAGGTCCCATTAGTCTGTTTAGAACCACGTTTAGGTTCCAGACAGGTGAAGGTGGGTATCTTGGAGGAATGATTCGTTTGAGTCCCTCTAGGAAAGCTTTAATAGCAGGTACTCTGAAGAGTGAAAGGTGCTGCCTGTTCTGAAGATAAGCTGCCACCGCAGCTAAATGTATACGCATGGAACTGTAAGCTAGATTGCATCTGTGTAAATGTAACAGGTAACATATGATGTTTTGAGTAGATGCATCTAGCAGATTTATGTCATTATTGTTACAATAGATGACAAATCGTTTCCACTTCGCCGCATAGCATGCTCTGGTTGTAGGTTTTCTTGCCTCTTTGATAATAGTCATACAGTCAGGAGGCAAGTTCAGGTAACCAAACTATGACTTCAGGAGCCAGATCGCAAGGTTCAACTGTTGCGGATCTGGGTGCTGAATGTCGCCATGGCTCTGCGATAAAAGACTGGGTGTTAATCGCAGCCTTTGATGAGGAACCACGGAAAGTTCTAGGAACGTGGTGTACCATGGTTGCCGGGCCCACGTTGGAGCATTTAGGATGAGTGTCATCAAGTGTTGTCGTAGTTTGCGTGCCACTAGTGGTATGAGCAGGGCTGGGCGTAAAGCGTACGCAAACTTGCCTGACCAGTTCATCCATATCGCATTGCCCTGAGACTGCGGATGTGGAAACCTGGCGGAGAAGCTTTGGCATTTTGCGTTTTCCTTTGTGGCGAACAGGTCTATTTCTGGGTGACCCCACCGCTGGAAGTACGGTTACAGTACTGAGGGATGTATCTCCCACTCGTGCATTTGGTGGCTGTGTCTGCTGAGCAGATCCGCCATCTGAATGTCCCTGCCTGGGAGGTGTTCCGCCATGAGGAAGATGTTTCTCTGAATGGCCCACTTCCATATGCTTTGCACTAGATGGGACAATTGTGGAGAGTGTCCCCCCTCCCTGCTTCTGTATGTAGTACATGGCAGTCATGTTGTCCGTCCGGATTAACACTACTTTGTTGCACAAATGTACCTTGAACGCCTTCATTGCCATAAAGATTGCCATCAGTTCCAGCAGGTTGATGTGCATCCTTTTTTGCTGTGTCGTCCATAGTCCCTGCACTGTGTAATGGAGGACATGCGCTCCCCATCCTAGGAGAGATGCGTCCGTCGTCAGCACTATTTGTGGTACAGGCTCTTGGAACGGTCGCCCCTTCAAAGGTTTTGTGGGTTCCACCAATGCAGAGAGCTGTATGCGCGACCGGTCACCAACACTAGGTCTTTCAATTGTCCCTGAGCCTGGTTCCACTGCCGTGCTAAGCACTCCTGAAGCGGACGCATGTGTAGTCTCGCGTGAGGGACTATGAAGATGCAGGAGGCCATCATGCCTATCAACTGCATAAACACCCTTGCTGTGAGCGAGTGTTGGGGTTTGAATTTCTGAATCATTAGTAGAATGCTCTTGATTCTTGCTGAGTTTGGCTGCGCTTTTGCCACCAGAGTGTCTATTGTTGCTCCCAGGTACTGTTGTACGTGGGCGGGCTGAAGATGTGACTTTGGGTACTTCAATGAGAATCCAAGGCTGTGTAGGAGGTGAATAGTGCGGGACATGTGGCTGGCACATTGCTGGGCTGACTTTGCTTGGATGAGCCAGTAGTCCAGATAGGGGTAGACGTGAATATGGTTTCTCCGTAGGTGCGCCGCCACTGTCGCTAGGCACTTGGTAAACACCCTGGGGGCTGTGGTCACCCCAAAAGGCAGTACCTTGAACTGGTAGAGCTGATTTTGGATGGTAAACCTGAGATACTTCCTGTGTGCTGGATGTATTGGTATGTGGAAATACGCATCCTTTAGGTCTAGTGTTGTGAGGAAGTCTCCCTGACTGAGTAATGGTAGAACTTGCTGTAAAGTGAGCATGTGAAAGTGTTCTGACAAGATGTATTGGTTTAGGGGCCTGAGGTCCAGTATTGGCCAGAGAGACCCGTCCTTTCTGGGGATTAAGAAGTACAGCGAATACACCCCTGTACCCTGTTGCTGTATATGGACGAGTTCTATGACCCCTTTTTGCAGCATGCTGATGACTTCTTGCTGCAATAAGTGTATGTGCTCTGCGGACATAGGACGGTGTCGTGGGGGTGTGAGAAGTTGGCCTGATATATGATGCTCACTAGTTCTAGTGATCACCTTGTATCAGTCCAAACAACCCTTATGGTGATTGGTTGTAAGTCAACCTTATAGACCAGCTATCCTAATGGTAGCATGGACAAAGCAATCTTAGGCTAAACTCTTGGCATGTGAAGCCAGCTGTTTTACCACAATATAACCCCTTGAATACCAGATGAAAGGACACCACACAGGTTGTTATGAAAATAAACAGTATATTTATTAATAACAACACCTCTGAACTCTTTACGAGGTCAGAGGGCTAAGCACATGACAAGCTCTTACGAAAAACACTACAAGTTGCACGAAATTACAATGGTGCCCTAGGGGCACGACAAACCATATACTAAGTAAGTGGAATGTGAGAGTCGATAAAAGGAATGGAGCTGTCCAGAGGCTGTAGGATCGATGGGACCACGCTATACTAACTTCAGGTAAGTAATAGGAGGCCCACGGAACACGTGTGCAGAGTGTGAACTCACACGCGAGATGCGTAACAACGTCTATGGACAGTACAGTTCAGGAAAAAGGTGAGTAGGGACAATCCTGACTAGGTAGGACTAAAACGACTGTGGAACTGGACACTAGGACAGTTAAACTACCCTTGAGCACCGAAATGCTCTCGTTACCTCACCCACGGGCTGCGGGTGCATAGGTGTCAGTGTGTCGGGTTCTCGCGTTGAAGTCAATGGAGCCTGAAAGAAAAGATGCTGCAGGCGACCAGGAGGAAGATGTCCGGTGCAATCCAAGGGTGGATTGTTGAAGAAGGAGACCTGAAAGCAGAGGGGACAATGTTCACAGTCACTAGCCAGTGACTGGAGTGGAACCAGGAAGGAACCAGATGTCGTCGTTGCGATCAGGTGAAGAGTGGACACTTGACTCTGCAGCCACGTGGACCAGGAGGCGTCTTCGACGACCAGGATGGAGGCACGAACTGTCCCACGCAGGCTCTTGCTGTCGGCGGTGTCGGATCCGGGATTGGACTCAACAGGCCTTGGCAAAGGCAACCCACGCGGTGAAGGGAAAAGACGTCTGGTGCGGACTAGGAGAGTCCGGGGTGCCCCTCTTTTGGAAGGGAGCAAGGGCCAGTCTGGAACAACCAGACCAGCAGCAAAGATTCAAAGGTTCGTCGTCTAGGAGGCCACTAGCCAGCCGGCAAGTGACCAGACAACACGTCGAGCAGCAAACAAGCAGAAGGGCCCCACGCAGATCTCGTGGATGCTGGAGGGCTGATCTTCGGTGCAGGGGCTGCTCGGGGCTGGGGCTTCTCAGTCCCCAAAGCACTTGGTCGAGTTTACCTCGGGAATCGTGCTGGAAGCGAAGTGCAGGTTCTTTCAAGATGGCCGGTCCCACGTGTCTCGTCGCACCCACGGGTCTCAGCTTTGCTGCAGATGTGAGTTGAGGTCGGAGAGGTCTGGGAATCCGGGTCTCGTCGGGCTCTGAAGTCTGGATCCTCGAAGGAAGACGACAAAGTGAAGCCGCTGGACGCTTGATGGTGCCTGCAGTTGCAGGGTGGACACCTTGTCCACAAGGGAGATTCTTCAGTCTTCTGTGGAGCAGAACGTCGAAGGCCAGAGTTTCTTCTTTGTTGAATAGTTCAGGATAATCGAATTTGGAAGGGGACCAGCTCCTACCTTTATTCTCCTAAAGGGGGCTGCACTACTGACTAGGTCCCTCCCCTGGGTGGGACCAGGAAGGGGGGTGGTTACACCCCCTATCCTTTGTCCGGTTTCCCGCCAGAGCTGGGGCAGGGATGCCCCAGCAACTGGTTTGAACCGGTGTATGCACAGGGCACCTTGTGTGCCCCAGGCATGTCTCATTCCTTTCAGGCCTCCCTACCTCAATACACAAAATCCTGTCTGGGGTGGTGCTAGCACCTCCCAAGGCAGGAAACCCTTTGTCCAAGCCATCCTCGCTGGAAGGACTCCCAGCAGCAGGAGGTCAGACTTGTGTCTGTGGTGGCAGCATCCATTTTGTGATGCTGAGGCTTGAGTTAACTTTAACCGGGGTTCACAGTTACATACATGTCGTGTCCCTCTAGAAGGGTGGAATGCTACCCCCGTCGCCAGAATTGGCGAGGGGGTAGTATTCCAAATCGTATGACACCTTACTCGACATGTTTTGATAATGTTATACCAGAGTTAGCATTTAACCGCGAGGTTGATAATGCACTTAAGAGTATATGGTATAGCGTTATCATGGAACAGCTATTAGGACTTGGTTCCGCAAGCTGCAAACGGGCTCAGCTCATGCCAGAGCACCATCTCACATAATTCCAAGCACTCTGCCTTCTGGATTGATAAGGCCTTCCATAGGAGTGACTGATAGGAATATATGTGTCCATTTTAGGGTTAGATATAGGTATACTATATCTACAGCAAAGGGTGTTTACACCACCTTGCCCCAGCTGTCATGCAGCCAGTTGTGTCAGATTTAGATTGCCAGCCAGGGGTGGCATAGTACATGCTTCAGCCCCTGGTAGGCCCTGGGTACACCTATGCCCTGGGTACAGGGACTGATAAGGTGGCCCAGTACCAATTGGTAAATGCACCTAAAGTACATGGTTGTCAATTTAGAGAGAGAACAGCTAGGCTGTGGGTCTGATTAGCAGGCCCACAGCCAGGGAAAGTCGTAAACCAGTGAAGCAAAAAGCAAAAATCTGGGGTGACCATAGGATTGCAGACCCCACTCTCCTACAGGGGGTATGTTGGGTGGAGTGGAGGGGAGGTTAGCTCTAGACAATAGCCGTACTGAATAAGTTGTCTCACCCACCTGTCTGTGGTAATGCTTTACCAGACTGGCAGGAACTGTTGTAATCTGCCCCCGACCGGTGTTATATGGTCCGGGGGCAGTGACCAGGCGTCACTGTTTAGTATTGGCGGAGGATCTGGTGTTATTCCCTCTTCCTCTGCCTTTACTGCTGTTGCCACGGTATCCACCTCTGCTTGTTTTATTATAGGGTGGTTTGCGTGCTCCCTTTATTGTATTGGGTCTGCTGGGATGCCTGGCCTCTTGTAGCTCCTCTGTTATTGGAGCGACAAAAGGAGCCTCCTCTGAATTGTTGTGACTGCAAGGCACCCATAGATTTGGCTGTTTGTGTCTTCTTTAATCTTCTCTAAGATTGTGTCCACATCAGGACCAAATAAAAAAATCAGGGTTCACAGGCTAATTTAATAATGTGGTTTGAATCTCAGGTTTGAACCCAGAGATGCGCAACCAAGCATGCTTTCTGAGCATGACACTTGTGTTGATGGCTCTGGCTGCGGTGTCTGCTGCGTCCAGCGCACATTTAATGGATGCATTGGATATCAGTTTCCCTTCTTGTATCAGTGTTTCTGCTCCCTCCTTGTAGGCATCAGGCAAATGTTGTAGCAGTTGCTCTAATGTGTCATAATGTGCCCTATTGTATCTGGCAAATAGGGCCTGTGTCTTGGAAATTCTCCAGATATTAGCTGCTTGAGCAGCTACCCTTTTCCCAGAAGCTTCTAATACTTTAGACTCTTTGTCTGGAGGAGGAGCATCACCAGTAGTTTGTGAGTTGGCACGTTTACGAGCATTGGATACCACCAAAGAGTCCAACGGCAGCTGTCCCTTAATGTAGGTAGGGTCCACAGGTGCCGGTCTGTATTTTCTTTCAATTCTGGGGTTAACAACCCTTGCTCTTGTGGTTTCCTTGAAAAGGTCTCCTGTGTGTTTAAGGACACCTTTTAACATTGGCAATGTTTTAACTGATTTCTATGAAGTGGAGAAAGTGTCAAACAAGAAGTCCTCTTCAATGGGGTCAGCATGCATGTCCACATCATGATTTTGCGCTGCCCTTTCTATTAATGCGTTAAACGCTGCTGTATCTTCTGTTGGCGAAGTTTTGACAGGATAAGAAAGAGTGTCAGGAATAGTTTTTCACTCCCCCTGGTCAATAGGGTCTGTCCAGGCTTGAGTCAAGTCATCCTGATCATTGTCCGCAGGGTAAGAATATTGTTCAGTGTTCATCATAGTCATACCCCATATCCTCATTAGAGCGTGTGGGTGAGTATGCAGAAGTGTCCTGGCCATGGTACCGGACAGTCTCAAAAAGGACAGGCGATGTAGAAGAATCCTTTTTCTTTTTGAGTGGAATTTTATATGATTCAAGAGGATTTTCCGACCGGATCTTCCTTTCATAAACAGTAAGTCTGCCGGATGCGGAGTCGATATGTAGCTTCCACTGGTCATCATAGGAGGGCTCCTGGTACAGAACGCCCTCTTCCAGAGGATGACTCCTTTTTCCAAGTGACACCGTCTTGGGTGTTTCGACCCCTGTTTTCGGATCGATCACCTTAGGGCGTGCAGTCAGGGGCAGACGAATTTTATCGGTGGCATAGCGTCTTTAGACAGACTGACCTTCTTCGGGGCCGACGTCGATACAGGACCAACCGACTTCGCCCTGTCGTCGTGCTTTTGGCCTTGCATCGACTTCGGTGCTTGTTGCGTCGGAGGCGCGCTCTTTTGCCTTGATTCGACTTGCTCCTTCGAGGCACCTTTGGGTTTCGGCTCGAGGGCTTTTACGAGCTATGGCCTGTCGACTCGGTGCTTCGGATCGAGAACCTTCCGAGACTCGAGTCCCTTGTTTGTGTCGCTGTCAGTCGACGTCGACCTCGTCGGTTCGACGTGCTTGGCTTTAGCGATGGAGTTTAACACACCAATCTTCGGCTCGACACCCTTCATGTTCGACCCCGCAGGGTCGTCGACACCTTTTTTCTTCGTCGAATCCAATGTGTTCGAACTCTTCGATCCGAAGACGGTTTTCAGCAGTTTCGGTTTTGTTTTTGACTCTGCGGCTTTCGGTTTCGTTTTCAGTAGTGCGACCGATGGCTCGTGTGGTATATTCTTAGCTGGGCCGAGACGCGGGGCTATAGAATGTTTGTCATGATCTTGGCTAAGGCCTTTTGGCGATGCCTCAACCTGAGCCTTAGGAAGTTTCAGTGTCTTTTTTGGGCCCAGTACCCACTGCTGGGCCTGGTTCATCGCTCGAGTCGTCATCGACAGCTCGGATGGGGGACGCGTCGTCCCTTACCTCTTCGACGTTTTCATCATCGACGATTTCTTCGTCGTCTTCATAATAGTTGGAGTCATGCTCCGAACCCGGATCCGACGGCTGTTCTGGATCCTCAGTCTCAATGACCTCATCGTCTTCTTCAACGAAGATATTCACCGGGTCGGGCGCTGGCTTTGCCATTGTTCGTCTCACTGCACGTCGGAGCCTAAGCGTCTTCTTTGACCGGAACCGAGCACAAGCTAGACAGTTGTCCTCATTGTGGTCTGGTGATAAGCACTTGTTGCACACTGGGTGTACATCGATGTGCGGGTATTTAGAGTTACAAAGGGGGCATCGTTTGAACGGGCTCCGTTCCATCGACGACCTGGCCTCTGGTGTCGAAAAGGCCACGCCAGGTCGACGTCCTGCTCGAAAAGAACTGGAACAAGAACTCGGCACTGATCGAAATAACAATACACACGACTCAAAGGTCTTTTGGCCTTGTAGAAAAGTTTCCGAACTTGAGTAAAGAAAAGTACATCCGAACCCAATGGCGGAAAAAAACAATCTGAGGATGGAGAGGATGCCCATGCACACTGTAGTCCAGGGGAGGAGCCACCTATCTCGTGATACTTCGAAGACTCTTCCAGGACAACAATGTGCAATCATCCGGACCCAACACTAGGCGGAGATCTATGCACCAGATATGAATTCAGCAGCCCACATGCCTCGAACCCATATTTAAAAAGGGAGATGTAAGCAGCCCTGCCAAGTATAGGCCAATAACTTTGATTGACAATGTGCAAAAAAAAAAAATTGCCAGGCAAGTTCTGAACAAATTGAATGACTGGGCGGATGCCAATAAAATAATGCCACCATTTCAAGCAGGTCAGCGCTACTGACCAGATTTTTAGATTTTCAATTCTATAATGGAAAACAATTTTATCACAGCAACAAAAGCTTTATGTGTCATTTATAGATTAAAGAGCTGTATCTGACCTTATCTAATGCCCAAAATTATGGCATGTTTTATCAAACCTGGGAGTTCCCAGCAATCTAGTTCAGCTTTTAAGTAAACTGCATGAGAACAACTTTGCTCAGGTTCACTGGGGCCAAAATGGAGAGCAGACTGAACACATCCCAACTGAATGTGGAGTGCGTCAAGGCTGTATTCTTGTACCTATATTGTTCTCCTTATATATTAATGACATTGTTTTTGTTTTAGAGAACTGTAGAAACGACTCCCCTACTTTGGACACCAGGAAGGTACCCATTTTACTCTTTGCTGAGGATTATCTTCTCGAAGACGCCTATGGGCTTGCAAATCTTAGTTAATAAAGCAGAGGTGGCTGCTGTCGTCCTGGTGGAATGGGCGCGCAACCCTACCAGAGATTCCTTTTTCGCCAAGGAACACCACATTTTAATGCAAAGAGCGACCCATACAGAGATGGTTTGTTTTTGCACGGCTCGACCTTTCTTGGCGCCCACATAGCCAAGAAAGAGCTGATCATCCACCCAGAATGGTTTTGTGCGATCCAGATAAAATGATAGCGCACGTTCTGGATCCAGACATGGAACCTCTCCCCCTCTTTAGAAGGATGCAGGGGCAGGAAGAAGGTAGACGAAGTGATGGTTTGTCCTTTTTGGAAAGAAGTACCCACTTTGGGAACAAAAGAGGGCCTAGTTTGAAGGACAACCATGTCTGGATGAACAGCAAGGAAAGGAAGCTCACTCTCCCTGCGAGCAGAAGCGATGGCAACCAGAAAAGCAGTCTATAAAGTCAAGAGTCTGAGAGGACAATTATGTAGTGGCTCGAAAGGAGTGCACATAAGATAAGTCAGAACAAGGTTTAAGTCCACTGTGGCATTACGTACTGAATAGGAGGAAACAGGTGAGTAATGACCTTAAGGAAAATATTTACAATAAGGGACTTAAAAAGAGAGGGCTGACCAGGAGGGTGAAGAAAAGCCGAAAGATAACCCATAAGGGTGCCCAGAGCAGATTCCTGCTGGCCCAAAGAGAGCAGGAGAGGAGAACCGGAGAGAGTGGGGCAAAAAGAGCACAGCTTTTGCTGCGCACCATGCCACAAATTTGTTCAATCTACCGGCGTATACTGTTTTTAGTAGAGGGACGCCTGGCTGCCAAGAGAACATTACAGACTTCAAGAGGAACGTTGAAGGATGTCAACAGTGGCCGCTCAATCTCCATGCAAGGAAGTGGAAGTTGGACAAGTTCGGGAGGAGGAAAGTCCCCAGCTGCTACGACAGAAGATCCTCCCGAAGAGGCGGACTGATCAGAGGATCAATGGCCATGTGTAACAGCTCGGGATACCAGACTCTTCGTGCCTAGTCCGGAGCCACAAGAATGATTTGGTCCCGGTCGCGCTTGATCTTCTTCAGCACTCTAAACAGAAGTGGACTAAGCCGAAAGGCTTATAGAAAGCCACAAATCTACTCGTGGCATTAAGAGTCACTGAGCGAGTGCCGCCTTGGAAATTCCAAAGCGCAGAATTACTGACATTGCGTGTTTGGTTCGGTGGCGAATATATCGAACCAAGGATCCCCCTACTGCTGAAAGAGACCTTGCACCACCTCGGAGTGAAGACGCCATTTGTGATCCATCATGCACCTGCGGCTGAGTTGGTCCGTCCTGGCATTCAGAGAACCTGCCAGGTGTTGAACCACCAGGGATTTTCCCTAATGTTTCAGCCATGTCCAGACACGGAAAGCCTCTTGACATAGGGTCCACGACCCCACACCGCCCTGTTTGTTGCAGTACCACATGGGGGTGGTGTTGTCCGTTAACACCTGCACAACCCTTCCCTGGACAGAGGAAAGGAATGCTTTTAGTGCCAGACGGATCACCCGAAGCTCCAGAAGGTTGATGTGGATCCCGGACTCCGCCATAGACCAGCAATCTCTGATCTCCGCCTCTCCCATGTGGCCGACTCACCCCAGAAGGGATGCACCTGTCACCACTGTGAATGCTGGTTGGGGAAGGGAGAGGGATCTGCTGTTGACCCAATCCTGGTTTGTTAGCCACCAGTGCAACTGGCGTGCAGTGTCCTCCGAGATCTGGCGCAATCGGACAGATTCCCCTGATGCTGCGCCCACTGGAACTTCAGGTCCCACTGCAGAGCCCACATATGCCACCTGGCATGATCTACCAGCAGGATGCAGGAGGCCATGAGGCCCAGCAGCCTCAGGGTCATTCTGACCAAAACCCGGAATAGAGGCTGACAGATCGGAATCATAGCCTGAATATCCCGGATTTGCTGCTCGGGAAGATAACCCCAAAACTGTGTCGTGTCCAGAGCCGCTCCAATGAAAAGGTGCTCCTGAGAGTGAATCAGGCGCGACTTCGGCACGTTTATAGTGAACCCCAGCAAGTGCAAGAGGTCCGCCATAGTCTGGAGGTGGGAAACGACTGCCTGGGGCGAGCCCGCCTTCAACAGCCATTCGTCGAGATAGGAGAAGAGTGGAACCCTTGATCTGGCAGATGAGCTGGGTCCACTGTGAGAAGTTGGCCTGGTATATGATGTTCACTATTCTAGTGATCACCTTGCACCAGCGCAAACAACCCCTATGGTGATGGTTGTAAGTCAACCTTATAGACCAGCTATACTAGTGGTAGCGTGGACAGAACAGTCTTAGGCTAAAATCAATCAAGATTTGTAAAGCGTGCTACTCACCCGCTAGGGTCTCAAGGCGCTGAGGGGGGGGGGGAGGGGGGGGGGGCTGCTACTGCTCGAAAAGCCAGGTCTTGAGTTGCTTCCTGAAGGAGAGATGGTCCTGGGTGAGTCGTAGGTGGGTGGGGAGGGTGTTCCAGGTCTTGGCCGCCAGGTAGGTGAAGGATCTTCCTCCGGTGGTGGTTCTGCGGATCCGTGGGACGGTGGCGAGGGCGAGGCGGAGCTGGCGGGTAGAACGCGAGACGGTTGTTGAGGTATTCGGGGCCCAAGTCGAGGAGAGCCTTGTGTGCATGTGTGAGGAGTCTGAACGTGATCCTCTTGCTGACGGGGAGCCAGTGCAGGTCCGTCAGGTGGGCGGAGATGTGGCTGTGTCGGGGGATGTCCAAGACGGGTCGTGCTGAGGCGTTCTATATGCACTGGAGTCTTTTCTGTAGTTTGGCGGTGGTCTCAGCGTAGAGGGCATTCCCGTAGTCCAGACGGCTGGTGACAAGGGCCTGGGTGACCGTTTTCCTGGTTCCAGTGGGGATCCAGCGGAAGATCTTACGGAGCATGCGGAGTGTGTTGAAGCAGGAGGAGGTAACGGCGTTAACTTGCCTGGCCATCTTGAGGGAGGAGTCAAGGATGAAGCCCAGGTTGCGTGCGTGGTCCGTGGGCTTGGGAGGTGGTATCAGAGCAGGGGGCCACCAGGAGTCGTCCCATGCGGAGATGGATGGGCCGAGGATGAGGACTTCCGTCTTGTCTGAGTTCAGTTTCAGGCGGCTGAGCTTCATCCAGTCTGCGATGTCTTTCATTCCGTCCTGGAAGTTGGCTCTGGCGGAGGTGGGGTCGTTGGTGAGGGAGAGGATCAGTTGGGTATCGTCGGCGTAGGAGATGATGTTGAGGTTGTGCTTGCGTGTGATGGCTGCGAGGGGGCTCATGTAGACGTTGAAGAGGGTGGGGCTGAGCGAGGAGCCTTGAGGTACGCCGCAGATCTTGGTGGCTTCTGCGAGGAAGGGCGGGAGACTGACTCTTTGGGTTCTGTCGGAGAGGAAGGAGGTGATCCATTCCAGGACCTTTCCTTGGATTCCGGCGTGGCGGAGGCGGGTTGTCAGGGTGCGGTGGAAGACCGTGTCGAAGGCAGCCGAAAGGTCGAGCAGGATGAGGGCGGCGGTTTCTCCGTTGTCCAGCAGAGTCCGGATGTCATCGGTGGCCGCGATGAGGGCGGTCTCGGTGCTGTGGTTCGCTCGGAATCCGGACTGCGATGGGTCGAGGGAGCCGTTTGTCTCCAGGAAGGCTGTCAGCTGTTTGTTGACGGTTTTCTCGATTACTTTTGCAGGGAAGGGGAGGAGCGAGATGGGGCGGAAGTTCTTGAGGTCTGAGGGGTCTGCGGTGGGTTTCTTCAGGAGGGCGCTGATCTCTGCGTGCTTCCAGCTCTCTAGGAAGGTGGCGGATATGAAGGAGTTGTTGATGATGTCCCGAAGTTTGGGTGCGAAGATGGACTCTGCTTTGTTGAAGATGTGGTGTGGGCAGGGATCGGCTGGGGAGCCCAAATGGATGGTGTTCATCGTGTGGGTGGTATCTTCCGTGCTGACCTGGGTCCAGGGGCACAGGGTGGTGGTGGGGGGTTTAGGTTCGGTGGTGGGGTACGAGTTTTGAGCGCCGAAGCGGTCGTGTATGTCGACGATCTTATGGTGAAAAAAGGTGGCCAGAGAGTTGCAGAGGTCTTGAGAAGGTGTGATGTCGTTGTTGCTGGCGTTGGGGTTGGAAAGCTCTTTCACAACGTTGAAGAGTTCCTTGCTGTTGTGGGTGTTGTTGTCCAGTCGTTCTCTGAAGGATGACCTTTTGGTGGTGCGGATCAGCTGGTGGTGTTTGCGGGTGGCGTTCTTGAGGGCTGTCATGTTGACTGGTTGTGGCGCCAGGCTTTCTGGAGGTCACGGCAGGATTTCTTGGAGTCTGAGATTGTTGGTGAACCACGCGGCTTTCTTGCTGTTGAGGTTGCTGGGAGGGTTTTTCAGTGGAGCAAGGGTGTCGGCGCAGTTGTGAGGTTGCAGGCTCCTTCGTTGGGGTCCGTGGTGTTGGTGGGAGGGTTTAGGTTTAAGGAGATGGTGAGTCGGTGGTGATCTTGCTCCAGCATCTTCGGGGGGTTTGTTGAGGGCGGTGGTGGGTCGTTGTTTTCCTGAAGTTTAAGTGTACGCAGCTGTGGTCGGTCCAGTGGAGCTCGGTGGTGTGGCTGAAGGAGAGGCTGTTGCTGGAGGAGAAGACAGGGTCAAGCGTGTGGCCGGCGTATTGGGTAGGGGTGTTGACCAGTTACTTGAAACCGAGGTTGGCGAGGTTGTCTAGTAGGGCGGTGGTGTTGTTGTTGTTGTCCTGGTCGTTCTCCAGGTGGAAGTGGAGGTCTCCTAGGAGGATGTAGTCTGGGGAGGCGAGGGCGAGCGGGCTGATGAAGTCTGCGATGGCCTCGCTGAAGTTTGAGCGTGGTCCCGGGGGTCTGTAGATGAGGGTTCCTCTGAGGGTTGTCTTGGGGTCGGTGTGAATCTGGAAGTGCAGGTGCTCTGCGGTGGCGAGGGTGTCGTCGGTGTTGGTCGTGATGCGGATAGTGTTTCTGTGGGCGATGGCGATGCCTCCTCCGGTCTGGTTGACGCGGTCCCTCCGGACGGTCTTGTAGCCGTCCGGAATGGCGATGTCGGGGGCTGAGGAGGCATTCATCCAGGTTTCTGTGAAGAAGGCGACGTCTGGTGCCGTTTTGTCCAGGAGGTCCCATAGTTCGACGACGTACCTGTGGATGGAGCGGGTGTTGAGCAGGATGCACTTGAGGTGGTTGTTGTTGGCGGCAGTTTTGGCTGGCGCGGTGCAGGACCGAGTGCAGGTTAAGTAGCAGGCGTGGCAGGTTAAGTAGCAGGCGTGGCAGGTGAAGTAGCAGGCGTGGTAGGTGAAGGCTCCGTGGGTGCGTTTCAGGGTGGCTTGGTAGCAGGCTGGATGTCGGCCGGTGTTGAGTGCGTGGAGGGTGGCGGCGTCGTAGCTCAGTCGGGTTGGCTGGCTCTGGCGGGGTCCAGGGGTTCTGACGCTGGGAGCGGTCCAGGTGTGGAGGGGCGTAGACGGGCTTGCCTTTGGCACGCAATCGGCGCCCCCGCTACGCGTGGCCGCTGCGCGTACATGCGGTCCCCGCTATTTACGGCAAAGTGGGAGGGAGGAGCAGCGGGGTGGCGAATGGGGAGCGGGGGACAGGAGAAGGGGGCGGGCCGCAGGAGAGCAGCGGCGGGGAGCAGAGGAGGGGGATGTAAAGAGCGGGAAAGCGGAGCGGGGGAGAGCGAGGGCAAGCCTAGGCAAGCCTGAAGAGCGAGGGCAAGCCTGGAGAGCGAGGGCAAGCCTGGAGAGCAGGGGCCCTAAGGAGAGGCGGCAGCAAGAGGGCCAAGCAGGTAGCGGCAGCAGAATCCGGGCACACGGGGCCGTGCGGTAGTGGAGTGACCGGGTCAAGACTCTTTAGGGCGTGTAAAGCCACCTGTTTTACCATATGTAACCCCTTGAATATCAAATGAAAGGACACCACACAGGATATATATAAAATATATATGTATTTATTTACTAACACACTCCTCTGAACTCTTTATGAGATCAGAGGCCAAAGCAAATAACAAGATACTTAACCAGAATACGTTAAGTTGCACAATTTACAGTTAGGCCCTAGGGGGGAAGCAAACCATATATTAAGAAAGTGGTATAAGTACTAAGTCACGAGAAAAGGAATGGCATAGGGCATCGCTGGGCTAAACTATCTGAGCCTTAGTTTAGAAGTAGGAGGCCCACAGGCGGCGCGTGCAGGGTCTTTACACACATGCGAGAGTCAATGCAAAGTCAATGGGAACTTAGAAGTTAGATATAGAAGGATTTAGGACACTTACGGTTTAGTTAGGAGGAAACAACTAAAAACCTAGACATTTGGATAGTCAATACCCTTGGGAGCACCGAAGTACTTGCGTTACCTCACCCACGGACGGTGGGTGCATAGGTGTGAAGATGTGTCGTGTTTCGTCGCTGAATCCCATGTAGCCTTGGAGAAAGATGCTGCAGGCGACCAGGAGGAAGATGTCCGGGTGGATCCAAGGGTGGATCGAAGATGAAGAGGACCTGAAAGCAGAGGAGACAGAGTCTGGGTCACTAGCCAGTGACCGGGTGGAACCAGGATGGAACCAGACGATGTAGAGGAGCAATCAGGTGCTGTCTTGAAGCTTGTCTTTGCAGCCACGTGGACCAGGAGGCGTCGACGACCAGGTGCTGGAGACGAGCTGTCCCACGAAGGTTCTTGCAGATGGAAGAGTTTACTTCCGGATTGGAGTCAACAAGCCTTGGCAAAGGCAACCCACGCAGGATACAACAAAGGCTTCTGGTGCAGACCAGCAAGGAGGATTGTCGTCACAGAGGCTACTAGCCAACGGGCCAGCGACCGGACAGAACACAAGCAGAAGGGCCCCACGCAGAACTCGTGGAGTGTGGAGGGCTGATCTTCGGTGCAGGTGAAGCGCGGGTTCGGGGTTTCTCAATCCCCAGTGCACAGCTTCGAGGAGGCCTCAGGAGCTGCAAAGTTAGCAAGTTGCAGGCTTTCCAAGATGTCTGGTCCCACGTGTCTCGTCGCCTCCACGGATTTCAGCTATGCTGCAGTCATGAAGAGAGGGTCAGAGGTCTGGAAGTCTGGGTCTTGTCAGGCTCTGTGCTCGTGTTCCGGCGGGAACATCGACAAAGCAAGCCGTTGATTTACTGGATGGTGCCTGGTTGCCCAGGGTGGTCACTCCTTGGCCAAAAGGGAGATTCTTCAGTTTTCAGCAGAACGTCGAAGGTCCAGAGTTTCGTGTCAAGTTTCAATTCAGGATTAATCTAAAGTCTCAGGACTCAGCTCCTACCTTTATACAACTAAAAGGGGCTGGATTACTTTCTAGGTCCCTCCTAGGGGTGGGACCAGGAAGGGGGTGGTTACACCCACTTTCCTTTGTCCAGTTTCGCGCCAGAGCTGGAGTGAAACTGGACAAAAACTGCCCCTAATAATAATAATAATAATAATAAAGAGCTTGTAAAGCGCTCAGTAATGCCATCACGGCATGTCCCCGCGCTGAAAGCTAAACAATGAAACAGCATGAAAGAGATCCTATGATCTATGCAGTGTATAAGTGTGTTTTCAGCAAGGCCCTAAACCGAGCTTCACTACTCTCCAGTCTCATAGCCAAGGGAAGTTTATTCCATTGTTGAGCTGCTTGGAGCGCAAATGATCGTCCACCTAATCTGGCCTTCCTAATCCTGGGGACTGTCAGCAGTCCGGCACCCTCTGAACGGAGGGTCCTAGAAGGTTCATATCGGCTGACTAGATCCTTTAAGTATGCGGGCGACCTATCCCAGACAATTCGATGACAGAAGAGGAGGCACTTGAACCGCACCCGTTTCTTCACAGGCAGCCAGTGAAGCGCATCCAGCGCCTTCTGCGAGTTAGCTCTCCTAGGTCTTCTCAACACCAGCCTGGCGGCGGAGTTCTGGATGACTTGTAGGCGACCCAGGCTGCCCTCGGTTGCCCCTAGGAACAGAATGTTTCCATAGTCCAACCGCGAGGTCACCAATGCCTGTGTTAGTGTCCTTCTGGCCGCTAGGGGTAGTAGGTCTAAGGTTTTATTTAGGGTCTTTAGAACTCCAAAACATTTGCCCACAAGACGCCTTATGTGGCCATTATACGAGAGGGAGGGATTCATCCAAATTCCCAAGTTCTTAGCCTCCTCACAGGGGATAGGAGTAGGACCCAGGCATGAAGGCCTGCAGCCAGCAACCGGTTTGAACTGGGGTATGCAAGGAGCACCTAGTGTGGCCCAGGCACTTTCTCATTCTATTCAGCCCCCCTGTCCTGATACACAGAGTCCTGTCTGGGGTGGTGCTCGTACCTCCCCAGGCAGGAAACCTATTGTCCAAACCTCCGTGACTGGAAGGACTCCCAGCAGCAGGAGGTCAGACTTGTGTCTGTGGCAGCAGCGTCCATTTTGTGACGCTGGGGCTCTGATTAACTTTAACCGGGATAGTCAGCAACAACATGTCTTCTCCCTCTAGAAGGGTGGAATGCTATGCCCGTTGCCAGAATTGGCAAGGGGGTAGTATTCCAAAGCTTATGACACCTTACACAACATGTTTGGATAAAGCCAAACCAAAGTTAGCATTAACCGCAAGGATTATAATGCACTTAAGAGTATATGGTATGGCGATATCATAGAACAGCTATAAGGACATGGTTCCGAAAGCTGCAGACCGGCTAAGCTCATGCTAGAGCACCATCTCACACATAACCAAGCACTCTGCCTCAAGGATTGTTAAGGCCTGCCATAGGAGTGACTCACAGGTTATTATATGTCTATATATAAGTAGGTATAGGAATACTACACCTAAGCAAGAGGAGATTACACGACCTTGCCCCAGCTGATTGATCAGCCAGTTGTATCTATTTGAGGGGCCAGCCAGGGGTGGCATAATACATGCTGCAGCCCCTGGTAGGCCTTGGTTACACCTATGCCCTGAGTACCTAGGGTACACTTCTACAGGGGCTGACAAGGTGAACCAATTCCCAATTGTGGATGTACCTAGAGTACATGATGTAAATTTAGAGTGCATCTGTGCTGTGGGTCTGATTAGCAGGCCCACAGCCATATCTAAGTCGAAAACCAGTAAAGCAAAGCAAAAAGTGGGGGTGACCATAGGAAGCAGACCCTACTCTCCTACAACCACCACCATCACTTTCATGAACATCCGAGGGGCACTGGTAAGGGTAAATGGGAGCACGGTAAACTGAAAGTGCTCGTGGCCTACCGTGAAAGCAAGTGTCCTGCAAATCCAACGCTACCATCCAGTCTCCAGGGTCGAGGACAGACGGGACCCGAGCTAGTGTCAACATTTTGAACTTTTCCTTCAGGAAGAAGTGGTTGACGTTTTTGAGATCCAAGATAGGACGCAGGCCTTTGTGCTTCTTGGGCACCAGAAAGTAGAGGGAATAGTAACCACAACCTACTTCTGGGGCAGGAACTCGCTTGATGACCCCCTTGGCCAAGAAGCACAAGTTACTACTTGTGTAACGATACATCTGTAAGAGACATTAGTTAGTGATAGATTCCTTACCTTAGAATATCCCCAGGCGTCAGACTGGATCCGGAAACTTTTTGCGTAGCAGTACCCATGAGCGTCGGTAGGCGTCGCCCGCGGCTCCGCTTCAGTCATCTGCGGCACCGTGATGACGTCGTTTGAGTACTTCGACGCCGCCTCCGCGCGCGGAACTCAGTTCTTATACACAGCTTTTTCGTGCCAGAAATGCAGGGCCATGATAAAAACCAACACTGGTGCCACTAAACTAGGGCCCTGAAAAGGGGTGACCTTAACCCTAGATATCGGTTCGCAGAACGGGGAGGATGGGTGGGTCGGTAAGGAATCTATCACTAACTAATGTCTCTTACAGATATATCGTTACACAAGTAGTATAGATTCCTTACCTTAGAATACCCCAGCAATACCAACCCCGGAGGTGTGTCTGCGAACCAATAATCACACCAGAAAGTCCTGTAGGACGGAACGGCCAAAGAAGCCATCCCTCCGGACTTGGCTGTCCAGGCAGTATTGTCTTGCGAACGTGTGCAGTTAGGCCCACGTAGCTGCCTGACAAATGTCCTGCAAGGGGACTCACCGGCCCAGGGCAGCAGTAGTCGCCGTGGCCCGAGTGGAATGGGCCCTCAGCCAAAGAGTAGCACGCCTGGATGCACAACACGATCCACCGAAAGATGGTCCGCTTGTGCACCGCCCGTCCCTTCTTAGCGCCCACTTAACCAAGAAAGAGTTGGTCATCCACCCGGAACTGGCGTGTGCGATCCAGATAGTATGAGAGTGCAAGTTTTGGGTCCAGACGGTGGAGCCTTTCTTCCTCTTTCGAGGGATGCGGAGGCAGAAAGAAGGTGGGCAAGGTGATGGACTGCCCGATGTGGAAGGCTGTGAGTACCTTGGGCAGGAAAGAGGGTCTTGTCTGCAACACAACCTTGTCCGGATGGACAGAAAGGAAAGGAGGTTTAGGGGAGGAAAGAGCCTGGAGCTCACTCACTCTCCTGGCAGAGGTGATGGCAACCAGGAAAGCAGTCTTAAGTGTAAGAAGACGGAGAGGACAGTTATGAAGCGGCTCGAAAGGAGCGCACATCAGGTAGGTCAGAACCAGGTTCAAGTCCTACTAGGGCATCACGAAAGGAACAGGAGGGAACATATGAGTGATGCCCTTTAAGAATCAGTTAACAATCGGGGACTTGAACAAAGATGGCTGATCAGGTAGCCTTAAGAAGGCGGAAAGGGCAGAAAGGTAGCACTTGATAGTGCTTAGAGCAGAGCCCCGTGGGGCAAGAGAAAGGAGGAGGAGAACCTCAAAAAAGGGGGCAGAGAGTGTATCCACAGCCTTTGCTGTGCACCATGCCACAAATCTGTTCCACCTGCACGCGTATACCGACTTTGTGGAGGGACGCCTGGCTGCCAGAATCACATTACATACTTCAGGAGGCAAGTCAAATGGCCTCAACTGTCGCCGCTCAATCTCCAAGCATAGAGGTGGAGACTGGACAGGTTCGGGTGGAGGACCGTCCCCTGCTGCTGCGACAGAAGGTCCTCCTGAACAGGCAGACGAATCGGGGGATCGACAGACATGCTGAGTAGCTCTGGATACCAATATCTTCGTGCCCAGTCCGGAGCCACAAGGATAACCTGGGCCCGGTCACGCCTGATCTTCAGCACACTGGGCAGAAGTGGTATAGGCGGAAAGGCGTACAATAGACCGCAACTTCACACGTGACGAAAAGCGTCTCCGAGCGAGTGCAGCCTTGGAAATTCCAAGTTGTTGCAGTACCACATGGCGGTGGTGTTGTCCGTGAACACCTGTACTACTCTTCCCCGGACAGAGGGGAGGAAGGCCTTCAGTGCAAGTCGGATCGCCCGCTTCAGAAGGTTGATGTGGAGCTGGAACTCCGCCGGAGACCAGAGGCCTCTGATCTCCACCTCTCCCATGTGCCCCCACCCCCATCCCTGGAGGGACGTGTCCGTCACAACTACGTGCTCCGGTTGGGGTAGGGAGAGGGATCTGCCGCTAACACAGGTGTGACTTCGGCACATTGATGGAGAACCCCAGCAGGTGCAGGAGGTCGGCCATAGTCTGGAGGTGGCTGACGACTGTCAGGTGCGAGCCCGCCTTCAACAACCAGTCGCCGAGGTAGGGGAATACTGAAACCCCTAACCTGCGCAGATGAGCTGACCACCACCATCACTTTCGTGAACACCCGTGGGGCGCTGGTAAGGCCAAAGGGGAGCATGGTAAACTGAAAGTGCTTGTGGCCTACCGTGAACCGCAGGTAAAGCCGGTGGGCCGGCAGGATAGGGATGTGAAAATAAGCATCCTGCAAGTCCAACGCTACCATCCAGTCTCCAGTTTCTAGGGCAGCTAAGACCTGCGCCAATGTCAGCATCTTAAACTTCCACTTCCGGAGGAAGCCGTAGACGTTCCGTAGGTCCAAGATGGGGCATAGGCCCTCTTTGCCCTTCTTGGGTACCAGAAAGTAGTGGGAGTAACAACCACACCCTACTTCTGGCCCAGGAACGCGCTCAATGGCCCCCTTGGCCACGAGGACCGTAACTTCCTCTTGCAGAAGTTTCCCCCGACACGCGGTGGCACTGCGGTGGCATGGCTGGAGGGGGGCGCCTCGAAGGGAAGGGAGTAGCTCCTTTGGACGATTTGCAGCACCCACCTGTCCGATGTGACATTGCGGCAGTAGTGGTGGTGATGGCGAACGATGCCCCACAGGCGTCACATGGGCCTGAAAGCACGGAGTAGGAGGGTTTTGAGGCGGATGCTGCAGGGGTAGGTGTGGACTGGCCTAGTCGTTGTCCCCGACCGCCGCCATGGCGGTTTCCACGTCCGCCACCGCGCTGGACGGTAGTCTGCGGCCCGTGACTGGCAGGACGTGTGGGGGGCGCCCCTTCCTTGGCCACGAAAGGGGCGAAAGGCAGCCGTTTGCTGGCGTGGGGCCGAGAGGCGACGGCCATCGAACGGCATGTCCATAAGTGTGTTTTGGACATCAGCCGAGAAGTTGGTAAACCTCAACCAGGTGTGGCGACGATTCGCCACAGTCGTTGCCATCACTCTGCCTAGTGAGTCAGTAGTGTCCAGCCCACACCAGATGGAATAAAGCGCCGCATCTCGACCCTCCAGAAGGGCTTGGCCGAGTTTAGCCCGGACCTCCACCGGGCATTCTGGCAGCACGTTAGCGACCGTATCCCACAGAGTGGGTGTAGCGGACCAAGAGGCATGCGGTATTGACTCACCGCAGCCCTAAACTCAGGGAGGAGAATACTTTCTTTCCGTATTGCTCGTACCTCTTGGATTCCCGGTCAGGGGGAGCCGACGGGAATGCGGTCTGGGAATTAGAGGCCTGGATGACCAGGCTGTCAGGAGTGGGGTGGCTAGACCGAAAGCAAGGGCACGCCCGGAGCCGGGCGGTGGCGCCTGGCCACGTTCCTATCCACAGGCTGACCTGTGGCGGGCTTGGACCAAGTGCCCAGAAGAACGTCTGATAGGGCCTCATTAAACGGCAGCAGAGGATCGGTCGAGCTTGCCTGCGGTTTAAGGACCTCCGTGAGGAGGTTAGTCCTCATGGCGGCGACGGGGAGCTCAAAGCCCAAGGCCATGGCCGCCCTCATCAGCACCACGGTATAGGCAGCCCCCTCCTCTGTAGCCACGCTAGGAGGGGAGACAAAACCAGTGTCGGGCGAAGTGTCCTAACCACAGGCATACCCAAGCTCTCCTGTCCAGTCCGCAGAATACGGCCACTCAGGTGCCAGAGGGTCCTCAGACCCCTCCCAGTCCCCCTCGTCACCCATCGCCTGGTACTCAGTGTGAGAAGTTGGCCTGATATATAGTGCTCACTATTCTAGTGATCACTGTGTATCATACCAAACAACCCTTATTCAGACCCCCCAGGATATAGCGGCATGGATTTGCAAATTTAGCGGCACAAAAATGGAAATTTAGCGGCACAAATATGGAAATTTAGCGGCAATTTTGCGGCATTTTATTTGGCCATATTTCCTACAACAAACACAGATATCTTAGCTTTTTTAGTTATTTAACAACATGAAGCTATGTATATTTGGTTTAATTACAATGTAGACACTTTGTTTCCCTCGAAAAGCATGTACAGATATTCGAGTATGCATATGCCATTGTAAAGGCATGCATAGTAAAGGCGTATGCGTGGTTAAGACTTGTGAAAAAAGTACCAACATCAAAGGTTCTCTCAGGGGCAAACAGCGGGCAGCATATCCATTATTTACAGGCCTTAATGCAAGGGAACAGTATAAGTCGATCAGTCATATAACACCGAAGTTAACTCCAAACCTTGACAGCCTGTATGAGCGCTCTTTTGGGGAGACCGCAGTGAGTATAATTGCGGATACCTCCTTGTTTACCACCGCTATGGAAGCCATAACCAAAGTTCCACTTATGACCGAACCTGTGAGCATACCGAAACCGCAGACGCAGGGGATTACACACATATTCTGCTACAAAGAGTCTGCTAGAACTAAAAAGTATGAAACTTTTGCAGGAAGAAGCTCAAAAGAAAACAGAGTTGCAGCTGTTTTCATTTCAATCCCACATTCAACCGCTTACGTCATGCATCACAGATGCAGAGGAGCGTATATCATATCTTGAGGACAGTGCACCACGGCTAACCGACCAAGTGACCAAATTACAATCTGAGTTGGCCAAATTGCAAATTAAGGTGGATGATGCAGAAAATAGGTCACGGAGATGCAACCTACACGTAACCGAAGTTCCTGAAGGACGCGAAAATGACCACTCAGTAATAGAAGTTGTATCAGACCTTATTTCTAAATATGTGTGCCCAGAAGTAACAGTACAGAAAGATCGACCTTACTATCACACTGGCCCCTCGTGGAAGGAGTGCAGAGATTGTTTTCAGGAAGAGATGAGGAGATGCTAGACAAACGGAGGGAATAATCGGGACGAAAAAAGAAAGGGGAGGGCTGCTGAAGCAGTAGAGCAGGAGCACTGCTGTCTCACTCAGGTCTCAGTCCCAGCATGCATTGCTTTTCACAAGCTGGTGCAATCTAGTGCTTCCTCAATAAAGTTTTTGAGGTGGGGAGGGGGTGAAAGTTTGAGCACAACTTATCCCACAGTAAGAGAGACTGCTAACACATCATGCAAACGTATGTACATCAGTCCCAACCTCTTTCCTGTAAAGCTTATCTAAGATAGATCGATTTGTTAATGTTATGGAAATGTGCCACATAAATTGTCAGAAAAGTGTTTCTAACAGAAATGCCAATGTGGAAATGTTTGCACTTCTTGCGAAGATGTAAGGTTTTTCAAGAGACCTACACAAAGGCTCCGAAAAATCCCTTTATAACTTCGCACAAAGCTGCTTGGAACATTAGTATTACGCATCACCGCCTGAAAGCGTTCACCTCCTGCACATAACTTCTGCCCCCACCTGTCCCATCACCCACACATTCAATATATTAATGGGCCTGAATACCAGCTCAAGCGCGAGTTAAACCCACAAGACCATTGCACTTCTGCTTGTTTTGAACAGCTCAGAGAGGCCTGCTGTGGAGGCTAAAAGATGACACACTGCTTGCAATATTAATATATATATTAATATATAGAACACAAACATCTGTTCTGTACCGTTTATCTTTAAACCTGCGGTGAAAGGCCGGGAGATGAGCCTAGCAGTGGATGCCAGGAGAAGCCAGCTAATCAATCGAGCCTCCGATGAAATCTCAAATTAGAGCTCGGCTCTACAGTGTGGCGCCTATTTTTTAAACGTGCCGGTTGCTTCGTAATGAATGTTTATAATGAGGCGGATTTGTAAACAAACACTCAATAATACTGCAATTACAGGACAGCAGTGAGCCTGCAAGCGTGGGGACCCAGACGGGACCGCTTGGCAAGAAGGCGCCGCGGAACCCGACGGAGGAGCGAGCGACCCCATGGCCTTGAGGAAGTCATCAATCTCCCCCGGCGTCGCGTTCTGCCCAGGGACCGGCGGGTATGGAGCAGGCCGCAACACCTGCGGTGTCGCCCAAACCCCCGGCCGCATCGCGCGAGCGTCGGTCGGGGGTCGGTAACTGACAGTCGGTCGCAGTCAGCGCAGGGTTTGAACCCGGGCATCCCTACCGGCACCGCCGGAATCGTACAGACTTCGAAGTAGATCAAAAATGATCGAAAAAGTTTATTAAAAAATTGACTAAGGGTACCACTTTTTCCGGATCGGCGCTTGCTGACGCGGAAAAAACAAGAACTGACGTCAGCGCGCGAGGGCAGAGTCTAATTACTCCGGCGATGTCATCCCGGCGCCGACGACGGACGTGGACCACGCCTACCGACACGCATGGGTACTGATACGCAAAAAGTTTCAGGATCCAGTCTTACGCCTGGGGATATTCTAAGGTAAGGAATCTATCACTAACATGTCTCTTTCAGATAGCCGTAACACCCTGTTGGAGAAGTGCCAGATCCTCTGACATGCGATCGTGCTGAGGTGGCATGGATGGAGGAGTAGTCTCGAAGGGGAGGGAGGAGCCCCTTCGGACTATCTGCAAAACTAACCTGTCCGACATGATGGTGCGCCAGTGGGGGAGGTGATGGAGAATCCTGCTGTAATCAACAAAGAAAGAGCCCCTTGAGCAAAAAGCCTTGCATAATGGTAATATGTAAATACAAACACTACTCATTCACTCAAGTATCAAAAATCAGAATATACCTGAACTAAACATAGCAGTGCAAATATAATAAAAAGGAATAAGTCATAGGAAATGGCTTATTAATTATGATGCATCTGATGAGGGCCATTCTTGTTTTTTTATATACGTCCAATTTATTGGGAGATTGTTCAAGAAGTTTACAATGGGAATCTGTAGTAATATGTTTCACAATATCGTATATGTACTCTGTTTGGGTTTATTGTGTTTTTCATTGCTTTTTAGAGGTCTTTTTTGAATAAGAGAACGTATAGTTTCGTCTTGATAAAGGTGGTGCAATATAGAGCAACACCACCAAAACGCGTCGACAATTATTATTCCACCATTAAATCTGAGGAACTTCTAAGGGTGTTACCAGTTGATATAAATTACACCAATAGTTTGATTCTAATCTGATTATTACTTCATGATGGTTTTCAATTGATTCACTGTTTGTCTCTTATGTATAATTTTTTATATTGTGTATATCTTTGAGGAGATTTTGTTTTTAATATTATGATTTTGTGATTTTATGTTTCCTTTATTTTTGAATAAACATCGCTATAATTGTATAATAAATTCACAAACAAACCCAACATCAGTTAATTTTTATTATATTTACACCATTTATGCTATGTTTAGTTCAGGTATATTCTGATTTGACACTTGAGTGAATGAGGAGTGTTTGTATTTAGATATTACCATTATGCTATGCTTTTTGCTCAAGGGGCTCTTTCTTTGTTGATTATATCAGTACCCAGCCCCTTGGTCGGTGGGTCACTCCCTTTCTCTTTTTTTGGAGAATCCTGCTGCCCACTGGAGATTGATGGCCCTGAAAGGTCGGACTAGGAGGGTTTGGAGGCTGCTGCAGAAGGGGCGCTGGTGGACTGTGTGAGAAGTTGGCCTGATATATGATGCTCACTAGTTCTAGTGATCACCTTGTATCAGACCAAACAACCCTTATGGTGATTGGTTGTATGTCAACCTTATAGACCAGGTATCCTAATGATAGCATGCATGGACAGAGCAGTCTTAGGCTAAACTCTTTTGGCATGTGAAGCCAGCTGTTTTACCACATATAACCCCTTGAATACCAGATGAAAGGACACCACACAGGTTATGAAAATAAACAATATTTATTACTAACAAACACCTCTAAACTCTTTATGAGATCAGAGGGCTAAGCACATGACAATACTCTTCAGAAAAATACAATGAGTCGCACAAATTACAATGGTGCTCTAGAGGCACGACAAACCATATACTAAGTAAATGGTATAAGGAAATCAATAGAGGAAATGAAGATGCCCAGAGGCTGTAGGATCGCTGGGACTACACTACCCTAACCTTAGGTAAGTAGCAGGAGAACCACGGGACGCATGTGCAGAGTTTTAACTCACACGCGAGATGCGGAACAAAGTCAATGGGCAGAACAAATTACGAAAAGGTAAGTAAAAGACCGTTCCGACTAGTTACAACTAAAACAGGATACCTGGACACTAGGAGAGTCAATCTACCTATGAGCACCGAAATGCTCTCGTTAACGCACCCACGGGCTGCAGGTGCATAGGTGTGAAAGTGTGTCGGGTTTCCGCGTCGAAGTCAATGGAGCCTTGACGATAGATGCTGCAGGCGACCAGGAGGAAGATGTCAGGAGCGATCCAAGGGTGGATCGAGGAAGAAGAGGACCTGAAAGCAGAGGGGACAGTGTTCAAAGTCACTAGCCAGTGACCGGAGTGGAACCAGGAAGGAACCAGATGCTGTCCTCGCGATCAGGTGAAGAGTGGGCGCTTGTCCCTGCAGCCATGTGGACCAGGAGGTGTCTTCGACGACCAGGATGGAGGCACGAGCCTTCCCACGCAGGCTCTTGCTGTCGGCGATGTCGGACCCGGATTTGGAGCCAACAGGCCTTGGCAAAGGCATCCCACGCGGTGAGTGGAAACAGCGTCTGGTGCGGACCAGGAGGGTTTTGGAAGGGAGCAAGGGCCAGTCTGGAGCAACCAGACCAGTGGTGTGGATTTCGTGGATCGTCGTCTAGGAGGCCACTAGCCAGCCGGCAAGTGACCAGACAACGCGTCGAGCAGCAATCAAGCAAAAGGGCCCCACGCAGAGTTCGTGGATGCTGGAGGGCTGGTCTTCGGTGCAGGAGCTGCTCGGGGCTGGGGCTTTTCAACCCCCAAAGCACTTACTCGAGGATGCCTCTGAAGTTGTGCTGGAAGCGAAGTGCAGTTTCTCCAAGATGACCGGTCCCACGTGTCTCGTCGCACCCACGGGTCTCAGCTGTGCTGCAGATGTGGGTAGAGGTCGGAGAGGTCTGGGAGTCCGGGTCTCGTCGAGCTCTGAATCTGGTTCCGGCAGGAAGGACGACAAAGTGAACCGCTAGGACGCTTGATGGTGCCTGCAGTTGCAGGGTGGACACCTTGCCCACAAGGGAGATTTCTTCAGTCTTCTGTGGAGCAGAACGTCGAAGTCCAGAGTTTCTTTTTTGTAGAGTTGTTCAGGATAATCTAATTTGGAATGGGACCAGCTCCTACCTTTATTCTGCTAAAGGGGGTTGTACTAGTGACTAGGTCCCTCCCATGGGTGGGACCAGGAAGGGGGTGGTTACACCCCCTATCCTTTGTCCGGTTTCGCGCTTGGGCTGGAGTGCCCCAGCAATTGGTTTGAACCGGGGTATGCACAGGGACACCTTGTGTGCCCCAGGCATGTCTCATTCCTTTCAGCCCTCCCTACCTCAATACACAAAATCCTGTCTGGGGTGGTGCTAGCACCTCCCAAGGCAGGAAACCCTTTGTCCAGGCCTCCCTCGCTGGAAGGACTCCCAGCAGCAGGAGGTCAGACTTGTGTCTGTGGTGGCAGCATCCATTTTGTGACGCTGAGGCTCTGTTTAACTTTAACCGGGGTTCACAGTTACATACATGTCGTGTCCCTCTAAAACGGTGGAATGCTACCCCCGTCGCCAGAACTGGCGAGGAGGTAGTATTCCAATTCGTACGACACCTTACTCGACATGTTTTGATAATGCTATACCAAAGTTAGCAATAACCGCGAAGATTATAATGCACTTAAGAGTATATGGTATAGCGTTATCATGGAAACAGCTGAAGGACTTGGATCCGAAAGCTGCAGACAGGTTCAGCTCATGCTAGAGCACCATCTCACATAATTCCAAGCACTCTGCCTCCAGGATTGATCAGGCCTGCCATAGGAGTGACTGATAGGAGTATATTTGTCCATTTTGGGGTTAGATATAGGTATACTATATCTACAGCAAAGGATGATTACACCACCTTGCCCCAGCTGTCTTACCAGCCAGTTGTGTCTGTTTAGATGGCCAGCCAGGGGTGGCATAATACATGCTGCAGCCCCTGGTAGGCCTTGGGTACAACTATGCCCTGGGTACCTAAGGTACACTGTACAGGGGCTGATAAGGTGACCCAATACCAATTGGTAAATGCACCTAAAGTACATGTGTGTCAATTTAGAGAGAGAACAGCTAGGCTGTGGGTCTGATTAGCAGGCCCACAGCCAGGGAAAGTCGTAAACCAGTTAAGCAAAAAGCAAAAATCTGGGGTGACCATAGGATTGCAGACCCTACTCTCCTACAGACTGGCCTGCTTGCTTGCCCCCAGACCCCCCCCCACCCCCTACGGTGGGTCCCCGGACACGTGGCTCTGGGTGGAACGTGGTGGGGCACCCCGTTCGTAGCCACGAAGAGAGTCCTTGAAGCGCTCCAGCGCGTTGGCAGTCGCCTGTTCATCGACAAAGCGGACATCAAAAGGATGTCCAGGAAGGTAGCCTGGACATCACCGGAAAGACCAGTCGACCTTAGCCAGGTGTAGCGTCGAAAGGCTACCAACGTAGAAATCGTCCTGCCTAGCAAGTCGGCAGCTTCCAGTCCACATCTTATGGTAAACTTGGCTGTGTCTCTCCCCTCGGTGACTGCATAGGAGAGCACGGCCCAGGGCTCCTCCGGGCACTGTGGCAGCACATGCGCTACCATATCCCACACAGAGTGGGTTGTAACGGCCCAACAGACATGCAGTGTTTACTGCAGTCCCAAGCTGGAGGAAGAAAACATCTTCCCAAGATGGTCCAGCTTCATGGATTCCCTATCGGGTGGTGCGTTAGGGAAAGCGCCTTTGGACATAGAGGCTTGGTCCACAAAGCTCTCAGGGGTGGGGTGCTGGGAGAGGAAAGAGGGTTCACCCGGAGCCGGGCCATGCGTCGGGCAATCATCCTATCCACAGGAGCCCCTGTGCTTGGATTCGACTAGGTGCCCAAAAGGATGTCAGTAAGGGCTTCATAGAAAGGCAGCAGGCGCTCCGAAGAGGCTGCTGCCTGTTGAAGCACCTCCGGCAGGATATTCGTCCTGAACGCCACCGTAGGTAGCTCAAAGTTGAGGGCATTGGCGGTCCTACACAACACCACTGTGTATGAAGCACCCCCCTCCGTAGCCACGGTAGGCGGGTACTTGCCAAGGTCTGGGGAGGTATCCAGACCACTGGCTTACCCCAACTCCTATCTCCAGTCCAGTTCATCCAACTGGTCAGCTAAAGGGTCTACAGACCCCTCAAAGTCCTCCTCACCCTTCTCTAGTTTCCAATCTCGCCTGTAGGAAACACCAGGGTAGAATAGAGGAATAAAAGTACCGCTTGGCGCCGGATCCGGCATCGGTCGATGTCGGTCCGGCTCCATGTCCAAGTCAGGGTGGAGGCTGGGGTCGCCGCCGGCTGGGGGAACTGGCATCAGGAGCAGACGTGGTGCCGGCGCAATTATGGTGTTAAAAGGTCGACCAGCGCCGATCAGGATCCAGGCCTGGATCTAAGAGGACCCTGCAATACCAAGGCCAGAGCTGCTGGCGGGGAAGGGCCAGGGCCCCAACCGAGTCCGCGGGACCCGAAGGCGCGTCAGCAGAGTCGTCAACAGTAACAGCAGAGTCGGGCTGCCTTAAGATGGCATGCATTGCTTTGTAGAAACTCCGAAACCGGGAAGGGGTCGCTCTGGGTCCCGGAAAGTGAGGGAAAAATGAGTTGACCCTTCAGGCTCTGCACGCGGAGCGGGCCCCGTCTGCATCCCTCGTCGCGTCAGCCGACGTGGAGAAGTCTAAGAGCAACGATGCATCTTCGACTTCTTCTTGTGCTTCTACTTACCTGAGGAGTGTAAAGACTTTGATGACAAGTGGTGGTGAGACTGCGACCAGTCCCTAGACCTCCCACGCGACCGGGACCTCGAAAGGTGCGGAGCAGACTGCCGGGCATTGAGAAGTTTTTGGGACCGCTCCCGCAAAGACTTTGGATTCATTGTCCGGCAGTCTGAGCACAACTTGGGATCATGGTTGTGCTCCAGGCACCACAGGCACACGAGGTACGGGTCCGTAACCGACATCAGCTTGTGGCAGGTGTCGCAAGCCTTGAAGCTGGCCAGGAGGACGACTGGACATCCCTGTGTGCACCAGGAGTCGCGGAAAAAGATAGAACTGACATCAGCGATTGAGGGCGGCGTCTAAGTAGATACTCTGACGTCATTACGGCGACCACAATGCCAACGACAAACACGAGTCCACAGACGCCACCTATCGATGCGCAGGGGTACTGCTGATGAAAAAAAATCTAATTCAGTTGGACGTCTGAGGGTAATTCTTAGGTAAGGAATCTAACTAATTGTCTCTTTCAGATTTTTTCTTCTATGACTTCCATCAAACCTGGGTCCAGTTGCAGTATCGGCTTAGATGATGCTCAAACTTGTAATGTTTCAATAATTACTGATGCTAAAGACTGTAGTACTTCAATCTTTAGGTTTACTTTTGCAACACCCCTTACTAATGCATCCTCAAAAGTAAGTACATCAACAACCAGTCTTGTTCTTACAGAAGGTTGGTGCGCAGGATATATCTGTAGACTGAGGATGTTCTTAACATTCAACTTCTAGAGGTTGATTGTATGGTGGATTCTGGCGTCACACATTCTGGCCAAGAAATGTCTACGTCAGCAATGGATTTGGAGAACGCATGCATGCTGAGAAGTCTATGCCACTGAAGAGTGATCGTGCTTGTGTTATTATCTATGTCGACAGAGTGGGTCTCGTCGTCAATGGTGTTCACGTCGTTGGTATTGGTGTGGTACCGTTTGGTACCAGAGGTGCTGGAGTGGACCTTGCCAGAGCTGTAAAGTCAACAGCAAAAATGTGAGTGCCAATGGCTTGGAAGTCGACCAATGCTCTCCTGAAGTGCTAGTGTCTAGAACAAGGATGTGGTTGCCTCTGGTGTTTTTTCTCCCTTCATCTACCCTAATGGCTATTCTTTTCGCAGGGGGATACTCTGCTTTTTCTTTTGTTCTTCAACTCTGAGGTTTTTCTCCAAGGCAAATGGCTTGCCTTTCCTTCAGACCTTTTTTGACATCTTTTGGCAATGACCAGAGTCTTAAGTGGGAGAATGGCAGACAGACCACACATATCATGGGAGTCTGAAGAAGCCATCTTTCTCCCACATTTGAGACTTCACAAATAGTGAAGGAATAATGAAGGGAAAGAAAATCCTTAAGTTGGCCAAAATAACAGGGAAAGTCTTTAAAACCTTCAAAATCAGTAGAGTGAAGTTGTAAATAATGAATTTCTGAAGACAAATCCTCAGAAAACTACAGGTAAAGCACCCCTATAGTGTTCTGCGATTCAGTCAGCACGAGATGGGTAAAAAAACCTATGCCTGTGAGACAAACGGCTATACAGTGCATTCTGGGTAATAAAAGCTGCTGGCTCTTTAAGTTATACTTTATTTTAAGTGCAGTTGATGCATTTTTTTCACCGTTCCCTTCATTTACTATGAAGATTTAGCAGGGTTTTAGGTTGGTGTTTTTATTATATGGCATTTCCAACACGAAATGCTGTTATAGGGTTCACGATTACAATTATGCTACTGTAACGTTCTGCAGACAAAATGCAATTAAAGCTGGCCTGTCATGAACTTAGAGGTGCCATCAGACTGTTCACCATTGAGGTGGCTACCTCCAACTTCAGGAATATCTGTATCCATATCTATACATATAGAAGCGCTCTGGGGTACTCGCACAAAGGTGTGACTATTCTACTTTCATAGCGGTCCATGAGAATCCTACGCTGCAGAAATACACTAATCACCACACATCACACTGGAATCATCCTCGGAGACCAATGGAAATGCATGGACAGCTCAGCTGGGGTTGGTCACTTCTTGTTGCAGGACTGTACTGGATGAAGTCTTCATCTGTGTGGGGCACAATCACTTTACCATGCACTACTAAGGCCACGTTAGATATAAATATCAGCAGCCCTACATGCCAATAACAGATGCATACTGGTAAGTAGCATATTCTGTTCGAGGCATGTGGGCTGCTGATTTTAGATCTATGCATAGAATAAATAGTAGTACCCTCCTTATTGGCGGTTGCCCGTGCCAGCTGCAGCAGTCTGAAAGAGAGTTCTGAGAACAGCCTGACCTACAGCTGCCTGCTGTTTGGAGTGTACATCCACGCAGTATTGTTTGGTGAATGTGTGTATGGTGGTCCATGTAGCTGCTTTACATATGTCCTCTAGAGGAATGTTACCTAGGAAAGCCATGGATGCCCCTAATTTGCGTGTGGAATGAGCTCCTGGGGGAACTGTTAACGTGCGTTTAGCCTTTTGATAACAGATCTGGATGCACTTAACAATCCATCTGGCTATACCTGATTTAGAAATGGGGTTGCCCTTGTGCTGTGGAGAGAAGGCAACGAACAGTTGTTTAGTTTTCCTGAAGTCTTTAGTCCTGTCTATGTAATACAGGAGAGCCCTCTTAACATCAAGTGTGTGTAGTGCTCTGTCTGCCACTGAATCAGGATTGGGGAAGAATACAGGTAGTTCGATAGTTTGGTTTATGTAGAACTGTGACACTACCTTGGGCATAAACTTGGGGTTGGTGCGGAGCACAACCCTATTAGCATGAATTTGAATGAAAGGCTCCTCAATAGAGAGGGCTTGTAGCTCTCTAACACGTCGTAGCGACGTAATTGCGACCAGAAAAGCCACTTTCCATGTGAGAAATTGTATCTCACAAGAGTGAAGAGGTTCAAATGGCGGGCCCATGAGCCTGGTGAGGACTATGTTGAGGTTCCAGACCGGAGAAGGCGGGCGTCTTGGAGGAATGACCTGTTTTAGGCTCTCCATAAAAGCTTTAATGGCTGGAACTCTGAAAAGGGACAGGTGCTGTCTATTTTGCAGATAAGCTGCCATTGCAGCTAAATGTATCCTGATGGAACTATACGCTAGATTACACCTGTATAGGTGCAGCAAGAAACATATGATGATTTGCGTGGAAGCATCAAGCGGATTTATGTTATTATTGGAGCAATAGATAACAAAACGCTTCCACTTTGCCGCGTAGCAGGCCCTGGTGGTAGGTCGCCTAGCCTCCTTAATGATGTCCATACAGTCAGGAGGCAGGTCCAGGTAGCCGAACTCTATGACCTCAGGAGCCATATTGCTAGGCTCAACTGCTGCGGATCTGGGTGCTGAATGTCTCCATGGCTCTGAGTGAGGAGACTGGGCGTGAGTTTTAGGCGCTGGTGGGGAACCACGGAAAGTTCTAGAAACGTGGTGTACCACGCCTGCCTTGCCCACGTTGGAGCAACCAGGATGAGCGTCATGGAGTGTTGCCTCAGTTTGCGTGCCACCAGCGGTATGAGTGGTGCTGGAGGAAAGGAGTACGCAAATTTGTTCGACCAGTTCATCCATATCGCATTGCCCCGAGACTGCGGGTGTGGGAACCTGGCGGCGAAGGTGCGGCATTTTGCGTTTTCGTGTGTGGCGAAGAGGTCTATCTCTGGATGACCCCACTGCTGGAAATATGGTTGTAGCACTGAGGGGTGTATCTCCCACTCGTGCATCTGATGGCTGTGTCTGCTGAGCAGGTCCGCCATCTGGTTGTCCTTGCCTGGGAGATGTTCCGCCATGAGGAACATGTTCCTTTGAATGGCCCACTTCCACATGCTCTGGGCTAGATGGGACAGCTGTGGAGAGTGTGTCCCTCCCTGCTTTTGGATGTAATACATCGCAGTCATGTTGTCCGTCCGGATCAGCACGACTGTTGCAGAGATGCAACTTGAATGACCTTCATTGCCATGAAAATTGCCATCAGTTCCAGTAGGTTGATGTGCATCTTCCGCTGCTGCGGTGTCCATAGTACCTGCACTGTATAGTGGAGGACATGCGCTCCCCAGCCCTGGAGAGATGCGTCCGTTGTCAGCACTATCTGTGGCACAGGCTCTTGGAACGGTCATCCCCTGCAAAGGTTGTGTGTGTTCCACCAATGCAGAGAGTTGTATGCATGACCGGTCACCAACACTAGGTCTTTTAGCTGTCCTTGAGCCTAGTTCCACTGGCGCGCCAAGCATTCCTGAAGCAGACGCATGTGTAGCCTCGCATGGCGGACTATGAAGATGCAGGAGGCCATCATGCCTATGAGTTGCATGAACACCTGCGCTGGGAGTGAGTGTTGTGGCCTGAGTTTTTGAATCAACACTTGCATGCTGTTGACTCTCGCTGCGTTTGGCTGCGCTGTGGCAGCGAGCGTGTTGATTTCTGCGCCCAGGTACTGCTGTACGTGTGCGGAGTGAAGATGGGATTTCTGGTAATTGAGCGAAAAACCCAGACTGTGTAGGAGGTGAATTGAGCGGGACATGTTGTCGGCACACTGCTGGGCTGACTTTGCCTGTACCAGCCAGTCGTCCAGATACGGATAGACGTGGACGTGTTGTCTTCGAAGATGCGCGGCTACTGTTGCTAAGCACTTCGCAAACACTCTGGGGGATGTAGTGACCCCGAAAGGCAGGACCTAGAACTGGTAATGCTGGTTGTTGATGGTGAACCTGAGATATTTCCTGTGACTGGGGTGAATGGGAATGTGGAAATAGGCATCCTTTAGATCTAATGTTGCTAGAAAATCTCCTTGACTGAGCAACGGCAGAACTTTCTGCAGCGTGAGCATGTGAAAGTGTTCTGAGAGGATATATTGGTTCAGAGGTCTGAGGTCTAGAATGGGTCGGAGAGACCAGTCCTTCTTTGGGATTAAGAAGTACAGTGAGTACACCCCTGTACCCTGTTCCAAAGGCACGAGTTCTATGGCGCCTTTTTGCAGCATGGAGATGACTTCTTGCTGCAATAAGTGCATGTGCTCGGCGGACATAGGACGGTGCCTTGGGGGTATGTTGGGTGGAGTGGAGGTCAGTTCTAGACAATAACCGTGTTGTATAAGTTGTCTCACCCACCTGTCCGTGGTAATGCTTTCCCAGACTGGCAGGAACTGCTGGAGTCTCCCCCCGACCGGTGTTGTATGGTCGGGGGGGCAGTGACAAGGCGTCACTGATTGTTAGTGGCGGAGGATCTGGTATTATTATTTCCACGTCCTCTGCCCTTGCTGCTGTTCCCACGGTATCCACCCCTATTGTTCTTGTTATAGGTGGTTTGTGTGCCTCCCTTAGTGTATTGAGCTTGTTGCGACGCTTGACCCCTTGAAGCTCCCCTGTTACCGGAGCGACAAAAGGAACTGCCCCTGAACTGCTGAGACTGCAGAGCTCCCATGGATTTCGCAGTTTCAGTATCCTTTTTAATCTTCTCAAGAGTGGTGTATACCTCCGGACCAAAGAGGAAGTCAGGATTTACTGGTTGATTGAGCAGGGTAGTTTGGATCTCCGACTTAAATCCAGAGATGCGGAGCCAGGCATGCCTCCTAAGCATAACGCTAGTGTTTATGGCCCTAGCTGCTGTGTCGGCTGCATCCAACGCGCACTTAATGGACGCGTTGGAGATTAACTTCCCTTCTTGTATAAGCATTTCTACCCCCTCCTTATAAGCGTCTGGCAGGTGTTGCAGTAACTGCTCTAACGTGTCATAGTGTGCCCTGTCATATCCTGCTAACAGGGCTTGGGTATTGGAGATTCTCCAAATATTAGCAGCTTGAGCTGCTACACGTTTTCCAGAAGCCTCTAAGATCTTGGATTCCTTGTCCAGAGGAGGAGCATCACCCGTTGTCTGAGAGTTCGCTCTCTTGCAAGCATTAGCCACCACTAAGGAGTCCAGTGGGAGTTGGCCTTTGATGTAGGTAGGGTCTACGGGCGCAGGCCGGTACTTCCTCTCAATTTCTTGGGTTCACCACCCGTGCTTTAGTGGGCTCTTTAAAAATGTCACTTGCATGTTTGAGCACACCTTTGAGCACAGGCAAAGTTTTGATAGACCTTTCTGATGTGGAGAATGTATCAAAAAGAAAGTCTTCTTCTACGGGGTCAGCATGCATATCCACGTCATGGTTATGTGCCGCTCCCTCAATCAGTGCGTTTAACGCAGCAGTGTCTTCAGTAGGCGAAGGCTTGACAGCATATGAAAGAGTATCAGGGGTGGTGTGAGGGTCAGCAGGGTCCACGGTGTCAGCCCACGGCTGAGACTCATCCTGATCAGTATCAATGGGATAGTTGAACTGGTCCTCATTGTCCCCTCCTTCCACATCCTCAGTGGTATATGTGGGAGAGTAGGCATAGTCCTGACCATATGACTGGACGGGCTCAAAAAGTATAGGAGAGGTGGTAGAGTCTCTTTTTCTTCAGCGGTATCCTATAATGTTCCATCGGTGCGTCAGGCCAGATCTTACGTTTGTAAACTGTAAGTCGACCTGATTTGGAGTCGATGTATAATTTCGACTGGTTGTCGTGGGACGGTGGTTGGAACACAACTTCTTCCGTCCGAGGCTGAGTGGATGCAGCAACCGACGTCGACTTGGTAGATCGGGTAGCCTGTGCATGTCGAACAGGTTTGGGCCGTGCTGTCGGGGGTAGTCCGAACTTTATAGGCGCCGTAAGCATCGGCGCCGGAATGACTGCCTTTGATGGAGGCGGTGACTTCGGTCCGACCGTCTTCGACGGTTTAGTGCGTTTGAGGCCTTGCGTCGAGTCGAGCTGTTGCTCTGCAGGAACGCCCTTGTGCTTCGACGCGGTAGGGTCTTTCGGTCCGAGTTTTGGCTTCGGGTCGAAGGCCTTGACCAGCAGCCGCTTCTTCAACTTCGGATCAATGGTTTTTCGGGCTTCGAGTCCTTCGGAAGAGCCGCCATCTTTGGAGCCGGAAGTCGACACCGACGGGAGCGTGACGTGCTTCACTGTAGACACAGGCGTAGTCGATCCGATCTTCGGCTCGACGCCCCCTTTCGACCCCGAGGGGTTGATTGCATGTTTGGACTTGGAAGTTTCCGAAGTCGTCGAGCTGATGGTTGTTTTAACCAGTGTCGGTTTCGATTTCGTGTCTTTTTCTTTCGATTTTTCCACTGAGCGTGGGCGATCGACCAAGGGCTCTTTGGAAATGTTCGTAGTCGGGCCTTGAAGCGGGACTATAGAACGGTGTTGAAGATCTTGGCTAAGGCCTTCCGGCGATGCCTCGACCTGAGCCGTGGAAGAGTCTTTATGTGGCCCCGCTACTGCGGTTAGGCCTAGCTCCTCGCTGGAGTCGTCGTCGACGGCTCCGATAGGTTGTACGTCGTCTCCTACCTCGACGATGTCTTCATCATGGACGTAGAGTTCTCCCTCGTCCTCGTTGTAGGTGGCATCTGGCTCCGACGCAGGATCTTCTTCTTGTACATGTTCTTCGTCGTCACCCCCGAAGAGGTTTTCTGGGTCTGGTGCCGAGTCTCGCGCCGACTGTCGTGCAGCGCGTCGAAGACTGAGAGTTTTCTTCGACCTGAATTTCGAACAGGCCATGCAGCTGGCCTCGTCGTGGTCCGGTGAGAGACATTTGTTGCACATGTGGGGATATTTAGAGTTGCAGACCGGGCAGCGCTTGAACTGACTCCGTTCCATTGTCGATCGTCGGGGGGCCCTTGGCGTCGAAAGGCAAAAAGCCTTCCGAAGTAGAGTTCAAAGAACTGGAAAGGTAAAGGCACCAAACGAAAGACAATACCGACGCCCCTAAGGCCTTTTGGCCTCGAAAGAGTAACTTTTAATATAAATTCCGAACGTGAGTTAAGTACATCCGAACCCAATGGCGGAAAAAAACAATCTGAGCATGGAGGGGATGCCCATGCGCACTGTAGTCCAGGGGAGGAGCCACCTATCTCGTGATACTTCGAAGACTCTTCCAGGACAACAATGTGCAAACATCCGGACCCAACACTAGGCGGCGATCTATGCATAGATATAAAATCAGCAGCCCACATGCCTCGAACACTTGTTTTCTTGCCCCAGTATTGGAACTTTCATAGATTCCTATGCTTTGTATCAGAGTAGCTAGCAGTAAATCACAAAGACACATTTTGTAGATACATGGCATCACATAACCATATAGCAATACTTATAGCATAGCAATAATAATAAACAAAATGTGCTCACCAGGATGGAGGGATTGTAGGGAAAGGTCACCTCTCAATGAAAAAGATTCCGCAGAACTGCTTGAGCAACAGCCGCGTCGTCTCGTCCTGCAGACTCCAGGCAGTAGTGTTTCGTGAAGGTATGAGTACTGCTCCACGTTGCTGCCCTGCAAATGTCTTTAATGGCGACTCCAGAAAAGAGAGCCACAGACGATGCCACAGACCTTGTGGAATGTGCACGGACCTTCCCGTCCAGTGGCTTGCCCGCTTCCTGATGGCAGAATTGAATCGCACTGGAGATCCAGCAGGAAATGCCACTCTTTGCCAAAGGAAACCCCTTCCGTGGTGCGCTGTAGGACACAAACAATTAGGATGATTTCCGAAAGGGTTGTGTGCCTTCTAAGTAGAATTTCAAGCATCTTTGAACGTCCAAAGAATGTAATGTGCGTTCCGCAGGCGTAGAAGGGCGCGGAAAGAAAGACTTTAAAATCAAAGGTTCATTCAAGTGGAACTCAGACGGCACCTTCGGAATAAATTTCGGATTGGTGCGAAGAATAAGCACATCCTTTTTGAATTGAAGGAATGGATGCACTATGGAGAGGGCTTGAAGCTCACTAACTCTTCTTGCTGATGTTAGAGCTAAGAGGAGGGCAAGTTTCCAAGACAGGAATTTCAAGTCCGCCTTATGCACCGGCTCAAACTGAGCTTTCATGAGTTGAGCCAGGACAAGATTGAGCTGCCAAACTGGTGGAGGAGGGCGAACTAGAGGATACATCCAAAACAAGCCTTTCAAGAATTGTTTAACAATCCTAGAGGACCATAAGGAAGGGCCTGAAGAACTACACCGAAACCTCGACATGGCTGCAAGATGTACCTTATATCACAAAGGTACCTTCACAGACTAATGCGCCAACCCAGACTTAGCCAATGATAGTATATATGGCAATAGTTGAGGAGGCAGAGATTTGCAAGGATGGAGACCTTGTCTTTGACACCACAGGCAGAACCTGTTCCATTTTGCCTTGTAAGTCTTATTAGTGCTCGAGCCTGAGACAAAACTTCTCTACATTCCTTGAAGAGATTCAGATGACGGAACTCTGTGTTCAGGAGCCACGCTGTCAAGTGCAGCGCTTTTGGATCCGGATGAAAACTTGTCCCTGATTCCTCGACAATAGGGACGGAATTGGTCGCAAGCTAATTGGATGAGCCTGGGAGAGCAGAAGGAGTTCTGTGTACCAGAATTGCCGGGGCCACGCCGGTGCAATGAGAATCATCCTGCATGGTTCCGTCTTCATTTTCCTGAGTACTCGAGGAATGAGGGGAATTGGCGGAAAAGCGTAAAAGAATGCGCTGTACCACACCATCGAAAGGGCGTTCCCCAGAGATCCCTGATGGTGAACTTTGCTTGCGTAAAACCGGCATTTGGCGTTCACCGGAGAGGAAAAAAGGTCGATGGTTGGTGTCCCCCAGACCGAGAACACACTCTCCAGAATGGACTGATTCAATTCCCATTCCTGATTCACCTCTGTCTGGCGACTCAGGGCATCCGCTGTGACATTGAGAGAGCCTGCCAGGTGTTCGGCCTTCAAACTGATGCTGTGCAGAATCGCGTAATCCCAGATCCTCTGAGCTTCCTTGGACAGTTTGCGACCTCGTTCCTCCTTGCTTGTTGTTGTAGTGCATGGCCGTCGTACTGTCCGTCCAGACCAGCACTGTATGATTTTGAACTCTGGGAAGGAAAGCCTGCAAAGCCAACCGAATGGCCGTTAGCTCCAAAAAATTGATATGGCGTTGCTCTGGATTCCAGTGCCCGTTGACTTGAAGCTCTCGGAGCACTGCTCCCCAGCCTTCCAAAGAGGCATCCGTGGTCATGATCAGGGGGGATGGCGAAATTCTGAATGTCAGACTTCGTGCGATATTGTCTTGTACTAGCCACCATTCGCATGCCCTTCTCATTGCAGATGTCACCAACACCTTGTCGTTGAATGATCCCTCTGCTTGGCACCATTGTTTGTCAAGTTCTTCCTGCAGAGGACGCATTCGCAGCCTGCAATGTGGTATTATTGGTATGCAGGATGACATCGACCCGAGCAGGGACTTGTATTGTCGGACTGAAAGGCATTTCTTGTGGAACACTTGGCGAGCCGATACGATCAACTTCTGTTGACGTTCCTCCGAAGGACGAGCTGTGCATTGCGTCGTGTCCAAAATGGCCCCAAGGAACCTTGTGGATCTGGAGGGCTGTAGAACTGACTTGTGTTTGTTGAGCTGAAGGCCCAGGTGACTGAACAACTGTATGCAAGTCGTAACAGCTTGAGAGGCTTCCTTGAACGATGGAGCCTTGACGAGCCAGTCGTCCAAGTAAGGGAAAACCTCCAGGGATTGTTTTCGTAGAAAAGCTGCTACTGGTGCCAACACTTTGGTAAATACTCGAGGTGCAGACCGAAGGCCAAACAGAAGCACCTTGAATTGGAAATGGCTCTTGCCCATTGTGAAGCGCAGATATTGTCTGTGAGCTGGGTTTATCGGTATGTGGAAATACGCATCTTCTAAATCCAGAGATGCCAAATAGTCGCCTGGGTTCAAAAGAGGAAGAATTTCTTGGAGAGTGACCCTCCTGAAAGAGAGCTTGATGAGATAAGTGTTGAGCTCTCGTAGGTCTAGTATGGGGCGCCACGTCTCTGCCATCTTACGAACCAGGAAGAACCTGGAATAAAAACCTCTGCCCCTCAGAGAGAGGCACCGGTTCTATTGCCCTCTTAATGAACAATTGGTGGGCTTCGAGGTGGAGCAGTCCCAGATGTTTTGTGCGGGTGGCGCCCGGAGCTCTTGTTGGAGGAAGATCTTGGAATTCCAACGTATGGCCACTCTGAACAATATTCAGGACCCACTGGTCCGATGTTCTACACTTCCAGCTGTTCAGACAAAAGGATATCCTGCCCCCAACTGATGTGACTGGGAGGGGAGGAACAGTAGGTAGAGCCAAGAGGCCGCTATTGCCTCTTGGCATTGTCGCGTCCCTGACGGTTCTGACGGCCTCGCGGAGTTTGGCGAGAGAAAGACGCCGATTGTCCCTGCCGTTGATTTGAATATTGAGTCTTATAAGACTGCGAAGACTGCGAGGAATATCTCTGTTGGGTGTTGCCTCTATACGAAGAGAAACCTCTGCCACGAGCGCCTCTAAATGGGACCTTACGGTAGTTGAGTGATCCCAAAGATTTCGCCATGTCCGTATCCTTTTTTATACTTTGCAGGGCGTCATCAACATGCTTACCAAAGAGCATCTCTCCATCAAATAGGGAGGTTCAGGATCTTATTTTGGACCTCGTGACGAAACCAGGTGGCTCTTCTCAACCAGCCCTAGCGACGTAGCACTGCTGACCCTGCTAAGGCACGAAAAGCCGTGGAAGCTATATTCATAGCACAGTCGATAACTTAGGAGGATGATTTTTCTCGCTCCATCAGTACTCTTGGCCTCTTCCCTCGCGGAGTCTGGCAGTTGTTCCACAAACAGCTCCATGTCACACCACATCTGGCGATCATATCTGCCTAGAATGGCGAGAGCATTTGCTGCTCGAACAAGCAAGCTGCCAATGGAAGAAAACCTCTTTCCCACGTTATCCAGGCGCCTACCGTCCTTGTCCGGAGGCGTAGTTAAAGGTGTTGATGGGTTTTTGGATTTGCTTTGAGCGGCCTGTGAGATCACCGAATCAGGCTTTGGCTGCCCAAGAAGACAAGCTGAACTGCCCTCTGGAGCTTTATACTTCTTTTCCAGCCTGGGGAGGACCGGAATAACCGTGGCTGGATTTTGCATGATCTTTTTACCTTCCTCCCACACATGCTCAATTATGGGAATGGATTTGACAGATCTTCTGTATTGTTCCTTGAAATCATACAGGAAACATTCAGACTCCTCCCTCATAATTGGTAGTCCAAACCTCTTTGATGCTCTCTCCATGAGGTTATGGAACCCCCCCGATATCAACTGGAGGGGAAATAGAAGTATCCCGGCCAGTGGCGTCTGGATCTTGTTGCCCACTGTCACCTTGATCCAAGTCTGGGTCCTGCAATGGATCAGTGAAGGGATCCACCTGTACATCATCATCCGAAGAGGTATCCTGCTGACCAGTATTGGCGGGTTCGGGATCCGATGTCCGGGAAAGGACCGTAGGTATGACCGCTGGTGGTGGGAGAGGCACCACTTGCGAAGGAGGCAGCCCGACAACTGGTTGCGCTTGTGGCAACACCTGTGGTTGAGGTTGCGCAGACTGCATTGAAGGTTCCGAAGGAAACCTGGTTCTATAGTCCTGCAGCATCATCTGTAGATCAGAAATTAGAGAGGCGGGCATGGCCACCATGTCCTGCCCTAAAGCTGGTGGACATCGCTCCTGAGGAACATAGTGATGCATCTGTTGGTCATATGTATGCTCATAATATTCCTCCGTGCCAGTCTCTTGCAATTTTACATTTAAGTCTGAGGGACTGTAGGCATCCCCATAATGGCCTCCATCTTCCTCTTCCTCCTCCGACTCGTCATCCAGAAGCATTGTCGGTGGATGCGACGAAACTCGTCGAGGAGACGTCATTTCAGGTGTAATTTTCATCTTCTGCAGAGGAAATTGCATTTTTTGACCCGTCGACGGCCTCATCGACGGAGCAGTCGTCGACGGTGCGGCAGTCGTCGACGGAATCGGCACAGTGGACCTCGTCGACAGAGTCTTGGACGTCGTCGACGGAATGATAGTCGACGGTTTCGTAGACTAACTCGTCGTCATTACCATTAGTGTCGACGTAGTCTTTGTCGTCGACGAGGCCGTCGACAGCACCTTTCCAGAAACCAACATCGTCGACATGGAAGAAGTTATCGTCGACGAACCGGGAACCTTGAATGACGGCGAAGTCGTCGACATGGAGACCGCTACCGACGATGAGCCCGTCGACGGAGCCAAGGAAACAGCGGGAATTTTCATAGAAGCACTCGTCGACGTACGCTTTTTTTCCTCCGGCACAGTCCCTGGAGTGACTGTAGAGTATTTGTCACCAGTCTTTTCCTTTGTGGACGGAGGAGAAGTGATAGAAACCTCCTTTTTGTCCTTAGAGGCTGTAACCAATCCAGCAGCCTGTCCCTGCCGCTCCTTTTCACTTCCGTGAGGAGATTTAAGGGGACTAGCCCTCTCAGATCTGTCAGATCTTATGAGGGGCTTTAATAGGGGGATCGGCTGAAGAAGAACAAGGAGGAGACCTACCCCTCTTCTTGGATCTGTGAGAGGAAGCCAGAGATGTTGAATCCTCTTCATCTGATGAGAGCACCTCCTTCCAAGTCTTCATTTTTTCAAGCCAGGTCAACAGCCGGCCCTCTCTGTCACGAAGTGTCTTTGTACAGAAGGTTCTACAAATTTTGCAGTCTGTGGCCTTGTGGTCCGGGTATAAGCAATAGATACAGCTTTCATACTTATCTTCTACAAAAAGTCGCTTTTTTCCACAAGACGCACAGGACCTGAATAAGGCCGCCTTCTCCTTGTCAGACATGTCTTGATTGTAGTAGAAAGTTGAAGAAATAACCAGTAAGAATGAGAAAAACTGAGCAGAGCTCAGTGGAGACTCCCTAGCACAACATGCGGTAGAAAAATCTGAGGCTCTGAGCTCTCTCAGGAAGGTTCTATGGGGTGAGGCTGCTCTGATGGTCCTGACAAAAGTTTGTTCTCTTTTACACAAAGAGAGTGATAGGATACAAAATGAGATGAGGCCTAGGCCTATTTTTTCTCTTTTGTTTCTATGGTTGTGATACTACCGAGGCTCCCATTCCGACGACGGGGAATGATACAAAGCATGGGAATCTATGAAAGTTCCAATACTGGGGCAAGTTATTGTTGTTCAAGGGTGTTCACCCTATCATTTTCTGTATAAATAAGTAGGATGTATTGGCCTTGTCGAGTTGCAAAAACCCAATAAAATTTGTAATGAAAAAAAAAGTTTAAAACTGCCATTCAAGGTTTAAGACTACTTTAAGCCACACAGTTATTCCTTTTAGGTCCTAACTTGCTTGGGATAGCTGCAGTTTTTTCAAGATGGGAGATCGGCTAATTTCCAATAGATGTGCATCTGATAAATGAACATACTCTCTTGTAATGTTCACCATCCTTCATTTACAACCTCATCTCTATCCATACAAAACTCCCCAAAAATTTCTATGTACTATATTTCTGTTGCTACATAAATTCTTTTCTTGAACCGAACTGTTGCTCTTTCCAAAGGAAAAGAAAAAAAGCGAGATTACATTTTTTTCACAGATCTCTCCTATAGCCTACTGTCATCATGATGAGGATGTTTTTACATAGTGGAGACGCTCAGACACTGATCTAATGCGAGACCAGTAACTTAAGTAAGACCACCCTGAGGAGCCCGAAACATTGACCTGCCCTTGTGTGAGGCTAAAAAAACAGGATCCTTTATGTGCTCATTACCTTGGGGTGAGCAAGAGTATAATAACCACATGTACCCCCCTAATAGTCTGGCCTTTCCCAACACAAATTTATACTGGTCATGTAAGTAAGACATATAGCTCAGTGTTTAAACTCAGTTTTTTTGGGTGATGAAGTGTGGTAGAAAACGACCAAAATTGGCCACACAAAAAAAACTCAAACTTTGGAGCATAACAGAAACACCTGGTGCGTTTCAGACAGCTTCAGTGGAGCATGGAAAATTACAACAGCAAAGTCAGTAGTACCTTTATAGGATGCTAGAGTTTGGTACTAAAATTTGTACATTTGCAGAAAATGTCAAACTAGGGCTCAAGACAAAATGTTTAACAAAAACTAAAGGTAGTATTAGCGGTCAAAAAGAACAGTTTCTTACCTCTTACTCCAGTTCTCTCGTATGGGTATTTCCATGTTAAGTCATAAGCCCTTGTATAGTCCTGCCCACGTGCGGGGACTGCGGAGCACTTCTTTAAATGTATCTTCTTAAGTGGGATTTTTTCACCTTTCTTCGGGAAGGCCTGCAATGACACTTACTAGATAGAGACAATAATGCAGCCTAAATAAAAAGGCTACACTGACCGCATCTTCGAAGTGAAAAAGGGAGCCAGTATACTATATTTTGTAAAGTGTTTAACACAGAAGAATTGCCTTGACAAAACTCCTTTCATCATGATTGAGATGAAAGGAGAGGATAAAATAGCCCCATAGGCTGCAGATATAGGTCTTAAAAATAGAAGCCTGCACCTTTAATAATCCTGAGACCACCAGTATCCCATCATGCACAGCTAGTGGCAGTTACTTTCAGTTCTTTATGAGGGCATGCATGTTTTATGTTAGGGTTCCCTCGGTCTATTCCACCAGGGCGGAGGGAGGGGTTGCTTATGACTGGTCATGGAAATGCCCCTACGCGATATCTGGAGGTACAGGTAAGAAACGTACTTCTCTCGTAGGGGATTTCCATGTATAGTTATAAGCATATGAGTAGAGTAGCAAGCCCCTATCCCTATAGAACGCAGTGGAAACAGAGCAAAAAGGGAATGCAGATTTAAGCGAATAAGTTCCGAAGGGAAGCCTGCCCAACTTGAGCATCAGCCTTGGCATCCGAATCCAAGCAATAGTGTTTAGTGAATGTATGAACTGATTTTCAGGTTGCAGCTTTGCACATCTCTGCAATGGATATATTGCGAAGCAAAGCTGCAGTAGCTGCCTTCCCTCTGTTAGAGTGAGCTTTAGGCTTACTGATTAGAGATGTATCAGCTTTTTGGTGACAAGAGTAAAATGCAGGAAACAACCCATCTGGAGATGGGATGCTTGGAAGTCACTACACCTGTACTGGGGGAGCCCTAATTTACAAATAATTTTTCAGATCTCTGTAGATCCTCCGTTTTATCCCGATAGTATTTGAAACCCCTTCTAACATCCAGGGAAAGAGGAGAACTCTCCGCTGGAGTAGACGGATGCTGGAAAACGGTAGGTAAAGAAATCGTCTGGTTTACATGAAAATCTGAAACCACCTTGGGGAGTTCGCATTACTACTTCAGATGCATGAAACACTGTGTATAGCTCTTGACCGAAAAGTGCCTGGTTTTCACTAACCTTGCGGGCTGAAGTAATAGCCACAAGGAAAGCGGTCTTCCATGATCGATGCTGAAGACACGCCTAATGTAGAGGTTCAAAAGGTTCCTGCATGAGACGAGAGAGGACCACATTAAGCTCCCAAGGAAGAGAGACTTCTAATGGGAGGAAAAACCTTTTTCAACCCCTCCAGGATATCTCTGATGAAGTGAATTATGAAAAGGAAGTTTGTGAAGGGCATTCCCTGTAGGCAGTTAGGGCTGCTAAGTGAACCCTAATAGAAGAGGATTGAAGACCAGATTGTGCAAAATGAAGCAAATATGGAAGGAATACATCTTCCTGGCAAGAGTTGGATCCTAATTTTTAGCTGAAGAACAAATACAGAATCGTTTCATTTATGAGCATAAGCGGAACGCGTGGAAGGCCGCTTCTTGAGGATGTCCATACAGCTCTGAGGTAAGTTCAAGTGTCCATACTGTACTACCTCAGGAGCCATGCCGCCAAATTCAAAGAGGAGAGGTTGGGGTGCACCATCTGGTCTCTGAACTTCGTTAGCAGGTCTGATCTGCATGGAAGCCTGAGATGTGGACGGATAGACCGGTGAAGTGGATGTGGCCACTCTGGGGATATGCGTATCATCTTGGCCCATGACTGCGACAGCTTGATGAGGACTTCCGGGATTAGGGGAACTGGAGGAAAGGCGTAGAGAAATCTGCCTGATCAGTTGATTGATAGGGCATTTCCCAGGGTTCCCGGTTGGTAGTAACTCTACGCAAACCTTTAGCCTGGTAAGAGTCGGCCTGAGCATTCTGACCACCTGTGAGGTGAGTTGCTGTTACGGTCAAGTTTCTGGCCAGAAGCCAATTTCAGATCATCCTGGCTTCTTGAGCTAATGGCCTGGACCTCGAGCCTCCATGCCAGGCAGACATAGTATACACACTCTGTGAGGATCAGTCTTGACCTTCTTCCTACCACAGTCAGGACACTTATCAAAAAAGGGTGGCATTTTTGAGTGAAGACTGCAAAATATCCTATCAGAAAAAGACAAAAAACTTAGGGAAAGACCAAAGACGTCGAGTGAAGTAGCTATTTGTTAAATTCAGAAGTGAAATCTGAAGAAAAAAAGTTACATTGGTAGAGCTCCAGGATCCAGAAAAAAACTGAAGTAACTGCCACGATCTGTGCATGACGGGATTCTGGGGGTCTGAAAGGCACAGCTTGTAGTTTTAAGACATATAATGGCAGCCTATGGGGCTATTCTGTCCTCTCCTTTAATTTCTATTATGAAAAAAGGAGCTTAATGAAGGAGATTCTTCTGTGTTAAACACTTCACAAATGATACAAAATATAGTACACTTGGCTCCCTTTTTTCACTTCAAGATGAAGATGCGGCCAGTGTAGCCTATTTATTTAGGCTGCATTATTGTCACTCTAGCTCTTAAGTGTCTTTGTAGGCCTTCCTGGAGAAAGGTGAAAAAAAAATCCCACTTAAGTAGATATATCTAAAGAAGTGCGGTGGGACTATTCAAGTACTTGACTATACACGGAAATCCCCCTACGAGAGAAGGTACATTTTGTGAAAATGACATGTGGAGTAAGGATAAAAAATGTAAAATTCATTAGTGTGTTGTTAAAAAGGAGATAGTCAAAATTCATACTTCGATTAAAAGGCTTACTAGTGATGTTACATCCTAGGTGTAGAGAGAACATTTATTTATTTATTTTATTTATTTTATGTGCTTATATAGCGCCTGAATAGACCCCCAGAGGGGTATCTCCGCGCTTTTGCCATAAGAAGGAGCATGTACTGTACCAGGTCACTACAGGGAGTTGCTGGGGCATGAAGAGTGATTAACTACTAGTGAAAAGGTGGGTTTTAAGGGTTTTTCGAAAGGATAGGTGGTTAGTAATGTGTTTTAATGTAAGGGGAAGGGAGTTCCAGAGAGCAGGTCCAGCATCTCAAATCTTAGTTTCATGACACATAGGTACATTTCATCATATTCACTGCAATCGCATTTATGATATTTATTAACCCTAGTTACTATGCTAGGTTTCACCGGCAAGTTATATATGCTATTTCAAAATACCAAACAGTTTTCGCCAATTAAATGAAGCCAAGACAGAGGTTATGCATTTTGGGAAAGAGAACCAGGCTGGCTAGAAGACAGGTGGCCGTGGGAATTGGGGGTTCCGTCCATCTTAAAAAGGCAGTGATAAATTTAAGCTTTACAATGGATGATAACCTCTAAATGGAAAATCATGTCAAGGGTACATGTGGTAACTGTTTTGGCATACATGGCCACCTTTAGACTGTAAGAAGACTGACTAAGCCATTGATAACTAGCCGTCTGGATTATGGCAATAGGTTAATGTTGGGCATGAAGTCCTCTTTGAGGTCTTACCTTCAGCTTGTACAAAACGTGGCCTCCCGTCTGGTTTGCATTACTAGAATAAGCCTGGTACTCAATTCTTTGCACTGGCTCCCATTCAGGAAAAGTTGTAGTTTTAAACTTCTCGGTCTCTCATTATGGCCTACTAGGGCACAATCCAGTTATATCGCTAGTCCCTTATCTTTTTCTACCATCCAGTTAAGGCTTTAAGGGGGCGTGGCCGAGCCAGCCAAGATGGCGGACGAGCTTTCCTAGTGCTCCGGTCGGCTGCCCGTCACACCGATGGCAAATACCGCCAGCCAAACCGTGCAATACCCCACGCTTCAATGAGGGACTCCCGTAGCCACCTCCGGAGCCTCTGAGAGCAACAGCGCAGCTGGGATGAGCCCGAATGACCTGAGACAGTCGCCGCCGGGACCCACCTAAAATGGCGGCGCCCAGCGACTGAAGCCGGAGGTCCCGAGGCGCTGGAACCGACCTCCTGGTGACAAGCTCTGAAGCTCCCGCTAAGCCCCGGAAGACACCCTACGCGCCCGGTGGGCGCTGTCACCTGACAACAGGAGTTGCGGTACCGCGAGGGGAAAACTCGCGAAGATGGCGGAACTCCCCGATCACTGACCCGTCTGGGCGGTCCGGCGGACCCGAGGGGCTCACAAAACCAGCAAGAACAGGTAGACGGGTCCCCGCGAGGGTGGCCCCCGAGAACGCCGCAGAGTGCGTCCCTGGATATGCCCCTGCTGCCCCCGGGATCGAGGGGCCACTGATGAGGGCCCGAGTGGCGGCGAGGTAACGGCCGCGAAGTCCTCCACACAGCGGCGTCGCCCAGATCGTCCTGCAGAGGAGCCTGACGACGAGGCCCCAGAGGCCTACAGACACGGAGCCATCCTAGGCACAACACCCCCCGGGAGAGCCGCAGCCAAAACAGGTACACTGGCGCGACGGCACACTCGCTCCTGGGCCGGCGACCCACCTGAGCAGCCCCACATACCAACACCAGTGCCGGGACACCCGGCGGCCCGATCGGGGTCCGCTGGGTGCCGGAGAACCGTCACAGTCGCCCCCCTGAGAGACAGTGGAGCTGTAGAAGGTGCGTGGCTGTGGAGGGGCACGCCAGATGACAGCGGGCCTCTCCAGCCCCCGACCCACCTGGACAACCCGGAGCACACCCGGCAACACGTGAGGTGCGAACACGGACCCGGTGCCGCTCCCCAGCTTAGCCGCTTCATTGACAAGGGCCCAGGAAGGCGCGTGACAATGGGCGCCCCAGCTCGCCTGATTCGGCGACATCTGATCTGCCCAACGGGGGATCGGGCGGAGAGGTTACCACCGAGCAGTGATACGTGACTGGAGCCGGGAGATTCCCCTGAGGACATCGCCACGGGAGGCGCGACCCACAAGTGCAGAGGAGACAGGTCGCGGCGTCTCTGGTGGACCACACCGGGCCAGCGGGTCACCCAAGCCACCAAAGGGGAGACCACAGAAAACATTAACCACGACACCGGCGCCGGCCCAGAGACGTTCACCCTCGGCGCAAGCCGAAGACCGGAGGGCCACCGCTGGAGACAGACATGTCAACGAATCTTGATAAAGTGCTAGCTGCCATCGAACACTCCCGGATGTCCATGGAGACCAAATCCGGAGAATTGGCCTCGGACATCACCCTGTTACGAGATGACCACAGGAAATTGGCGGACAGGGTGAACCAGGAAGGACAAACGCTACAAGAACTGAAACCACAAGTTCAGCTAAACCAGAAAGCCATCAAAGAGTTGCAGGACAAAGTTAACTTTCTGGAACGCAAGGCGGACCATTTGGAGGGGCGCTCCCGCCGGAGTAACATAAGTTTGATCAACCTGCCAGAAGGAGTGGAGGGGGCAGACCCCATTCACTACATCGAGACATGGATAAAGACGTTTACCCGAACCCAAGACCTCACGCCATTCTTCTCCGTGGAGAGCGCGCATAGGGTCCCGGCCAGGCGCCCACCGGCTGGTTCCCCACCCAGACCATTCTTGCTAAAGTTGTTACATTACCAAGACAGAGACACGATCCTGCGGGCGGCCAGGCAAGCGAAAGTACTCTGGGTGGAAGATAAAAACGTGATGGTGTTCCCGGACTACTCCTAAGCAGTGCAACGCCAACGCGCCACATTCCAGGCGGTGAAGCAAACCCTGCGCCAACACAGGATCCAGTACGCCCTCCTCTTCCCAGCCCGCCTCAAAATCATATATGAAGACTCGACACTTCTTCACAGATCCAGCGGAGGCGAGGCGCTGGTTAGATCACCACAACCAGAACTTGTCAGAGCGAGGGGGTACACCGTGTAGCTCCTCATCCAGCAGGCGGCGGCTACAATCCAAGAAGGTCACCCTCAAGCAGACGAGTCGCTCGTCGACTCCCAACACCAAACGCGCCCCTGATCTGGAACAAATCATAGCGGATCGACGTAGGGCCCTACAAGCGGCGACGGAGGTCCGGCAGACAGACGTCGAGCTGGAGGAGGATCGAGGCCCCCACATCTTTACATCCGAAGATGAGGGTCAGAGCGACGCCCGCACCTCCAGAGACGGCTCAGCTTCTCCGCCACTGGTAACTCCGCAGACGGCGGATACGCTCATCTGAGGACGGCTGACACGGACCGCGGTAAGACCAAGACACCCAGGCGGGTTCACCAACGGGTGAGACAGCAAAGCACCGAATAAGGTAACGGCGGAAGCAAATGCACACAGTGACGCGGTGCAGCGGGCGGCCAGGCCCTGGGCCCACGGCAGCGCAGCTGCTCCACCCCCTTGCACCAAACGAACTAGAGACAGTACGAGATGTACGGTTTGGACTTATTGTGCCAAGCAATAGGCCCCTTCAGTTGGGACGGTTTCCCAGACGTTGTTATTAATTTACCCCCCTCCCATTTAACTCTGATACCATTACGGGAGCGGACAATTGGTCTCTGAAGGGACATGAGTGGAAGGAGAATAAACTGGCGGGAGTGGCTTTGGTTTTGGGCAGCTGGTGGAGGGAAGACCGACCAACACAACTAGCAGTCTCACATGACGAAAACCCCTAGTACAGACATTACGTTCATCACGCTTAATGTTAGAGGTCTGCACACGACGAGTAAGCGCTTGCAGTCTACGCTTATCTGAAAAGACAGCAGGCCCACATAGCTCTCTTACAAGAGACTCACTTGACGACGACGGAAGCTGGTAGTTAACGGAAAAAGTGAAGGGGCATAGAATGTGCCACAGGGTACTCTGCATTCGCCAGGGGTACATTGATTTGGGTCAGACCGGGCGTCCCCTTTAGAGAGCAAACCAGGGTGGTGGATAGGGAGGGACGCTATGTATTATTAGAAGGGCAACTGGATGGGCAGTCAATCCTAATAGGCAGCATATATGCCCCCAACGTAGAACAAAACGTTTTTTGGACTCGCCTCACGAAAACGTTGGCACACCACACCCATGCCCCATGGCTTTTAGGAGGGGATTACAACTGTGTCTTAGACACGACCCTCGACCGCTCCCGCCCCCCACCGCCGCGCTCACCGCTTTACAAACAAACGGAACTCTTCAATACATGGGTGCAACACTGGGCATTGACTGACACATGGAGGGCGCTAAACCCCACAACGAAATTGTATTCATTTCACTCCGTCCCGCACGACCTCCGAGTGCGTCTAGATAGATTCCTATGCTCGGCTGCCCTACATACCAAAGCTCAGCACACGCACTATCTTGGAAGAGTACTTTCAGACCACGACGCTCATATACTGACCCTTAGATGGAAACCACCCCACCCCCAGTGCCGACATGGAAACTCCCTCGGGAATGCCTAACAGACCAAGTATTCACACACGGACATGGGGAATACTTGCAGGAACACTTCACGCTAAACGCAGGGTCAGCATCCTCCAGCCTCAGAGTGGGACGCGCACAAAGTGACAGCGAGAGGCCACTGCATACAACAGGTAGTGGGGGTGCGTAAGGTCCTAGAATGCTCATTACATGATGCAGAATACGCGCTGGCAACCCTACTAAAGGCGGACGACCGCGGCAAAGCGACCCAGGTGCGCGTAGCTGAGGCCAAAACAAAGTACGCTGAAACATTAAGGGACTTGCATAAATATAACTTCAGGAAATATGCCGCCAGGGTACACCGGGAGGGCAACAGAGGGGGCAAACTTTTGGCCTGGTTAGCTAGACAAGATCCAGATTTGAAACCCATCACGGAAATTACAGACCAGTCCGGTCAGCTCCAGACCTTCCAACTCGCAATCATGCCTGTTTTTTACACATATTACTCTCACATATATCAAGCCCCAAGCCAGAGAGACCCCCGCGCGCTAGACAGCTTCTTTCTCACGCTACCCGTCCCCCAAGTTTCGCCGGAAGTCCAGAAGGACCTGGACCAGAAAATAACACGTACCGAGATTAAAGCAGCGATAGGAACACTAGCCAGGAATAAGGCCCCAGGTATGGACGGCTTCCCCCTCGAATACTACCATACATTCTCAGCTCACCTTGCCCCACGGATGGCCACCATGTTCAAAGACGCGCTCACGGTGGGGGTCCTACCAAGTTCCCTCAGGGAGTCGATAATAGTCTCATTCCTGAAACCACACAGGGACCCCCGGCTCCCGTTGTCTTACAGACCGATCGCACTGCTCAATTCGGACTGTAAAATCTGAGGTAAAATGCTAGCAGTGAGATATGCCCAGGTCATACCCCAGCTGGTCCATCCCGACAAAAATGGGTTTGTGCCGAACCGCAACACGTCTCACAACCTCCGTAGACTATTCCATATCCAGGACGTGTCGCGTGAACGGTTCCCAAATGCAGCCTGCCTAATCTTAGACCTCGAAAAGGCGTTGGATACTCTCCTATGGCCATATCTGTTCGAGGTCCTCACGATAAACAATTTTGGCCCACGCCTGACCGCATACACTAGGCTCCTCTTTTCACAACTCACGTCCAGAGTCCAGATGGGCACTTACATTTCCCCAGAGTTCAAAGTGGAGAGGGGGACCAGGCAAGGATGCCCGTTGTCGCCCCTCTTGTTCGCCCTAGCGGTTGAACCCCTAGCGATACGCCTACGGCGGGAGGGCGAGGGAATTCCTCTGGCGCACACATGGCACTGTGTATCCCTATATGCAGATGACTTTTTAATCTAGGTTCGAGACGCCACGAGCGACCTGACCTGCATCTGGAGAACGCTGGAGGAGTTTGCGGACGTGTCGGGCCTTAAGGTTAACTGGGGGTAATCCTCTGTATACCCACTGAGCCCCCATATGGCCCCTTTCGAAGCCCATGTGGGCGCTCAATCACTTGCATGGAGTGCCGAGGCCCCTCGCTACCTGGGAGTACGGTTGCACCACACCCCAGAGGACATATATGAGGGAAATCATCGCAAAGCCCTAGCCGGACTACGGTCAGCGGTGAGCTTCTGGAAGACGCTCCTGCTGGCACCTATTGGCCGCGTGGCCCTGGCGAAAATGGTTATGGTGCCCAGGGTACTGTACCACTTCGTAAACCTCTCAGTGATCCCGCCACGATCGTTCTTCAAAGAACTGAACACCCTCCTGATGGAGCTGGTGTGGGGAGGAGGCCGGCGACGAGGAGGCTGTCCACACTCTACCTGCCTACCACGGTGGGGGGACTGGTTGCACCGGCATTCGAGGCATACTTTCTAGCGGCCCAACTCCAATGGCTGTCCTAATGGACGGCGGGGCGTCACACAGGGGTGACCACCACAGCCAATGGTCCTATGTCGCAAGCCGCGATCATCCGAATGTTGCTGCCGGGTACTAAACCCATACGAACTCGGCCCTTACAATTGTCCATAGCACGCACCTGTATGATGCGCATCCACCGCATGTCCAAAGCGCAACTGCCATATTCGCCCGTGCTGCCACTAGTGGGCTTCCCACGAGGGGATACATATTACACTCAAGGAACACTTCGTGTCTGGACAGAATTGTCAGTCACGGAGATAGAGTCATTTTTTGAAGGACAGTTAAAAACATTTGCGCAGATGATGGAACAATATGAATTCTCCCCCGGGCAATTCTTACTCCATAGGCAATTAATAGACAGCAGCCGTAGGCACTGGAACCCAGTTGCCGGTGAACCCACGCCACACCCAGTCATCCACACGATTATGCACATGGGTGTAGGGAGACACTTGGTAACTTGGCTCTACAGAGCGGTGCGTTCGCTACTCCTATCTCTCCAATCTTTACGCCAGAAATGGGAGACAGACTTCGGTAGAGTGGTCTATGATAAAGAATGGAGCACAGCCTTTTAATACCCTAAAAAAGTCTCCAGAAATGCCAGATTCCGAAATATACAATTCAACGTCCTCCATAGGGCCTATCTCACACCGGGCCGCCTACAGCGGTTCTTTCCGGAAACTCACTTCGAGTGTCCGCGCTGTCACTCTCCGGGAGCGAATTTCAGATATATGTTCTGGGATTGTCCCACCCTCCGAAGATTCTGGGACACGGTCCATCGAACCCTTGAGGAGGTTACGGCCATCACAACCATGACCACATGGGAGGCATGCGCGCTCGGGATCTTCCGTAGACGGAAAACCGAGAAAATACAATGCCGCTTCCTCTCACTGGCCATCCTTCTGGCAAAACGAGGAATCGCCATGCATTGGAGATCTCCCACGGGGCCACCAGAGGCGGCATTGATAGGCGCAGTGCATAAATGGGGCAAGGTGGAAGAAGAGATACTACGGGAGGAGGAAGTTCGTGGACATCGCAAGCACCCCATATCCCTAGAGTGGGCTCAGTTACTGTATAAATTTACACAGACACGCCCCCAAGAGTCGCCCACTGCCTCGCAGTCCCAGACACGACCAGCCCCACCGGCCCCCACACCTCCATGACATAGCCACAAGCACTACCTGAACATCGTAAATAGCCACGCCCAGCGACCTTTTAGCGACCGGACGCGTGCCAACAAATCCCAACATGCAATTGCGCCCTGCGACCCGGGGGCACCGATACCGTGCCCTAGTACAGAGGCCCACCCCCCCTCCCAATATCCCCCTAGACCCCTCCCCACGTCACCCAGTTCATCCCTAATTTCCTGGAGGAGTTAGAAAGTTACATTTGAGGGGGTATTCCCCCGCGTACATGGTTCACTGGGAAGACCCATACATAATGACGACACAACATCACATGTCACTGCCGATCATGCCCACATAGTCAGAGCTCCCTGCGACATCCTCACAGCAACTGACACCAAGAGTCCGTCCCCTCATTGACATCAGTTGACAGCGTCACACGGACGGTACGGCCTCCCCTCAGGGGGGGTACAAGAGATCCGGAAGGAGGCCACGTGGTAAACGCTACTGGACTGCACGGATAAGGGTGGTCGAAAGACATAAGACCCCGAACTGAGGGGGACCGCAAAGCGACTATCTCTCGAACTATGTACCTATGGTCCTGCATTGCAATGTTTGTCTTCTTTTATAATTACTGTCATGTTGATTATAAAATGCAACCTAAAACCCAATAAACAAATTAAAACAAAAAAATCCAGTTAAGGCTTTAAGGTCCTCTGAAACTGCTCTGACTGATGTAGAATTCGAACCACTCGCAATAAAGGCCTTTCTGTCTCCCTTCTTGCTCCTTACTACTGGAACAAGTTACCTGTACACATTTACTCTAGCAGCGTCTTTCAGCTTTCTAAAAAGCTCATTCAAACCGGGATCTTCAACATCACTTCTTTATAAATGCCAAGGTGAGACTTGCCAATGCCTCCTATTTTAGCTGTTATCACCAGGATACTCCATATGGAGTAAGCAGTGTTTTGCACTATACCAAAACCCTATAGAAGAATTCTTGTGATCAGAAACCCCTTGACCGCTCAGAACACATTCAAATTGATAGAGGTTTTATTTCTAAAAAATATCAAGGCATGCTCAGATAAAGCTAGATTTATGTAACCTTTTTCGTGAGGTGTCAGAAACCGAACTTTAAATACACACGCTACTTAGGCTGCTGCAGTTGTCCCTGCCAAGAAGAATAGATTTTAAAAAGAAAAATCGTTTTTGGGCATTACAACAAGCAATAACCACACTGGCATTGCAGGTTCTAAAAATGATTTATTACACTACTTACATTAAAATGCATGGGTGGTTACCAATCTTAAGGCAGGGACGAGTTACGTATGTGAATATATATATGAAACTCAAATGAAATAAAAATCATGTTTCTCTGATTTATTTTACTCTAAACGTACATCACATAAGGTCAGAATATTTAGCCAAGTGGCATCAGATTGTAGCTTTCTATTTTCAATACAATAAAAATTTTGAATATTATTTATTGATTCACACTTTTGAAAGTTAACTATTCATTTGTATGCTTTACAATATATTGAGATTTTAAAGGATCAGTGGTCAAAAGATGCCCAATTTAAATAGTCTGCTAAGCATAGCCACAGACTAGATTTACATTTGTGATAATTGACAGAACTATCCAAACTCTCCCTACTGTTCTATATACTCACATAAACGAAGGTTTGGCTAAATGTTCGCAGTTTAATACTTGGTGAATCTCAACAAGGAGGATAATAAACAAAAAAGTTAAATGCATTAAGCCAGGCTGCACATTTATCTGCCCATTTATCTGCCCAACGAGTAAGAACTTTAACTCAAATCAGAGCTTGATTTCATTCTGCAATCATACAAATTCCTACCAATGTCTTGCTCGATGCAGCTTTTGTCGTCACAGGAGGATATGTGGTGACTCATCTCAGCTCTCGGAACATGATGACGTGCATTAAAAGGACATGTCGCCAGTTCCCTCTCTACATCAGGATGATTCTGCAAAACAGAAAAAAAAGACTCAATAAGAAAAGCGGTATCAGATGGGCTCCATTCAAGGAAATTCAAAGGTAAGAGTTCGCAACTTGAAAACCATGAACAGATTAGGCAAAAAGGTTTCTCAAATAAAGTTGGCCCACGTTAGTCCTCACTGGTAATCAGTTCAGTCAAAAAAAACTTTATTTCAGTCACTAGGACCATAAAAGTATACAAAAATAATCTAGTGCACTACTACTGGGCTGCGCACCCCCGTTTTGTGGTAGAGTGGGGGGGTGAGGGAACGTGAAAAAGGATGGCTGCACATGGATCGGGTAGTTACGGGACGCACTATTTGGGATCTCCCTTTGCTCCATCGGGCGGCTCGCTCTAAGTGCGCGTATGTAGCAGTGCCCACGAAGACGGTGCTTGACATCTGGGACCGAGTCGCGGTGTCTAGAGGGCTCACTACGTTACCGTCCCCTCACACTCCTATAGCTGCGAATCCGCATTTTCCACCGGCGCATCACTCTCGAGCATTTGAGAGATGGACGACAGGTGATTGCAGGGTGGTCTGCGACCTCTTCAACGGGGGAATGCTCAAAACATTTGATCAATGCCGGGAGGACTCCGCCTGCCGTTGGAAACGCGGCTGCAATACGCTCAGTTGCGCCATTGGGTTTCTACTGAAGAAATGAGCCGGGCAGCCATGCGCGCGTTTATGCCCTTCGAAAAGGTGGCGCGCTCTCTGGGGGGACAGAAAGGCTGGTTGCGCAGATCTATCACATACTGCAGCATCTGCCGCTTGTACCCGTCCACCGATATCAGCATCAATGGTAGACGACGCTTGATACTGACATCGAACCTTCGCAATGGGCCGGAGTGTGGCGCGACATCCCCAAGTTCTTTCGGAGTATCCCGCAGAGGGAAAATGCCTACAAGCTTTTAACACAATGGTAATACACACCCCTGAGGCTAAGTAGGATGTTCCCCTCAACCTCCCCACTATGCTGGAGATGTCAAACTGCGACAGGGGACTTTGTGCATATATGGTGGGCATGCCCGCTCTTAACTGTTTTTTGGAAGGAGGTCCTCAGTCACATTAAAGGGGTGCTGGGGTTTCCTTTGCCTGAGGTGATCAGCACAATACTTTTAGGTATACGGCCTTCTGATCTCAAAGCTCTTACCCTCAGCGACTGGATTCTGACGCTTCAAATGTTGGGAGCGGCCAAGCAGCTTATAGCCCTGTACTGGAAAAGGAGAGATGCGCCCCCCATAACATCCTGGTTTGTGCGTCTCTGGCACACTGTGGCACTGGAACTCCTTACAGTCGCCACCTTCACTTTGAACACCTTGTGCACAGAGTTTTATATGGCTGTCTCTAATTCAATCTATGCAGTGCTGCTTCTAACTGTATATAAGTCCGACCATGAAATTAATGTTATACTATAAAGATGATTGACTATCTTTTCTCATATCAATGAGTGTTTCTCCTTCTTTCCTTACAAGTAATGCTGTATGCATGCATGTTTAATTGTCTACATAGCTTTACCTCTCAGGACATTGTTTCTTTGTTGCACCTTCTTACGTGGAGGCACAGAGGAGACAGATTATGAGCGCTCACTCAGCCGACAAATCAGCCACCATCTTGCCTCCGTTCCGAGGTCGCTGTTCTCTTATAGAGTGACAATGTAGCTTACCCCGCAGGAATGAAGAACATGGAATAACACAATTGATCAAAGCAATAATTTGAACGCATTTTGGAACCTGTATGCTCCATGAAGTTAATGTGACAACATAACCAATACATCGAATGGATAATTCAAACTGTATTACTGTTTTTTTCTAAAAAGATTTCAAAAAGGATTTAATCTTCGAGTGAAGGTCCATTTGGCGCCGAGGGGGGACATTCTACTTGGGGAGTATGCTACAAGGATACTAGTTACTTTCTGGTTCGGAGAACGATACCCCAGGAGCACCTTTTAGCTTATATCAAAAAGAAGAATATTCTGAACATTGACAAACTTCGTTGTGCATGGGCGAACATTACCTCTTGAAGAGTGATCCATATACTTGCATCTGTTCAGAATCCAATATTTTAAGTCTAGTTGGGCACAGAGAACTTGATGGTGTAGATGGGTCGCCACTAATGTTAGTAAATCTCAAACTACACAGAAGAACCTTTAAATTGCAATTGGTTGAACACTTTTTTTAAATCTGAGTCAGTGACTAGGTCTTTGTCTGGTTAGATAAAAACTCTGTCAGAGTCCACACTCCATTTGATGAATTCCACCACTGCAGTGCTACAGGAATGGTGACAAGGAGAAACTTCTGGGGTAGTGTATGTAATGCTGAAAGCTCGAGTAAGGCCATCTTTAGAGAAACTTAATGGAGAAACCCACAATGCCAGTCAAAGGGGGAGGCCCACAGGGACTTAGGAATCAGATAAGAGCTTCTGGCTTCGCCATGATGGCGACTATCAGGAAAATAGGGAGGCCTGGCAAGGTATAAAAGGAGACAGAAGCAGTAGAAAATCAGATATAACCACAACCAATTGGAGTACAGTCATGACCCAAAGTGGTGGGGCCAAGTGGGAAACATCCTACTGCCAAACAGGACAGCCTATGGGTAGGATAAGCACATTTCTAAATTGCTCTACTACAACTCTGAAACAACACTGAGTGGTGCGAGGAAGGATGCAAGACAACCTCCTTTAGTTTTCCACTGGGTATTCTTACCCATCAGGAACTCTAGCTTATACTATGGTCATTAGGAATGCCACATTGGATTCTTATACACAAACTCTGGCCAATGGATACTGTGAATACAACAAGGAGAGCGCATCCAGACCAAAACGATCAGAAGCTTACCAGGACATAGAGGAATTTTTAAATGTACCACCCAGTAGTAATTTTAGAAAAGACTAGACAGTTGGGAAATCCAGTTCCATCAATTATCCTGAACACAGATGGCGCTAGTCACTTTATGAATTACGGCTTCTGAAGAATTCACTTTTTGGTGAAGAGGTTGAGCTTTAAGTTCTATATCATGAGGAGCTCCTGGGTTCGTAGGGAATTTCAGTCACTGAGGTCTGATTTAATGGTGGTGACTGTTGTCGCCACCAACATTCTTGGTCTCGAGAACAACAGTCCCTAAAACCACGTCACTCATATTATAGCACCCATTACTTAATCTCGCTGGGTACTCCTTTCTTAGTAAACCGAGTTAAGCAATTGTTTCAAAAGCAAGTCCTATATGGTAGGTCTTGCTCTTTTAGGACGGAATTTTGTGCCACTGAACTGGGAATGCTCATGTGAAGTCTGAAACCTTGATGCATGGCCATTTTAAACCTTATGATGCACTAATCAATCCTTTGTAATTAGCTGCCACTCAGAGACCAAACAGAAAAGACCGCCAATATGGCTTGGGAGAGCATGCACTAATGCTAGGATTGTCCCAGGAGGTGCGTTTGTGGGTATTGTTGGCCTCCGTGCAAAACAATCATGCAAGTACACAGAGGGCCCAGTAGGACATGGGAAGGGGCCAAGAGCTAGGCTGGTGGTCTGAAGGGTGCATCTTGTGTACTCCCCTTTTTTTGAGTAAGACTACTATCACCTCAACAGACTGCTGAAGACTGACCGACCGTGGTGGCAGTGATTGGTAATACCGGAAGGACTGCCCATATTTACTGTGATCTGCACAGGACATATAGCTCACGTGCCAAACTGAGTGTCACCTACAATGGGGTCATTCACTGTATTAAATGTCAATGGGCCTTAAGACGGGGGAATGTACTTGTGGATTCCACACATTGACAGGCAATTCAGAGTGGATGCCTTAATTGAGATTAAGAATCCTCTAAGGGCCAGTAGGGGGAAGGCAAAGGATCAGTTAAAGTGGATCAATAATGCAACTGAGTGGAGGCAGAAGATTAAGTTGAGTGCACATTGAGGGACTCTCCAGTCCTTAGGGCCTACCACCACTTATCTAGTGGTGGAAGACATTTGGAACGTGGCATAGGCTAGTTAGGGCTTACAAGTCGTGGCTCAGTGGTTAGAGGCGGCAGACTCGGAAGCGGAGATCGGCCGTGGACCAGGGTTCGCTTCCCCTCCTCGGCGGGTCTCGGGCTCAAAATTCCACGGACTCGACAATTCTCGCTCCGGTGCCTACTCGACTCACGGGGTCACACTCTGCGACTCTGGGCAATAGCTTACTTAATCTCCACTACGGCCCCTCGCGGCGGGATGCCTGGCTTTCACCTTGTGGATACCCTGCCGGGGTATCTCACAGGGGAATACCAGGAGGGGTTCCCTAAGCAAGCGCCTTGATACCTTCGGGTGATACGTGCGCTATATAAGTCGCAATGCATACATTTACAAGGCTATCTGTGTATACAGTTGCTAAAATCTGGCTAATGTAACCGACAGTCTCTACTCCAGAAAAAAAAATATAGTGGCAAAAATTGATGAAAGCATTAGTGTACTTTAAACAAGCACCTACTGCTAGAGTAGATACTGCTCATACATGTAAGTAAACATTAAAACACACAAACATAGGTAACGTGACAATCACTTTAGAACTTGCTTACCTTTCTGCACTTTATAATATGATATGGGAACCTGCAGGCCCTGATTTGATGATAAGCATCATACGGACATTGAATCAGTTGTTCCTTATCATAGGAATCCACTGGAAAGAAACAGAAGGAAAAAAAATAATGGAAAGAAGAAAAGCGGAACAGTAATTTCACTGTTAATCTAATTCTTCAACAGACCTGCTTCTTCCCAAGCCACCAGTCTCATTTGCCCTTTCACATTATCAGTGTTAAGGCCTGCTTACATGAACTACATAACCACCATAATATCTTGAGCTACCAATACCAAATAAAAGAAGTAGTTTGGAATTGACCAATCTTAAAATCTTCACTACAATCAAAACCCACCAACTACATCCAGCTGCTAAATCTCAATCTATGTTCAATACACAGGGATTAGTTAGTTTAAAAATGTACATCTTTAGTGCGCATATGACCTTGATAATTTTCCAGTGATTTATTTTGGTCCAGTGATTTATTTTGGACCAGGTCTTTTATCACAGGTTATATTTAGACGCATAATCTGCGCAGAAAAGAGCAGTGTATAATGGTGACCTAGAGGTAGTGTTTACAGTAACCAGTTAATCAGTAAAAGTGAACTGAATATGCACACTGGTCAATACAATACCAAGATGTCAAGGCAAGTAGGTACAACTACATTGAAGATCAGATTGTGGAAGGTGGTTATGGAGATGTCTGGTATTTAAGGGAGAAAGGCGGCAGTCAGTAAGTAAAAAGGATAGTTTTTAATTCTTTATTGAAGGCCTTGTCGAAGAAGCTAGTCTAGGGGATGCAAAGAGAGAAAGCCAACTTCATGTGATTTTAGCTACTCTATCACATAACAGTGTATCAAAATACTAAAGATATAGATTCAATGTGTGCTCTATCATGTATTCAAACATGCACAAATCGATCATGATGTTGAGTGAAGGTATATGTAATACCATCGTTCACAAACGTTTAATGTTTTTTGATATGCTGTTAAAAAAAAAATTCGTACAATAGTAGTCTTGTATAGGTTCAACTTTAGGCTCTTCTTTCAGTTCAACTGGACGCCAATTTATTTTCTTCTTCGAAAGCCGAACATTTGGTGGAACAGCAGTTTCCCTTGGTTTGGGTTTATCCTGGAAGTGAAAAGAAAAATAAATAAAAAAAATAACCTCAGCTGCAAATCTCGAAGTTGCTGACCAAGCCAAACAGGATATTTGTCATTATGGTTTCTACTATTACTTCTTGTACAATTATTAGCACAACACACCAATCAACTCACATTACTTAGACAACATTTTTTTTAAATTCAAATTGACATTAATTTCTTTCATTTACTGAGAAATATAGCCACAAATACCTAAATTCAATTACAACTATGTAGTATTAAGTACATTATTCGGAAGTACATTTGGCCATTGCAGCAGGCTACAAATGTCTTACTTCTAAAAATGTACTTTCCACAAAAAGACGTTTGTGAGTGCATGTATGCAGATTAAGTTATTTTAAATGTTCTCTTGGATCACAAACACGCACAGAGTTGTAAATATCCAAGATCCAACACAGGAGAAAGAAGAATTTTATTTAATAGTTGTTTTGAACAGTGAGGGCTGATCCAAGGTGCGTCAAAACATTTCACAAACGACAGACTTTCACATAAGAAAAAACAAGGCACATTAAAGTAATCACAAAGTGTTAAACGTATAACAGAAATTCAAATTTATAGCAACACCGAATATTAAATACAGCACTGCAAAAAAAACACTAAAAGAAACTGAACGTTTCTTATGGTCCTAAGAAATTAACAGCATTAAAACATCTCAGAAATGTTATGAAAGGAACAGAAGGGTAGAGTGGAAAAAAAGTTAAAACCATTAAAATGTACAAGTTACTGTTTGCTCAGGTAACCGTAATTCATCCTCAAATCGCTGCTCAGGAGCTCTGAAGACGTCAAACATATACACCTTTCTCAGATATACCCTTGGATGCACATCAGGCCCTACTGTAAAACAAACTTCTCCCCAAGGGGCTCCCTATTAGTCGTGAACACTGACTTGTGTCTCCCAAGCAAGGAATACCAACATTTTTTTCTCATTAAGGAAATATGCTTTAATATACAATTAGATAAAAAAAAGATTGACAAATATTCCTACAAAAAATACAAAGGTTACAGCTATTATATAGCGAGGATTTTTTTTTAAATTTAACAATTCACTGAAAAAACCCAAGGTCATAGGGACGTTCTGGGTAGGCTGAAATTTGACTCGTACAAAACCAGAGAAATTCTATGGCAGGACCGGAGGCTTCGGATTATGCCTTTCTTCACTTTATTTTTACAGCAGCAAGGAAAAACCACAAAAACTACTTTTCCCATGAACACTTGGGAAACAGGAAACTGAAACATAAGTCCTTTCTCAGTCTTAGTGCCACAGCAGCTCCCATCATGCTCCTCTGCTGCCTCCTCTTCCTTCGCTGCTCAGCAGCAAGTTATGTGGCTTTTTCGGTTTCTCCTGGGTTTTTGGGGCTCTAAGGGTAGTGTTTTGTCCTGCCAGGCTTGCGCTCATGTTTCTTTGATTTGCAGAGTCCCCTGTTAATCGCGAGACGCTTTGTGCAATCCTCACACGATTTGGTTGCCCAGTTGACAGCGCGGTGAGGTCCTCCCACCGCTAGGGGAGGAGCTTGCAACTCTGTGGCCAGCGCGAGGGAAAGTCGCTTTTACAGCGGTTTTTCCCGCGTTTCCCTCAGATCTTGCCGTTTTTTCCCCTGCCACCCGGAATGGACACCGCAAACATCACTGTGTGTAGGCATCAACGCCCTGTGTGGGTTGTATGGTTCTTTTTTGACACCCTGTGGGGTCGCAAGTAGCACCAGTCGGTTGTGAGTGGTGCAGTGGGACGCTTTTTCCGGGTGTTGCCCTATAGATCTGGAAGGGTGGCAGTGTCCCCTTGGGTTGCCCCCCCCCCTTAAATTGTGTGCTCCTTTTGGTGCCCCCACATTTCCTGGGCTCTCTCCCAGCAAAAAGTTGGTGCCGGTGTCGGCCAAAGGTTAAGGTCTGCGCCATTCCCCGGGTTCCCTGCAGAGCCTGATTTCACTCATCAAGCAGGAGGGCCAAGGCCAGTACCATGAGGAAGATCCTCTGAATTACGTCCCCTGGGACGATGATTTTTATCAGGCAGTAGATCAGGCGATGGTTCCCCTTGAACAGCGAATCACGGCGCGTATGGAGGAGGCGTACGCAAAGCTTGCAGCCCTGATTCCTGCGCCGGCGCCGGCCCCTACCCCGGCCCCATCGCCTCCCCCCCTCCTAATAAGAAACTGTGTCCTGAGGGGGTGAATTCCGAGGTTTTTGACAAGGGTAAGCACGACTTTGCGGCGCATGAGGAACCCCAACCAGCCACTGTGCCCCCGGTTAACCTTCCTCCCTGTACCCCGAGCACAATGTCCCCGGACCCACAGGATGATGGGTATTCACCAGACACGGATGAGGAGGCTTGTTCCTCAAGATCATGGCCCCCGTCGCAGGAGTCTTCCGCTGCAGGTCCTTCAGACATGCTGGACCCGGACGATATTGTCCATCCCCGGTCTTCGGACTGGGTCCCCAGGGAGAAGGTGGCTCTGTATGTGGCAAACCATTTGCGTAAGCCAGTTGATAAGGACTCCCGCAGTAGTCTTAGAGCGGAGTGTCCTCGCCCCCCACCTTAGAGGGAAGGGTGGCGATGACCCGGGATATAGACCCCAAGATGGCGACGTTTCTAGCCAAGTTTGTCAAGTTTGTCAAGGACCCTAGAAAGGGTATCGACAGGTCATGGCGTACCTGCCAAGACAAGTTGTTGGACGCGATCGGTCCCATGACCAAAATTCTGGATATGGCCGAGGAGGCCAAGGTGTCTGGGGACCTTGTTAACACGGAGGTCCTTTCGAATTGGGCACAGCGGGCCATTGTGTTTCTTGGCAAAGCCAATTGCGCGCTCTCTACTGAGAGACGGAGGTCACTTTTGATTAAGATTGACCCTAAGTTGGGTGACCTCGCCTCTGAGGCCGGCGCTGTGGCTCAGGGCGGGCTCTTCGGGGATCCGTTCATCAAAGAGCTTGGAAAATTTGTGGCCACATTTACCTCCCTGGACAGAGTGCAGTCCAATATCAATAAGGTCTTTGCCCCTCGGGTTTTTGACTGGGCCGGACGTGGCAGGGGCCGCTCGTTCGGCCGTGGCAACAGCTCCGAAAGGGGGCAAGGCTCCGGCCGCGGTCAGTTTCAGTCCAACAACCGCTTCAACAACTTCTACCCTACGAGGGGACAGAGATTCCGCGGCCGGGGGGGCCAGAGCGGCCAGCAACAAGGTACTGGAAGAGGTGTGTGCTGCCCTCAGCGAGTTTGCGGGTAGGGGGGAGCTTGGCGCAGTTTTTCCCAGCCTGGGTTGCCCTCACAAGCAACGCTTGGGTGGTGCTGTAGACGGTCCAGGGCTTTCAGATGGAGTTCCATTGTCGTCCTCGTCAGCTACAGCGTCCCCGCTCCATAACTTTCTCACAGCAAGATGCAGGTTTGGTGCACGAAGAGGTTTCCGCCCTCCTCCACAAAGGGGCAATCTGTTGCGTGCGCGAACACCCCGGGATTTCATCAGCAACCTCTTTTTGGTCGACAAGGTCGACGGAGGCAGACGTGCGGTCATCAATTTGAAGGACTTCAACGAGTGGCTGGTGTACCGCCATTTCAAAAGGGGATTCACCTCTTGAGGGATGTTTTACGGCCGTCCGATTGGATGGCCAGGCTCGACTTAAAAGACGCCTATTTGGTGGTCCCGATCTTTCCTCCCCACCGCCATTTCCTACAGTTCAAGTGGGACGGTCAGGTCTACGAGTTCACTACGCTGCCCTTCGGGCTCTCCTTAGCACCGTGGTGCTTCACAAAGGTGCTACACCCGGCGGTGGAGGCTTTGCGGGCACGGGGTGTTAGGATGATCGTGTACCTGGACGACATGCTGTTCATGGACCAATGCCCGGCAGGGTCTGGACTTTGTTATCAACGAGAAGAAGTCTCTTCTGGTTCCAATCCAGTGTGCCACCTTTTTGGGGTTCAACAGACTCTGTATCTGCCACTTTGAGCCTTCCTGCCAGGAAAATGTCAAAGATCAGACACGCGCTGCGCCAGACCTTGGCAAGGACGCTCATATCTCTGCGCCACTTGACGCGTTTGGTGAGCCTCCTGTCGTCCTCGATCCAGGCCATTTTCCCGGGCCCTCTCCAATATCGGGTGATGCAGCGTCTGAAGGCGTATCACCTTCGGAGGGGCCTGACGTACTCTCAGCTCATCCCGCTGTCGGAGGAGGTGAGAGGCGAGATGCAGAGATGGCTGTCGCACATGGAGGCCTGGAACGGCCGTGCGATTTTCGGGTCAGCCCCGGATATAATTATCGAGTCAGACGCCAGTCGGTCCGGTTGGGGGGCCAGGTGCAGTGATTTTTCCACAGGAGGCGCCTGGTCGGCCCAAGAGCAGTCTTTGCATATCAATTGTTTGGAGTTGCTCGCGGGATCTTTTGCAGTCCAGTGTTGGACGAAGGACAAGGTGCAATCATGTGTCCTGCTGCGAATGGACAACGTATCTGCGGTCCGCTATATCAATCATCTGGGTGGGACAAGATCCAAGATGGTGGCGGACCTCGCACAGGATGTTTGGCACTTCTGCCTGGACCATTAGGTGTCTGTCACGGCAGAGTACTTGCCGGGTCGACAGAACGAGGTGGCAGATTGGCACTCCCAGTACCTGCGGGATGGCAGTGTGCGAAAGCTGGACCCTCAGGTCTTTGCGCTGTTGACGGACAAGTGGGGCCCTTTCACGGTGGACCTGTTTGCGTCTCGCCTGGATCATCAACTACCGAGGTACTTCAGTTGGCGTCCGGATCCGTTGGCGGAGGCAACGGACGCCTTCCTCCAGGATTGGTCGGGCGAGAAGGGGTATGCCTTTCCCCCGTTTTCAATGATAACGCGAGTGTCAGCGCTTCTGTGTTGTCAGTTAGCAGAAGTGGTGTTGATCACGCCGTGGTGGAGATCTCAAGTTTGGTTTCCGGTTCTTCTGGAACTTTCTTGGGATTTTCCAATCCTACTCCCCCTCTCTCCTCACATTCTGCTCAGTCCGGAAGGGACTCCCCACCGGTTGGTTCAGGAGGGATCGCTTCAGCTGATGGCTTAGAGGATCTCCGGCGTCGCGGAACGATCCCTGGCCTTTCGGGAAAAGCAGAGGATTTGCTCTCCAGGGCCTGGGTGGATAGCACAACCAAGAGATACCGATCAGCATGGCATAGGTGGCGTCGCTGGTGTGAACGATGAAGTTTCGATCCCGTGGGGGCAGATGTAGTACAGGTCCTTAACTTCCTTGCCGGTCTGGCGGAAGAGGGCCTGGCTTATCGGTCCAACAATACCTTCCGCGATCTCGGCTGGACATGACTTGGTGCAAGGTTCCCCGATTGGGGAGCATCCTTTGGTGTGCAGGTTGTTGAGAGGGATCTGCCTCTCGCTGCCACCTGAACCACACTACTCCGTCCTGTGGAACATGAACAGAGTTCTGAATGTATTCCTTTTGTGGCAACCGAATAGGTTTCTCTCCCGTAAGGAGTTTTCAGCTAAATTGGCAATGTTGTTGTGCCTGGTATCTTGCAGGCGGGTCTCAGACGTACGAGCTCTTGACGTTACAGCCAGAGTTTTTTCCCCGGACGGGGTGTCTTTTACTGTGCACAGGTGAACCAAGACCCTTGCACGGGTCATTTCATACCCAGCTTTTCCTGATTCCCCTAAACTGTGTGTAGTACAGTGCCTCCGTGCTTACGAGGACATGACGGATGATACTCGCCCTCTGGGCGAAAGACAACTTCTCATTGCCCTACGTAAACCGTACAAGGCTGTTTCTTCCCAGACGATAGCCAGATGGGTGCGTTGGGTGCTGCAGGAGGCGGGGATTGATACCAAACAATTCGGGGCTCGCTCTGCAAGAGGAGCTATGGCCTCCAAAGCTTTTGCCCTCGGGCCCGGCTAGAGGATCTGATGAGTGTGGCCGATTGGTCCTCAGATTCCACGTTCAAGAGGTTCTATTTTAAGCCAGTGTTGGAAGTGGCTCTGCTGGTTGTTGACAAGCTTTGAACTGGCATAATCCGAAGCCTCCGATCCTGCCATAGAATGAGAATTTGCCTAGCCTTAGTGCTGGTAAGTTCCAATTCTATTAAGGACTCGGAGGCGAGGATTATCCCTCCCAATGACTTCCAAGAAGTGGACCCTCCCCGTATGGAATGTAAGTAAGCTATTCATGATATTGTTATGCTGTTATGACTGTGGATACATTGTACGCGATGTCTATGTACCTTTGATAGGCTAAAGGGATGGTCAGAGTCTGATGATGCGATCTTTTTCAGGGAATAACGGTCCCAAACAGGATGCGTGAAAATGCCGGAACATGGGCTTCGCGCGAAGGAAGAGGAGGCAGCAGAGGAGCATGATGGGAGTTGCTGTGGCACAAAGACTAAGAAAGGACTTATGTTTCAGTTTCCCGTTTCCCAAGTGTTCATGGGAAAAGTAGTTTTTGTGGTTTTTCCTTGCTGCTGTAAAAATAAAGTGAAGGCATAATCCTCACCTCCGAGTCCTTAATAGAATTGGAACTTACCAGCACTAAGGCTAGGCAAATTCTCATTCAGCAGTTATAACTGAGCTAACTAGAACTTATGCCCCGGCAAAGCACTGCTTATGACCTCACATATGATATCACCCATGACAGGCCCCAGTAACCTTTGGTTTTTTTTCAGTGAATTTCTATGGTTTTAACTAGTAGTCATGTTTGTAGAGTGGGCGGGAAAGGGGGGTGGGGAGGCGGGACCTCCAACCAGCTCTCATGAATCCAGTTGTGTCGCACTTACTAGAGGTAACAGGAGAGCTTGCTGGCCCTTAAGAACCTTCAGCATTCAAGGGAACTTCATCCACCAACCGGTAAAGCACCAGGAGGCACTTTTGCAGAGTGGTTTAGAAAGGGTGCATGGTCTCCACTGTGTGGAACTTACTGAAAGCAACAGGAGGTCTTGTTGACCCCCCCACAAGGACCATCTGGAGCCAAGGGGACCTTATCCCCAACTAACAGTTCACCAGGAGGCGCATTTGCAGAGTGGTGAAGAAAGGGGCAGGGGCTTGGATAACTGTCCGGTCTTTTTTTTGTTGTTTTAATTCAGAGAGGGGAGGCCGCGTGGACAGGCATATTTTGAATAGAGGAGGGGTGCCGAGCGACCCCCCCCTCCTCCCTTGGCGATTTCAGCCCCGGGAACCACATCCCCAGGGGCCCCGCCTCGTGTGGGTACCATGCTCTCCATCCATATTAAGGTTTTATTTTGCCTCATGGAGGTGGTGGTCTCCGAGGCTGCTGGGGGCTCTGTGGGCCCCTCACACAGACTTCAGATTTTGCCCTGGTGAATGGCGGTCCCCAGGACACAGGGGTTGCCGATCAGGCATCCGCCACATTTCTGTTTAAAACAAGCCTTTGGGAGGTGGCGGTCCCAGAGGGAGGTTGTAGGAGCCTCCCCGCACTAATTTTAGAAATAGCCCAGGGAAGGTGGCAGTCCCAGGGGCTAGGATGGGGCCGTGCAGGCCCCCATTTCATTTTAATAGTTTGCCCCAAGGAGGTGGCCCACCCGGGCACAACTCACATAATTAAAATACACTGTCCCCATCATTTGGCCTACCCCGGGACTTCCCATAAAAAAACACGGAAGCCATGCGTTTTTTTTCTTCAATTTAGCCAACGAGGCTTGAGAAATAAAATGCCTTTACCCCCTAGCATGGTGCCTGTGGGACCCACACCATATCTGGGTGGACAGGGTATTCCTACCCTGCCCTCTTATTTATTTCTTGTGGAAGTCTGCTTTAAGCTAAGTCTCAAGATGGATGCCAAACCTTCCTGGTTGAAGTGTTGGCAGCCAATCAAACTTCAGTAGGATCCACGAGTCCACTTCAAGGATCCCGTCCCCAGATATCGATTTCTTTTACTTAAATAACTCTAAAACTAATAAACCGATTTACACCAAATTACAAAAAGCATGCTTTCTGGACCAAGGTCTAGCTTTCTGCAAAATTTGGTGCAATTCTGTTCAGCGGTTTGGGCTGTAGTCGTTCATGTTCAAAATCCCTATGAGACAATCCATGGGGAAAAACTTTCAACATAGCAGCTGAACAAGAAGGGGAAAGGGAGGGAGGAGCTTGGCGGGCATCCGAGATGGCCGCGTGAGCACAGCGCTCCCTGGACTCCCGCCACTCCCGGCATGATATCCTGAACTTATCCTGACTTTTTACGAGGATTTGTATAGAGGACACTGGGCTGATTGCCCTGGACTTTTTGGAATTCGATTTGGACCCGGGGTTCCGGAGTTACATCTGTTCGAACTTTCGGGCTCCACTCTCGAGGTACGCCCGGGACTGGGTGAGGCTCAGTGGCCGTCTTGAAGTTGAACAACAACGGCAGGGGGATTCGACTTGTGGGTCCCCCTCTTAAGTTTCGGTTTCGTTTCTGCCTCAGACTGAGACATCTGGCAGAGGAGCCTGGCCTGGGCTGCAGTCGGGGCACGGAACGGCTGTCGGGCCTTTGGCTAGCTTATTCTCCTATCTGGTGGCCCTTCTACTAGTGGTGCCCTAGCTGCGGTTCTTTGGTCCCGAGGCCCTACTTTCCTGTGGCCACTCCATCCAGCCTGGTTAATTACCTGGTGACGCAGTTCTGATATGGCGGGCAGAGGGGACCGAGAGACTCGGAAGACCAAGACGCCCCTGCGTGGGGGCCCGGTCCAGTCTAACGTGATGGACCGCTACACCCATTCCAAGGGGTCCCCCGGAGCCGCCCTGCCCGGAGCCAGTAATGCTGTTCTCACTGTGGACGCGTCAACGGAGCCTTCTTTGCAGGACATCATGGGCGCCATTTCTGCTATGAAGGAGTCGATAGGCCAACAATATGAAGCTTTGGCCCACAAAATCGACACCGTGGCCATCGAGGTCAACTTGATTCGTGCTGACCTGTCGAAAACCAATGAGAAGGTGAAGTCACTGGATCTTAAGTCATCCAGTCTCACAGAGGACGTTTCGGAGATACAGACGGAGGTCGGCAACCTTCGCAGGGTGAACGACTTCATGACCCGGCGCTTGGAGGACTTTGAGAACAGGGCACGTCGCTGTAATGTACGAGTGGTCGGAGTTCCGGAGAATCCAGAACCTCACTCTGTTGATCTCCTTGTTGAGGATTTGATCCAGAACCACCTCTCTCCGTCTGGTCTGACGAAGTTTTTCGCTGTGGAACGTGCCCATCGTGTTCCGGGGGGCAAGGGTAAACCAGGTGCCCCGCCGAGGCCTATTGTTGCGAAACTCTTCCATTATAGGGATCGGGACGCTATCCTGCAAGCATCGCGTGTGAAGGGCCCGGTGGCCTTTGAGAACGCCACGGTGAACTTCTATCCGGACTTTTCTCAGCAGGTCCAGAGACAGCGTATGGGCTTCCGTGATGTTAAGAAACGTCTCCGAGACCTGGGGCTTCGCTACGCCATGCTTTTTCCGACCAGGCTGCGCGTTGAGTACAACGACCGGACCTTCTTCTTTGATCGGCCTGATTCTGTAAATGACTGGATGGACTCTCTGCCTGATCGATCTCCTGAGACTGAGTCCGCCGCCCACCCGGGTGGTGCTGAGGGTGGTGTGGAGAGCTGAACAATCAGCCTACGCCTGGGCCCTCGAATAGAGTAAACTCTTCAGGGATTTGATGCCTCAGTGCCTCTGCTGTTTGTGTATTCTCCTCATTATCTGTCTTACTCGGGGTGGCGGGTGGGCCGGAGCCTTTCCTCCTCCGGGGTTCTTTTTGTAGAATGGGGGTTCTTGGGCGACAGGCACACTGCATGTTGGGGTGGATATTTAGCATTTTGCAGGGGTGCAGGGTGGGGGGTGTTTTCTTGATTGTTGGGGGGTGGGTGATTGGGATGTTCGATGTTTTTGTGTTATGTTTTCAAGGCGAATCAATCTGGCTTCTGCTCCTTTTTATGTCATGCTCATTGCGGGGGGGTTTCGGGGTTGCTGTGTGGGATGGGGGGTAGCGGGTTGAGGCTTGTTTCGTGGAATGTTAATGGTCTGGGAGATCGCATTAAGCGGAGTGTGGTGCTAAAATGTCTACGCCGTTTATCTCCCGATATTGTTTTCTTGCAGGAAACTCATTTGGTGGGCAATACCTGTCGTGCGATGAATAGGTGGGGGTATCGCCTTGCTGCACATTCATGGTTTACCACGGGTTCCAGGGGGGTGGGTATCCTTGTTCGGGCTTCCCTCCCCCTATCTATTGATGATGTGATCCTTGATGATCGGGGGCGTTATGCTGTCCTCGTGGGTCGCTATGAAGGTCGTACCCTCTCCTTGTTTACTGTTTATGTGCCCCCCGGCATACAGACTTCTACCTTTGCCGATTTGGGCCGTGTGTTGTTGGACCTTCCTGATAGTACTCTTTTTCTTGCAGGCGATTTTAATTCTGTGATCTCCGGTCTGCAAGATCGCTACCCCCCTAGGGATACTCCTGTAGCCCAACAGTGGTTAGGTGGGTTTTTGGATACGTTTGGTGGATTGCTGGAGGCTCCTGCATCCTACCCAGCTTCAATACACTTTCCATTCGGGGGCCCACGGGAGTCTGTCTAGGCTGGATTATTTCCTGATGCCCGCGGCGCAGACGCCGGCGGTGCGTGAGATCAGACACCTCCCCCGGGGCATCTCCGATCATTCTCCGCTCTGGCTTTGTTTCGAGTTGGGGGTAAGCATGGGCGGATTTTGCGGATCCACGATTCACGAATTTGCGGATTCACGGATCGTGGATCCGCAAAATCCGCGGATTATGCGGATCGGCGGATTTGGGGGCGGGGCTTCCTCGAGTGTGTGGGCGGGGCCAAACGGACGGGGCTTCCATGCGAGCGCACATGCCGCTTGTGTGTATAAAAGGTCAGAGACCGATCAGAGCAGCAGAGTAAGAGACAGAAGCCCCTGGTATATTTGGGAAGAAGGCACATCTGCCCAGCCTCCCAACGCTCACGATTGTTTTTAGGGCTGATGAATGAGTCACTGCATTTGCGCTTCAACTAGTTCCAGCAACCAAGTGTGTGTTACTATGCAATCGCGCCGAAGTGCGCAGGGGTCCCTTGAGTGAAATGTCCATCATAGTGGGTAAATGGCGGGAAGACGGTGCATGCCGCTTGTGTGTATAAAAGGTCAGAGACCGATCAGAGCAGCAGATTAAGAGACAGAAGCCCCTGGTCACAGGAACAGCACGGGGATTCCGCTCGTCAAAGTCAAAGATGCAAACGCCTCTGGCGAGCATCACAGCGGATTTTCGATGGTATATTTGGGAAGAAGGCACACCTGCCCAGCCCCCACAACGCTCACGATTGCAGTGTTTCCTGCTGAGGTTTATTTTTTGTGCCAGGACCGTCGTGCCCGAATGAACCCTGCCCTTCATATTTATTCAAGAAGACACCACCGTTTGAATAATTTACGATGGCGCCGGCAAGCTGCCAGCGCCATCCTGCAAAAGTTACTTAATTAGCTTCAACAGGAAGCTCCAACTGATAAAATAAAGCAGGCGCTCGAGCCTCTGCTTTATCTCATCTGTTAGAGCTTCCTGTCGAAGCTAATTAAGTAACCATTTGAGGATGGCGCTGGCAGCTTGCCGGCGCCATCGTAAATGATGTAGGCTTGAACTTTTGACCGCAAAATCCGCTCCGATCGCGGATTGCGGATTCTCGGTAAATTCGCGAAAGTTCGCGGATCGCGGATTTACCGAAAATCCGTAAAATCCGCGATCGGAGCGGATTTTGCGCTCATGCTTAGTTGGGGGTGGAGGCGGTGGGCCGAGTGGCTCCGATTAACCCCTGGTATATTGCCTCCCCTGAGACCCGGAACCTTTTGACTAAGTCTTTAGATGCCTACTTTTTGGACAACGAGGGGTCGGTTTCCTCGGCGGTATCCCTGTGGGAGGCCTTTAAAACAGTGATTCGTGGGCAGGCCCTTTCTCTAATTGCTGAATCCAAGAATGCTAGGAATCGGGAGGTGGTGGACCTCGAGATAGAGATTGCTGAGAGGGAGGCCGACTTAGAGTCTGAGATCACCTCTGATAAACTCCACGCCCTGGGTCTGAAACAATTTGCTTATAAATCCTTGGTCACGGATGCGGCTAGACTGATGTTCCGGGAACAGCAGGGTCGTCTGTATGATGTGGGGGACAAAGCGGGTAAATTGTTGGCATGGTTGGATAAGAAAGAGAGAGCGAATCGTGTGGTGCCTGTGATTCAGTCGTCGAATGGTGACGGAGTGACAGACCCGGTTGGAATAGTTGAATGTTTTGCTGAGTATTTTCGTGTGGTGTATACCCCTGTGTCTGGACGAGATGTGGCTGACTCTCGCCTTTTGTTGCGCGATATAGCTTTGCCCAGTGTTTCCGATCTGGACCGTGTCTCGTTGGAGTCCCCTTTTACTACGGATGAAATAGCGACTGCCATTCGTTCGCTCCGTTCGGGCAAGGCATTGGGCCCGAATGGGTTGCCAATTGAGCTGTATAAGTTACGCCCTGACAAGGTAGCGCCCTATCTTCGTGCCATGTTTTTGGAGTCCCGGGAACGGGGTATTCTCCCGTATGACCAGCGTCTTGCCACGATAGTCGTTATTCCCAAGGACGGGAAACCGCGGGACCTCTGTTCGTCTTATAGGCCCATTTCCCTGTTAAATGTTGAGCCTAAGGTCCTGGCTAAGCTCCTGGCAACCCGCCTGCTGACGGTCATTAGCGACTTGGTTCATCCGGATCAGTCCGGATTTATCCCGCATCGCAACACGGCTCTTAACCTACGTCGTCTTCACGGCGCTGTTGCGAGGGCGGGGCTTCTGACGGAGCCGGCCATTTTGGCCTCGTTAGACGCCTCGATGGCTTTTGACACGGTTGAGTGGCCCTATCTTTGGGCAGCTCTCGAAAAATTTGGTTTTGGACCTGAATTTATTGGATGGGTGAAGTTGTATGTGGAACCCTTAGCGCAAGTGCTGGTGAATGGTAGAGTTTCTGTCCCCTTTAGCCTTGGTAGAGGGACCCGTCAGGGTTGCCCCCTGTCTCCATTGCTTTTCGCGCTGGCCTTGGAACCGTTAGCTGCGTGGCTTCGATGGGAACCCTCCCTCAAAGGGATCCGTTGGTCACCGGACTTTGAAGCCCGCGTCTCTCTTTACGCGGACGACATTCTTCTTTATTTGACATCCCCGCGTAAATCTTTGAACGTCTTATTTGATGTTCTTACTTCGTTCGGTGCTAACTCGGGCCTTGTTATTAATTGGGCTAAGTCCTGTGTGTATGTTCTCTCGGGTGTTTTGCCCTCTTTGCCGGCCAGATTCCCTATCCAGGTGGTCCAGTCTGGCTTCAAGTATTTAGGGATTTTTATTACCCGGGATTCCTCCCTCCGGTTTGAGCGTAATCTCCTCCCCCCGCTTCTTGGATTGCGACTGGATGTGGCCCGTTGGCGTAAGCTGCCCCTGTCTCCTCTGGGTAGGGCTGCTCTCTTTAAAATGATGTCTTTGCCGCGGTTCCTCTACGCCCTTCAGAATTCTTTCGACGATGTTCCTGCTACTTATTTCAGGGAAATCGAGAGTCTGCAAAGACAATTGATTTGGGATGGGCGTCCACGTATAGCCCTTGCGAAACTTACTATCCCTTGGTACGACGGGGGCATGGCACTCCCCGACATCAAGAGGTACTACTGGGCAGCCCAGCTATCGGCCATTAACCATGCGATGTACTCGCCGGGTCGCGATCCGGCGTTTGAGATGGATAAGCTCCAGTTGCCGGGAGGGGATTTTAATAGAGCGCTATACTCCAGATCGGCCGGGCGCCATCTTGTGGGCCCGACCAGGGCAGCGGTCAACGTGTGGCGCGCAGCGAATGTGAGTTTGGGATGGGAGAATCGGCTGACGCTGGCGACTCCGCTTTATGCTTCTGAACGTTTGGGATGTCTCTGGTCTTCTAAGGGCTTTGACCGCTGGGATGTGATCGAGATTTGTAAAGTGGGTGACGTTTGTGTGAATGGTCGCGTGAAATCATTCCAGGCCCTTAAGGCGGAATACGACTTGAGTGATAGAGAATTTTTCCGGTATCTGCAAGTCCGACATGCCTTGGCCTCGGTTCTGACTCCTGATATGGCCCTGCCCGAGTCTTCCCCCCTTGAAGATCGTATACTAGATGGACACTTGCCCGACAGCACCATCTCTCTCATCTACAAGAAGCTGATTCATAATCGCGCTGATTTGTTGGTCCGACTCCGAGAAATGTGGGTAGGTGATGGCTTGGAACTAGATGACGAGGACTGGCAGTCGGCACTCTCCTCCCCGAAGGAGGTCGCCATTCCCGCCCGTCTTCGTTTGGTGCAACTTAAGATCCTCCACCGGGTGTACGTGACTGGTCCGCGTCTAGTCGTGATGGGTTTTTCCCCGGATGGCTTGTGTAAGCGTGGCTGTGGGATGAGCGCTACCTTTATGCACATACTTTGGGAGTGTCCTGTGGTGGCAGCTTATTGGGTGGATGTGCTTGCGTTGATGACTGAGGTGACTGGTGTTGACCTGCGGCCTGAGGCCCGTCGATGTCTGCTGAATGTGTGGGAACCCTCCGATTACTCTGTTGCCCAGACTAGATGGGCGACCCTGGGTTACATGGTCGCAAAGCGTGACATTGCGCAACTCTGGGGCGCATCCCGACCTCCTGATGTTTCAGTGTGGGAGGACAACATGGACTGGTCCATGTTCCGTGAGAAGACAGTCTACATGGCTAGGGGCAGGCCGGGGGCGTGGACGAAAATTTGGGGTCAATGGAATGCGTACCGTGGAGAAATTTGTACCCCTCCCTTGGTTGCCACCTCCGATGTTACCCTGTCTCCTTAGGCTGACGTTGCCGAAATTTTTCGCTCTGTTCTAGGATTTTCCTGTCCTCCCTGCTCCCCCCCCCCTCACGGCCTTCCCGACTCTCATTGATGTATTTTTGTTCTCCTGTTTCGTGACCTCCCCCTCTGCTATTTGGGCTGACTTGATTATTGCACTCGCCTTATGTTTGTGTTGGGTATTTTCATGTTTTATATAGAAAATTGTTGTATCCTGTTCTATGTTTGTAGCAATTTCGTTCTACGATTTGGCCTGACCTGGGAAATGATTGTTTATTTCATGTGTCGTACTATGCGACTTAGCGGCCAGCCCGTGTGGTTGTGGGCCCATCTATGTAATTTTATGTGATTGCTCAATAAAAGTTTTTAACCAAAAAATAAAAATAAAAAAAATAAAAAAGGGGAAAGGTTTTGAAAATGCTGTGAAGATTCGTCAAGTGGCGCCAGAGTTATTGGCAAAACGAAAAAAAGATTTTCTAATGGAAACATGGACCTAACTAACAAGCTACTGGGGACCACCAGTAGAGGGGTATATTATATATATCGTCCAAACAAAGAGGTCTAAGAGCGGCGCACTTTTGCTGCTGGTACTAGCGTGATAAGTTAAAGACCAAGATTCCCCCAACAGATGCTTTCACAAGGGATAAAACGCTACACACCCGGAGACTCCAATTAGAAGTATTCTTTAATGAGCATACAGCTTTTGACACCACAGCAGAGCAAAAACAAGGGCTCTATGAAGGAGTGAGTGGATGGATGTGCGAGTACTGGTGCAGGTCTGAGAATGGGTACGTGAGAAATTATGAGAGGGCATATGAGAGGTTGTATGGTATGAGAGTGGATATGAGTGCTTCTGTGGAGGATCGCAGGAGTGATGTCACTGACCAGGTCATAAGTGATGTAATGGGAGGTCATAATCCGGGCACTGCATGGGCGTAAGTTATAATTTGCTACGGTAACTATAACTGCTGAATTTCTATGGTTTAATTACCAGTATAAATGTCAGCTTAACTAAAACGTCCCTGTAGCCTTTTGTTTCAGTGAATTTTTAAGGTTTTTTTCAATTCTAGTTCCTAACTACATCTACCCTGAAACCTTTGCTTTTTTAAGTGAATATATATCAATTTCCAAGAAAAAGGAAAAGTGTTACTACCCTGTGAAAGCTATGTTGCCCATTTCTGAATTTGGATAGAAACAAACTTGTAGTTAAGTTCCTATATTCCCAATAGGCTCTGCGCATTGGAATAACAAACGATAGTTTAGACGTAGGACTGAGGTCGACTCGGTCTCTATTGAATACGATAGACTTAATTATGAATGCCAGCTAGCTCAGAGGTCACTAGAAACTCTCGAGTAAAGAAGAAGGTGTTCACTTTCCTGAATAGACAAGAAGGGATTCGTTTCTGACAAACGCATAAACATGACAACTTTGCTCCCTCCAGGATAAGGAGTATATCTCCAGAGTCGCGGAAATAATAGATACCTATTTCACTCAGTCAATCGTGCATGCTTAGTTTCACCAGAAGCGCAGAGAAATAGAGAGACAGGCGTTTTCAATAAAAGTGGTTATTTATTGAACAGTCTTCTTTCTCATGCAAGAGAAGTGAGTTGCCACAATTGCAATACTTGTTATAAAGTAAAGTGCGTACAGTAAAAGGAGTATTATGAACAATTGTTACTTACCTGTAAACAGGTGGTTCTCCAGTATTGGTGTCTTTCATAGATTCACATGCTTGAATATTCCCCGTCGTCGAAGTAGGAGTCCCACGGTAAATAAAATAGCAATTATGCTAAAGATATATATATATATATATATATATATATGAAAAACATAATACATAATAAAGGAGATGAAATACAACTGAAAACCTCTAAAACGATTCCTACATAGGAATACATGGTAAAGAGAAAAAACTATTTGTAACACATTAGTGTCATTATGTTAGTCCAAATGACAGCCAATCAGGCGCTAGCACCCTCTAGAACCTTCTCCTCAGAAGCTCAAGCCCTCAGATTTTCGTAGCACCAAAGTGACCAAGAGTGCATGAGGAGAAGAGAGCCTCTGAGGGGAGGAGGGTGGGTCGCTTGTGAATCTATGAAAGACACCAATACTGGAGAACCACCTGTTTACAGGTAAGTAATAATTGTTCTTCTCCAGTATTAGGGGTGTCTTTCATAGAGTCACATGCTTGAATAGAATAGAAAGCAGTAACCTCCGAGAGCTGAGATTGCTAAGCACATATGGCAAGCAAGACAGTAATAATAATAATACAGTCATGTAAAACATCATAGCAATCACAGCAAAAAGAGCAAGGAGGGGGGAACAGAGGCTCACCTTAATGGAAAAGATGGCGAAGCACTGCCTCCCACAGCGGCATCTGCTTCATTGATGGCATCCAAACAGTAATGCTTGGTGAAGGTATGCCTGCTGGACCATGTCGCTGCACGGCAGATCTGATGAAGAGGCACACCAGCAAACAAGGCGGTGGATGAAGACATCGCCCTCGTAGAAGGAGCCCTCACTGAAGACTGCAATGGTTTGCCAGCTTGTAAATGGCAGAAGGTAATGGCTGAAGAAAGCCAACGGGCAATTGTTGGTTTGGAAACTGGATGCCCCTTACGCAGCCGTCCGTAAGCAATGAACAGTTGATCGGACTTGCGGAAGGAGGCAGTTCTGGCAATGTAGAATTTAAGGCATCGTTTGATGTCCAAAGAATGTAAGCGCTGTTCCGCTGGAGAGCTTGGGTCCGGAAAGAAAGTTCGTAGGAACACAGGCTCATTTAGATGAAAATCCGTAGGCACTTTAGGTAGGAAAGAGGGGTTGGTGCGAAGTGCCACTCCGTTATGTTTGAACTGTAGATAAAGTGGCTTGACAGTAAAAGCGTGAAGGTCGCTCACGCGACAAGAAGAAGTCAAAGCTAAAAGCAGCGCAACTTTCCAGGTGAGGAATTTGATATCCGCCTTATGGATAGGCTCAAATGGCGACTTCATAAGTTGAGATAAGACAACAATGAGGTGCCAAGATGGAGGAGGGCGCCGAACAGGTGGGAACTTGAGGAAGAGCCCTTTGAAGAATTGCCTTATGATTCTGGATGAACAGAGGGAAGAAGAACCATCATGTCTAAAACGAGAGATTGCAGCTAGGAAAACTCAGGGTAGCATGATAAAGTCCTGACTGAGCGAGATTTAAGAAGAACGGAAGAAGCTGCTCCGGAGTGGAACGGATGGGGTGGACATCCGCTGCCACGCACCAATGACAAAATCTCTTCCACTTGAGTTTGTAAGTTTTGATGGTAGACGGAGCCCTAGCAAGGATGTCTCCGCACTCCTGAGATATGTTCAAGTTTGCGAATTCAAGGTGCTCAGGTTCCATGCAGACAACTGTAGCGTGGAGGGGTTCGAATGGCACACTTGGCACCTGTCCATCGTTAGGAGGTCTGGACGGGGTCGCAGAGGTATGGGCTTGCACTGGGACAGCAGAAGCAATTCCGAAAACCATGCCTGTCTGGGCCAACGATGTGCGATCAATATGATGTGGCAGGGCTGTCTCCGCATCTTCCACAGCACCAGCGGTACTAGCGGAATCGGCGGAAAAGCGTAAGCGAATAGATCACACCAGTCGATCAAAAGGGCATTCCCGCACGACCCGGGGTGGGGATGCCAACTTGCGTAAGACGGGCATTTCCGATTCTCCGATGTTGCAAAGAGGTCTAGAGCTGGGTGACCCCATCGGTGGAACACAAGATCCAGAGTCGGCTGGTGCAGTTCCCATTCGTGCGTTGAGGAAGTGGACCTGCTCAGAGAGTCCGCCAGGATGTGTGACATGCCCGGCAGATGGATAGCTGTCAAGGTGATCTGATGTTGGAGAGCCCAATCCCAGATCAACTGGGCCAAGCGAGACAGATGTGGAGACTTGGTTCCACCCTGTTTGTTCACGTAGTGCATGCTGGTGGTGTTGTCTGTTTGGATAAGCACTGACTCTCCGTGAACTACAGGTAGGAACGATTTGAACGCTAGGAAGATCGCCATCAACTCTAGCCTGTTGATATGCCACTTGCGTTGGGGCGGAGTCCACTTGCCTTTGATGGATAGGTCTTGGAGATGAGCGCCCCACCCCTCCAGAGAGGCGTCAGTCGTGAGCGTGAGATCTGGTGCGTGAACGAGGAACGACGTTCCCGTCTCCAAATTGGTTGGCTGCGCCCACCAAAGCAAGCTTTTTCTCATGCGGGCCGTGACCGCGACTAGGTCGTTGAAAGACCCGGAGACCTGACGCCACTGTAAGTCCAGTTACTCCTGAATGGGACGGGTTCGCAACCTGCAATTTGGGATCAGTGCGATACAAGATGATGCCATTCCCAAAAATTACTTAACGTCCGAACAGAAATGGACTGTTTTCTTCGAATGAGGGAGACCAGACGAAGGATCTTATGTAGCCGCTCCTGCGAGACGAACGCTTTTGAAAGTTTCGTGTCTAGGATCGCTCCCAAGAAGTTTCTCGTTTGAAGAGGCGCAAACTGTGACTTTTCGATGTTGATGGTCAACCCCAGGGATTGAAACACCTGCTGGCAAAGACGAGTGTCCTGATATAGTTGATGGTGGGATTGAGACTTGAGGAGGCAATCGTCCAAATATGGAAAGATTTGAACACCCTGGAGACGCAGGTGAGCCACCACGGGGGCCAGTACTTTCGTGAACACACGAGGAGCTGATCGCAGCCCGAAGGGCAGGACCTTGAACTGATAGTGCATTTGTCCCACTTTGAAACGCAGGTACTGGCGATGTTGGATAATTGGGGCATGAAAGTACGTGTCTTGAAGGTCTATGGTGGTCATGAAATCCTCGCTGGATAGAAGACGCAGGATTTCCAGTAATGTCAGCATGCGGAAAGATTGGCACTTTAGGAACTGGTTGAGAGCCCTCAAATCCAGAATGGGTCGCTGTGAGAAGTTGGCCTGATATATGATGCTCACTAGTTCTAGTGATCACCTTGTATCAGTCCAAACAACCCTTATTGTGATTGGTTGTAAGTCAACCTTATAGACCAGCTATCCTAATGGTAGCATGGACAAAGCAGTCTTAAGCTAAACTCTTTTGGCATGTGAAGCCACAATATAACCCCTTGAATACCAGATGAAAGGACACCACACAGGTTGTTATGAAAATAAACAGTATATTTATTAATAACAACAACTCTGAACTCTTTATGAGGTCAGAGGGCTAAGCACATGACAATCTCTTAAGAAAAATACGACAAGTTGCAAAAAATTACAATGGGGCCCTAGGGGCACGACAAACCATATACTAAGTAAGTGGAATGTGAGAGTCGATAGAAGGAATGGAGCTGTCCAGAGGCTGTAGGATCGATGGGACCACGCTACACTAACTCTAGGTAAGTAATAGGAGGCCCACGGAACGCGTGTGCAGAGGGTGAACTCACACGCAAGATGCGTAACAACGTCTATGGGCAGTACAGTTCAAGTTAAAGGTGAGTAAGGACAATCCTGACTAGGTAGGACTAAAACAACTGTGGAACTGGACACTAGGACAGTTAAACTACCCTTGAGCACCGAAATGCTCTTGTTACCTCACCCACGGGCTGCGGGTGCACAGGTGTCAAAGTGCGTCGGGTTCTCGCGTTGAAGTCGATGGAGCCTGTAAGAAAAAATGCTGCAGGCGACCAGGAGGAAGTTGTCCTGTGCGATCCAAGGGTGGATCGGTAAAGAAGAGGACCTGAAAGCAGAGGAGACAATGTTTAAAGTCACTAGCCAGTGACTTGAGTGGAACCAGGAAGGAACCAGATGTCGTCGTCGCGATCAGGTGAAGAGTGGACGTTTGACTCTGCAGCCACGTGGACCAGGAGGTGTCTTCGACGACCAGGATGGAGACACGAGCTGTCCCACACAGGCTCTCGTTGTCGGCGGTGTTGGATCCGGAATCGGCGTCAACAGGCCTTGGCAAAGGCAACCCACGCGGTGAGTGGAGAAAGAGTCCGGGGTGCCCCTCTTTTGGAAGGGAGCAAGGGCCAGTCTGGAGCAACCAGACCAGCAGGAAAGATTTCATGGTTCGTCGTCTAGGAGGCCACTAGCCAGCCGGCATGTGACCAGACAACGCGTCGAGCAGCAAACAAGCAGAAGGGCCCCACGCAGATCTCGTGGATGCTGGAGGGCGGATTTTCGGTGCAGGGGCTGTTCAGGGCTGGGGCTTCTCAGTCCCCAAAGCACTTGGTCGAGTTTACCTCGGGAGTCGTGCTGAAAGCGAAGTGCAGGTTCGTTCAAGATGGCCGGTCCCACGTGTCTCGTCGCACCCACGGATCTCAGCTGTGCTGCAGATGTAGGTGGAGGTTGGAGAGGTCTGGGAATCCGGGTCTCGTCTGGCTCTGAAGTCTGGATCCTCTAAGGAAGACGACAAAGTGAAGCCGCTGGACGCTTGATGGTGCCTGCAGTTGCAGGGTGGACACTGCTTGCCCACAAGGGAGATTTTCTTCAGTCTTCTGTGGAGCAGAACGTCGAAGTCCAGAGTTTCTTCTTGTAGAGTAGTTCAGGATTAATCTAATTTGGAATGGGACCAGCTCCTACCTTTATCCTGCTAAAAGGGGCTGTACTGCTGACTAGGTCCCTCCCCTGGGTGGGACCAGGAAGGGGGGAGGTTACACCCCCTATCCTTTGTCTGGATTTCGCACCAGAGCAGGGGCAGGGATGCCCAGGTCAAGTCAAGTCAAGTCATAAAATTTATATAGCGCACTACATACCCAGAGGGTTTCAAGGCGCTTAGGAAGGGGAGGAGGATTATTTGTCAAATATCCACGTTTTAAGCTGCTTTCTGAACGCTAGGTGATTCTGGGTGAGGCGAAGGTAAGCGGGGAGTGAGTTCCATGTTTTGGCAGCCAGGTATGAGAAGGATCTGCCTCCCATGGTGGTCCTGTTGATGCGAGGTACAGTGGCGAAGGCTAGGCTGGAAGAGCGAAGTTGGCGGGAGGGGGCGTAGAAGGACAGTCGAGAGTTGAGGCAATCTGGTCCGATGTCGTAGAGTGATTGATGGTCAGCTGATGGTAGGGTGGGTTGGCTTCCGGGTTGTTTGTCAAAGCTGTTGTGGATGTCAGCAATCTTGTTGTGGAAAAAAGAGGCTAGGGAGTCGCAGAGGGTTTGAGAGGGGGTGATGTCGTTGGAGTTGGCCGAGGGGTTGGAAAATTCCTTGACGATGTTGAAAAGTTCCTTGCTGTTGTGGGCGTTGTTGTCAAGTCGATCCTTGAATGCTGTTTTCTTGGCTTTTCGGATTACTTGGTGGTGAGTACGGATGGCGCTTTTGAAGGCGTCCTTGGTGCTGGTGGATGGGTCTTTTTTCCAGGCCTTTTCAAGGGAGCGGCACAGTTTCTTGGACTTCTTGAGGTCATCGTTGAACCATGAGGCCTTCTTGATGCCAAGTTTGTGTTGACGTTTTTTCAGTGGTGCTAAGGTGTCGGCGGTGTTGGATAACCAAAGGGTGAGGTTGGAGGCGGCTTCGTTGGCGTTAGAAGAGAGGGCTGGGGAGGTTTGAAGGAGCGATGTGGAGATCTGCTCCGTGGTGATTTTGTTCCAGTTTCTTTGTAGAGTTGGTTGGAGGTGGATGATGGGTTTCGGCTTGTTGTAGGTGAAGTGAACGCAGCTGTGGTCAGTCCAGAGGAGATTCGTAGTGTGGCTGAAGGAGACATGGTTGCTGGATGTGAAGATGGGGTCAAGTGTGTGACCTGCGATGTGGGTGGGGGAAGTGACCAGTTGTTTAAGTCCGAGGTTGGCGAGGTTGTCCAAGAGGGTGGCGGTGTTGCGGTCGTTGATCTTTTCAAGGTGGAAGTTGAGGTCTCCCAGAAGGATGTAGTCTTTGGAGGGGAGCGCGTGTGGGGTGATGAAGTCCGTGATGTCTTCACTGAATTTTGCGCGGGGTCCTGGTGGTCTGTATAGGAGGGTGCCTCGGAGTGTGGTTTTGGGGTCGATGTGGATCTGGAAGTGAAGGTGTTCGGAGTTAGCGAGGTTAGCGTCAGAGCTGGTTGAGATGCGGATTGATTTTTTATGGACGATAGCGATTCCTCCTCCTGTATGGTCGGTGCGGTCCTTGCGTGTGATCTTATAGTCATCAGGGATAGCGATGGCGATGTCAGGGGCGGAGGAAGCGTTCATCCATGTTTCCGTTAGGAAGGCGACGTCAGGAGAGATGGTGTCTAGTAGGTTCCAAAGGTCAATGGCGTGCCTGTGGACCGAGCGGGTGTTGAGAAGGATGCATTCTAGGTGGTTGGGGTCGGGAATCTGTGTTGTGGTCGCAGCGGAGATGTTGTCGGTGCCGCTAAATTTGCAGGAGAGGCAGGAGAACGGTCCATGGGTGCGTCCGGGAGCGGCTTGGACGCAGGTGGGGGCGCGACCGGGGTTAAGGGCTAGGAGGGTGGCGGCATCGTAGGTAACGCGGGGGGGCTGGGCAGCGCGAGGGGCAGGGGGACTGGCGCTGGGCGCGGTCCGGGCGCGGACGGGCGTAGACGGGCTTACCTATGGTGCACCTTCGGCGCGGCCGTAGCGCGTGGACGCTGCGCGTGGGGGCATTGGCCATAAATGGAAGGTGGGGGGGGGAGGGGCGAGGGCGCTTCAGCTGGGAGGCGGGGCGGGCAAAGGAGGACGACAACAACAACAAAATGGAGGTGGAGGGGTCAGGGCGGCAGGAGCGCTAGGGGGGAAACGCAAATATTACAATAGTGTCACGCTACGGAGCAAAATGCTAATGAGATAAAGCGGCGAGATGAAAACACAATATGCAACAGAGTCACGCTAGCAATATCGCACTGTAAATGGGCAAATCGGTAAATTCAGCAATTAAATGGGCAAAGCGGCAGTTCCAGCACGCAGCGGTAATGAGGCAACTGGTTTGAACCGGTGTATGCACAGGGCACCTTGTGTGCCCCAGGCATGTCTCATTCCTTTCAGGCCTATCCTACCCAATACACAAAATCCTGTCTGGGGTGGTGCTAGCACCTCCCAAGGCAAGAAACCCTTTGTCCAAGCCTCCCGCGCTGGAAGGACTCCCAGCAGCAGGAGGTCAGACTTGTGTCTGTGGTGGCAGCATCCATTTTGTGATGCCAAGGCTCGAGTTAACTTTAACCGGGGTTCACAGTTACATACATGTCGTGTCCCTCTAGAAGGGTGGAATGCTACCCCCGTCGCCAGAATTGGCAAGGGGGTAGTATTCCAATTCGTATGACACCTTACTCGACATGTTTTTATAATGTTATACCAGAGTTAGCATTCAACCGCGAGGTCGATAATGCACTTAAGAGTATAAGGTATAGCGTTATTATGGAACAGCTATTAGGACTTGGTTCCGCAAGCTGCAGACGGGCTCAGCTCATGCCAGAGCACCATCTCACATAATTCCAAGCACTCTGCCTTCAGGATTGTTAAGGCCTGCCATAGGAGTGACTGATAGGAGGATATGTGTCCATTTTAGGGTTAGATATAGGTATACTATATCTATAGCAAAGGGTGATTACACCACCTTGTCCCAGCTGTCGTGCAGCCAGTTGTGTCAGTTTTAGATGGCCAGCCAGGGGTGGCATAATACATGCTTCAGCCCCTGGTAGGCCCTGGGTACACCTAGGCCCTGGATACCTAAGGTATGCTGTACAGGGACTGATAAGGTGGCCCAGTACCAATTGGTAAATGCACCTAAGGCACATGGTTGTCAATTTAGAGAGAGAACAGCTAGGCTGTGGGTCTGATTAGCAGGCCCACAGCCAGGGAAAGTCGTAAACCAGTGAAGCAAAAAGCAAAAATCTGGGGTGACCATAGGATTGCAGACCCCACTCTCCTACAGTTGCCAATCTCCGGTTTTCTTGAGTATGAGGAAGAATCGAGAGTAAAACCCTTCTCCCCTCTGATGTTTCGGGACCACTTCGACTGCCCCTTTTAAAACAAGAAGACGGACTTAATGGTAAAGCTCCTCGAGGTGTGGAGGAGGTGGGCCAAAAGGTGGAGTACGAGGAGGAATCTCGACGAATTCTAGGGTATGACCCCGCCGTACAATGTCCAAAACCCAGCGGTCCGAGGTGATGGAGGACCACTGAGAATTAAACAGAGATTCGACCTCCAACACTTTGGGGATGGCAAAAGTCATTGGCGCTTAGGAGTGGAGCCACGATAGGAGGACTTTCCCCTATAGGGTCTGGAGGGCTGCTGACGAGTCTGCTGAGTGGAAGTGTAACGCTGGTTTCCCTGATTGTAGGAGCGGTATTGTTGCCCTCCTTGAAAATTGGAAGAGGTGCCGCGTCCGCGCGCACCTCGAAAGGACTGCTTCCGGAATTGCAACGTGCCTAAAGACTTAGCCGTATCAGTTTCTTTCTTAATAGACTCCAGGGCATCATCGATGTGAGAACCGAAGAGCGATTCACCATCATACGGCATATCCGGTATCTTGGATTGGACTTCCTGCCGGAAAGAGGTGGATTTTAACCAACCCTGGCGTCAGAGGGCAGCGTCAGAGGGCAGCTGCACTTGCAAGCAGACGGAAACCTGTATTCGCAATATCGACTGCACAGTCGATCATTTCTTCCGAAGCTCTCTGTCCATCATGAAGAATCTGCTGAGCGTCCGCCCTGGAAGCTTCCGGTATAAGATCCATTAATGCAGATATGTCTGACCACATCTGCCGGTCATAATGTCCCAAAAAGGCCACGGCATTGGCCACACGGACAGAAGTAGAAGCCATGGTTGAAAACTTGCGGCCAATAGCGTCTAGGCGTCGACCCTCTATCTGGAGGTGCGGTGATTTGAGACACTGTTCCGGGCTCGACGCTGTGCAGCTTGAGTAACTAATGAGTACGGCTTAGGGTGAGAAATCAAGCATGCCGGAGAACCAGTTGGGGCCTTGTATTTTTCTCAAGGCGCGGTATTTGAGCAGGTAACGAGTTTGGAGCTTGCATGAGTTTAATTCCCTCCTTCCAAACAAAATCGATGATTGGAATCGTGTGGACCTGCTTATAAGGTTTGTCCTTAAAATCGTAGAGGAAACAGTCCTCTCGTTGCGATCTAGGCAACTTGAAACGCTGAGCCGCTTTGTCCATTAGTAGATGAAAACTGGCGATATCTACAGGAGGTGATTCACCAGAGTTTCCTGGCTGAGGAGAGGGAGTCTGTGCTCTATAATCGTCCCACTCTGCCATATCCTGATCGGCTGCATCTTCGTCCGAATTGTCAGGGACCTCTGTCGTCACGTTCTGGGACCGCCTTATCTGCATCGTGCGGATAAACAGTAGTATGGATCCTGATAGACGTCTGAACCTGAGACGAAGTTGTAGGTGGCAACGTTGGCGGAAGAGACGGTGGTGGCAGTGCAACAGCAGCAGGAGATGGTACGGTAGTACCTTGTGGCGTTGCTGGAAAGCGACGGTTGTAATCGTCCTACATATGTTGGAGATTTGAGATTAAGGTTAATGGTATCGTAGCCATAGGCACTTGGACCAACTGCTCCTCAGGTTGAGACTCTTGGTCTCCGCCATCTTCGTCAGTGTCCGAGTCCTGACATTTTATAATCAAGTTAGAGGGGCTATGGGCTGCCCCAAACGTGTCACCTTCATTTTCAGAGTCACTCTCATGCTCGGAGGTAGTGGCGAACATAGGAGACGGTGGTTGCGGCTCTGGAGACGGGATCTGTTGGCACGGAGCCTTATTGCGACGATGGCTGGAATCAGAAGAGGATCCTGAAGTCTTCAAAGGCACCAAAGGCAATGAGGAAAATGAAACCGGTGCCACCGTCGACGGCGCCGTCGACGGAACTGATTTTGCTGTCGACGAGGAAGATTTTGAAGAACTCATCGTCGACGGGCGATCCATCGTAGACGGAGTCGTCGACGGTGCAGTCGTCGGCGGTGTAGTCGTCGACGGTGGCACGGGCGTCGACGGTGCAGTCGTCGACGCAGGCAGAACCTCCGTAGACGGAGTCTTCATCGACAGGGCTTTGGTCTACGGAGTCTTGGTCGACGAGACCTTGGTCGACGGAGTCGTCGATGACGACGAAGATTTTTTGGAGACTTTCGTCGACGAGGATTCTTTTTTCTTCGTCGACGAGGTGATGGGAATCGTGTATGCTGTCGACTAGACCGTCGTCGACGAAGTGAAAGCTGACGCCGTCCTCCGCGTCGTCATCAGTGCGGTTCTCGTCGTCGGAACGCTGGTAGACGGTCCCATCGACAACGGAACTCAGAGGCGTGGAAACACCCAGAGAGGCAGAAGTAGACGCCTGAGAGCCAGGTCTCGTGGGCGTAGTGATAGTAGGAGTGGTAGGAGACACCACAGAAGCCAGAGGCAGGGCAAGTTTCTTCTATTTGAGGAAAGGAGATGGAAAGTCCTGAACACTACCACGCTTAGAGGCAGAAGAAGATACAGATTGAAAACTTTCTGCATCTGACAGGGCAGAATCTTTGTCCTTTAGACGTTGAAGCCAAAGGAGAAGACGGCCTTCTCTGTCCTTAAGAGTCTTAGTAGAAAACGTTCTACAGAACTTGCAGCTGCCAGCCTCATGATCTGGCTATAAACAATAAATACACTTCTGGTGGGTGTCCTTTTCAAAAAGACGCAGCTTCCCACAAGAAGAGCAAGGTCTGAACAAAGACTTCTTACTGGACATGTTGAGAAAAGTCTGGAACTAGAAGTTTTGAGGTGAAAAACTGAGCAGAGCTCACTCCCTTCACACGACGTGCAGTAGAAAATCTGAGGGCTTGAGCTTCTGAGAAGAAGGTTCTAGAGGGTGCTAGCGCCTGATTGGCTGTAATTTGGACTAACATAATGACACTAATGTGTTACAAATAGTTTTCTCTTTACCATGCATTCCTATGTAGGAATCGTTTGAGGTTTTCAGTTGTATTTCATCTCCTTTATTATGTTTTTCATATATATATATATATATATATATATATATATATATATATATATATATATATATATATATATATATATATATATATATATATATATATATATATATATATATATATATATATATATATATATATATATATATTACCTACTGGCGGTCGCCAGTAGGTATATATAGTTAGGATTTTTTCTCTATGGGTTTTTTGAAAATTCTATGTCTAATAACTTTGGCGTTTGTGGACGGAATCGGCTGAAATTTTCAGGAAAATGGCACATTTTGTTTCTGAGCAGCCCTTGAAAATTTGGGGGGGGTTCGTCCAGTGGGGGCCGAGAAAAAAGGGGGGTCCCAAAACGTGTTTTTAACATTGAGTTTTCCATAGGGCGGTTGGCCTCACTTTTAGCCCGAACGGCTGAATGGATTTGCACGAAACTTGGCAAAATTGTAGGGACTGGTAGCCCGATGTGCCTTTTGTAGGTCTCAATATATGTGCTCCAGTGGATTTTGAGAAATTAACGTTTAAAAAAAGATATATATCTGTAACAGCGGACCGGTTAGCGCTCTGGTTCGCGGACTTTTCGCGCAACGGAGCTTTGCGAAGCGAAGCTGATTGGTTCTCCGGCGTCTGTCAACATTCCAAACAGTCCGTAGCGGCCGCCATCTTGTCTCTCGGTAGGATCGAGAGACAAGAGGAGGTCAAAACAAAGGGGGAAATAACTATAAGGGGGCATAGTAGATCCTCGCTGACCCCCTAGGTTTGATGTGGAGGTTTTAAAAGGGCCCCGCGGGGCAAAAAAAAATAATAATAATAATAATCGAACGGCTGAATGGATTTGCACGAAACTTGGCAAAATTGTAGGGACTGGTAGCCCGATGTGCCTTTGCTAGGTCTCAATATATGTGCTTCAGTGGATTTTGAGAAATTAACGTTCAAAAAAAGATATATATCTGTAACAGCGCACCGCTTCGCGTACTTTTCGCGTTACGGAGCTTTGCGAAGCGAAGCTGATTGGCTCTCCGGTGTCTGTAAACATTCCAAACAGTACGTAGCGGCCGCCATCTTGTCTCTCGGTAGGATCGAGAGACAAGAGGAGGCCAAAGCGAAGGGGCAAATGACCATAAGGGGGCATAGTAGATCCTCGCTGACCCCCTAGGTTTGATGTGGAGGTTTTAAAAGGGCCCCGCGGGGCAAAAAAACATAATAATAATAATAATCGAACGGCTGATGACCATAAGGGGGCATAGTAGATCCTCGCTGACCCCCTAGGTTTGATGTGGAGGTTTTAAAAGGGCCCCGCGGGGCAAAAAAAAATAATAATAATAATAATCGAACGGCTGAATGGATTTGCACGAAACTTGGTAAAATATTAGGGACTGGTAGCCCGATGTGCCTTTGCTATGTCTCAATATATGTGCTTCAGTGCATTTTGAGAAATTAACGTTCAAAAACAAGATATATATCTGTAACAGCGCTCCGCTTCGCGGAGATAAAATTATATGTGTATTACCTAGCTGTTGCTAACACCAGTTAGCGACGGCTAGTAGGAGATAGCGACCATCTTGGGTCCCACTTTGCATGTGAGTGATATTTATCACTAATGACATGCAAAGTGGGCATGCCAAGATGTTAGCGACTGGAAACAGTCGCTAACATCGCTATCTCCTATTATCAACTTTTGGAAATATTCGAGATAAGCGCGAATATCTCCAAAAAGTAACAGCTGCCCTGAGCAGTTCTTAGCCATGTTATCCAATGGGAGGTGGATAACATGGCTAAGAGCATTAGCTCGGTAATGCATGAATATCGCGGAGTTTTCAGCGACATTAATGCATTGCGCTCGTTTTTTATCGTATTTGCGATAAACCTTGATAATAGCAAGGTTTATCTGCGATAATTTCTGACGGTAAAAAAATCGTTGCTAAGCATCGTTAGGGATAAATATCGCTTAACCTTGGTAATATGCCCCAACGTCTGTTAACGTTCGATTCGAAGGAAATCAGGAATTGTTGAAAAACATTGTGTGCGCCATCTTGTCTTTTTTCAAATGCCACACTTTTGTCGTGCACGGCAGCCATTTTAGATGCCTTGACCAGATCCACTCTGTGAACGCTGTCGATCCTTAGCATGGCTCCCCACCCTCGCAAGCATCTCCCCCAGGCAGTGGTCACCCCCGCTCTCTGTTTTATGCATGGGTAATAAACCTCCCCCCATCTGCGCTGTTCTTCCCTGAGAATCACACCCTGTGCCCGCCCGACACCTCCCTTTCGCCCTATTCACTACCGCACCCTCTGACACTCCTTTTCCTCTGTGTCCGATTGTCCAGGCCGGTCCTAGGCTATCAGCTAGCCCTGCAGATGTAGTTTATGGCCACAGCTGTAAAGAATCACCCGTCTTCAAAGGAGTTATAGTAGATCAAGGCCCACACTCGATGAGATCCGTCACAGCAGAAGCGTTGCTATTATCTGAAAACCATTCTGTATTGTGATTGGGGAGGGGACCGAGCGTGAAGCGGAAGATTCCAGGGATGACTCTTTGTACATCAAAGTTTTTACAATTATGTGTCACATTAAAAATATATAGCACTCCGACAAAGTAGTAAGATTATAAAACTTTAATAATTTATAAATATATACAAGAAAACAAAAATAGTAATAACATATAAACATTTTTAGAGAAAAACAACGAAGTAGCGGTCGGCTGTGCGAATAGTCCCAACGCAGCACAACGTCCAGATTTCCGGCGTGGGGCGTCGCGGGGGGTGGGTGATCAGTAGCAAACTGTTGTGCGAATAGTTCCAAGGCAGCAGAACGCGCCGAAATCTAGATGACACAAAAGTGATGTCTAGTAAGTTGCCACCCAGCAAATAACGGCGTGGGGCGTCGCGGGGGGTGGGTCATCAGTAGCAAACTGTTGTGCGAATAGTTCCAAGGCAGCAGAACGATGGCACCAAGGTGATGTCCAGTAAGTTGCCGCACTGGTTTTGGTATCCTACAATGCTGCTCCGAATAACGGCGTGGGGCGCCCCGGGGGAGGCGGCGTGAACGGGCCTCTCCAGGTGGAGTCTCGTCTGTTGTAGTGGGGCGCCCCTTTACCGTTTCAGTTGCCATTCCGTCCGCTTTTGGTCCACTGTGTCAAAATCCGCCATTCAGCTGAGTTGCGCCCACTCTTGCGGTGCAGCGATAGGCGGCTGTCACAGGACTCTCAAAATGGCGGCAGGCTGTTTCCTTTTTGGGCCTGGTCCACTGAAATGGCCCTGGGACACCTTGGAAATCGGACGCTTGTCTGCTAGGTCTTGGACCCCATTCTCGAAAGCGTCCCCTCCGCCTTGAGAATTCATCAAAAGTTTTGGGGGCTCCGACTCCTGCAGGCTTCTGGTGGGGAGCGGCTGCCATGATTGCTCGCGGAATGACCACGACGGAGCCACGAGATGGTGGTGCTTTCATGCTGACGCCAGCTTCAGTCTGAAACATCCAGAAACAAGGTGGGGCTTTCATCGTTTGGGGGAAAAAAAAAGTTTTCATCCAATGAAAAGTGTTGTTTTTAGGTCATATGATCAAGCCTTCCATCATTAGGAAACCAAAAGTAAAATGAACCAATGAAAAGTTTTATAAACAAGTCACATGACCTGTTATGCGGCATAGGGTATAAAATGCGGAGAAAATACGTTGGCACGTGAGGCGGCGTCAGTAGCGGACCGATGTGCGAATAGGCCGAAGGCAATACAACGCGCCAAGATCCGGATGGCATCGAGGTGGTGTCATAGTTGAGAGTTCTGAGCAGCGGTTGTAACACTGTCTGAAGCTTATTTGCAGCTGCTGCAGCTTCACTACGCGCCAAGATCCGGATGGCACCGAGGTGGTGTGTAGGAAGTTGCCGCACTGGTGTGGCCATCCTACAATGCTGAAAGTCGGCGTGGGGCGCCCCGTTGGCCTGTGAGTTTGCGTCAGTAGCGGACCGATGTGCGAATAGGCCGAAGGCAGCACAACGCGCCAAGATCCGGATGGCACCGAGGTGGTGTCTAGTAAGTTGTCGCACTTCTGTGGCCATCCTACAATGTTGAAAGTCGGCGTGGGGCGCCCCGTTGGCCTGTGAGATGGTGTCAGTAGCGGACTGATGTGTGAATGGGGCCAAAGGCAGCGCAACAATATTTTCTACTATATTTCCGGTGTAGAAGAGACCACAAGGCGCTGAGATGCCAAGATCCGGATGGCACCGAGGTGGTGTCTTGCAAGTTGTGGTACTGGTGTGGCCATCCTACAATGCTGAAAGTCGGCATGGGGCGCCCCGTTGGCCTGTGAGATGGCGTCAGTAGCGGACCGATGTGCGAATAGGCCGAAGGCAGCACAACAATATTTTCTGACTGACACCACAAGGCGCTGAGATGCCAAGATCCGGATGGCACCGAGGTGATGTCTAAGTTGCGGACTGATGTGCGAATGGGGCCAAAGGCAGCGTAACAATATTTTTTGTATGGAAGATACCACTAGGCGTTGAGATGCCAAGATTCGGATGGCACTGAGGTGATGTCTAGCAAGTTGGTGTGGTCATCCTACAATGCTGAAACTCGGCGTGGGTCACCCCATTAGCCTGTGAGATGGCGTCAGTAGCGGACCGATGTGCGAATAGGCCGAAGGCAGCACAACGCGCCAAGATCCGGATGTCACCGTGGTGGTTTCATAGTTGAGAGGCACTTCATCTGCAGTGGGGCGCCGAGATCCGGATGGCACCGAGGTGATGTCTAGCAAGTTGCTGTACTGGTGTGGTCATCCTACAATGCTGAAACTCGGCGTGGGTCGCCCCATTAGCCTGTGAGATGGCGTCAGTAGCGGACCGATGTGCGAATAGGCCGAAGGCAGCACAACGCGCCAAGATCCGGATGTCACCGTGGTGGTTTCATAGTTGAGAGGCACTTCATCTGCAGTGGGGCGCCGAGATCCGGATGGCACCGAGGTGATGTCTAGCAAGTTGCTGTACTGGTGTGGTCATCCTACAATGCTGAAACTCGGCGTGGGTCGCCCCATTAGCCTGTGAGATGGCGTCAGTAGCGGACCGATGTGCGAATAGGCCGAAGGCAGCACAACGCGCCAAGATCCGGATGTCACCGTGGTGGTTTCATAGTTGAGAGGCACTTCATCTGCAGTGGGGCGCCGAGATCCGGATGGCACCGAGGTGATGTCTAGCAAGTTGCTGTACTTGTGTGGTCATCCTACAATGCTGAAACTCGGCGTGGGTCGCCCCATTAGCCTGTGAGATAGCAGTTCTTTGGATTTGGGCCTGGCTCGTCTGCTGTAGTGGGGCGCCCCTTTACCGTTTCAGTTGCCATTCAGCTGAGTTTCGGCTGCTCTTGATGCTACAGCGACAGGCGGCTGCAACAGGACTCTCAAAATGGCGGCCTGTTCTTTGGATTTGGGCCTGGTCCACTAAAATGGCCCTGGGACACCTTAGAACTCGGACGCTCGATTTTTTTTTCCTTTCCTGTACATGCAAAAAAAGGTAAATGCCCGGTACGTTACACGCTTCATCTGCCACGATGAACTCTCTAGAGGAACCGAAAAAAAATATAGTTGTGGTAACTATACCATGCATTGTCATATGGAGAGGTGGCACCAATTAATTATAGTGCTGCATAAAAGAGATTTGGAGGAGAACCCCTGACCTGCTAGTACATTCATCAAAGAAGTGGCACTGAGAGCTTCAGAGGCAAGGGAAACGGTCCCAAATATTTAGAAGAACTTTGGAAAGATTAAAATGACATGTTTAGATTGTGGCAAATTTATTTCATGTGGACATCTGAGTGTTACTCTAATAAATACAGTATATGAACATCATCATAGTCGATGGTTGGTAGAGACATTTTGACTATATCCTGGACCTGCCCGTCCTCGCCCAAAATGGCGCCAGAATAAATGGGACTCGTAACTCCTTGTTGTGTACTGGTTGCAGAACCTTGAAATCAGGAGATACGTATGCAGTTTTGAAGCACATGGCGGGCGGGGACGAGAATTGATTGAATATTTCGACATCCCTATTGATATTAAGTTCTGATGTGTTATTGATTACTGTACTGTTGAAAGTTCGAATTAACGTCACCCATGGTACTTGCCCGCAAATGTATATCTAGATAATTTTATTGTAACTGGCCCTGTCGTATTTTAATTATAAAATGTACGTCCACCGATTCCGTAACTGTTAGACACCTTAGTTCTTGCAACCTAATGGCCCGCCCGTTACGTTCCTCTACAGTGTAAATGTCTATTTATCATATACGATTACAGTTTGCTCCGTGGCCGGCCCACGTGGTTATAGGCTCGTATTTGTATAATGAAATTTTCACAATAAAGGTTTTTAAAAGAAAACATGGTAGTAGTATATACATTGGTAAAGTTTTTAATAATAGTCACTGTTTTAGAATCATTAAAAGGCAAGTGAAATAAAGCAGACCAATTACATGAAGGGTAAAAGGTATAATACGAAGGAACGCAGTAAAGATAAATGGTCAAGGGCTGTTGTGTTTTCTATTCCTGCAACATAAAGTGATCGATAAGAATCTCATATTCAGGCGTATCGGCGACTAAGACAGCAGGTCGACCCTCTTTTGCTCAACGGCTCCGTCATGGGACGAAGAAACGCTCTTTTTCTCGAAAAAAGAATATATTTTACTTGCAGGACAGTTGTAAAATTTCCGGGAAAGTACATTAGCCTGGAACATTATAACATATATTTAAGAAAAAATAATGTTCGGAAGTAATGAAAAGCGTAATTTTTAGGTCATATGACCAAGCCTTTCATCATTACAATAAGAAAAGTAAAATGAACCAATGAAAAGTTTTATTAACAAGTCACATGACTTGTTATGCTTACGTTACGCGCTGCGCGCCCCGGATGACTTCCGGATGCGCTAACGCGGCGCGTCATATGACGCATTACGCGACAACGCAGGTACAGAATATAGTCAAAATGTCTCCACCAACCAGCGGTCGGAACACAACCCCTTTCAGCAGGCTAAATAGTTCTGTTAAATGACAACAGAAGGGACAGGCAACAAGAACCATCAGTCAAAGAGGGGAGGGCTAGTTCTTCTCTACCGGGTTACATTGGGGCGCTACCGGAACTGATCGAATTGGTAGTCTACAGTGTTTCTGGATGTTTCAGACTGAAGCTGGGGTTAGCATGAGAGCAGCACCATTTCGTAGCTCCGTCGTGGTCATTCCGCAACCAATCATGGCAGCCGTTCTTTATCGTTATTTTGGGCGGGGTGGGTGGCGGAGCAGAGCTGTTTTGCAGCCATCATTGTGTGGAGTTCAGTTCATCTCACTAGTTTTGTATTTGTCATGAGGGGTTGTTCCTAATGTTTCTATTTTAGCGAGGTCAAAAAGAGATCCCATTAGTGGCCTACTGATTTTGCTCGATTCCTTTTCTTTTTTTTTACACGATTTTTCGTTATCTGCAAAGACTAAACAGAGTATTGCGACTCTGTGTTTGTTTGTAAATAGAGAATGAACCAAAGAGAACTAATTCTAAAACAGTAAATACTTGGATAACAATGAATCAAATGGAGAGAGAAGCAGGCACGACGGATTACAATGGGGGCAAAGACCTGCGTTAACTACCTTTCACTATCTGCAAAGAGAGAGTACTCCTAATAGAAATGAGGGGGGGGGGCACCATTCAAAGCAGATCAGTGTGCATAAACACGAAAATGTTTTCACTTACCACGTACTTGACATTCGACAGCTTATGATATTTGCTATTAAAAAACCATTGAAATTCACTGAAAAAACCATAGGTTATAGACCATATATAGTTAGGAATTAGCATTTACAAAACCTTGAAAATTCACTGAAAAAACCATAGGTTATAGACCATATATAGTTAGGAATTAGCATTTAAAAAACCTTATTTTACTCACACAAAACCATTGAAATTCCATATATAGTTAGTTGCACTAACTATATATCGCGCACCTGCAATCCACTGCTGATGATGTCACATATTACATCATTCATGACATGGTCAGTGACATCACTGATGACATCACTGATGACATCTCAAATGACATCACTGATGACATCACTGATGACAACATCCAGTGACTGTATGTTTCTGTAAAGTTAAAATGTGTCTTACATATTGAAGAATGAGTGGAAGTATAAGTGTCTGGACAAAGGATTTAGTAGGTGCATGACTGAATGCATGAGTGAGTGATTAAATGTGTCTCACTGAGTGCATGGGTTAGTGACTAAAGTGTCTTAATTTGTGCATCATTATGTCTGTTGTTCTGTAAACTGCTGCATGTTTTGATCAGTAGCTATATGATTAACTATATGGGTTACTGATTGATTGTCCAAGTATTTGTATGGGAGACTGAGTGTGTGTGTGGCTGGCTGGGAGGTGTGTGACTCTGTGCAGATCAATGTGTACTTGTATCAATGATTGTATAACAAGGTAAGTATGTGTTAGTATATGTTTGAAAATGTAAGGTGCTCTATGTTTAACTGTATAGACAAGAAAATGGAAGTGTCATTGATTCTTTACAGGACTGACTAGGTGTGTGAGTAACTCCATGGATGAGTGGCAGACTGTGAGTGTCTGTATAGGTGTATGAGTGCATATGATAGTGTTGTAAAGATGAGTGATTGTATGTATGAATGATAGTATGGGTGAATGAGTGAAGGTGTGTGTAGACGTAGGAATCAGTGAGTGCGTATGTAGTAACTAGTATTGGTGTGTCAATGGTTTCAAAAATTATATTCTGTATTTAACACTGGGTGAAACAGAGGTTATATTAAAATGTGAGGAGATGCATTGTATTGTCACATGAATGATATCATCAGTGATGTGGTCATTGATGTCAAATGAGATGTCATCAGTGATGTCATCAGTGATGTCATTTGAGATGTCATCAGTGATGTCATCAGTGATGTCACTGACCATGTCATGAATGATGTAATATGTGACATCATCAGCAGTGGATTGCAGGTGCGCGATATATAGTTAGTGCAACTAACTATATATGGAATTTCAATGGTTTTGTGTGAGTAAAATAAGGTTTTTTAAATGCTAATTCCTAACTATATATGGTCTATAACCTATGGTTTTTTCAGTGAATATATATATATATATATATATAGAGAGAGATATATATATATATATATATATATATATATATATATATATATATATATATATATATATATATATATCTTTAGCATTATTGCTATTTTATTTACCGTGGGACTCCCACTTCGACGACGGGGAATATTCAAGCATGTGAATCTATGAAAGTCACCCCTAATACTGGAGAAAAAATAATACGGTAAAAGGATGGTATGGTTTCTGGGCCACACGGTGTTTAAAATACATAAAATATATACATATATAAAACCATGACTAAACGTACTCAACTGGTGCTTCTAAGATACGCCTACCCCGGTGTACCTAACCTAAGACTAGTACGTGGGAAGGAGTAAGTGAGCTGCAGTTTAAATTAAGATAGTTTTTGCCAAGAATCTGAATCAAGAATTCTCTAAGGATCTAATCAGCTCCGTACCTTGGTTATAGAATGAAGGAGGTCTTGTATCTCTCTCAGGACTCGATCTCCCAGCAACCCGCAAGGGTGACTGGAAACACTGGAGCTGGATTTCCCAGCAGGAGAAAAGACGGCGTCTCTCTCAGTGCGTCAATGAGAGGGTTGGCTTCCTTCGGCACTTGCCACAGCAGGGCGTCGGGCAAGTAGATAGCTGATCTGCTCCAAACCACCGTGTGTTTTGTTAGGGCAGCTGCTGGTATATTTATACCTGGCAGGTGCAGAGTTTGACGTATGGTTGGACATAAGACGTCACTAAGAACTCGCAGTTCTTTTTAGGACTCCAGGAGTTCTGGAGGCTTGCTTTGTTTAAGAACGCGTTGTGCTTTCTAGGAGTCTATGGGAGTAGCCTTGCCGTATTTGGACTGCATTGGCTATGACTAAATATGGATATGATTCTTATGCCTTTATAAGGATATGATTTGTTATAACCACACAAGGGTATAAATCTGGAATATTTAAATAGGGTCCTAGATACGTTTACAACACCCCCTCCACGTATAATGTCAATCATTACTAAACACTAAGCAATTTTAAACATATGACTATGCATGTGTTTTCCATCCCACCCCAAAATACATAAAATGCATTTGAAATGGTATATTCACGAAAAATGAGTATTATAGTGTACGTTTTTAAGCAGTGGTATCATTAGGATAATGCAAATATAGTACGTTCAAATATTGGGTGAATGAATCACGAAAATTACATTCACGAAATGGGTCTTAATACAGAAGAGAAGGTCGAGACCATTTCATCACATATCTATACAAGATTGTGAATGTGCTAGAGGCTGAATCAAAATATTGTCTCTAGAGTTTCAAAATAGAAATCGTGTTCTCCAAGAATAGTTCTACTTTAAGCAGAGTATCATGTGCCAAAAAAAGTAAATATTTTGGGAACGGGGAAAAATAATTTCGCTTTCAGGGCAAAAAATTGTTCCACAGTTTTTTTAGAAGTTTCTGTTTTTCCAAATTGAAGGTTGAATTCAGAGTTCAGGGAATGCCGTGTGCTCAAAAGTTATTCTCGTTGTTAGGAGAGAACATTAACTCAGATAGGGTGGCAAAGAATTCATCTACAACAGTAGGTGAAAAATCGACCAAGTTAAAAAAAGCAGAAATAGTGCAGGTATGAGAGGCATTGCTGTCATCGGTGTTCAGATCAGCAATGGTCACAGAAGGTGGTACCTGTGTGCCGCTTTCATCTCGTACCTCACTGTCACATAATCGTAATGGTGAAGTCTCAACGAATGCAGTCATCAGAATAGGTAGCCGCTGGGGACAACACGTTGCATGAGCCGTTACCGAACCAAGCAAAGTATAGATATCCAAAGGTACTGCTGATGGTAGTGTGAGACAGACGTCCAACACGCATTCTTCTCCGCATAGCAGGCATCGTAAAACAGGTAGGATGCAATCTTGCCAGATTGGTCTGAATGAAAGAAACCATGTGGTATTCAGATCTCTTAGCCGAGCCAAGCCGAGTACTTTAGTTATTCTTTCTCGGTATCTCATCGCAAGGATTGTTTCTTCCATGGTAACCTGCTTCAAAGGGTGCTAATAGTCCCGAAATAAATTGTCCTAAATACATGTGCGATGCCACTGGTATCAGACATGTTTAAAATTTGACCTAACATTTCTACGAAATGCACTGGGCAATTTGTTGATAATGCATGTATTTCTGCCGCTGTCCTTGCAACTTGCAGATCATACGTCTCTTTAGACAAGGTTAAAGGAACAGTTTGTAAAATAATGGATTTCATTCTGCTTAAAGTATCAATTCAAATAGAAGAGATAGTCAGAGAAGGCCATATCGTTGCCTCCTTGTCTGGGTTTGTTGTTTGGATGCAATACTTGCATACAGCAAGTGACCATGGAAGTTACACTGACGAGACAGGCCCTTCCTGGCACCATGCTCTAACAGCTGCGGTCACTTATAACGTAACTGCCGTTGGAAAATTGTCTGACAAAAGGCTCTATCTGTGTAGCTGGGGTGCAGTGCAGGTGGCATGAAAGGTTATTTGATGAACCTTCGCAGGCTCCATGCAAGTTAATTCCTTGACACAGAAGTGTACCGCTTAGTGAATTTTTACAGTTATTACCACTAAGAAATACCTCTTTTTCCCCTCACTAACATTTATGTGTATAAGGTAGATTCCAGGTCGACTTGATGCAACCTTTACCCAACCTTTCATACAGGCCTGCTGGTATATGCTTTTGGCAATATTGAAACTGAAAAGTCGTTATCGGAATTGTAATTGTGCCATGTATTATCCATTCAATGACGGGTCTCTCGGAGACGGTCAATGGCAATTTTTCTAGTTTTTCAACATTCAGCACCGTATAGTCTGCTCCTTTTTGTGCCAAGAGATTTGTTTATCAGTAAGGTTAAAGATAGAAAATAATGACGCTGTGTTGATTAGACGCCATGGCACGTAGCCTGAACGGAGGTTTTGCAATGTCCAGCCTAACTGTAGAATAGAACGCAATTGGGACTGGCCATGTTTTAACATTAGCATATCCTGTTCTATTATATCAATAGCAGATGATACAATGCTGTCCAGTGAATAAATTCTGGAGGACAGAGCCGTTAACCCATTGTCCACTACAGACAGTGATTTTTCCAAATTAATACGATCAATTTCTCGTATTTTTTCAGCAGTTTTAATTTGCGTTACTTTCCAAGCTTCGTTGTAAGCAGCGTATATACCGGTGTATATGAAACGTTTTTGACGCGGTTTGCGAGGTCCCAGTATGAAATCTCGCAAGTCAGCACCTTCTTTAAGTAAAATCAAATGTTGCTTAATTTCAGGCAGTGTGGATTTCTGTAGCCATTCGAGGCATAGTTTCCCTACACTGTATGTTGTAATTATCCCTGGATGTTGTCTCTGGGAATATCTTGGGTCTGGCCTGTTCTGTTTGAACCCCTGTCTTTTATTCAGGAATCTATCTTGACAGTTATTAGTGTCTGTGGGCCAGATCAACCATTTTCTCCAATCAGGATTAGTTCTGTTTTGTTGTAAAATATGTGATACGTCTATTTCCGCATCTGTAGAGCTTTTACTATCAGGTATTGGCTTTGGTATAGACGGTTTAAGTCCTTTATCTTGGCTAGGTCAAGGCAGGTTGTTTGTTGACTGGTGTCATTCAGGAACATTATTAGTTCTGGGATCATGCAGGCTCTGAATAATGATTCTAGACCTTGTACCTGTCAATCTTTTGTACCCCAATGTTGTTTTTCCAAAATTCAAAACCAAATGTAGACATTTTTTCATAACATTTTGTGGAATATATCAATTTAGTGTTTGTCAACATGTTTTTCATTCCTGTCTTATTTAACATTTTAAAATCAAACGTTTCTGGATCAGTGTTATTAAACCCTGAGAAGTATGGGAATTTCTCAAAATGTTTTCGAGCTGCCTTTTAGCGGTGTTGGACAATGTTCCCATTGATTATAGGTAAAAACATTTCTAGGATTAGCAGATTTATGCAAAGTGATGCCATAATGATTAAAGCAATACATTTCTTCATACTTTGATTAGCCTTATAAATAATCATGTTCTGTAAATGTTGCTGACATTTATAAATCTGACATCATATTATTAATATTTTCAAAGTCCCAATCATCAGAGAAAGTACTTGGTGATAAAAAGTCACTTAATGAAACCTTGAACTGATGTGGATATCTCAAAAGCTCAACCGGGCCATATGTCTTAATCAGTAGTGTCCCATGCTACACCACCAGGTATAGGAATGGCTGTGATGTTTACTGATGATAGTTCCTTTTTTCAATGTGAGAAGATCTGTGAGGCTTTAGGACCAAGTTGATGTTCTGGCTTGCTGTGTCCATTGTACTATATTTTCCTTCAATCATTCTTCCCAAGCTTAAAACCAAAATGAGCCAGAGTAGGAGGAAAAGTACACCTAAAACAATCCATAATTCAATCCATGGTGAAATCAGATATGTTTCTTGGAGTTAAGAAAGAGTTCAGTCATTTTTTCTTCGAAAGTTGTAGTTGCTGGCGTTTCTTCATGTTCACTGGATCTTCAGAAAAGTCGATGAAGTAGCCAGATGCAGTTCTGTCAATTGTTGGAATTGCTTCCGAATTTTCATTAATCTTTGCATTTGTGTAGTCTGAGGCTACATCATTGTAGATTGGTGTTTCTTGACGAACTGTTGCAATTTGGGTTTCAAGAGGCACAAGTTCCATGGCTTTGTTGCATAGTCCTTTTTTATTCACTGCAGGTTTATCAAATGTGATTAGTCTCTCAGTTGGAACCTCTTGGATTGTAGCCAGGTTTGGTCTTCTGCTACTTCTTGGGAGTCCACTGGGCCTACTACTTATTATTGGCCACATGGTTGTGGTTTTACCAGGTCAATTGATACAACTCTGTTCTCCTTTTTACCAGCAAGGGGCGGTAGTACTACAGATCTAGTTCCGCTGATAACGAAGACAGGTACTGCTTTTCTGTAAGAAGGCCCAAATTCCTTCTTCACCGCTATCTTTTCTCTGACCAGATCCCCAATCTTTGGAATCCAGACAGGTCTTGCTGGGACAGGTGGTTTTTCGTCAGTGGCCGTTGGCTTTAGCTTTGTGTTACTTAGACTTCTTGTTTCATTTAAGTCCTGTAAAACAGCCAAACGATCTTTGATATCAAAGGTTTTTGTTCTACCACTGAAGTCTGACAATCGAGGTCTTCGATTATCATTCTAGTACCAAACAATAGTTCATACGGAGTGATTCCCCACAGAGAATTTCTTGGCAGATTATTAAGAATACGTTGGACACTTGTTAGATGTTTGACCCACCCGTCACCTGAACCTGATACCATCTCTGTTATAGATTGCTTAATGCCACGTTTTTTTTATCACCACTACCGCATTTCCCTCTGGATGGAATGGACTAGAGTACCGCAATGCAATGCCCAAGCTGGCCATGGCCTCCTTGTAAGCTCGAGAGCTAAACGCAGGACCCTGGTCAGAATGTAGCATGCCAATTGCGTATGTGCTGATAAAGACTCGCAAATCTTTTATAACAGTTCTGGCGTCAGCCGAGCGCTGGGGCCACATCCAAATGAATCTCGTGCAGGAATCCACTGCGACCATGATATATTTATAGTTGCCATCCCTTTGTAAGGGACCACAGTGGTCCAGATAAACACATGCTAATGGTTTATCTGAGATTAGAAGGGGCGTCTGTGCCGGTCGTTTCACTGTTGATACTTTCATTCTTTGGCATATTTCACATTCTAGAACATAATTTCTAGTCTGTTTTCTCATGCGTGGCCACCAATATCTCTGTTTTAGTAATGATACTGTGGCGGAAACACCAGCATGTGCAGAGGCGAGCCCTTCATGTGCCGCTAAAATTAGTCCTAACCTGGGTTCCATGTTTGGAATTGCTCTATCCCTCACTCCAGGGATTACAGCAAAAGGAACATTATTCGCATCAGTTTTGTATGAGTACTTTACTGGAAAGCCTTTCGGGAGTGTCTTACCACTGTCTTTTACTGAAGCATTGACAGCTTGCATTATCTCGCTGTCTATTTTTGTTTTTGACCGGGTAATGGCAGCTACGGAAGCTGTTTGCACAGCCGCCTTCGCGGCCTCATCGGCCAATGAATTCCCTGCAACGTGAACGCCATCACGTTGATGACTCAGTATATGTATCACGTGAATCTTTAGTAGTTCTTTTTGTAAAAGAACTACTTGTTCCCAAAGCAACTTATGCTTAATTGTGCCACCTTTTGCATCTTTGAAACCGTTTTGAACCCAGTTCTGCAAGTATTCATTGTAAGACTGGACTCAATAATACGAATCGCACACTATTAGTGTGGGGAATTCGCGATCGGTATTTTCAAGCGCCATCTTGAAAGCCTGTAGTTCAGCTCGCTGAGCTGTACAGTCTCCGAGTGATTGAGTCTTAGTGACCAGGGGTCTAAACTTCCCTTCGTGCCACCGACCTTTAACGATCGCTTACGCAGCACTATATGCTTGTTTACCCCCAACTGCGGGTTGTGCTGAACCGTCTGTATATATTATACAGCCGTAATGTTCGAGGGGCAGGATTTCGGTCGGCAGAGGACATTCATATTCGTATTGGAGACATTCTTGCGTTTTTAAGTTAGGAACACATTTGTATACTACGTCTGATGCAGCAAGAGAATTAACCCATTGTATCCATTTCGGATGTAAAGCTTTAGCATTCGGAATGCTGGCTTTTGTTACTGCCTCTAGGGCAGGTACAGGTGTAACGATTATTATACATTTACCTTGAGCTAGGCCTCTTTCTTTTGCTACAGCAGGTTGAATCGCAGTCAGAAGTTTTTCAGTAGAACTGAATTTCATTTCAGCTTGTGTACAAGTGTGATTTATAAGCTACTGGTACAGTTTCTCCCTCAGAGGTCAGGTACGTGAATCCGCATCTTCCTGGCATGACTGGGTTTACAAGGTTGCGTTCATTTGCGCGTGTTTGCAGTTTTGTTTTAGTTAACATATCCGTTTGTATTGATCTTACAATTTTTGTGTGTTTCTGAGTCCAATTGATTGGTTTGAAAGCAGGTTTTATTAATTCGTAGAGAGGTTTAACCCTCTCTGTATAGTTTAGAATGTAAGTTCTTCCGAAATTCAGGAAACCTAGAATTGATTGTAAGTTTTTCAGCGTTTTTGGAGCTTGGAGTACTGCACACTTCTCTAAGAAATTGTCTGCTAGGCTTTTGCCTTCACTTTATAATTCATATCCTAAAAATAGGACTGTTAGGTGGGTAATTCGTGACTTTTTGAAGTTGAATTTGTACCCTTCAGATGCGAACCCAAGTATAATGGTGTTCACTCTTTTCAAGTGTGTCTCCAGGTCATCGCCTGTAAGATAGATGTCATCGACATAAGATAATGCCTCATCATCATACATTTGTGGTAACTGTTACCCTTGCTGTAAATAATCCTGGGCTGTTCTTGAATCCCTGGGGGAGACGACAGAATTGCCTTTGAGCCCCCATACTTGAGAAAGCTGTCTAATACCTGCTTTCTGGTGCTATGTTTTGACAAAAGAAACCATTCGAAATATCTAATGTCGTTTCATATTTTTTGCGCACGATGTTATTAGTGCTGCACTGTGTTGAGTTTTGTACTGCAAATGTTTTGCAGCAGGAGTTTAGGTGTCTGTAGTCCAAAACTAGACGATATGAATCGTCTGGCTTGGAGACAGGAAACAAAGAATTGTTCATTTGTGACGTGCATGTTTCAATCACCCCCTGATATTCAAGTTGATCTAAGATCTCCCTGACTTGTATTTTAGCTTCTTGCTTAACAGGATACTGCCTCTGTGCAGTAGGTTGATTTTTTAACTGAATTTTATGGTGAGGAGAATCCTCATCCCATCCTACATGATTTTTATATAATGCAGGGGCTTGGCCACTGCCCATTTTCTAGCAAATGTGTATTTTTTATGAATTGGAATGTGATTTGAGAAGGCAGGCATAATAATTTCTTCGCCATGTGGGCACTCCCTGACAAACTCTGGTGGCCAGTCTTTCTGCTAGCAGGATATCATAGCCTTTAGATAGGTTCTCCCAAAAGAGACCTTTCATTTTCCTAGGTTTGTCCCCTCTATATGCAATGTTATTTCATATAATTTATGGGGCACACTAACTCTGGTGTCTGCAGTTTCCACCTGAATGTATTCATTCTTGTCCACTGTCTCTAGAAGATTCATCAGGATCTTGCGAGCTATGGTCACTTCTGCTACGCTGTCTAGCATTGTCTAGGCCCGTTCTTGAGTTGTGTCCTCAGAATCCTCTGCATGTTTTATTTTAATACTGGCTACCTTCTTTTTGGGAAATTGTAATTTTTTACTTTGATGAGCAGGTTCCTTGTCTTTGGACTTCACGCGCTCTTCGTGTTCTGACCGTCCTCGTTCCGATTTCTGTGAGGAAGTCGGAAAAGATCGAGAGGGACGTGTATCATTATCTTGATATGTCAGGTTTTCTTAAATTATCCCTATTTCTAAGGTTGTATCTTTTTTGCAGAGGGCTCCCGTTGTGGAGATCTGCCCCCCCCCGTTCTGGAGATCTATTTCTCCGTTGGGGAGACCTTCCTCTGGACTGGAACGTTTTTTCTCTGGGAGTAGTTTATTACCCCCCCACTTCTTTTTTGGAGTAATGAGATTATTTTTAATAAAGCTCTTTTCAGGATTTTCAGTTAGTTGTGGTTTTAGTGGTTTCCCACCCAAACTATCTCTACCTAATTCTTCATAAGATTTTTCAATTATTCTTGCAAGTTCAAAAGGCTGTTCTGCTATATCTGTTTCTTTCAATTTTTGGCGGATCCCCACAGATGCTGCTTCTCCTTTTATGTTGGCTAATAGTATAGCCGAGACTTGCTTAAAGTCTTTCAGTAATTTCATAACTAGAGTTAAAGCAGGCTCTGGACCATATTCATTTTGAATCTGTCTTAATACGTCTGGTATAACCGCCATAGAGGGAACACCATGTGTTTTTGTGTATATTGAAGCAAAGACTGTGCCCCAGGTGTCACAGTCCTCCACATGTGGTGCGATCCCCATTGGAAGGCAGATAGTCAGAATTCTGTGTTTGTCATGAGGTGTAGTATCAGAAAATACTGCCTCTGAGTAATTTTTGGAGCTAACCAGAACGGAATTTGTTCCTGTTTTGCGGGTAACTTGCCAATGATTGATTGTATAGTCTGTGGTGTAATTTTATTTCTGTTCCCCTGGTGAAGGGTGTGCTGTGGAATTCTTATTGCTGGTTGGACTGTTAAAGTCCGCATGACATATTGGACCAATTGTTGGACTAAAAGTTCTCCGTTTGACATTTTTTCAATGTCCGGATGTGGTGTATAGCCGGCTAGAAACGGCCATGTGGCTCCTGGTCTACCTAGTGAACCGAGCCCGGTGAAGTGATTTTGATGTTTTAGGGCGCCATTAAACAGAGCTGCTGCTCTTGGTAGGTTAGTGGAATTTCAATGTCCTCAAAAGGAACGCATTCCGTTGGAGATTCATCTATTTTGTAATAGTGGAAATCGCGTGTCACAGCATGTGCTGTTGGAAAATGTATCCAAGAATAGAATACCTCTGTCTGCCGATATTCATGGGCCTCTACCACAAATATGACTGTACCACCTCTTGGTGATACTCCATTATTTATAAGTTTGTAAGTTGCACTCTTCCTTACATTGACTGGGATGATTATAGCATCCGGGTCATCTTGCCGGAGACCTGTGTCTTCCACTAAAAGTTGAGTTGCTAAAGCTTCTCTTTCTTCACTTTCCGTCATTTTGCTGACAAAGTTTGCAGAGCAAGTTTCAAGGAAACAAAGATTAGGTGCACAATATTTTGGAACACTGTATCCTTCAACGTTGACTAAACCAAAAACGAATACATAGGAATCTCTTCCTACTACGTTTTGGCGGATATTAACCCTTCACCCACTCCAGACGTCTATTGGAGTATTTACGGGAAAAAAGGGGTCTGTGTGAAAAGCACGACTGAGTTACTCTAGCATCTAGCGTTAAATTATCGCCTTACCAAACGTTGGGCGCCATGTAGTGTAGTTCCTATATTCCCAATAGGCTCTGCGCATTGGAATAACAAACGATAGTTTAGACGTAGGACTGAGGTCGACTAGGTCTCTATTGACTATGTTAGACTTAATTATGAATGCCAGCTAGCTCAGAGATCACTAGAAACTTTCGAGTAAACAAGGTGTTAACTTTCCTGAATAGACAAGAAGGGATTAGTTTCTGACAACCGCATAAACATGGCAACTTTGCTCCCTCCAGAATAAGGAGTATATCTCCAGAGTCGCAGAAACAATAGATAACTATTTCACTCAGTCAATCGTGCATGCTTAGTTTCACCAGAAGCGCAGAGAAATAGAGACGGGCGTTTTCAATAAAAGTGGTTATTTATTGAACAGTCTTCTTTCTCATGCAAGAGAAGCGAGTTGCCACAATTGCAATACTTGGTATAAAGTAAAGTGCGTACAGTAAAAGGAGTATTATAAAAGAATACTGTAAAAGCATGGTATGGTTTCTGAGCCATACAGTGTTTAAAATAGATAAAATATATACATATATAAAACCATGACTAAACGTACTCAACTGGTGCTTCTAAGATACGCCTACCCCGGTGTACCTAACCTAAGCCTAGTACGTGGGAAGGAGTAAGTGAGCTGCAGTTTAAGTTAAGATAGTTTTTGCCAAGAATCTGAATCAAGAATTCTCTAAGGATCTAATCAGCTCCGTACCTTGGTTATAGAATGAAGGAGGTCTTGTATCTCTTTCTCAGGACTGGATCTCCCAGCAACCCGCAAGGGTGACTGGAAACACTGGAGCTGGATTTCTCGGCAGGAGAAAAGACAGCGTCTCTCTCAGTGAGTCAATGGGAGGGTCGGCTTCCTTCGGCACTTGCCACAGCAGGGCATCGGGCAAGTAGATAGCTGATCTGCTTCAAACCGCCGTGTGTTTTGTTAGGGCAGCTGCTGGTATATTTATACCTGGAAGGTGCCGAGTTTGACGTACGGTTGGACATATGACATCACTAAGAACTCGCAGTTCTTTTTAGGACTCCAGGAGTTCTAGGACAAATCAATACAGAAGCAGGGGGAATTCCCGGGCTGCTGGAGGCTTGGTATGTTTGACGCGTTGTGCTTTCTAGGAGTCTATGGGAGTAGCCTTGCCGTATTTAGACTGCATTGGCTTTGACTAAATATGGATATGATTCTTATGCCTTTATAAGGATATAATGTTATAACCACATAAGGGCATAAATCGGGAATATTTAAATAGGGTCCTAGATACGTTTACAACAAACTTTCACAAACATTTTTGAAAAAAAAACAAGTTTAGGAGACAATACGGATATTGTAACCCAATAGGCTAAAGATATATATATATATACATATATATATATATACACACACACATATATACATATATATATATACATTTACACACAAGGCTCAGCTCCCTCTCTTCCCCCACAACGCCACCCAGTAGATAGTTAGGACCTATTTTCCATAGTAAAATCGCAAAATTCTATTCCTAATAACTTCAGCGTCGATTGACGAATCTTCGCAAAATTTTTAAAACTCATGGGGCACTCCGGTCCGCTCCCATCTTGAAAGTGTCGGAGAGCTTCAGCAAGGGGAGGGGCGAGGAAAAAAAAGGTGGTCCCAAAACTGGTTTTCCTCATGCAATTTCCCATAGGAAACTTTAGACTCTGCTACAGCCCGAACTGCTGAAAGGAATTACATCAATTTGGCAAAAAGGTAGCCCTTAGTTCAGAAAGATCTTTTGTTAAATGGTGCAAATCCTTTCAGTAGTTGCTGAGAAAATCAAAATGAAAATGTTTTGATATCTAGGGCCGCGGATGCTCCCGAGCACGAGCTTTATACTAATTGGCTGTCAACACTTCAAACCAGGAAGTGTTGGCAGCCATCTTGTGCCTTGGTAGAACCGAGGCATTAGAAATCAGTGTAACAAATGCACAAAACACTAAAAGGGGGCAGAGTAAAAACACCCTGACCCCATAGGCCTGGTTAGGGGGTCCCATTAGGATTTTAATTTTTTTAAACCCCGAAATGCGCGATGGTACCGGCTGCGAAAAAAAGGGCTACCGCGCTTTTAAGATTTATCCCCCGGGTGGGCCAAGTGCATTTGGAAAATTTATTTCGGGGGCCCGCAGGGACCCCCGCAGCCCCAGGGACCACCGCCCCCCGGGGCTTGCTTTCTTTTTAATGAGTGGAGAGTCTCCAAGGCCCCCCCTCCCAGAGCCTCAGGGACCACCACCTCGCCGGGGCTTTTTAATTCAAGGGAGGGGGGGGGCGTGGCTCCCCTCCTGGAGCCCTTGATAGCCCTGGGGGCCACCACCCCCCAAGGCCAGTTCCTGCAATGTCCCGGGGTGCCCACCCCGGGACACAGCCGTTTTCTATGGCAGGACGGGAGCCTCGCGGCTCCCCCCTGTCATAGCAAACTCTGCTGTGGATTTTGGAAGAGAGCATGTGCTCTATCTTCCAAAATCTAAAGCAGATTGCTTTTCCACACGGGGAGCTGCATGTTCCCCATGTGGAAAAGCAATGCCGCCTCCCGCAGGTGGCGGGGAGCCGGCAGGGACCGTGGGGGCATTGGAGCTCCCTTCCCCCACGGTTCCCAACGAGTGGCCAGGCCCCGGGGGATTGGGTCCCAGGGGTGGCCTGGGGGAGGAGGAGTGGGGGGCACGCGGCCCCCCTCCTCCAAAACCCCCCCAAAAAACACATTAATAAATAAAGGCCGGCCCCAGGGGATGGGGTCCTCGGGGCCAATAGAGGCCTCAGGAGTGGGGCCATGCAGTCCCCCCCCCCCCCCCCCCCATTACATATTTTGTTTTTTAAAGTGGCCATGCCCCCGGGCATGGGGTCCCCGGGGCCGTAATCAGCCACGGGAGGGGGGCCAAGTGGCCCCCTTCCCATTAATTTTTTATGTGGCAAAAGTAAAAAAAAAAAAAAGAATTGTTATCATGCGTTAGGCCCCGGCCCCTCTCTTTACCACTAGCCCACCAGGTACCTCCAAAAAGCGACATAGGGCTGTGTTGCAGAGGGGTGGTCCAGGCCATGCCCCTTTTTACACCTCTCTGCAACGCAGCTCTGTGGCGCAAACTGGAGATACCTGGTGGGCTAGTTGGAACCACGGGACACAAGATTCAAGGGGACTTTATCCCCCAAATTAAAATGGCCACAGGGCGTGTTTGTACACGTCAGCTCAGCTACCCCTCTCTTCACCAGAGTGCAAACGCGCCCTGTGGCACATTTTAAGAGGTAGTTTTAATTCCCCTGCCCTATTATGTACTAGGGTCTTACAGAGGAGGCCACAGTAATCACAGGGGTACCCCAACGCATAGTGTTCCCTCGTGTATGTAGGTGTTGTAACTGTATTCTAAGTGTCTCTTAGCATAGCACTGGCTCTAGGACTGGTTAGTCAGAGTCAGTTACCACCAGTACCCATCGGAAAAAGTTGAGGGTACAGGGTGATTTTGCAACAAGGCGTCTTTCTGCTCCTGTTTGTTCTATCGGCACGTCTTCCTTGTTCCGGCACTTTTATTAGTCTTTGAAGACTTATATTGCTTCTTCCTGCATTTGTTTTTCTTCTGTGTGTTTTTTTTCTTTCTTCACGTCCTACCTCTGTAGGCATAGTTAGAAACTAGCATTTAAAAAAACGTTGAAATTCACTGAAAAACCACCATAGGTTTCAGGGGCGTTATAGTTAGCTGGACATTTCACTCGTACAAAACCATAGAAATTCCCCTGTTATAGTTAGTTCAGCTAACTATAACTCACGTGCCTGCATGCACTGCTGATGCCGTCGCATATTAAATCACTCATGACATGTCAGTGACATCACTGATGACATCACTCATGACATCATCCTTGTGATAGAGTGGCAGACCTCCTCTACTCTAACATAACTTTTGATACACACACTCAAAAATAGAAACTAACATTTTCAAAACAATGGACATACCAATACCACTTACAACACACCTATTCAGTAATTCCAAGACCATGACACATTCACTCATTCATCAACAGTCCTATACCGTCACTCATACATGTACTCAATCAGATGTACTCGTACACCTATGCATCCTGTTACACACAGACACTCAGAGTTACTCACACACAGTCACACATGCAAACAAAGTATCAAACATCCATTAGCTTGCATATACAGTTATGCACACACCACCACACTTACTGCTACAGAAACCTATACATACTTACTCTCTTAAACAATCACTTATAGACACAATTTATACAGGAACTCTTCCAATCTCTCAGTCTCACATACACTAGTTTAAAACATATGTAGTTACTCATAGACACTATTGAGACAGTTATTCACTCACTAACGCATCCATACACACACTCATCCACACATACAGTCCTGCATACATGCTGTGTTGAACACATGCAAACTGAGTCAATCATTCATGCATCTATGCACTAATACCCACCACCTAACCATATAGACACAGACACTCATAGGGATACTCAAAAAAACAACTAATAACCCATATAGACACTCATGTAGCTGCTCACCAACCCATGAAGCCACTTATACAGAAAGTGAGAGACGGCTCCATACATTTACATATTAAAACGTTACTCACTAATCCATGTATTCACTTATACACAAAGTGAGAGACTGCTACATATATTTACATATTAAAACATCTCACTAACCCATGTATTCACTAAGATACACTTAATCCGTTATATAATCAATTTTACAAAAAAGAAAAAAACATTAGACACTTATATACCCATTTACTCTTCCATCGACCTTGAGATGTACATATATATATAAAACATTTTTCATTTTCAGAAAAAACACACATTCACTGGATGATGTCATCAGTGATGTCATTTGAGATGTCATCAGTGATGTCATGAGTAATAATGTCACTGACCATGTCATGAGTGATGTAATATGTGAAGTCATTGTAGGAGAGTAGGGTCTGCTTTCCTATGGTCACCCCATTTTTTGCTTTTTGCTTCACTGGTTTTCGACTTAATGTGGCTGTGGGCCTGCTAATCAGACCCACAGCCCTGCTGTTCTCTCTCTAAATCCACACCATGTACTTTAGGTACATCACCAATTGGGATTGGGGTCACTCTTATGAGTCCCTGTACAGTGTACTATAGGTACCCAGAGCATAGGTGCACCTAAGGCCAACCAGGGGCTGCAGCATATCTTTTGCCACCCCTGGCTGGCCATCCAAACTGGCTGATCACTCAGCTGGGGCAAGGTTCTGTAATCACCCCTTGCTTAGATATAGTATTCTTATGTCTAACCTTAAATCTGGACACATATGCACCCTATAAGTCACTCCTATGGCAGGCCTTAACAATCCTGGAGGCAGAGTGCTTGGTTTTATGTGAGATGGTGCTCTAGCATGAGCTGAGCCGGTCTGCAGCTTTCGGAACCATGTCCTTATAGCTGTTCTAGGATAATGCCATACCATATACTCTTAAGTGCATTATGAACCTCGCGGTTAAATGCTATCTTTGGTTTGGCTTTATCAAAACATGTCGTGTAAGGTGTCATACGATTTGGAATACTACCCCCTCGCCAGTTCTGGCGACGGGGGTAGCATTCCACCCTTCTAGAGGGAGACGACATGTTACTTCCATTAATCCCGGTTAAAGTTAACCAGAGACTCAGCATCACAAAAAGGATGCTGCTGCCACAGACACAAGTCTGACCTCCTGCTGCTGGGAGTTCTTCCAGCGAGGGAGGCTTGGACAATAGGTTTCCTGTCACAGGGAGGTGATAGCACCACCCCAGACAGGAGATAGTGGATTGGGGTAGGGAGGGCTGAATGAAAGGAGACACGGCCTGGGGCACACAAGGTGTCCCATGCATAGGCCAGTTCAAACCGGTGCTGGGGCACTCCAGCCCCAGCTCTGGCGCGAAACTGGACAAAGGGAAAGGGGTGTAACCACCCCATTCCTGGGTCCCACCCATAGGAGGGACCTAGCAGTTAATCCAGCCCCTAGATTTGGTATATAGGTAGGAGCTGAGTCTCAAGACTTTAAATAATCCTGACAAACTGACACGAAACTCTGGACCCTTCGACATCCTACTCGACGTAGAAGACTGAAGAATCTCCCTTGTGGTCAACGAGTGACCACCCTGTGCAAGCAGGCACCATCAAGCGCTCAACGGTTTGCTTTGTCGTTGCTCCCGCCGGAGCTTGAACACAGAGCATGACAAGACCCGGACTTCCAGACATCCAACAGCCCGATCCACAGCCACAGCAAAGCTGAGAACCGTGGAGGCGACGAGACGCGTGGGACCGGCCATCTTAGAAAGCCAGCGAATTGCTTTCCGTGCAACTTCTGAGGCACCCTCGAAGTTGTGCATTGGGGATTGAGAAGCCCCAGCCCCGAGCACCAACTGCACCGAAGATCACCACTCCACACTCACAGAGTGCTGCGTGGGGCCCTTTTGCATTTTCCTGCTTGACGCGTCTGTCCGGTCACTTGCCCGTTGGCTAGTGGCCTCTGTGACAGCGAAATCTGAAATCTACACTGCTGGCCTGGTTGCTCCAGACTGGCCCCTGTTTCCCTGCGAAGGAGAAGCCCCATAGTCGTTGCTGGCCTGAGTAAGAAGCCATCTTAGATTCCTGCGTGGGTTGCATTTGCCAAGGCCTGTTGACTCCGAATCGAGATCCGACACCGGCAACAGCAAAAGCCTTCGTGGGACAGTCCGTATCCAGCTCCTGGTCGTCGTCAACACCTCCTGGTCCACGTGGCTGCAGTGACAAGCTTCACGACATCACCTGATTGCTCCCCGACATCGCCTGGTTCCTTCCTGGTCACTGGCTAGTGACCCAGACTCTGTCCCCGCTGCTTTCAGGTACTCTCAATCAATCAAGAAATTTGTATAGCGCGCTACTCACCCGGAGGGTCTCAAGGCGCTTTGGGGGGGAGCGGGGGGGGTCCGCTACTGCTCGAACAGCCAGGTCTTGAGTTGCTTCCTGAAGGAGAGGTGGTCTTGGGTAAGACGGAGGTGGATGGGGAGGGAATTCCAGGTCTTGGCTGCCAGGTAGGAGAAGGATCTTCCTCCCATGGTGGCTCTTCGAATGCGTGGAACGACGGCGAGGGCGTGGCTGGTCGATCGTAGTTGGTGGGAGTGTAGAAGGTCAGGCAGCTGTTGAGGTACATAGGGCCTAGGTCGTGGAGGGCTTTGTGTGCGTGGGTGAGGAGGCGGAACGTGATTCTTTTGCCGACGGGGAGCCAATGCAGGTCTTTCAGGTGTCCGGAGATGTGGTTGTGACGGGGGATGTCCAGGATGAGTCGTGCGGAGGCGTTCTGGATGCGTTGGGAGTCTTTTCTGCAGTTTGGCTGTGGTTCCGGTGTAGAATGTGTTTCCGTAATCCAGTCTGCTGGTGACAAGTGCCTGGGTGACCATCTTCCTGGTTTCGGTGGGGATCCATCGGAAGATCTTACGGAGCATGCGTAGGATGTTGAAACACGATGACGAGACGGCCTTGACTTGTCTGGTCATCGATAGGGAAGAGTCCAGGATGAAGCCCAGGTTGCGAGCGTGGTCCGTTGGTTTGGGTGCGCTGCCTAGGACCGGGGGCCACCAGGAGTCGTCCCAGGCGGACGGTGATGATCCAAGGATGAGGACTTCCGTCTTGTCTGAGTTTAGTTTCAACTCTTCATCCTCGATCCACCCTTGGATCCAACCGGACTCTTCTCTCCTGGTCGCCTGCAGCATCTTTTCTCCAAGGCTCCATAGAAGTCCACGACAAAACCAGACACACTTTGACACCTATGCACCCGCTTCCTGTGGGTGAGGTAACGCGAGTACTGCGGTGCTCCTGTAAAGAATAACTCTCCATGTGTCCTAGTTTCAAGTGGTTAGCTTCTAGTCCAGTCGGAAGACTCCTAAACCTTTAACTTTCTAACTGTTACGCACCCATTGACTATGTGTGCACACGTGTGCATTTAGACACTGCACCCGCATCCTCCTGGCCTCCTATGTCCTAACTGCTGTTAGTCCAGTTTAGCCCCAGCGATTCCCAAGGCCCTAGGCCTTACCATTGTTCGTGACGTGGTTCTTATACCACTATTTTAGTGTATGGTTTTACGGGCCACCAGGGCCTATCCATATTTGTGCAACTTTTGTATGCTATATTAAGTTACTTGTTATGCGCTTGTGCTCCTGTGCTCAAAGAGTTCAGGGGGTTGTTTAGAAATAAATACATATATATTGTGAATATATAACCTGTGTGGTGTCCTTTCATTTGGTATTAAAAGGATTGCATATGGTAAAACAGCTGGCTTCACATGCCCTCTTGAGTTTAGCCTAAGACTGCTTTGTCCATGCTACCACTAGGATAGCTGGTCTAGAAGGTTGACTTTACAACCATCACCAAAAGGGTTGTTTGCACTGGTGCAAGGTGCTCACTAGAATAGTGAATATCATATACCAGGCCAACTACTCACAGTCATCAGCAGTGCGGGCGCGCGAGTTATAGTTAGCTGAACTAACTATAACGGGGGAATTTCTATAGTTTTGTACGAGTGAAATGTCCAACTACACACATACATACACATACACACGCATACGCGCATATATACTAGAAATTAAATAAACATCTGTGTTGCTTATTTAACAAGCAAAATGAAACCAGCATCCTATCATGCCCTGAATGTTGTAGAAGAGCCATTCCTGTTTTCCAGCTCCTGCCGACAGGATCCTGGACCAATACCTTTACTCAACATCTTTTAGTCAACGGAACATTTTTCATGCTCCTTGGAAGGATTATTTTTTACCTTCACAAAATGAAATACTATTTTGTGAAGTGTCCTACATGACAGAAAAAAAGCCCAATCACCTTGACTCCTGCATGTAAGAACATGTCCAGGAGGATATAAATGACAGGGAGAACACCAGGCTTGATTGGCCTTCACAGGTGTGAAGAGGAATCTGGTAGACTTGAAAGACACGAGGAAGCAGCCTCTACCTCTGCTTCCTCCACCACTTCCAAGGACCCCATTTGAGGGTATATCTAAAGAAAGTTCACAGAGAAGAAAGAAAGGGGGAAAAGAAAAGGAGGTAGAGAAAAACCTCCTCATCTACCTTATAAGATCATTTCGAAGGTAAGGGTCTGCCACTACCGCATCATTCCATCTATCTGCTGAAGGGGTCTGCAAACAAAAAAGAGGAGCGTTCCACATATGCCTAATTCCAAAGACACCAGGACATACTCTACTAACAGAACTATTTCCAGATGCGACCCTTTCAACCACCTCAGTCACTAGAACATAGTTTCTACCATACATCTTTCTCCAGTGCCTCCGGTAGTGTTGCAGGGATTCTGTGGAGTCACAAAACTATGCTTGGGATCAAAGAACCTTAGTAGGAGGGGACGGAGTCCTCCTACCGACTAGCTATAGTGTTTCACTTGCTCAGCTACTCGCAGAGGAACAAGTGGTTAGACACCCCAGAACGCAACTCTACAGACCCTCCGGAATCACGGTTGCAGGACTCACCCTTTCGCTCTCACACTCGTACTAGTCCACAATAAGATCGGACAGACATGAGAAAAGTTTAACATGTTTATTTTAACTATTGTGCACTAGTATGCAGTATACGTGCCATAATAGGAAAATGCCTAACACAAATATTGTCAGCATAGCAAGTGGTCCATAAATATAAAAGGATCTGTCATTATATAAGACAGGGTAGCCTAAACCACCTCCACTTCTACAGGAACAAATACCATATCGTAGCATACACAAATGAAAGTTCTACATCTCAGGTGCAGTCACAATCTCTTCCATGGAGAGATCCCGCTCAAAGTGTCTTGTTACCCACCTATGCATACATATGACAAACGTATGTGCTCCCAAATTGCTTCTGTGTGTTTGGTCTAGATGCTAGGGCCTGACCATAACAGTAACAAGGGGCATTGTTTGAGCGCTGGTCTATGATGGAATTCATACTAAATCCAAAGAAAGAACGAACAGAACATGAAAACAGCAGGTTCTGTGTGAAAGTTGACACAAAGCAAAATAAGTTTGTATAGTAACATGAGCAAAGCAGAGGGCAGCTTGCAACGTGCTCATGCCAACATAGGGAAAACGGGGGGGTGGGCGTGGCCAACTACAGACGGGAATGGCGGCACAGTAGCCGAGCTCCGCAGTGCCACTCCCGAAATATCCGCATAAACTTATCCGCCCCGGCCAAATCTTCGCCCTGAGGGGCTCCCTGAATGCTGTTGCTGCTGCTCAAGGTGTGAGCAAAATCTGAGGACAATCGCGAGTGCCATTGAAAACCGGCTCCAAACACCGGCTTCATCCGACGTGACACATAGTCGCTTTGGAATACTTGGAAAGATCATTTACTTGTACTAAGTCCTACCTTTCAGTCTCATGTTCGCAACAAACCTTATCAAATTGCATGGTGGTGCTCACAATTCATCTCGTATAAATGAACATTTTGGTCCATCCCTACCTGGGAGACTGCCTATTAATGGTACAACACCTCAAGAAGTCCAGCGACATTGCAGGATTGCACTTTTAGTACTTCTGCAGACAGGACTAAATATCAATTAAAGTCAGTAACAATTCCAGTAGAATCCATCCATTATGTGGGATCAGACGCTTCATCAGCAAAACCTTATCTTTAGGAGGAGACAGCGTTCTCCTGTAAGTTTGTCTCAGACACTTTATAAATTAAACATTTCAAAGGCTATTCATTTTCTTCCCTATATTGGGCTTGCTGGCATCCAGCATCTTTCGTGTTCTGAATACCAGCCAGAGGATGAGGCCACTGAAGCAGTGCTTGGAAGACCGCTGGATACAGCTCTAAGGAAGGAGGGCGGACAAGTTAACTTTCAAACAAGCCGCAAAAGACTCCCTTCAATGGTGGTTCCGATAAACAAATTCCTGCAGAGTGCCCCTTCCAAACCAATCCAATCTCCTTCTCCCACTATTATGAAAGATGGCTCTTTGCAGAGTCGGTTTGGGCGGGGGGTCAGGTACTTAGCTATGAATACATGCAGCATTACCAGGGTCAAGGTATCTGAGATTCCCTCTGCAACTCCATTACAGATGTTTTTCACTTTTTAACAGGGTTTTACGGAGGCCCTTCTTCCATGCTTGCATTAGGGATCATTGCAGGCCTCTTAGGTTAATGCTGGGGAGGCCACAAAGATTGATTTCAAGTACACAACGTTATGGTCAGCACAAGAGAAGAGAACCTTCTAGAGCGGATGGTAGTCTATTAGGTTGTCGTTTCCCGTCCCCTCCAACGGAGCTAGCATGGCGACGGGCCGCAGCAGACGAACAGCAACGCAGGCCGAGCTAGACAAATTTGAGTGCCAGAAAAAATCAAGAGGAAGGGCCGGGTACTGCTGTAGCCCACAGTGAGATTTCGGAGCCTACGAACAAAGATCTCCTAGCTGCAATAACCACCTTACAGACCTCTATCGAAACCCGGATTGACACAGTCGCAATAGAAGTGGCCTTAATGAGAGAGGACAGGAGAAAAATAGCTGATCATTGGAGCACAGTTGAGAGCACAACTACAGAACTGGTGACGGATACAGCCCTCCTTAAAATACAGGTAACCGAACTGCGAACTCCCCACAAGGCGATGGCAACACAACTGGACGAGTATGAAGGCAGAATGAGGCGCAATAATGTTCGGATTCTTGGCATTCCGGAACGAGCCGAGGAGCAAGCAGCCGATCTATTCGTTGAGGAGCTGATCCAACAGTGTCTTCAGCCACGAAGCCTGTCCAAGGGCTTTTCCACTGATCAAGCTCATTATGTGCAGGGAGTATTTAATTTTTGCAATCGAGACGTGATCCTTCAAACTGCGACTGCGGCCCCCCCATTAACATTCGAAAACAGTAACGTGTCCTTCCCGGACTTCACCTTGGGTCCAGAAATAACGCTGGAGCTTCCTGGAAGTGAAACGCGCTCTCGGAGACCAGGAGATCAAATATGCCATGTTATTCTCAGCGAAACTCAGAGTGGAATCAGATGGCAAGTTGTGGTTCTTCACTAGACACAAGGATGCCTGGGACTGGCTTGACAGCTGGCGTCCAGTTGGTAAGAAAACACACAAAACTACACCGGTGGCTGGCGGGACCAGTGAGTGGGGTCAAAGACGGTCCCGCCTCCTTCTGATTCAGGTTCTCAATGCCCTACGGGATGATTTGAACACTGGACTAATAAAGGGGACTGGCTAGTGATTTCTCAGTCTCACAATCAGCAGGGAATAAGTGTTGTACTCCTGCTATAGTTTCTTAGTGTATTGCCTGATGGACTTACTTGTTTCTCTATGGACCTCAGATGTTTGGCTACATCTGGTATCCAGGCTCCTCATGTAACTTGAAATTTTTTGAAGTACGTTTCACCTTTGGGGTTATTGACCAGGGCTAGCTATTTGAACTCTAGATTGTTGCCCTAGGGAGTGGGGTTGTTCACGTTCCTGAAGTTGATAAGGGTGGGTGACAGGCACTCTGGAAGTTGGGGGTGGCGGGTGGTTTCAGATCAGTTATGCAGGGAGGCGGGGGGGGGAGGGAGTCCATTTAGGGAGGGGTTTGTTAACTATTTTTCTATTGTTTTCTGTATCGGTATGTTACAATGCTTGGTTATCCGGTGTCATACCTGGTCCCACTGTTATTAGTGAGTATGAAATCCACTTAAGCTGTTTCTGGTCACCAACAGTACTTTATTCTGCGGTGAACTGGGGCCCCAAGGACCTCCTAAAAGAAGAGTCCATCTGGCTGTCCACTTTTTCCACTGAATCGATTTGATGGCACCTGGCTTAGCACTTAACTTATCCACGTGGAATGTTAATGGTCTTGAGGACAAGATTAAGAGGGGTATTGTATTACAATATATTAAATGGCAGGAGCTCGACATTGTGATGCTGCAGGAGACGCACTTAGTAGGAAACTCCTGTGGGGCTCTGAATAGAAAGGGTTATCGATTAGTAGTTCACTCCGGATTCACCTCGGGCTCCAGGGGTGTGGGGATTTCCTTCCAAAAAGGCTGTCCATATATAATCCATAACACCTGGACCGACGCTCAGGGCAGATACTCAGCAGTCACAGGCTCCTGGGAGGGAAGTGTTCTTAATGTGGTCTCCTTTTATGCTCCACCCCGGGTTACAGCGACTGACTACGTGACGCAGGTACCTTGCGGCTGGAACTGCCCTTGGGAGTGTTAGTCCTGGGGGGATATTTTAATTTAACTATGGATGGTTCTCGGGACGTCTTCCACGCAGAGAGGGCCCGCCCGAGGCTCGCAGCTCCACGAGTTCGTTAACGCCCTGGGGGTTGTGGACATATGGAGGTGGCTTAACCCACTAAATATACACTTCACATTTCAATCGGGGGCACACAGTAACCAATCATGTATAGACTATATATTTACACACGCTCAAGATATCCACGCTTTCACAAGCTCCAACTGCCCGGCACGTGGGATCTCAGACCACTCTCCCATCCTTACGACTTTTGGCAAACTACGGGTCAGGCGCCCCGGTACCATTAATATGCAGCCATGTGCGTTAAAGATGCCTCATATCAAAGAGTCTCTAGGCAAGGAAACCCACTACTACTTTGCGGAAAATGTGGGTTCCGTTGACTCTGCATTGACACTATGGGGAGCGTTTGGAGCAGTAATAAAGGGAAGGGCGCGGTCATTAATGGTGGAACATATGGATGAGCGCTCCAGGAGGGTGGTCGAGATGAAAGCAGACAGTGGACATGGAGGAGGCGGTTGCGCGATCAGACCATACTACTCAACACAGCCCTAAAATTAAGAGATGGGATTATAGACAACTTCTTTTAGAAGAATCTACGATGCACACCCAGTCTTCCCGACATAGGATCTATGAGCAGGGTGAACAAACAGGCAAACTCCTGGTGTGGCTGGAACGCAAGGAGCAGGCTGCAAGATGTGTCCACGCGATAGCCAGCCCAAAAGGTACACCTGCGGACACCTTTGCATCTCATTTTGATTAGGTTTATAACACTTCGCAGACATCTCAAGCCCCGATGTCGGCCCATCTCCTTGCCACTATCAATGTGGTTAGCCTCTCCCCACAGGATAGGGATACTCAGGAGGTGGACATTACTGAGAGGGAGATTCAAAAGGCCATACAAGATGTCTGCTCTGGCAAGGCAATGGGTCCAAATGGGCTTACTGTTGAGCTTTTTAAACCCATGGCAGCAAAATTGGCTCCTCACTGGTTGACTCTATACAAGGACTCCTTCCTGAAGATATCCGTACTACTGCTATAGAGTCGTCCATAAACCAAATAAGCCAGTTGAAGATTATAAATCATACCACCCCAATTCCTTCTTGACCGTCGAGGCTAAGATCCAGGCCAATCAACTCCTTCCTTATATTACCGTACTGGTTCACCCAGACCAGTCCGGATTCATGTGAAACACGGCCCGAAATCTGCGACGGGTGAAAGGGGCCCTTGGTAGAATTAGCACCATCGAGGAAGAAGCGATCCTACTATCTTTAGATGCCAGGATGGCGTTGGACACCATTGAATGGGATTTTCTCTTTGCCGTGTTAGCTCGCATAGGGTTCGGCCCAATGTGATACGATGGATAAGGCTACTGTATACACAACCCACCGCACATGTCGCCATCAACAATCACTGCTCAGCCACTTACACCCGCCGTTGGGGCACGAGACAAGGTTGTCCTTTGTCTCCACTACTCTTCGCCCTGGTTTTAGAACCACTGGCCGTTTGGGTCAGGGGAGATCCAGGGGCTCAAATGGACATCGACCATGAAGACTGCACCTCACTATACACTGATATTCTCCTTTACCTGGCCTCTCCAGAGCGATCTCTGCGGCGAGTGCTCCACATATTTCATATATTTGGCAAACACTCTGGGTACAGGATAAATTGGTCCAAATCCCAGTTGTATGCGTTATGGGGCGAACGCCCATCTAGTCCAAGGGGCTCTGAGATTTCAGTGGCCCACCACGGCTTTCGCTATCAGGGCATTTTTGTCACCCCAGATATTGACCTCTTCTTTGAGCAGAACCTGCTTGGACCTCTTCAACGTCTCTAATCTGACGCCCTACACTGGCAGTCTCTCCCGCTCACTCTCTCTCCTGGGGCATGCATCCTGGTTTAAGATGCTTGCGCTTCTGCACTTTCTTTATGCGTTGCAGAACACTCCCAATCCGATCCCATTTTCCTACTTCTCCCAAATTGATAGCGTAGTGCGGGGACTACTGTGGGAAGACCGTCCGCCACGAATTGCTATCAACAAACTCACCATGGGATGGATGGTACGACGGGGGCATAGGATTACCAGATTTATGACTATTATCAAGCTTCCCAACGACCTGCAATCAATAGATGGGTGTTTGGCTCTCATTACAATCCAAATTTCCGCACAGATCATTGGCTCATGGGGCAGGGCGGCTATAATAGGGCGCTATACACCAATCCCGGTAAACTGAATTTAACCGGCGCCATGGCCCGTACGGTTAAGGTTTGGCATGGAGTCACAAGAAAGTTGGGTTGGCATAACCGTCTGACTAAGGCGACTCCACTTTGGGAACCTGATATACTGGGACGAATTAGTACATGCCCTGGATTTGATAAATGGGACACAATCGAGATATCCATTGTTGGGAACATGTGGGTGAAAGGGAAGCTGGCCTCATTTGCTGACCTCCACACACAGCATCAATTGGCACACTCCCGAGACCTTTAGATACTTACAGATTAGTCATTCTATTTAGTCTGCCCTGCCAAATGGGGATCCCTCTCCCTGACTCTTCCCCCACTAGAAGACCGGTTGCTATTGGATCCCATGGACCACAAGGCCATATCACTCACTTATAAGAAACTGGTGAATAATCAAACAGATTCAATGCAGCAATTAATGGTGGGCTTGGAGACAAGCTTGGAGACAAACCTGGAAAGTATAGATGAAGACTGGCGAGATGCGCTGGCCTCCCCCAGGAAAGTGGCCATTCCCATGCGTCTACGGCTCATCCAACTGAAATTCCTCCACCGGGTCTACTTGATGCTAAGCTTCTGTTTAGACTGGGCAGGGGCCCTGACCTGCTCGGTCTCCGGCATTGTAATCAAATGGGTACCTTTGTTCACATATTATGGGAAAGCCCACAAATTCATCACTATTGGGAACAGATCACCCGCCAAACCGAGGACATGTGACAAGCCCCTAAAGCGGTCTCCCCAGTACTGGCTTCTTAATATTTGGGAGGAGACTGACCTCTCCCAGGCTGAACAGGCTTGTGCCTTGATGGGCTTTATCATCTGGAAGCGCAACATCGCACAGAAATGGGGGGTGGACACAGTCCCGCTTTTAAGCGATTGGGCAAAGGACATGGATAATGCAATGAATGCAGAGAAGGCGGTGTTCAAGGGACGAGGATGCCCCAGGAAATGGGACCATAAATTGGGGAAGTGGAATAAGTACAGAGGGAACATCTGCAGCTCTCCTACTATAGAGCTGCGGCGAGAAAAGCAAACACTGATGGCCTAGTTAACGGAAGAAAGCCCACAAATTCATCACTATTGGGAACAGATCACCCGCCAAACAGAGGACATGTGACAAGCCCCTAAAGCGGTCTCCCCAGTTCTGCCTTCTTAATATTTGGGAGGAGACTGACCTCTCCCAGGCTGAACAGGCTTGTGCCTCGATGGGCTTTATCATCGGGAAGCGCAACATTGCACAGAAATGGGGGTGGACACAGTCCCGCTTTTAAGTGATTGGGCAAAGGACATGGATAATGCAATGAATGCAGAGAAGGCGGTGTTCAAGGGACGAGGATGCCCCAGGAAATGAGACCATAAATTGGGGAAGTGGAATAAGTACAGAGGGGACATCTGCAGCTCTCCTACTATAGAGCTGCGGCGAGAAAAGCAAACACTGATGGCCTAGTTAACGGAAGAAGTTGTGTCCACGATATGTAGTTTCTCAGCTAGCAATGTATCTCATAGTTGGTTAGGCATGGACCAAAAGCAGCGAAATGATGCAACATTTGCTCAATTGTATGTGGATGTAAAGTTGCTAGAACCCTGTATGGGAGGGCACTAATATGGCTATGAAGCATGCTATGTACCGATGCAATGTTGTTGAAAATAAAAATGGTTTAAAAATAAATAATCGAGAAACCGACAAGGGGCCTGAACGGGACATGCAACAGTAGTTTTTTCTACCAATTGTCCAGATCCATCTGTGGATCCTCCATCACCTGTACTGCAGCCTCTTACTGATGTACCTTTGATGCCGGTTAGGAGCCGGAGATATATGGCAGGCAGACTCAGAACTCAAAGACTAGGTTTCAAGAGTCCTATTCAAAAGTGACAGCAGCATCACTGGCAGCAATCACCACATCATTATTATTCTAGAGTGCATTGTTCTAAATAGACAAAACATACTAAAACATACTAAATCAACAAGGTGTTCTTGATTAAGTAGGCTTAAGATCTCGTTACTAGCACAGTTACGTATTCTTACTACATTACTTCAGGTTTGATACTTTTTTACGCTCTTGGGTACAAAAAAAGTTCAAAACTGCTCGCTTTTTGTTAATGTTGGCACTATACTAGGTCTACCACCATCAAGGAGATTTGATAGGGACCATAGGTCTACAAGATGCTGATTTTCATATCCCCATCTTTCAGAAGCATCAGAAAATTCTAATAGGAAAGATCATTTACTTGTACTAAGTCCTACCTTTCGGTCTCATGTTAGCAACAAACCTTATCAAAGTGCTTGGTGGTGGTCACAGTTCATCTCGTAAAAATTAACATTTTGGTTCATCCCTACTTGGGAGACTGCCTCATAAAGGTACAACACCTCAAGAAGTCCAGCGACATTACAGGATTACACTTTTAGTACTTCTGCAGACAGGACTAAATATCAATAATTAAAGTCAGTAACAATTCCAGTAGAATCCATCCATTATGTGGGATCAGACGCTTCATCAGCAAAACCTTATCTTTAGGAGGAGAAAGCGTTCTCCTGTAAGTTTGTCTCAGACACTTTACAAATTAAACATTTCAAAGCCTATTCATTTTCTTCCCTATATTGGGCTTGCTGGCATCCAGCATCTTTCTTGTTCTGAATACCAGCCAGAGGATGAGGCCACTGAAGCAGTGCTTGGAAGACAACTTTCAAACAAGCCGCAAAAGACTCCTGTCAATGGTGGTTCTGATAAACAAATTCCTGCAGAGTGCCCCTTCCCAACCAATCCAATCTCATTCTCCCACTATTATGAAAGATGGCTCTTTGCAGAGTCGGGTTGGGCAGGTGGGGGGGGGGGGGGCGGTGCTTAGCTATCAATACATGCAGCACATGCAGCATTACCAGGGTCAAGGTATCTGAGATTCCCTCTGCAACTCCATTACAGATGTTTTTCACTTTTTAACAGGGTTTTATGGAGGCCCTTCTTCCATGCTTGCATTAGGGATCATTGCAGGCCTCTTAGGTCAATCCTGGGGAGGCCACAAAGATTGATTTCAAGTACAAGGAGTTATGGTCAGCACAAGAGAAGATAACAACCTCTAAGAGCGGATGGTACTCTATTAGGTCTGCAAGTCTTTTCCCCAGAGTTTGAGCCTATTCACTTCATTTTTTTATTTGTTTAAAAAAATTCATTACATTAACAAGCATGCGGAACAAGACCCACTGCTAGGTCTATAGGCGCAACGGTGAAGAAGATGCATATCAAAACAGTTCACTAGCTTTGCATCCAGAATGCAGAAGCTGATTTTGTCAGCAGATGCTTAAAATTAAAGTTTTGCACAACAGGTTTTACTAACCAGGAGCGCTATCTCTTGATCAGTTGCTCAAAAACGTTTGTGTAAACATTACATCTGATGGTAGACAACAAGTTATGTTATGGGTATTTGTAGAGCACACTGCTCATCAATGAGGGTATCCAGGTGCTAAAGGGTGTGGCTTGGCAAGAGGCTAGGTGAAGAACCCAGTCTTTAATTTCTTGCAAAACTCAAGAACCAATAAGGCGGTTCGGATGTGCAGAGGTAGGTCATTCCTTGCGCTGGGAGCAAGCTCGAAGGTCCAGGTGCCAGATCTGGTACTTTGTATGCAAGGGATGTGTGAGTAGAGACCGGCTGAAAGAATATAGGTATGTGGAAATACATGCGATTGTGGAGGTAGGTTGGGCTGATGCATTAGGCTTTGTATGTGTGTGCGCGCACGTTTGTGGATGGGGAACCAGTGGAAGTCTTTGAGGTGCAGGGTGATGTGGGTGCAGGGAGTAAGTTTGAAGTAGTGTCTGGCAGATTAATTCTGTATGGTGTTGAGTCTTCTGGTCAGTTGCAGATCGATTCTTCTGTAAAGCGAATTGCCACAGGCCAGTTTGCTGGTAATGAGGGCCTGGATGACAGCGCTGCATTTGTTAATAGGAAGCCACTTGAACATTTTCTTGAGTGAGAGTTAAGAGGCAGGCTTTACGTTTACTTGGCCTGTCATAGCAACCTGGTTGTCTGTTTTTATTCAGAGGTTCTTCACCTGTGTAGTCAGAGATCAGAAAGTCGAGTCTCCGAGTGAGGGGTCTTCACCGAAGAAGACTAACTATTGGTCTGTGTTGAGCTTGAGGCAGTTGTTTTTCATCTATCCGGCGACTTCAGACATGCAGGCAGAGAAGTTGGTTTGGGTGTTAAATATTTTGTAGGAGAGAGAGTATGAGCTGGGTGTCGTTTGCATAGTGATGCTGGCAAGTGCGACCGTGTTTGAGTTTAACAGCATGGGACCGAGCCAGGATCCTTGTGGAGGTGTTTAGCAGGGGCCAAGGTAAAGAGGCAGGTTGCACAAATAGGAACGGCCTGTGAGATAAGAGCAGATTCAACAGCATTAGCCCCTGAATTCTCGTATTGTGTAGGCGCTGAATGAGGATCAAGCGGGAAACTGTATCAAAGGTGGAGGATAGGTCCAGAAGGTTGAGGGAAGGCGTGTGGTCTTCCATGATCAGTCGGATGACATCTGTGGTGCTGATGAGGTGGCTTCAGTGCTGTGATTGGGTCTGAAGCCAGATTGGGTATGGTTGAGGAGGATGTCATCATGCAGATCGGTGGCTAGATATTTATCATGATTTTCTCCTCAACTTTCACTGGAAAGGGTAGCAAGGAAACAGGCAAGTAGATGGCTAGTGCTTTAGGGTTTACGGAGGATTTGTTTAGGAGAGAGGGAGAACTGTGGCGCGTTTCCAGGCATCCGTGAAGGTGGCTGTGATAAGAGTCTTTCAGGATTCAAGAAATTATGCTGGTGGAGCTTAATTTCGGAGAGGGGAAATCTTTCACAATGGCGAAGATTTCCTTGGCTCGGCTTTTGACGTGCTTGGAGAGGGTGGACCATTTGGTGGCTCTGTTTTGTTGGTGCTATCATCTAGGAGGAGCTCTGTAGTTGTTAGTCAGCGTCTTCTGAGCTTTGTGTCCAACTGAGTTCCAGCTGCATGCAGTGGCATTTGGCGAGTTTTAGCTCTTCTGTGTACTAGTTGGCTTGGTGTCTGGCTCTAGTGGCCTGGAGTGTGTCCGGGTGTCTGCGCAGGAGAGGATTCAGACACTGAAATTTGAGATGGATCTGGGGAGAAAGTCGTTGAGGTCAGTGGAGAAGGAGCTCTAAGGTCTAGGATTCTTCAGAAACCTTTCTCCAATCCGGTTGTGAGGGTTTGGTGATAGTATTTCTGTGGTGGAGAGTGATGGTTATGTTGGAATGAAGGCGGTCACGGTCGGCCCAGGTGATGTGCTTGGGGTTGTCCATAGTGATTTTGCTGAAACTGGTGCAGATAGGGTCCAGTAGGTGTCCGTCACCATGGGTGAGGCCTTACAATAACTTGGTAAATCCAGGGTTTGTTATGACCTGGAGGAAGATGGCTGTGTCAAGGTCTATGGGATCCTCCAGTTGGTAGTTGAGGTAGACAAGGTTGGCACTCTGGGTTTAGTTGGCGGTGATGTGGAGTTTGAAGGTCAGATGTTGCTAGCCGATGTAGTGAAGTACTGGATGGGTTTCTGAAGAGGATTTTGCATCTTCTTCCGGGTCTGTTAGCCCGGTCCTGTCCAACAACCTTGTTTTAGATGGGAGATAACTGTGGCAATGCTGGGAGCCACCGTGGGAGTTGGCTAGGCTTTTGTTAAGCACAGCCGGACCGGACTGTGGTGGTGCAGCAGGTCCCAGATTTAGATTTAGCAGCAGGTCCCAGATTTTGAGGATTATTATAATGAGGGAGCGGGTGTTGAGAAGGAAAGATAGTAAGAGCAAGGAGCAGTAGGTGTTAGGTGAGTGAGAGATGTGCATTGCGTGCGGTGCATGTAGGGGACTGTAGTGAATAAGTACAAAGCAGGGGCGACCAGGCGAACTCTGCTTATTAAAAGGTGAATACGATCCTTAATGCTCCACATTTGTCACAATAATGGTTCCACACAGACCGTTAACCCATATCAGAACAGCCACAGCGGACACTATCATCCACACTGGATTTCTTATTCAAATATGAGATCTGGACCACCTACTGTAAAGTATTGTATACTGCTTTCCATAGAGAAACTCGTGTTGATGATTGAGTTTTGTTCCTAAAGTGATTAATGAGATGATTTTGCTACTTTCTTCCAGACTTAATAATCCATCGAACCTAAAGTCCTTTCCTTTGGGTGTTAATGAGTTTAACTTTAATTTATTTTCTCAAGAATCTTGGGCTCTGCTCTCCTTGTCCGGTGGACCGTTGAAGTAGCCACTGTATGGGTCTTCTTTACAGCCGCAATAATTACCAAATCTGGCGGAGGATCTGACCTGAGAAACAGGGGATCTTGTTCTGCTGATCTATATTTCTTTAAGAACCTTGCTGGATATGTTTTTATTGTTGCTGGAGTAAGGAAAACGTCCATGACTGGTTGTTAAAGACAAGGAACTTATTGCAGCAAAGGCCTCGCGGACGTCCGCTGCAGTGTCTCAAATATAACAGGTGTGAGGTGCACAGACATCTCCATGTTTAGCTGTTGTCCTCCTCTAGATAGGACATCATAGAAGGTGTGGATGTCATCAACAGGTAACACTATGGAGGGTGGACTGTCCATAAGAGTAGGAGAGTAATCCCTTTTGGAGGAGTCGGTCGAGGAAGAAGACCTGGAGGGTCTCCTAGGACCTCCCATGAGAAGCAGATCTACGTGACAGAGACTTGTCCCTCTGGCGACCCCTGGATGGTGTGGTGGGTGACTGTTCAACTGACTGCACCAGCCGAGCCAGAGGGGATCTACGCAAAGTGCTTGAATAGTCCCAAGGCTGTTGAACCTGTGCTGAAGGCTCTTTCTGCCAATGATTAACTGGGAGAAGCCACCTGGGAGAGAGATCAACAGAGGGAGATCTGTGTTCTTCCCCTCGTTGCGTAGGTGGAGCCGTGATCTGTGGGATGGATTTCTGTACCCACCATTCTGGAGACGGATAAGATGAGCTTCGACGTTGAGATCACTTGTGGGGATCCTGCAGCAGCCACAGAAGGTTCGGAGAGGTCTTTTGACATGGTCGAATGGTGTGATATTGCCGATAATTGTGAACGTCTCGACGTCTAGCAACTATGCGCCACTAAGTCCAATGAAGGAGACCTCTGCCTCAATATCGGTTGTGTGTGTTTCAATGTCAACCGATGTCCCAGATGGAGACTTGTGCTTTGACGTCGGAAGAGGAGTACCCAACGCAGTACCAAGTCTCGACGTTGTACGTGGGGCAGGTGATGAAATTCTTAGAAGTCGAACCTCTCGACGCCATCAATCTAGGCCTCGACGTTGAGCGCCGTCTCGTGGGCTGCAACAGAGGAGTCCGCCTCGATGTCGAATCTCTTAGATGTCGCAGATGATCTTGGCCTCAACGTCGAGCGTCTTGATGGCTGCAACTGAGGGATCTGCTTCCACGTCAAATCCTTTTGATGTCATTGTTGACCTAGGCCTCGACGTTTACCGCCGCCTAGTTGACTGCAACGGCGGGCTGCGCCTCGACATCGAACCCCGTACCGACGGCTAGCGGTGTCTCTTGGTTGGGCGATTCTGCACCAACACAGACACACTTCGACACTGACCGGTTGATGGTGGCAGAGGATTCGTCGCGGATGACAAACCTCAATGTTTGGAAGTCTTCAACGAAGATAGATGTTCTCTCGACGGAGAGTCCGCCGTCGATGGGATTGTCATTGAAGTTTTCTTCGCCGGTGGAGGCATTCTCAATGCAGAGCTCGACGCCGATGAACAGACCGGAATCTTGCTTCTAGAAGATGATCTGGGTCTCTTCTTCTGTCTCAATAGAGACCTGCCTCTAGAGGTAGAAGATTTACTTTTTTTCCCCAGAGAGGCCATAAAGGCGAAACCTCTCTCTGTCCTCGAGAGTCCGTCTTGATAAAGACGGACAGTATTGGCAAGTCTCAGGAACATGAGCATCCGGAAGGCGTAGAATACAGATAGTGGGAATCTGTTTTGGCCTTCTGTTTGCCACAGGAAGGGCTAGGATCAAAAAGAGAAAGCATTTCTGAGAGAGAGAAAAAAAGCCAAACTCCCGAAAAAAGGTAAAGGAATACTCCAACAGGTGTAAAATGTTGAAGTAAAATGGTATTTAGTGAAAAAGGAATATAATTTCTGACAGAAAAGTCAAAAATCTGTTAAGCTGATTAAGCAGGCTCCTAACTGAAGGAGCCGGAAAGAACAACTGACCTAACCGTCACCCCTGAGGCATGATGGGAAGCTTGGGGTCATGGCTGCCTTAAAGGCAAGGTGTTAGTTTTGCGATTCCCTACATTTGCTTTCAGTTTCTATGCTATTTAAGTTACAATGCAGGCTATGGGCTAACAAAGCCTGCCTTTTCTCTTTGCAGGACCACTTTTCTGATGTTCATTAAAGGCAGTTCAAGTGTCTTTTGGTCTCTCTGGTTTGTTTGTATCTGTGTAAAGACAAGATTTTACAGCATTGTTTAGCCTGTTGTGTCTGAAAGGCTGCATTGATTGCTTAAAAAAAAATATGTGTGCTGTCATAATTTTTGTATATTTTCTGCGGTCCCAACTATGGGCGGGAATATTGAAGTGCTTGTGACTATTCAGAAGGATCCCCTGGAAGAAAGCTTGCCTTTTTGGTAGGCATCATGAGAGTCTTGAAAAAATATTGACATGCAGAAAAAGGCCAGTCAAAAATTGACTGAGGGTAGCATGGAAAGAAAAGAACTGATGTCAGCGCACTGGTGTGATGCCTATATAGGCACTGCACATTTCATATCCAGGGAAGACAACACAGCACGGAGCAGAATGAAGCCATCTAGAGTGCAGGTGTACTGTTCATCAAAGGTTTTCCAGATCCAGTCTGACGCCTAAGTGAATATTCCAAGGTAAAGAATATGGGGCTAAATGTCTATCAGATATGAGTGTAACATTCTACAAGCCTTATCATTTATCGTAGAGTTTCATAGAGTGAATAAGCACTTGGCGAAGCAGGAGCAGGGCTGCCAAGAAAGTTAAAGCCACTTTGTTATTCCAATTCCCCGTTGCTTTCACAAAAGGAAAAATAGCTGCGACGGAAGCCACACTATTAGATCAAAGAACAGACTACTGAATTTTGCAAAATGTGTGACCATCCATAAGCTGAACATGTTCACTGAAAACTTACTTTTGTAAAAGAAAATATTACAAGTCTTATGAAATATTTTATTAAACCAGACATAATTTATGCGGCTCTTCCAAGCAGTATTTTATTCTAGAAACATGCACTTTACTGCTAACCTAGACCTGATTTAATACTAAACCGTATTTAAAATGTATTTACTCGATTGGAGTTGAATAAATAGTTCTAGTCAAGGAAACAAAAGATGAAACTGTTGACATCCATCAAACTAAATGTATAAAAACAATGCCATTACATGACCTTCAGCTTGCTCTGCTTTATTTTCCACATGGCGTTCTTCATGGGTTGTATCTAAATTATGTTACATTGTGCCAGAAGATCAGATATTTAGAAAAATGCTATATTCCCACCGTCAATAGATTAAAATGCCATGATAAAATGGAAAATTTTATAAACTAGCTTGCTTTAAGCATTTACGGAAAGGTTATATGGATGGATACTGAACTGCATATTGCCTAATCCAATTAAATTGCTCAGTCTACACTACCATAGGACAGCATCACAGTAAACCACTTTTGTCAGAAAGCAACCAAAAATACACTAGAAGACATATGTAGTACATGCACACTAGAAGACATATGTAGTACATGTTTTAGTGAATATAAAAATGGAGAATGGTTGGTCATCCAAATGATCCCACAGACTAGGGCACATTTCATGACAGTGGTTATTTAAACCTCCCTGCTGAAAGAAAAAAGTTGTGCATCCAGAGGTTCAATTACCTTGCAAATCAACATATGCAGGCGGAACTCTGAGCCTTTGATTTGATGGTTAGGATTGAATGGGCAGATCATACCAATTGATGCCATAACGCCAACCTGGAAAAATATGGAAAAGAAAATTAGCAAGAGCCATAAAACAACCTGAATAAATTACATTGAAAGACTACTACAGCTATCGCTCTTTGATTACAAGTCACCAAAATCCGCTCCAGATTTTATTATGCCATACCGCATAGAGTGGCTTTGCAGCATTGTTAGATTAGAGGTACCTTCCTACCAGGGTCTCAACTTCAAGACAACCATAATATAGCAGTCTGCTTTCTGATTCCAAGAACTGAATCACCAGTTGTGTGGTTGCATTCATATTTACACGTTTGCGTTTTTCAACTGATGGACTTCACTAATTCAGCTATGTATGGATTTGAAGTACTTGTCGATAAGTGTCTGGCAAATTAGATTACAGTGCCTTGTTAGGGTAGACAACACTCCATTACACGAAGGGAGTTTTGGATAGCTTGGAAGCAGTTGGTTTAGTTTGTTTTGATGGGGATATACTGTTATAAGAGAAACAGGGCCATAAGAGTTTAGTGAGATACAACTATATGGTGCCTCTAAATTGTGCTCCTCAAAACATGCCTAAACGTAGAGCAGAATAATTTGTATTGCCCGATGCCCAAGACTTTAGGAATACCATCAATGTCAAGTAGTTTTAACCCAGACATGTAGAAATTCTGGTTGCCCTCCTGGCTTGAATATAGCAACTAGCTCAAATAGGTCACATTACAATATGAAATCCATGGCACTGCACCTCGCCATCAATTAACAATGGTAACCATGGAGGAGCTTAGCACGCATCTAAGAAGGTCGCGTGAGCTTGGGGCTCCCGAGACCCCAGTAGCCACCCCGCTTACATCCTGTCCTTAATCCTGAATGCTGAGGAGTGATTCTTGCAGATGAAGCACTGACGATCTCAACGCTCCAAGCCGTACCCCGGAAACCGGAGTTATGGACTTTGAAAGTTTGCGGCCCGTCTCTCTTGGATGCCCGGAGCTTGGGCTGGCATAGTGCCCGTGGCGTAGTTCAACAACAACGGCCCTGTCTACCAGAAGTTGCCGGTCTGGCTCCGCAAGCTCAATAGGTTTCACTTTCGATTTTTGTGGGTGCACTCGCGTCCCAGCTGCTGTGTATGTCTGACTGCTAGACACCCCCCGTGGACATCGCTGGCCTTGGAAAATCAGCTTACTAAGAGACTGGATGTGCTCTACAACTAACGATTGCTGAGTACCACTTCCCTCGATCGGTTTAAGTGCATAGCAGTATCCCCCAAAATGGCGACCAAGCCGGAGGGGGACAAACGGCAGCAGAAGGCCACAAGAGGGGGGACGGTACGCGCAGTCGAACAACATGGATCGCTACGCCCAAACTAAAGGATCACCTAGTGGGCCAGGAAAGATGCAAGAAGGAGTAAAGGATGCCTCTGTCCTGGATGCGGAGCCTACGTTGCAAGACGTAATGGCCGCCATTGATGGGATCAACTCCTCGCTTGGACAGAAAATGGAGACCTTGGCCCATAAACTGGATACGGTGTCCATTGAAGTTAATTTGATTCGGGCTGATCTCACAAAGACAAGTGAGAAGTTGAAATCCTTGGACATTAAAACGACTAGTCTCACGGACGACGTCCCGGAGCTACAATCCGAAATACGTAATCTGAAAGCCTCCAATGACCGAGTTGTCCGTCGACTGGAGGATTTCAAGGGGAGAGCCCGGAGGAATAACGTTTGTATTGTTGGTGTTCCGGGAAATGCGGAAGGGCAGGCAGCCGATCTTTTTGTCGAGGATCTCATAACCAACCACCTTCGCCCCAAAGGTCTGAACAAGTTTTTCACCGTCGAGCGGGCCCACAGAATCCCGGGAGGGATACCGCGTATGGGCGCCCCTCCTAGGCCCCTACTCGCCAGGATATTCAATTTTATAGACAGAGACGCTATCCTTCAGGCTTCCAGATCGGGAGGCTCCTTGGCGTATGAAAACTCGTCCATCAACTTTTTTCCTGACTTTACACAATCAGTCCAGAAGCAGAGACTGAACTTCATGGGGGTGAAGAAAAGGCTTCAAGATATGGGACTTAAATACTCCATGCTGTACTCCATGCTAAACTGAGGATTGAACATGAAGATAGGACTTATTTTTTTGATGGGCCGGGGATGGCGGCAGACTGGTTAGACACTCTGAAAGCCCGGCAGGAACCCAATAAACAGAGTGGCGGAGAAGATGGCAGTGCGCAGGAACAAGAATGAGAAGGGTGGCTCTGGGACCCGGGGACACTGGGGGAAAGGTTTCCTTCGTCAGTATTGTTTTGATTCACACCTAGCATTATATATTAGGGGGATGAACGGGCTATCGGTAGGCCTCTTTCCTCCTCTGACTTTTCTTTTTGTAGTTTAGTCTAGATGTGGGGGCGACAGGCACACTGCGAGTTGGGGTGGCTGGAAAGTCGTAAGAAGGGGTGCAGGGCCGGGGGTATTGTAACGGGTTGTTTGGGGGAGGTGGGGGGGGGACTGTTTTTTGATGTTATGTTTGAGTTCACAAGGCATTGTATTTCAAGCTTATTCCTGTACGGTGCTGTACTCGGAGGAGGGTTGGATCTCCTTTCTGTTCCATGATGGGGGATAAGGGGTTGAGGGTCTTGAGTTGGAATGTCAATGGGTTGGGGGATAAGATCAAGCGCAGTGTGGTCATACAATTCCTTAAGAGACACTCCCCAGATGTGGTTCTCCTGCAAGAGACTCACTTGGTTGGAAATGTGTGTAAGGCAATGAATAGGAAGGGATATCGACTTGTTGCGCATGCGGGTTTTACTTCCGGGTCCAGGGGTGTTGGCATCCTCCTTAGGGGTTCTCTCCCGTTTGTTGTTGATTCAGTCGTTGCGAATGACACGGGACGATATTCTGCGGTTTCGGGACGTTGGGAGGGGCGTACCCTCTCTTTGGTCTTGGTTTATGTCCCCCCGGGTCTGCAGAATACAACCTTTCTTGAGTTGGGTAAAGTTGTACTGGACCTTCCTAGTGGATTGTTGATTTTGGGGGGAGACTTCAATGCGGTAGTCTCTGGCACCCTGGATAGATCTCCGGCACGGGACTTGAGGGGAGCCCAGAGATGGCTCCCGGACTTCGTGGAGGCACTAGGTTTGGTGGATAGTTGGAGACTATTCCATCCTACTCCGCGGCAATACACTTTTCATTCTGGCGCCCATGGGAGTCTTTCCCGAATTGACTATGGTCTGGTGCCTGCGGCCCAGGCCTCATCTTTTGTTGAACTACGGCAATTAGCCAGAGGCATTTCTGATCTTTCTCCTCTTTGGCTCAGTTTCGATTTCGCTACTGGCGCCAATGGTAGAGTGGCCCCCATTAATTCCTGGTATCTGCGCGATCCCAAAATCCGGACAGACTTGATAAAAGCGTTTGAGAATTATTTTCAGGATAATGTGGGATCGGTTTCGTCGTCGATTTCTCTGTGGGAGGCTTTTAAAACTGTACTCAGGGGCCAGGCTTTATCCCTGATTGCTGGTGTTAAAAGGCAAAAGGAGGAGGCTGGAGTGAGACTCGAGTCTGAAATTGCTACTATAGAACTAGAACTGGAGCAGGAGGTGACCCGCGCCAGATTGCATGTTTTACAACTTAAGCAGCTCGAGTATAGGACGTTGGTCACTGACAGCGCAAAGGCTCTTGGTCGTGAGCAGCAGGGGCGTATGTATGATCTAGGTGATAAAGCCGGTAAGTTGATTGCCTGGCTGGACAAGAAAGAGAGCAGATCGGGTCGTCCCAGAGGTTGGAACTGCGGATGGGACTTGTGTGACCGACCCGCAGGAGATAGTGGACCGTTTCGCTGAATATTTCCGCACTATTTATACGTCCGTGTCGGATAGGCCGGAGGACGATTCGTGTTTGCTATTGAGGAACATTAAGCTCCCGTGTCTGTCGGTGGAGGATCGTGACCTTCTGGATGGTAACATTACCGCCGATGAGGTAGCTTTGGCAGTGCGCTCCTTGAATAATGGAAAAGCGACGGGTCCCAATGGACTCCCCATCGAACTATATAAGCTTTGTCCAGATAGAATCGCCCCCTGAGAGATATGTTTTTGGAGTCCCGAGAGTGTGGTGTTCTCCCCCGAGATCAGAGACTGGCATCGATTGTGGTGATCCATAAGGAGGGGAAACCCAGAACTAGCTGCGCCTCGTACAGGCCGATCTCATTGTTGAATGCAGACCCTAAGATATTCGCTAAGATACTGTCCAATAGATTGGTAACAGTTGTCTGTGATCTCGTTCATCCCGATCAATCGGGCTTTATTCCCCATCGAAATACGGCTTTGAATTTGAGGCGATTGCATGGGGCTCTGGTGAGGGCTCATACCTTGCAGGAGCCAGCTATTGTGGCGTCGCTTGATGCGACGATGGCGTTTGATACGTTGGAGTGGCCGTATTTATGGGCCGTATTGGCTAAGTTCGGTTTTGGTCCGGAATTCATTGCCTGGGTGCGTTTATTATACACTGAGCCACTCGCGCAGGTAGTTAATGGTCGTGTCTCGGCGCCATTTTGTCTTGCGCGGGGCACTAGGCAGGGATGCCCACTCTCCCCACTTCTGTTTTCGTTGGCCCTCGAGCCGTTGGCGGCTTGGCTCCGCTGGGAGCCCTCGATCAGGGGTATTCGTTGGTCTCCACAGTTTGAGGATCGGATCACTTTATACGCTGACGATATCTTGCTTTATCTTACTTCTCCGAGGAAGTCTCTAATTGTCCTCTGTGATGTGTTGGCTTCGTATGGTAGAAATTCTGGACTGGTTATCATTTGGACTAAATCATATTTGTATGTTTGCATGGAGACCCCCTCCCCCCATTTTGCCTCGCAACTGTCCCATTCAAATTGTAAGAGAAGGTATTAAATATACTGGTGTTTATATTTCTATGGATCCTAAGATCCGGTATGAGCGAAACCTTCTTCCTCCATTGGCTCAGCTGAAAAGTGACGTGGTTGGGTGGCAGAGGCTTCCACTTTCCATGTTAGGACGAGCGGCTCTTTTTAAAATGATGTCCCTGACGCGTTTCCTTTATGCCCTCCAAAACACCTTAGATATAGTACCTGCTGGCTATTTTCGCGAAGTGGAGAGTTTGCAGCGTAAACTACTCTGGGACGGTAGACCACGTATTGCGTTGGCCAAACTAACGCTTCCGTGGTATGATGGAGGGATTGCCCTTCCCGACATTAAGAGATATTATTGGGCGTCGCAGCTAGGGGCTATAAATCATGGTACGTATGGATCTGTGATAAATCCTGGCTGTGCCATGGATAGGTGGATGCTTCCGGGTGGCCACTTTAGCAGAGCACTATACACTTAATCAGCCGGAAAAACCCTGGCGGGGCCAACTAGGGTGGCGGTGCGTATATGGCATGATGTTACTAATTCGCTTGGTTAGAAAGACCGCTTGACTCTGGCCACCCCACTCTTTGGTTCGGACAGATTTGGCAAGTTATGGAATACGAAGGGTTTTGATAAATGGGAACTGATTGGAATAACTACTGTAGGTGATCTCTGGGTGAAGGGAAAGATTAAATCATTTGCTGACCTCCAAAAGGAATATGAGCTGGGTGCTATGGACTATTTTCGTTATGCGCAGGTCAGACATGCACTGCAATCGGTCTTCCCTGAAGGGGAAACGATACCGGAGGCATCCCCCCTAGAGAACCGTATACTCGATGGACATATGCCCGATAGAACTATTTCCCTCATATATAAAAAACTGATTAACCACAGAGTGGATCTTTTGGTAGATCTGAGGGAGAGGTGGACCCGAGATGGACTTGAAATTGATGATGAGGACTGGCAATCGGCAATCTCCTCTCCGAAGGAGGTCGCGATTCCAGCACGATTGAGACTTGTCCAGCTTAAGATACTCCATAGAGTCTATGTCAAGGGTCCTTGTTTGATTAAAATGGGTCTGTCGGAGGAGGGTTTGTGTAAGCGGGGATGCGGCCAATTGGCGACGTCCCTTCATATCATCTGGGAATGTACACTTATGGCGAATTATTGGGGTTCTGTCTACAAGGTTATGCATGAAGTTACTGGAGTGGCTGTCCTCCCCGAGGCTAGAAGATGCTTGCTAAATATCTGGGAGCCCATGGATCTCAATACTGCACAGACCCAATGGGTCACGTTGGGAACCATGATCGCTAAACGAAATGTAGCGCAATTGTGGGGTTCTGATAGGCCGCCAACGATAGAGGGGTGGACAGACAGTATGGATTGGTGCATGTTCCGTGAAAAAACTGTTTACCTGGCAAGGGATCGTCCTCGGTAGTGGAATGATGTTTGGGGGACCTGGAATGAATAAAGAGGGAAATTTTTTGTACCACCTGCAACGGTTGTCTTGGATGTTCCAACTTCTCCATAACCTGCTTGACTAAGTGTTTCTGATAAGAATGTATTGTTTCCCTCCTTCCCTCCCCACACCCCCCCACCCCCCGGACCAAACCTTTTTGTATTGAATGATGACATTGATTGACCCCCTGTTGTACTATGCACCAATGTATTTATTGATGCCTTGTTTTAATGAAAAGAAATATTAAAAAAACAATGGTAACCATGATAAGAACATTCAGAGCTGTGGATACCAGATACTTCAAGACAATCAATGAAATGGGAAAAAATGATGATAAATGTAGGGAAGTTTGTCTTTGGGAACTTTTTTCTCAGGTTCTGCAGCCGAAGGTCTGAGCATACTAATAGGCTAAGACAGGTTAATGGGATGTTTAGCTGTATATGGTCTTGGAGACAGAAAGTGGGAGTTGCACTATACATACACCAAGATATGAATGCACCTCAGCCAAGTAACAGAGGACAAGCAGGGGGCAGCCCATAGGTCACGTTTGTTAACCCTTGGTTGTGGAGGCACGCAAGAGTGTCAATCTTTATTTGACAAACCATGCCCCTTTTATTTTCTATTCACTTCATGGTCAGGCGAAATGGGGCAGAGGGGAGGCTGCTTTTATGTGCCTGAGTTGTTTAACCTGGGCCATGTGCGTTGTCAAGTCAAGCTAAAGGTACACTGAAAGTGCAATTTAGTTCTTTCACTCACAGTTGGGAGACTATGTTCAGAGCAACCACTGTTTTCTCCACATGTAGCCCTCTGTCGCCTCATCCATATATTCTCTCACTTTGCATTTCCTTCCTTTGAATTTGGGACCAATCAGATACGACTCTTGTCCTCAGGCTACAAGAAGATATGCACTTTGCATTTCAAGCCCCTTGTAGTCGACATTCTCGACAATGACGCAGGACTCCGTCTGCACAGCTTTTTCTGAACCACTGCTGCGCGAGGCATCCTAGATGTGGGATCTTGCAAAGCTCAGGAAACCAAGATTTAAGGTACTTTGTTATGTGGGACTAACTTGTTCCCTGTATCCCTCTCACACGCCATTGTGGTCGGCCTTTACTTGTGACTTTGGTTATCTAGTCGTGCCGGATAGAGACACAGTTAGTGCCTAAAAGCCCTAAGCACTATTTTGACTGAAGTATTTAAAATCGCTTCTCTCTGGGTCTACAGATTGGATTTTTGTTTTTTTAATCTCAAAACATGTATTGCATTATAGTCTGGGTTTCTAAGTTGCTGTGGAATTTTTCTTGTGTTGGGTTTTCACTTTATCGCTGTTTGAAGTGCTGCGTAAATAATGTTCACATTGCCTACAGGTTAAGTCTGGCTGCTTTGTGCCAAGCTACTAGAGGGTTAAGCACAGGTTAATTTTAGGTTTGCTTGCATTTCACCCTGAAAGATTGTGGTTGCTGCTGGAGTACGGTTTCCCCTCCATCAACCAGTAACCCCATGTCCTAGATATCTGGACACTACTCTCCAGCTACCAGGGTCCCTGAGGAACAAGATCCGTGCACCCAGTTACATATTGTCTTGGTCTAGCATCTGCATAGCGCATTCGAGACAGAACACTACACCTGCCACTAGCCCTCTGAAGTGATCTATGCATGCCTGATATATCTTTTGAGCAGGGAAGCAGAGATTTAAATGTAGAAGCATCCTATATAGATCTGGAGCAATATATGAAATGTCTTAACCTGGAATATTAAATGTCCACTGTCTGCTTCTCTTGATTTATTAAATGAGGATCAAGGGTTCAAACACCTGCACAAGCAACCTTTGCCAAGCTTTGCATACAATGAGCACCGTCACTTTTACTTGCACTTCGCTTTCCAAATACTTCATGACAATTAATCAAATTTACCTGGATTTATATGGAGATTACTACCCCTGGTGAGGGATTGAAGCTATTTAGGACAAGTTGCACACTTCTCCAGAACCCAAATTTAGTGGTTAATATAATGGTTATTGTGATCAGTTATGTGCTTCCATGAAAAAAATTGTATGCATTTACTCAAGTTACTTTGTGATATTTTGGTAGATGTGATCATTAGTAGGGGAAATGTGGTTTCAGGTGAATGGTTAGTGAAAGATACTCTGGTGGGGATTAGGCAGTCAGTGTTAGACCACAGGGATAGGGTTTTAAAGTGGAGAGGTTATGAATGAAATCAGCCAATTGCAGAATTACAAATGGAAGGATTGAAGCAGGCGGGCATGAGACGGAGAAGAGGTTTTACTCAGAAATAGAAGGTACGCAGAGGATGAAATGTAAGAGGATCACTCTGCAGAAGAAGTACGTCAGTGCAATTTCCCATTTATGGTTTTAGGAGTATAGTGGAAGAAGGCTTTCTGAGATAGCAAGCAACTTGAGAATGTAAGCTGTAGAAAGAAACATTATACATAGTGCTTTATACACCAGGCAGACAGCTTAAACAAGTGTTTTAGAGTGTACACATTATTTATATATTAAGAGTTCTAGGCTGTTGTGTGCCAATATTGGGACACCTCTTTTAAACAATCTGGAGTATCAGAACCGTGGTGCAGCGTGTGTACGCTGTGCAAGGGGAGTTGGTGCGGATTGAGAATTTACATTTGTAAATCTTTATAATAAAAGTTGATATTACCCAATTAGGATGTAATGTGATGTGGGAGTAAATCTTCACCCCTGGGTGTGGACGGAGCATTCCAGGCAAACAATGCCCTGCAAAGTTTGTGCACATTTTAAAAGGTTATAGACATATCGACAATGGGCAGGATTAAGTGCATTTCTTGAGAGGGGAGATTAAGGAACACTCCCAAAACTGGTCAGGCTTTATACGGTAAATTCACTTATGGCAAGTACTGTGACATGGGCAATTGTACATGTCCAGTTACCCATTTGCAACTGTTTATAATTAGAACCTCATGGCTGCTGGCGACGGCCAACGGCCGTCGTGTACTACCTTTGGCCCCGCCCGCGCAATAGAACGTTCCGCACTAGCGCGGAACGTTTGGCGCAGTTTAGGTGTTAAGTAAAATTGTGTTTGTATACAATTGTGAATACTCTCAAAAAACGTCAACAGTTGAACCTTTCCAGGAGTATTAATGGAATAGATTTTTGAATGTATATGTGAGGCAAGCCAGTTGTGTGCATTTTTTTTATAACTCTAATATTGCCTATGTGGCAATCTAGATTCGGCAAGCGCTAACAAAGCATTACGATCAGGTTAGATTCGCCAGATAAAGTAAATGTATTGGGTAGGTGTGGGGGAGATGTTTCGGCCAAGCAGGAATGGCAGCATTGGTGCTTTTTGCAGCCCCTGTTACAGATGCAGTTTTGAGCGAGGAACTGCCATGATCACACAGTCACTTAAACAGATCAGCTCATTTATTGCAGAAACAAGAGAACACCTCTGCTCACAGGTAATGCTCAGGGCATGATGGTAGCTGTGGTCCTAGGAAAGGTGAGTATCTGAATCACCTTCAGTAGGTTCAATGTTTGAATGTCCGATTTGCACAATTATTTCCTTAAGTAGGATGGGGTTTCTGAAAGCAGTCAGAGTTAAATTGCAGAGCAGCATTCTTTTCAGAAGGAAACCGTTTCTTTCCGAAGCCTTCCCATTGTCAGCTCTCACAGCCTTCAGGAAGTGGTGCCCCTCTGCCACGACCAGGACTGCCGTGTGTAAATGTAAATGTTTCCTAGGACCACAGCTACCATCATGCCCTGAGCATTACCTGTGAGCCACGCCCATTGAGGGCGTTTTTTCAATAAATGAAAGTATTGGAAATGAAAAGGTGAGCCCTCTTTGTTTGTATGCAACAGCCCATGATTAAGAGGCGTAGATGGCCTCGAAACGCGTCGGGCAAGGGATCAATGAAGGGAGACCTGACAAGCAAGCAGCTGCGAGGCTAATAAACCGGATGGTGAGAGCAGCGTTGTGTGCCCTCTGTAAGTTCAAGGGCATTTGATTTTGATATTGAGAGATATATATATATATAGAGAGAGATATATATATATATAGATATAGATATATATATATATATATATAGATATATATATAGATATATAGAGCTATATAGAGATATATATATATATATATATAGAGAGATTGTCCGTAACAGGGGTCAGAGGCCAAATGCCCAACAATCTACCATCTGTGTTGATGAAAATGTCGAGTCAGAGGTTGTGGTTATGCAATTATGAGGCGGATAAGTAGCAGCATGGTTCTTTTAGTATACGCAATATATTTTACTTTATTTTACACACAGGCAATGCGCAATGAGAGCTTGGCGGCACTATGCAATTATTTGTTCCCAACCCAAGCAGATGGCATATACATTTTAAATCCGTATGTACATTCAGTGATGTCATTTGAGATGTCATCAGTGATGTCATCAGTGATGTCACTGACCATGTCATGAATGATGTAATATGTGACATGATCAGCAGTGGATTGCGGGTGCGCGATATATAGTTAGTGCAACTAACTATATATGCGAATTTCAATGGTTTTGTGTGAGTAAAATAAGGTTTTGTAAATGCTAATTCCTAACTATATATGGTCTATAACCTATGGTTTTTTCAGTGAATTTTCAAGGTTTTGTAAATGCTAATTCCTAACTATATATGGTCTATAACCTATGGTTTTTTCAGTGAATTTCAATGGTTTTTTAATAGCAAATATCAAAAGCTGTAAAATGTATTCTTCTTTTAAAGGAAAAATATATTTTATATCTATTTAATATAATTTTTTTATGTATATAAATTTTTTGAGGGAACAAATTTATCAACTATCATGCTGAAGAAGAGTGTGGGGAAAAAAAACAAAGAGGAGGACTAAGAGGAAAGAACAATCAGTTCAAAAATACAATTGCTTTAAAGCATGAAGTGCTTTTCCACACATTTACATTTAAATAACCCATATTAGAACATACAAAATATCTACAGAGGAGACGGTGTACATTGAATTTTAGACTCTTCATTGGTACCTACATGTTAGTACTTACATCACCCACACAACACAACAGCTCTATTCAGAGCTACCCTACCTCAAAGCACTCTAAAATATTATTTTACTATTTCCCTTGGTTTTCCCCTTGTTACGCTTTCCGGAACCCTACCCGGTGCGCGGTCCGGGCGCTAACCGTGCGAAAATTTGGAAAAAAAAGTGGGTTTTTTTTTACATATATGGGCCTCCTCAGCCACCCTCAGAAAACCTAGGGGGTCAGGATATGTCTCCCGTGCCCCCTTATACCCATTCCCAACATTGTTTATCCTCCATCTTGTGACTAAATTCGTCCGAAACACAAGATGGCGGACTCCCGTTACGCTACCGGTGAGCTACCCGGTTCGCGTACCGGGTAGCGCTTCCACCGCGAAAAAAATCGAAAAAAAATGTATTTTATTGTTTTGCCCCGCGGGGCCCTTTAATAGCCCCCACATCAATCCTAGGGGGTCAGGAGGGGTCTACCTTGCCCCTTTCATTCATTTCCCCCTTCGTTTATTTCCACCTATTGTCTCTCGATCCTACCGAGAGACAAGATGGTGGCCGCTCCGGACTGTTTAGAATGTTGAGTCACCGGAGAGCCAATCCGCTTCTCCTCGCGAAGTTCCGTTACGCGTCTGGTACGCGAACCGGGGCGCTAACCGGGACGCTGTCACAGATATATATATTTTTTTGAACGTTAATTTCTCAAAATCCACTGGAGCACATATCTTGAGACCTAGCAAAGGCACATCGGGCAAACAGTCTCTACAATTTTGCCAAGTTTCATAGAAATCCATTCAGCCGTTCGAGCTAAAAGTGAGTCCAACCGCCCTATGGAAAACTCAATGTTAAAAACACGTTTTGGGACCCCCCTTTTTTCTCGGCCCCCGCTTGACGAAACCCCCCCAAACTTTCAGGGGACGCTCAGAAACAAAATGTGCCATTTTCCTGAAAATTTCAGCCAATTCCGTCCATCAACGCCAAAGTTATCCAACATAGAATTTTCAGAAATCCCTATTCAAAAAAATCCTAACTATATATACCTACTGGCGACCGCCAGTAGGTAATATATATATATATATATATATATATATATATATATATATATATATATATATATATATAACATTTCTATGGCAAAATGAACCCCCTCATTTTGTTCCTTTGCAAATTAAATGTTTTAAGTGTTAACACTTTATTCCAATCAAGATGACTTCAGGTGTGCCATACTTTTGTCATAAGTAAGACTGTTAGCGCTCTAGTTGTTCTTTAGAACACTCTGGGACATTCTGTCACTGGGCTATAGTTGGGCTACATCTGGCTGATATTTGGGCTACATTTGGGCTCTTTTGTCTCTGGTGGCCATCTTTGGGCTACATTTGGGCTCCAACATATATATAGCCCAATGTAGCCCAATATATATTTTTCAAAGTTAATTTTCGTAAAAACCACTGGAGCATATATCTTGAGACATAGCAAAGGCACATCGGGCTACCAGTCCCTACAATTTTGCCAAGTTTTGTGGAAATCCATTCAGCCGTTCGAGCTAAAAGTGAGGCCAAACGCCCTATGGAAAACTCAATGTTAAAAACACGTTTTGGGACCCCCCTTTTTTCTCGGCCCCCCCTTAACGAAACCCCCCCCTAATTTTCAGGGGCTGCTCAGAAACGAAATGTACCATTTTCCTGAAAATTTCAGCCAATTCCGTCCACAAACGCCAAAGTTATTAGACATAGAATTTTCAGAAATCCCATAGAGAAAAAATCCTAACTATATATATATATATATATATATATATATATATATATATATATATATATATATATATATATATATATATATATAGAGAGAGAGAGAGAGAGAGAGAGAGAGAGAGAGAGATATGGTCAAAGATCACCCTATCACACCTGTCCTGTACTTTCTCCCGAAAGTACATAAGCAGGTGACTCCTACCCCGGGTGGTCCCATTATAGCTGCAATTGGTAGCATGAATGAGAACCTCTCCAAATATGTGGACTTCTTCTTGCAACCCCATATGCATAACCTCCCATCCTTTTTGAAGGACACCACTGACTTTTTAAACAAAATCATGGAAGTTGAATGGAGTGACAATTTTCTATTCTTGGTCATGGACATAGAGTCACTGTACACGTCTATTCATCATCAGCACGGCATGCAGGCATGCAAATACTATTTGGACAAAAGAGACATTCGTTTCCGGGACCACAATGCCATGTTAATGGAAATGATTAATATCTGCCTTAACACCAATTTTTTCAGATTTCAGGGCCAGATGTACCAACAGTTGCGTGGAGTGGCGATGGGCTCGTGTTTTTCCCCCAGTTATTCATGTTTACATGTTGGCTGGTGGGAGGAACACGAGCTCAGGACCACACACCGACGCTGGCTATCCAACATTGTGCACTATTGGCGCTTTATAGATGTCTGTATAATCTGGAAAGGGTCATCAGATGAAGCTAATGCATTTGTCACTGAGCTGAATGATAATGTTTTCAATCTTAAATTTACTTCCACTGTCACCACTGATGCAGCTGAATTTTTGGATGTTAGGTTTCAATTCTATTGTCCTTAATGAAAATCTTGTCTGCACAGAAAGGCCACTGCGGGGAATGCAATTTTGCATGCCCGTAGTTCCCATCCCGCTCACACAATCCGCAGCATCCCCTATGGGGAGTTCATACGTATTTGCAGGATCTGCAGTGAAGTGAGTCTAAACAGCGTTTCATGAATAGGGGCTATTCTGAATCTATTTTGGAGAAAGCCCTTCAGAAAGCTAGCACATTTGAGCGCAAAACACTACTAGCACCTAAGGTTCCTAACATTTCTACCACAGAATGTAATATACGCCTTATAACCAACTACAGCATTCAGGAGCGTAAAATTAGGCGTATTATCTCTTCTGAATGGCCTATCATTCTAACTGATGTAATCCTTGGGCCATTGCTTCCTAGCGTGCCCAACATCACATTCAGAAGGGCACCTACCATGCGCAATGCTCTTGACAGACCTATGCCAGAGGGACCGCTCAAAAAAAGTCTTACAACTAAAACTGGCTTTTTCAGATGTGCATCTTGTCGAGCATGTACCTTTGCTAAGAATAGCACACACTATGTCACTGCGTTCAATTCCACACCTATTCCTATTCGTGAACATCTCACGTGTAGATCTGATTATGTTGTATACAAATTAAAGTGTACCTGCAATCTCGAGTACATCGGGAGTACTAAACTTCCGGTGCACCAACGGATTTTGCAGCACATTCGTGCTATTGTGAATAGCGATAATAGTTATCCTGTCGCTAGACACTTCCGTGCAGTACACAACAAAAAACTCAAGGATCTTGAATATACAGTTCTATGCTCGGTACCCCAACCCGGCCGGGGGGGTGATCGAATGAAGCTTCTTCGGCAGAGAGAATCACATTTGATTCTCGCCTTAGATACTAAGGCCCCTAATGGGCTGAATCTTACTGAGGATCTTAGTAACTTTCTATGGACTTTTGATGTATCTCTATGATTCTGTTGTCTATGGATTCTCTTGATGAGATTTAGGTTTTCACTTCTCAGTTGGCCGCTTGGTTGTCTCCAGTTTGTATATATATTCTTTGCTGGTTTATACCCTACTTCATTATAATCATATGTTTGGTTAGGTAATTGTGGTACACCAGATCTCAGGTTTATATGAATTGTATATATACTTTCCTGTCATCTCTATTTTGCTTAGCAGCTGTGGCTCTCTTATCTTTTCTCTTATTCTAATTCCCCTTTTCATTTTTTTCATTATTTGCTTTTTCTCACTATTTGAATTTTACGTTCAATCTACTTTTACTTTTTCTTCTCGATTACCATTGATTGTGTATATATATTGTAAATAGCAATGTTCATGGCCATTATGGCAATTGATTTCATCATATCGTTCATCACATTACCATCCTTTTCATCACATGGCAGTTGTTGCAACGTTGTATATAGTCATGCTTTCTGTGTTTTTTATGGCACTGTGTCATTATTTGTCTGAGTGAATTGCAGAACTTCCACGCATATTTTGTTAGTGGTTTTACATGCTTTACTTACACTGCACAATTTCCATGTGTTGATTTCTCACTGTTTTCATTCAGAAATTATTTGTCAGTTTCATTGAGCACAATACTGTTTGATGAACGAATTTGAATTTATGAATTGCTGCACATGTTTCTTTGGTTTATACGGTATTATTTTTCACATTACGGTTAGTTATGTAGTATTTTCACTATTTTTACTATAGTGAGTAGGCGTTCACTATTGGTCACTTTTGATTGTCCTTTGTTGATTGTTACTATTCAGGGCTCGAAAATTCCACTCGACCGCTCACATAGTCGAGCTAAATTTAACAAGGTCGAGCTGTTTTTAGGTCTTTCTCGCCCTTTCTGGCGAGTCGGAAAACAAACCAACTTTTGTCCTCTGTCTATGAAAACGGAGCAAATGTGTCAAGATAACAAGATTTAAAGGCATTTTTATTGCTCACAAAGTTAATGGGCAATAAAGATGCCTTTAAATCTTGTTATCTTGTCACATTTGCTCCGCTTTCAGAGACGGAGGTCAAGTAGGTTGCAATCAGGTCGAGGATATTTTTTAAGGTACTAGTCCTGCAGGACTAGTACCATTTATTGGATTTTTCGAGCCCTGCTATTTATTTGCTTTGTTTGTTCCTGACGCGCTGTGTGAACAAGCTCTCCTGTAGAGCGAAACGCGTCATCTTTATGTAATTAAACGTCTTCCCTGCTATCCATTTTCGGATTCCTGTTCATTTTGAGGCTATTTTCTTATGCTGGGCGTGAGGCTGTTGAGGTCTTGACCTTTTGGTTCCGTCATCACCGGACGTGACTAGGACTGTTTTTCTATATATATATATATATATATATATGCCACGAAACCTCCTTTTCAGGAACCAGAAGCCACAACGGGGAATTTAGGAAGCAGCTTTTATTCTCCATTAGGGCGGATGCATTTCGGCTATAGGTGAGCCTCGTCAGCGCCCAAGCAATTGTTCAGCCTCCAGCATTGCGAGTGTCCATCTTGTCGCCCTCTTATTTGCTGAGGGCCCGCTCCTCCCACTGGTGTTATTATCTCACCTGATGTTGATAACCACTCAATGTGCATGGACCACAACACCCAGAATGCACGGTGTCAGGTCCGGTAAGTTTTTTGCGGGGGGTGCTTTTCAATGAAAGTTCTTTTGGCGATGGCAGGGCAATCTGAAAGTAGTTTTCCAATTTCTTGCTTAATTCGTTGGTAAACGCCGCCTCCTCCAGTCCCCGAACCGTTCCAATCTCGGAGCTTCAGGGATACATCCCGCGGGGGCAGTAACGACAATACGTACCGCCCAAAAGGAGGTTAATAACCTCTCAACCGCTTTTTCGCCCCAAAGCTCCTCAATGGGTCCCGACTGACCATTTTCATGGATCCATACGAAAACCACCATAGGCGGCAAAAGACCAGTAACATCAGGACCACTTGCGGAACGGGGGCCTCTGTAGCGTGTCTCTGGCTGACACGCAAATTATATGCCACGAAACCTCCTTTTCAGGAACCAGAAGCCACAACGGGGAATTTAGGAAGCAGCTTTTATTCTCCATTAGGGCGGATGCATTTCGGCTATAGGTGAGCCTCGTCAGCGCCCAAGCAATTGTTCAGCCTCCAGCATTGCGAGTGTCCATCTTGTCGCCCTCTTATTTGCTGAGGGCCCGCTCCTCCCACTGGTGTTATTATCTCACCTGATGTTGATAACCACTCAATGTGCATGGACCACAACACCCAGAATGCACGGTGTCAGGTCCGGTAAGTTTTTTGCGGGGGGTGCTTTTCAATGAAAGTTCTTTTGGCGATGGCAGGGCAATCTGAAAGTAGTTTTCCAATTTCTTGCTTAATTCGTTGGTAAACGCCGCCTCCTCCAGTCCCCGAACCGTTCCAATCTCGGAGCTTCAGGGATACATCCCGCGGGGGCAGTAACGACAATACGTACCGCCCAAAAGGAGGTTAATAACCTCTCAACCGCTTTTTCGCCCCAAAGCTCCTCAATGGGTCCCGACTGACCATTTTCATGGATCCATACGAAAACCACCATAGGCGGCAAAAGACCAGTAACATCAGGACCACTTGCGGAACGTGGGCCTCTGTAGCGTGTCTCTGGCTGACACGCAAATTATATGCCACGAAACCTCCTTTTCAGGAACCAGAAGCCACAACGGGGAATTTAGGAAGCAGCTTTTATTCTCCATTAGGGCGGATGCATTTCGGCTATAGGTGAGCCTCGTCAGCGCCCAAGCAATTGTTCAGCCTCCAGCATTGCGAGTGTCCATCTTGTCGCCCTCTTATTTGCTGAGGGCCCGCTCCTCCCACTGGTGTTATTATCTCACCTGATGTTGATAACCACTCAATGTGCATGGACCACAACACCCAGAATGCACGGTGTCAGGTCCGGTAAGTTTTTTGCGGGGGGTGCTTTTCAATGAAAGTTCTTTTGGCGATGGCAGGGCAATCTGAAAGTAGTTTTCCAATTTCTTGCTTAATTCGTTGGTAAACGCCGCCTCCTCCAGTCCCCGAACCGTTCCAATCTCGGAGCTTCAGGGATACATCCCGCGGGGGCAGTAACGACAATACGTACCGCCCAAAAGGAGGTTAATAACCTCTCAACCGCTTTTTCGCCCCAAAGCTCCTCAATGGGTCCCGACTGACCATTTTCATGGATCCATACGAAAACCACCATAGGCGGCAAAAGACCAGTAACATCAGGACCACTTGCGGAACGGGGGCCTCTGTAGCGTGTCTCTGGCTGACACGCAAATTATATGCCACGAAACCTCCTTTTCAGGAACCAGAAGCCACAACGGGGAATTTAGGAAGCAGCTTTTATTCTCCATTAGGGCGGATGCATTTCGGCTATAGGTGAGCCTCGTCAGCGCCCAAGCAATTGTTCAGCCTCCAGCATTGCGAGTGTCCATCTTGTCGCCCTCTTATTTGCTGAGGGCCCGCTCCTCCCACTGGTGTTATTATCTCACCTGATGTTGATAACCACTCAATGTGCATGGACCACAACACCCAGAATGCACGGTGTCAGGTCCGGTAAGTTTTTTGCGGGGGGTGCTTTTCAATGAAAGTTCTTTTGGCGATGGCAGGGCAATCTGAAAGTAGTTTTCCAATTTCTTGCTTAATTCGTTGGTAAACGCCGCCTCCTCCAGTCCCCGAACCGTTCCAATCTCGGAGCTTCAGGGATACATCCCGCGGGGGCAGTAACGACAATACGTACCGCCCAAAAGGAGGTTAATAACCTCTCAACCGCTTTTTCGCCCCAAAGCTCCTCAATGGGTCCCGACTGACCATTTTCATGGATCCATACGAAAACCACCATAGGCGGCAAAAGACCAGTAACATCAGGACCACTTGCGGAACGGGGGCCTCTGTAGCGTGTCTCTGGCTGACACGCAAATTATATGCCACGAAACCTCCTTTTCAGGAACCAGAAGCCACAACGGGGAATTTAGGAAGCAGCTTTTATTCTCCATTAGGGCGGATGCATTTCGGCTATAGGTGAGCCTCGTCAGCGCCCAAGCAATTGTTCAGCCTCCAGCATTGCGAGTGTCCATCTTGTCGCCCTCTTATTTGCTGAGGGCCCGCTCCTCCCACTGGTGTTATTATCTCACCTGATGTTGATAACCACTCAATGTGCATGGACCACAACACCCAGAATGCACGGTGTCAGGTCCGGTAAGTTTTTTGCGGGGGGTGCTTTTCAATGAAAGTTCTTTTGGCGATGGCAGGGCAATCTGAAAGTAGTTTTCCAATTTCTTGCTTAATTCGTTGGTAAACGCCGCCTCCTCCAGTCCCCGAACCGTTCCAATCTCGGAGCTTCAGGGATACATCCCGCGGGGGCAGTAACGACAATACGTACCGCCCAAAAGGAGGTTAATAACCTCTCAACCGCTTTTTCGCCCCAAAGCTCCTCAATGGGTCCCGACTGACCATTTTCATGGATCCATACGAAAACCACCATAGGCGGCAAAAGACCAGTAACATCAGGACCACTTGCGGAATGGGGGCCTCTGTAGCGTGTCTCTGGCTGACACGCAAATTATATGCCACGAAACCTCCTTTTCAGGAACCAGAAGCCACAACGGGGAATTTAGGAAGCAGCTTTTATTCTCCATTAGGGCGGATGCATTTCGGCTATAGGTGAGCCTCGTCAGCGCCCAAGCAATTGTTCAGCCTCCAGCATTGCGAGTGTCCATCTTGTCGCCCTCTTATTTGCTGAGGGCCCGCTCCTCCCACTGGTGTTATTATCTCACCTGATGTTGATAACCACTCAATGTGCATGGACCACAACACCCAGAATGCACGGTGTCAGGTCCGGTAAGTTTTTTGCGGGGGGTGCTTTTCAATGAAAGTTCTTTTGGCGATGGCAGGGCAATCTGAAAGTAGTTTTCCAATTTCTTGCTTAATTCGTTGGTAAACGCCGCCTCCTCCAGTCCCCGAACCGTTCCAATCTCGGAGCTTCAGGGATACATCCCGCGGGGGCAGTAACGACAATACGTACCGCCCAAAAGGAGGTTAATAACCTCTCAACCGCTTTTTCGCCCCAAAGCTCCTCAATGGGTCTATATAGATATCTATATCTATATAGATATCTATATCTATATAGATATCTATATAGATATATATATATATATATATATATATATATATATATATATAGAGAGAGAGATATATATATATATATATATATATATATATATATCCAACACAACTTTTTCAAATATTGATGGCACTCCACTCAGAGATGATTTTTCAGTTGTTTAATTGTAACAAAAGAGATCGCCTACGCGTTTCGAACTTCAGCGTTCTTGATCACGGCATAATTATGCCGTGATCAAGAACGCTGAAGTTCGAAACGCGTAGGCGATCTCTTTAGTTACAATTAAACAACTGAAAAATCATCTCTGAGTGGAGTGCCATCAATATTTGAAAAAGTTGTGTTGGATATGATCGGGAGACTGCCTCGATCCCGCTGATGGCACCAGCGCAAACGAGCTCCCCCTGCGACGAGGCACAGTGCGAGGGAATATAAATATATATATATAGATATATATATATATATATATTCACTGAAAAAACCATAGGTTATAGACCATATATAGTTAGGAATTAGCATTTACAAAACCTTGAAAATTCACTGAAAAAACCATAGGTTATACACCATATATAGTTAGGAATTAGCATTTAAAAAACCTTATTTTACTCACACAAAACCATTGAAATTCCATATATAGTTAGTTGCACTAACTATATATCGCGCACCCGCAATCCACTGCTGATCATGTCACATATTACATCATTCATGACATGGTCAGTGACATCACTGATGACATCACTGATGACATCTCAAATGACATCACTGATGACATCTCAAATGACATCACTGATGACATCACTGATGACATCTCAAATGACATCACTGATGAGATCACTGATGACATCATCCAGTGACTGTGTTTCTGTAAAGTTTAAATATGTTTTACATATTGAAGAATGAGTAGATGTATAAGTGTCTGGACGAAGGATTTAGTAGGTGCATGACTGAATGTATGAGTGAGTGATTAAATGTGTCTCACTGAGTGCATGGGTTAGTGAGTAAACTGTCTTAATTTGTGCATCATTATGTCTGTTGTTCTGTAAACTGCTGCATGTGTTGATCAGTAGCTATATGATTAACTATATGGGTTATTGATTGATTGTCCAAGTATTTGTATAGGAGACTGAGTGTGTGTGTGGCTGGCTGGGAGGTGTGTGACTGTGCAGATCAATGTGTACTTGTATCAATGATTGTATAAGAAAGTATGTGTTAGTATATGTTTGAAAATGTAAGGTGCTCTATGTTTAACTGTATAGACAAGAAAATGGAAGTGTGATTGATTCTTTACAGGACTGACTAGGTGTGTGAGTAACTCCATGGATGAGTGGCAGAGTGTAAGTGTCTGTATAGGTGTATGAGTGCATATGATAGTGTTGTAAAGATGAGTGATTGTATGTATGAATGATTGTATGGGTGAATGAGTGAATGTGTGTGTAGACGTAGGAATCAGTGAGTACGTATGTAGTAACTAGTATTGGTGTGTCAATGGTTTCAAAAATTATACTCTGTATTTAACACTGGGTGAAACAGAGGTTATATTAAAACGTGAGGAGATGCATTGTATTGTCACATGAATGATATCATCAGTGATGTGGTCATTGATGTCAAATGAGATGTCATCAGTGATCTCATCAGTGATGTCATTTGAGATGTCATCAGTGATGTCATCAGTGATGTCATTTGAGATGTCATCAGTGATGTCATCAGTGATGTCACTGACCATGTCATGAATGATGTAATATGTGACATGATCAGCAGTGGATTGCGGGTGCGCGATATATAGTTAGTGCAACTAACTATATATGGAATTTCAATGGTTTTGTGTGAGTAAAATAAGGTTTTTTAAATGCTAATTCCTAACTATATATGGTGTATAACCTATGGTTTTTTCAGTGAATTTTCAAGGTTTTGTAAATGCTAATTCCTAACTATATATGGTCTATACCTATGGTTTTTTCAGTGAATTTCAATGGTTTTTTAATAGCAAATATCATAAGCTGTCGAATGTCAAGTACGTGGTAAGTGAAAACATTTTCGTGTTTATGCACACTGATCTGCTTTGAATGGTGCCCCCCCCCCTCATTTCTATTAGGAGTACTCTCTCTTTGCAGATAGTGAAAGGTAGTTAACGCAGGCCTTTGCCCCCGTTGTAATCCGTCGTGCCTGCTTCTCTCTCCATTTGATTGATTGTTATCCAAGTATTTACTGTTTTAGAATTAGTTCTCTTTGGTTCATTCTCTATTTACAAACAAACACAGAGTCGCAATACTCTGTTTAGTCTTTGCAGATAACGAAAAATCGTGTAAAAAAAAGAAAAGGAATCGAGCAAAATCAGTAGGCCACTAATGGGATCTCTTTTTGACCTCGCTAAAATAGAAACATTAGGAACAACCCCTCATGACAAATACAAAACTAGTGAGATGAACTGAACTCCACACAATGATGGCTGCAAAACAGCTCGGCTCCGCCACCCACCCCGCCCAAAATAACGATAAAGAGCGGCTGCCATGATTGGTTGCGGAATGGCCACAACGGAGCTACGAAATGGTGCTGCTCTCATGCTAACCCCAGCTTCGGTCTGAAACATCCAGAAACACTGTAGACTACCAATTCGATCAGTTCCGGTAGCGCCCCAATGTAACCCGGTAGAGAAGAACTAGCCCTCCCCTCTTTGACTGATGGTTCTTGTTGCCTGTCCTTTCTGTTGTCATTTAACAGAACTATTTAGCCTGCTGAAAGGGGTTGTGTTTCGACCGCTGGTTGGTGGAGACATTTTGACTATATTCTGGACCTGCGTTGTCGCGTAATGCATCATATGACGCGCCGCGTTAGCGCATCCGGAAGTCATCCGGGGCGCGCAGCGCGTAACGTAAGCATAACAAGTCATGTGACTTGTTAATAAAACTTTTCATTGGTTCATTTTACTTTTCTTATTCTAATGATGAAAGCCTTGGTCATATCACCTAAAAATTACGCTTTTAATTACTTCCGAACATTATTTTCTCTTAAATATATGTTATAATGTTCCAGGCTAATGTACTTTCCCGGAAATTTTACAACTGTCCTGCAAGTAAAATATATTCTTTTTTCGAGAAAAAGAGCGTTTCTTCGTCCCATGACGGAGCCGTTGAGCAAAAGAGGGTCGACCTGCTGTCTTAGTCGCCGATACGCCTGAATATGAGATTCTTATCGATCACTTTATGTTGCAGGAATAGAAAACACAACAGCCCTTGACCATTTATCTTTACTGCGTTCCTTCGTATTATACCTTTTACCCTTCATGTAATTGGTCTGCTTTATTTCACTTGCCTTTTAATGATTCTAAAACAGTGACTATTATTAAAAACTTTACCAATGTATACACTACTACCATGTTTTCTTTTAAAAACCTTTATTGTGAAAATTTCATTATACAAATACGAGCCTATAACCACGTGGGCCTGCCACGGAGCAAACTGTAATCGTATATGATGAATAGACATTTACACTGTAGAGGAACGTAACGGGCGGGCCATTAGGTTGCAAAAACTAAGGTGTCTAACAGTTACGGAATCGGTGGACGTACATTTTATAATTAAAATACGACAGGGCGAGTTACAATAAAATTATCTAGATATACATTTGCGGGCAAGTACCATGGGTGACGTTAATTCGAATTTTCAACAGTACAGTAATCAATAACACATCCGAACTTAATATCAATAGGGATGTCGAAATATTCAATCAATTCTCGTCCCCGCCCGCCATGTGCTTCAAAACTGCATACGTATCTCGTGATTTCAAGGTTCTGCAACCAGTACACAACAAGGAGTTACGAGTCCCATTTATTCCGGCGCCATTTTGGGCGAGGACGGGCAGGTCCAGGATATAGTCAAAATGTCTCTACCAACCATCGACTATGATGATGTTCATATGCTGTATTTATTAGAGTAACACTCATCTGCCCACATGAAATTAATTTACCACAATCTAAACATGTCATTTTAATCTTTCCAAAGTTCTTCTAAATATTTGGGACCGTTTCCCTTGCCTCTGAAGCTCTCAGTGCCACTTCTTTGATGAATGTACTAGCAGGTCAGGGGTTCTCCTCCAAATCTCTCTTTTATGCAGCACTATAATTAATTGGTGCCACCTCTCCATATGACGATGCATGGTATAGTTACCACAACTATATATTTTTTCGGTTCCTCTGGAGAGTTCATCGTGGCAGATGAAGCGTGTAACATACCGGGCATTTACCTTTTTTTGCATGTACAGGAAAGGAAAAAAAAATCGAGCGTTCGAGTTCTTAGGTGTCCCAGGGCCATTTTAGTGGACCAGGCCCAAATCCAAAGAACAGCTATCTCACAGGCTAATGGGGCGACCCACGCCGAGTTTCAGCATTGTAGGATGACCACACAAGTACAGCAACTTGCTAGACATCACCTCGGTGCCATCCGGATCTCGGCGCCCCACTGCAGATGAAGTGCCTCTCAACTATGAAACCACCACGGTGACATCCGGATCTTGGCGCGTTGTGCTGCCTTCGGCCTATTCGCACATCGGTCCGCTACTGACGCCATCTCACAGGCTAATGGGGTGACCCACGCCGAGTTTCAGCATTGTAGGATGACCACACCAACTTGCTAGACATCACCTCGGTGCCATCCGAATCTTGGCATCTCAACGCCTAGTGGTATCTTCCATACAGAAAATATTGTTACGCTACCTTTGGCCCCATTCGCACATCGGTCCGCAACTTAGACATCACCTCGATGCCATCCGGATCTTGGCATCTCAGCGCCTTGTGGTGTCAGTCAGAAAATATTGTTGCGCTGCCTTTGGCCCCATTCGCACATCAGTCCGCTACTGACACCATCTCACAGGCCAATAGGGCGCCCCACGCCGACTTTTACCATTGTACGATGGCCACACCAGTGGCACAACTTCCTAGACATCACCTCGGTGCCATCCGAATCTTGGCATCTCAACGCCTAGTGGTATCTTCCATACAGAAAATCTTGTTACGCTACCTTTGGCCCCATTCGCACATCGGTCCGCAACTTAGACATCACCTCGGTGCCATCCGGATCTTGGCATCTCAGCGCCTTGTGGTGTATTCTCTTCAGAAAATATTGTTGAGCTGCCTTTGGCCCCATTCGCACATCCGTCCGCAACTTACACATCACCTCGGTGCCATCCGGATCTTGGCATCTCAGCGCCTTGTGGTGTCTTCTACTCCGAAAATATAGTAGAAAATATTGTTGCGCTGCCTTTGGCCCCATTCACACATCAGTCCGCTACTGACACCATCTCACAGGCCAACAGGGCGCCCCACGCCGACTTTTACCATTGTACGATGGCCACACCAGTGCCACAACTTGCTAGACACCACCTCGGTGCCATCCGGATCTTGGCATCTCAGCGCCTTGTGGTGTCTTCAAATCAGAAAATATTGTTGCGCTGCCTTTGGCCCCATTCGCACATCGGTCCGCTACTGACGCCATCTCACAGGCCAACGGGGCGCCCCACGCCGACTTTCAACATTGTAGGATGGCCACAGAAGTGCGACAACTTACTAGACACCACCTCGGTGCCATCCGGATCTTGGCGCGTTGTGCTGCCTTCGACCTATTCGCACATCGGTCCGCTACTGACGCAAACTCACAGGCCAACGGGGCACCCCACGCCGACTTTCAGCATTGTAGGATGGCCACACCAGTGCGGCAACTTACTAGACACCACCTCGGTGCCATCCGGATCTTGGCGCGTTGTGCTGCCTTCGGCCTATTCGCACATCGGTCTGCTACTGACGCAAACTCACAGGCCAACGGGGCGCCCCACGCCGACTTTCAGCATTGTAGGATGGCCACACCAGTGCTGCAACTTGCTGGACACCACCTCGGTGCCATCCAGATCTTGGCGCGTTGTGTTGCCTTCGGCCTATTCGCACATCGGTCCGCTACTGACGCCGCCTCACGTGCCAACGTATTTTCTCCTAATTTTACACCCTATGCCGCATAACAGGTCATGTGACTTGTTTATAAAACTTTTCATTGGTTCATTTTACTTTTGGTTTCCTAATGATGGAAGGCTTGATCATGTGACCTAAAAACAACACTTTTCATAGGATGAAAACTTTTTTTTTTCCCCCAAACGATGAAAGACCCACCTTGTTTCTGGATGTTTCAGACTGAAGCTGGCGTCAGCATGAAAGCACCACCATCTCGTAGCTCAGTCGTGGTCATTCCGCGAGCAATCATGGCAGCCGCTCCCCACCAGAAGCCTGCAGGAGTCGGAGCCCCCAAAACTTTTGATGAATTCTCAAGGCGGAGGGGACGCTTTCGAGAATGAGGTCCAAGACCTAGCAGACAAGCGTCCGATTTCCAAGGTGTCCCAGGGCCATTTCAGTGGACCAGGCCCAAAAAGGAAACAGCCTGCCGCCATTTTGAGAGTCCTGTGACAGCCGCCTATCGCTACACCGCAAGAGTGGGCGCAACTCAGCTGAATTGCGGCTTTTGACACAGTGGACCAAAAACGGACGGAATGGCAACTGAAACGGTAAAGGGGCGCCCCACTACAACAGATGACACTCCACCTGGAGAGGCCCGTTCACGCCGCCTCCCCCGGGGCGCTCCACGCCGTTATTCGGAGCAGCATTGTAGGATACCAAAACCAGTGCGGCAACTTACTGGACATCACCTTGGTGCCATCGTTCTGCTGCCTTGGAACTATTCGCGCAACAGTTTGCTACTGATGACCCACCCCCCGCGACGCCCCACGCCGGAAATCTGGACGTTGTGCTGCGTTGGGACTATTCGCACAGCCGACCGCTACTTCGTTGTTTTTCCCTAAAAATGTTTATATGTTATTACTATTTTTGTTTTCTTGTATATATTTATAAATTATTAAAGTTTTATAATCTTACTACTTTGTCGGAGTGCTATATATTTTTAATGTGACACATAATTGTAAAAACTTTGATGTACAAACAGTCATCCCTGGAATCTTCCGCTTCAGGCTCGGTCCCCTCCCCAATCACAATACAGGATGGTTTTCAGATAATAGCAACGCTTCTGCTGTGACGAATCTCATCGAGTGTGGGCCTTGACCTACTATAACTCCTTTGAAGAGGGGTGATTCTTTACAGCTGTGGCCATAAACTACATCTGCAGGGCTAGCTGATACCCTAGGACCAGCCTGGACAATCGGACACAGAGGAAAAGGAGTGTCAGAGGGTGCGGTAGTGAATAGGGCGAAAGGGAGGTGTCGGGCGGGCACAGGGTGTGATTCTCAGGAAACAGCAGCGCAGATGGGGGAGGTTTATTACCCATGCATAAGACAGAGAGCGGGGGTGACCACTGCCTGGGGGAGATGTTTGCGAGGGTGGGGAGCCATGCTAAGGATCGACAGCATGCACAGAGTGGGTCTGGTCAAGGCATCTAAAATGGCTGCCGTGCACGACAAAAGTGTGGCATTTGAAAAAAGACAAGATGGCGCAGACAATGTTTTTCAACACTTCCTGATTTCCTTCGAATCGAACGTTAACAGACGTTGGGGCATATTACCAAAGTTAAGCGATATTTATCCCTAACGATGCTTAGCAACGATTTTTTTACCGTCAGAAATTATCGCAGATAAACCTTGCTATTATCAAGGTTTATCGGAAATACGATAAAAAACGACCGCAATGCATTAATATCGCTGAAAACTCAGCGATATTCATGCATTACCGAGCTAATGCTCTTAGCCATGTTATCCACCTCCCATTGGATAACATGGCTAAGAACTGCTCAGGGCAGGTGGTAGCTTTTAGAGATATTCGCCCTTATCTCGAATATTTCCAAAAGTTGATAATAGGAGATAGCGATGTTAGCGACTGTTTCCAGTCGCTAACATCTTGGCATGCCCACTTTGCATGTCATTAGTGATAAATATCACTCACATGCAAAGTGGGGCCCAAGATGGTCGCTATCTTCTACTAGCCGTCGCTAACTGGTGTTAGCAACAGCTAGATAATACACATATAATTTTATCTCCGCGAAGCGGAGCGCTGTTACAGATATATATCTTGTTTCTGAACGTTAATTTCTCAAAATGCACTGAAGCACATATATTGAGACCTAGCAAAGGCACATCGGGCTACCAGTCCCTACAATTTTGCCAAGTTTCGTGCAAATCCATTCAGCTGTTCGATCCTACCGAGAGACAAGATGGCGGCCGCTACGGACTGTTTGGAATGTTTACAGACACCGGAGAGCCAATCAGCTTCGCTTCGCAAAGCTCCGTAACGCGAAAAGTACGCGAAGCGGTGCGCTGTTACAGATATATACCTTTTTTTGAACGTTAATTTCTCAAAATCCACTGGAGCACATATATTGAGATCTAGCAAAGGCACATCGGGCTACCAGTCCCTACAATTTTGCCAAGTTTCGTGCAAATCCATTCAGCTGTTCGATTATTATTATTTTTATTTTTTTTTGCCCCGCGGGGCCCTTTTAAAACCTCCACATCAAACCTAGGGGGTGAGCGACAATGTACTATGCCCCCTTATGGTCATTTGCCCCTTCGCTTCGGCCTCCTCTTGTCTCTCGATCCTACCGAGAGACAAGATGGCGGCCGCTACGGACTGTTTGGAATGTTGACAGACGCCGGAGAACCAATCAGCTTCGCTTCACAAAGCTCCGTTGCGCGAAAAGTCCGCGAACCAGTGCGCTGCCCGGTCCGCTGTTACAGATATATATCTTTTTTTAAACGTTAATTTCTCAAAATCCACTGGAGCACATATATTGAGACCTACAAAAGGCACATCGGGCTACCAGTCCCTACAATTTTGCCAAGTTTCGTGCAAATCCATTCAGCCGTTCGGGCTAAAAGTGAGGCCAACCGCCCTATGGAAAACTCAATGTTAAAAACACGTTTTGGGACCCCCCTTTTTTCTCGGCCCCCACTGGACGAACCCCCCCCAAATTTTCAAGGGCTGCTCAGAAACAAAATGTGCCATTTTCCTGAAAATTTCAGCCAATTCCGTCCACAAACGCCAAAGTTATTAGACATAGAATTTTCAAAAAACCCATAGAGAAAAAATCCTAACTATATATACCTACTGGCGACCGCCAGTAGGTAATATATATATATATATATATATATATATATATATATATATATATAGAGATAGATATATAGATATATATATATATATATAGAGATATATAGATATATATATACAGAGAGATATATAGATATATATAGAGAGATATATAGATATATATATAGAGAGATATAGATATATAGATATATATAGAGAGAGATATAGATATATAGATATATATATATATAGAGAGAGAGATATAGATATATATAGAGAGAGATATAGATATATAGGAGAGGCTACTTAGCGAAATCGCAGTCAGCATTGGAAGGGACTTGCTGGGGTTTTTTGCATCCCCAACAATAGTTCTTGAAGCAAGCTGTTTGTTCAAGGTATAAAAACAACAACATCATGTTTTAAATAATGGGTGTCCGTGACTGTTTCCCTTAGGACAATCGATTTAGTGCACCACAATTCTGAATGAATTTAAGAACTTTTCAAGAAATGAAGCACTGTCTTTTGAATGAAGAACGGATTTACTCTGTGGTGAATTGTGGGATTTTTTCAGGCACCTTACAGTCACGTGTTTCTAGATTACTTAAAATGCCTGCATGGAAGCACTTTGCCATCGCTTCCTGTCCGTGAATAAGGTCGATGGGACGCTGAAACATGTTGGACCAAGGAAGCATGTATGTGGCATTACTTTGAAATAAAAAAGCTTTTGTCTTGAAATGGGCCTCTTTACCTGTTGCTTTGTTGCTCGAATTCAACGGGCATCTCCGTGCCTGTCCAGGGGCCGCCCTGAAGGGTTGCAGACTCCCTGCTCGGAGGTGTTTTCCGTTAGATAGATCTATCTATCTATCTATCTATAGATCTATCTTTTTTTTCCCTTTATAGACTGGAAAACTCCAAGTAGACAAAAGAAAGTGTACCCATACTTGCATAAGGAATTCCATAATTGTTTTTTTAAAGTGTAAAAGTTATGGATTTTAATGTAGGAAAGTGGGTTATTAGTTGGGTGGTGGATCCCACTCGGGTAATAATCCTCGTCCGTGTGAACCCTCAAATATCACTTATTTACCTGAGGTCAACCCTCTAGTAGCTATGGCGCAGGGCAGCGAGGCTTAAATGCAATAGTAATGTGTGAACTATTTATGCAGTGCTAAAACAGTAATAAAGACAAAATGTGAAACATTAAAAATCCCCAAAACAAAATTAAAAAGTAATATTTAATAAACAAAAGGACACCACAAACTACAACATTCCAATAAGGGGAACCAGAGATAAGAATTTTTCAAGAATAGCACCAAGAAGCACAAAGTGCAAATATTAGGCAATGGCCATGGTAGATTAGGGCCTAGGTGCCATTTGCCACTGACCACAATCTAGCACGGGTCGGATAATACAACTAGGTTCGCCATGGTCAAAGATTTTACCTTCTAACTTTTGTCATTTATTAATTATAGGTTTTATATAGCGCTAGCTAGACCCAAAGGGATCAGAGCACTTTACATAAATCGAGAGCAAGACAATGTCTGAATCCACTACGAAAGCATGCTTCTGAAGCCACAGAGGAAATCAGGGGAGGCACTTTGAGATTCACAAGATGGCAGGCAGAATCCAGTTGCCACTATTCAGCTGGGCAGTTTGGGAAAAAGCCTCCTGGACCTTGTTGAACCCTATAGCTAAACAGGAGGTTAACGTTACGACTGCTGTAGTACACTTCTTTGTCCTGGGTAAAAGGAGAGCAGGTCCAGTCTTGTAGGCTCTTCTCGGATATAGAACAGCAAATTCAGTCCTCTTCATCTTCCAGTGGAGTTTTAAGTTGGTTGCTGGAGATGCCATTCTAATGCCTTGCACTAGCTAATGGGCGGGAGTGGCCCTTGAGAACGCCCTAACCAATGGGGTAAAGGTTCCTGTGGCTAACCCTACACACTTTGGTCATTTCAAGATAGCCAAAGTATTTGACCAAGCAAAAGTCAGGGGGGGGGGGGGGTATGTGTATATATTCTTTTGTGTGCTATGGAAACCCCAGTGTCCTCCCACATCTAACACAAAATCCATTACTGTGCCCCCAAGAAATTCAGACAGAAGCTCGGCAGAACAAACTCGAATTTTCCAGGAATCAGTCACTGAATACACAATATTTGCTTGCTAACATGACCTCTCGCCTTTGATGTGCACCACCTCGTGTTACAAGGAAAAATCCAGCAGACCTGTCAAACAAGTTTCTTACCTTCGGTAACAATATTTCTGTAAGAAACATAGGTTAGTTATAGATTCCTTACCTTAGAATTACCCCGGGTATCAGACTGGATCCGGAAAGTTTTTAGTCAGCAGTACCTCTGTGCATTGAAAGGTGGTGTCGGTCGGCTCCAAGTCAGTCGTTGGCGTGGTGTTCGCCAGAGTGAGGTCACCGCAGCTACTTCGACCGCGCGTGGCGTCATTTCTGTACACAACATTTTGTGCCAGAAACGCAGAGCCATGCAAGACACTGACCACTAGTGCACAAAACTAGGGCCCTGAAAGAATGTCCTTAACTCTAGAAATTAGTTTGCAGAACAGGGAGGATGGGTGGGGCGGTAAGTAATCTATAATTAACCTATGTTTTTACAGATATATCGTTACAGAAGGTAAGTAACTTGTTCATCTGAAAGAAACATGTTATAGATTCCTTGCCTTTGAATAGATACCCCAGCAATACAAACCCCGGAGGTGGGTCTGCGAACCAAGATCACACCAGAAAGTCCTGGAGAACAGAATGGCCAAAGAAGCCATCTCTCCAGAATGGACTCAAGGCAGAAGTGTTTCGTGAATGTGTGCAAAAAAGCCCACGTAGCTGCCTGACAGATGTCATTTAGAGGAACACCTCGTCCCAAAGTAGTAGCTGCTGCCGTCGCCCTGGTGAAATGGGCACGCAGCCCCACTGGAGGCTCCTTCTTTGCCACAGATTAGCTGGCTTTAATACACAAAAGACCCATCATGAGATTATCCACTTGTGTACGGCCCGACCTTTCTTGGCACCCACATAGCCAACAAAAAGCTGGTCATCCACCCGGAACTGTTCGGTGCGACCCAGATAAAAGGAAGTGGTACAAAAGGGGGTGGTGATGGGTCAGACTGATTTGCATATGGCCATGTCTGAACTGGGGTGGCAGAGTGGGCTAAAGAACGGTGATGGATTAAACCCGGATCTTTTGACTGGGTGTGAGTGTTTGATTGGTTCAGATGCACCGTCCATCACCACCCCCTTTTGTACCAGATAAAAGGAAAGCACACATTTTGGGTCAAGACGCTGGAGCCTCTCTTCCTCTTTCGAAGGATGCGGAAAGAAGGTGAGCAAAGTGATGGTCTGCCCAATGTGAAAGGCAGTGACAACCATGAGAAGGAAGGATGGACAAGTCCTGAGAACTACTTTGTCCGGATAGACAGACGGGAAAGGAGGCTTGGATAAAAGAGCCTGGAGCCCACTCACTCTTCTGGCAGATGTGATGGCTACCGGGAATGCAGTTTTAAGCGTCAGGAGCCTCAAAGGACAGTTGTGAAGCAGATCAAAGAGAACGCACATTAAATAGGTTAAGACTAGATTCAAGTGCCACTGAGGCAGAACGAAGGGAATAGGAGGAAAGAGAGGAGCTATGCCTTTTAAGAAACGATTAACAACCGGGGGACTTGAAGGCTTGTCTGGAAGCCGAAGGAATGCATAGATGGCCGAGGGTTCCTGTTGCTGTAGCGGACGCTCTTCCCGACGCTCCTTTCTTGGGCCCTGCTGCCGACTCCTTACACTGGTGGGACCGCTGTCCCAGGGTATCCTTTTGCCTACAGCGCTGCAGTTTCCTGCATTATCACTCTGGTGAGAACTTCAATATCCAAGGTGGAACGCGAGTACCATCAGGTGTTGCTGATGCGGGGGAGGCACCGGAACATCTACGCGCATAAAGCGCAGCCTCTACACCCGCAGCGCGGGATGTGCCGGGCGAAGCCCGGGCCAAGGGCGGGCCCATCTGAGCCCGTCAGAGACCGGGTTAGGCCACCTCCCTGACATTGTATACATTGTGTTATTTTGTTTGTATGTATTTGTTTTCTCATTCAAAGTGAGGGGATAAATAGGAAGAACAAGCGTAAGGGGGTCAGGAGTAGTGGGGACTTGGAACGAGTTTCTTTCTCAGGCCGAATCTGCACTAATGCACGAGATCCAACTCACAGAACGCAGACTTTCACTAGAACCCCCACAACCCCTCACAGGTATGGCACTAACCCCTGTACCTGAGCACAATGCAACAGCTGACTGTACTTCCCAACTAAGCCACACGTCTCTGGTGCAGTTCCAATCTGGGCCATCTATGGGATCCAGTCCTGAGAGCAATTCATCTAAACTGCTTGCCTCCCCAGCTAAGGTACTTACCAGGCGGCAAAGGTCTACACAGGCTCTTGGTGGTGAACCCTCACAAATACAATTTTTAAAAAAATAAAAAAAAGGAGGAAAGCACGTGGTTTATCCAAGACCAGCTATCAGGCTTCAAAAATGGTGAAACGCAAGCCCGCCATTACAGGAAGCGAGGGAGGTTTGAAGTCTACATCTATACCTACAAATTTGGGTGCTGGTCACGTTAACTATCGTTACAAAAGAACAGCTATCCCGTAATATTGAGGTTGATTTCTTAAACCGGGTTGAAGTGAAGCTTATAGCTCTGACTGATCCCCTGATGTTAAAATTGTCATCAATAGATAGGAGACTATCCAAAATAGAGCAGCATATTTCTAATGCCCATCAACCTTCTTGTGGGGATCGACAGGAAGGAACGGTTGATACCAGACAGGAGAGTAGTTCTGATAATAAATCATATCATTTTAGCATTATTTCCTCACCTTTCCGGGGTAGTCGTCTCTATGGCGACCCCCTTGGTAAACCTTTTACAAAGTGGTACATCGGCACACACAGCAGGGCCAATGGGTCCTGGAGATCCACTGAAAAGTATGAGTGCGGCCACGATTACCCATATGTCCCTCCACCTCCCACCTGAAGCAACACCATACACAATTGAATTGGCAAATGTTCCAGAGCTCAAAGCCAATGCCCAGGAACACTGGTCTTCCTTAAAGAATAAGGCATTACACCTGTTGAGTTCTAGGACTGGAGTAAGGAACAATCTTTTTCGGAATTCAAGATGGTACGAAGAATATATTGGATCGGTAAATCCCACAAGGCTCTTAGTGGAGACTGCGTGGTTTTAAGTTTTAGGTCCCCGGGCCTGTTCTAGTTAATAATGGATAGAGCAGGGTCCGGCCACCTAAGTAAGGAAGACATCAACATACGTATATCAACAGGGTTTCCTAAATTTTTCTAAAATAGCCCAGGGGGGCCAGAGGGGAAGACCCATGGGGGGGCCTCACCACATGGGTAAGACAGTCAGATTGTTACAGGGTAGAGGTAGTGTGTATCGATAGTAGGGATATTTTAATAATCAAACTACAGATGCTTAATGTCCCTGAACTGTTGATTATCAATGTATATGCGAGAGGGGTGCCAGGGGGAAAAGTCTCCAGTACTGTTGCTCTATTAGATACTTATCTAGATTAGCATAAAGGGGCATGTAATTTGATAATCGCCGGAGATTTCAATTGCTCTTTTGAACCATTGGACAATATTGGCGTTAACCTTAGCTAAGAGGAGGATTCTCAGTGGAACATTCAGTCCCTGGAACTTTCGCCAATTACAAAATGGACCAGAGCAGCACTGCAGCTAAAAGCGTTATGTTTGAAACAGGGTGTTAGCGCTGTTAATGGGTGGTCCGTTTCCAATAGGCAGGGCTCGCAAACTTACAATAATGGATTGAGAAGCAGTTCTATAGACTTTATTTTTCTCAATAAGGAAGTCTGGCCCTCCTTAATAGACATGGTAGTTCAGGAGCGGGCCGAAAGTGGTCATAACTCCCTAGTACTTTCGATGCAGCTTAAGGGTTTTTCGGTCATTGATTGTCCGGCACCAGAAAGCGCCTTTGTAGAAATGCAGTTTAGTAACGACACTAGGAGAGTCAAATGGACTAAATGTATTAACAAAGAAGAGCATTTGGAGCAGATGAGGGAGCTGGTGGAAAGTGCAACAGCTACCCTTCAAAACTGTGTTACACAAGAGGAAGTTAATTTAATGGTCTTACAGGTCCACAATGAACTATTCAATAAGCTTAAAGGCTTTTTTATTACAAAGGTTAAAAACTCAGCAAAATGCTGGCCCTAAGGTTGCCCTTGGTACGGGAAATCCTGTAGAGAGGCTTATAGAACCCTAGCCAGGGCAATTAGATCACAAAATATGGGAGACATCAAAAGGGCGAGGGTTGGGTACAAGTTAGCCCAACAGCAAGCTAAAAGGGACTAGGATGAGCAACATTGGGATGAGTTGCTCAAGGCTAGCAAAGGGAGATGCGTGGTCACTTTTTGGCATCTTGTGAAATGGGGCAGTGGCAACCTTAGCCAAGCTCCAGTTAACCATGTAGCCCCGAGCAGTGGGTATTACACTATAAGACCCAGTTCGCCACCGTGGAACAAGATCCAGAACAGTTTAAAATGCCCCCTTTTAATTCCTCTCTGCACTTTACAAAGAAAGAAGTAGAAATAGCCTTAAACTCAGTTCCGAGAGGTAGGGCGCCTGGGTTGGATTGTATTCCAGCTATTCTGTTTCTGCATGATAAAGCGAACTGGGTAACATAGATCCCATTACTTGCGAATGCAAACGCCAGTGGTGCTCCCATGCCAGATACATGGTCAGGAGCAGAAATCTTGCCAATTTTTAAGAAAGGGGCCCGCTCCAACCCAGGCAACTACAGGCCTATAAGCCTCATTGATTGTATTAAAAAACGTCACAGCTAGGCTGGTATTAAGTCGAATTCAAGTCTGGATAGACACATTTGACATTTTGTGTCCATTGCAGGCGGGGTTCCGTTCACACACCAGTACTATCAACCAGGTTTTTAGGTTTATTTCAATGTATTGGCGAGTGGTAATTATAGGAGGGGGTTCCATTTACACAGCTTTTATCGATCTTAAGTCTGCTTTCGATCTTGTCCCAAGCACTAAAATGTGGAGAGCATTCGTGGAACAGGGCATGCCATCGGAATTACTGGCCATTTTAGTTACATTACATGATTCTAATTATGCACAGGTACGCTGGGGCCCGCAGGGGAGTGTTACCGATAGGTTTCCTATTGCAAAGGGGGTTCGACAGTGGTGTGTTTTAGCACCGACCCTCTTTTCCTTGTTCATCAATAGGGTAGTGCAGTATTTCCAGAATCATCCCACCGATGCTCCTACCCTAGCAGGCATGAAGATTCCCCTGCTCATGTTTGCGGATGATACTTTGATAATTTCCAAGACACAAAAAAGGACTCCAGTCGACTATTGTTAAATTTGAGGAGTTTTGTCTGGACCATGACCCGCTAGTTAATGTGGAGAAAACCAAATTCATGGTTCTACACAAACATAAGGTTATAAAAGGCAGAGTAGCTACGAACGAAGTTACCTTAGCGCAGACTCATGTATTTACATATTTGGGGATTACTTTAGGTAGAAAACTTAATTGGATACCCCATATCGATCTTTTGGGTCTTAAACACGCCCAATTGTCCGGTGCCCTGTTGAAGGAACAGAGTCTTTCCCACACCAAGCCTGTTGAACCGGTCCTAAAAATATATAACTCTAAAATTAGCACTTCATTTTTATATGGAGCAAAATTATGAGGATTTGACAACTTAGTTCCCCTGGCTACAGCCCAAAACAAATTCCTGAGGGCCATTACTGGTCTTTCCCAAACACCATTATTGCCCCTCTTTTTAGATTTGGGTTGTTAGTCTATTGAGGACACAGCGCGTTTTAGACCAGTGGCTTATTGGAGAAGGCTTTGAGTTACACCAGAATTGTCCCTGTACGCCCAGGCTCTTCTTGAAGTCAGGGAGGCAGATCGTATGTGTAAAGTCCCCTGGCTGAGACAGCAAAAGGTATTTTGAGCGAGATGGGGATGAGTAGACTGTGGGAAAATCCTGTTGATAATCCCTTTGCTTCAAAGGAGGAATTTAAGGAGGTGTACTGGAACATGGTCCAAATGAAGAGCTTTTCCCCTTTAACAAGGCCATCACTAACAAGGGAATTCTTAGAGCATAAACATGACAGAGTATGAAGGTTTTGGGATTTTATTAGTCTTTAATGATAGGAAACTTTACCTTCAATTTAGAGTGGGTTATCACCCAATTAACTCGGTTGTTAGTAAATGGCATGCCCTGAACCATAGTAAATGCCCTTACGGTCCAAAACAGAATGAATCCTTAGCAGACATTTTATTTGTATGCCCTGTTTATAAAATTCCTAGGCACAAATGGCTCAAACCAATTTGACTTTGGGCATTAGCTCTGGCAACAAAGCATTCAGGATCTTAAAAACCAATGAACCCATGGTGATTGCAGTTGCCAAGTTGGATGTGGGCCATACGAGCAAAGAAGAGGCTATGATACCCTGTTTTTAGTGTACGCACCTGGTTATTTATACATAAGCTGAGATCACGGGCACTGATTTTGGCGGCACAATCATCAGAAGTTTTATTCGTTTTAATTATTTATTACATATCAAGGGACCTTATCATTGTGAATCTACTTTCTTTTTTAACAGTCATTTTAACGTATAAACATGTAAAAACCCATGAAAATGAATAAGACAATTATGTTTTAAAATGTAAACTGATGATTTTTTATCGAAATAAAGACATATTGAATTGATGTCTGAGAGATAACCCTCGATAGCGCCCAGAGCAGAGCCCTGTTGGGCCAAAGAAAGAAAGAAGAAACAAGAGAACCTCAAAAAGAGGGGCAGAAAGGGGATCCTCAGCCTTTGCTGTGCAGCATGCTACAAATCTGTTCCACCGGCAGGCGTATACCGTCTTAGTGGAGGGTCGCCTGGCTGCCAAGATTACATCACAAGCTTCGAGAGGCAGGTCAAAAGACATCAACTGCCGCCACTCAATCTCCACACAAGGAGGTGGAGGCTGGACACGTTTGGGTGGAGGACCGTCCCCTGCTGCTGCGACAGAAGAGCCACCCGAAAAGGCAGACTGATCGGAGGATCAATGGCCATGTTGAGCAGCTCAGGAACCAGAGTCTTCATGCCCAATCCGGAGCCACAAGGATGACTTGGGCGTGGTCGCGCCTGATTTTCTTCAGCTCCCTGGGCAGAAGTGGTATAGGCGAAAAGGCGTACAACAGACCGCAACTCCACTCGCGACTTAAAGTGTCGCCTAGCGAGTGCAGACTTGGAAATTCTGACTTTGTGCGTTCTCTTTGGTGGCGAATAGATCTAACCAAGGCTCTCGCCACTGTCGATAGAGAAATTGCACCACCTCCGAGTGAAGACGCCAATCATGATCCAACATGCACCTGCGATGGAGTTTGTCCGCCCTGGCATTCAGTGAACCTGCCAGGTGTTGAACCACCAGAGAAATTCCCTGATGTTCCAGCCATGTCCAGAGTCACAGGGCCTCCTGACATCAGGTCCACGACCCCACCCCGCCGTTTGTTGAAGTACCACATGGCGGTGGTGTTCTGCGTGAACACCTGCACTACTCTTCCCTGGACAGAGGGAAGGAATGCCTTGAGTGCAAGACGGATCGCCCGAAGCACCAGAAGGTTGATTTGGAGCTCCGACTCTGCCAAAGACCAGAGGCCTCTGATCTCCACCTCTCTGTTGTGGCCGCCCCATCCCAGAAGGGATGCGTTTGTCACCACTGTGTGCTCTGGTTGGGGAAGGGAGAGGGATCTGCCGTTGACTCAATCCTGGTTCATGAGCCACCACTACAATTGTCGTGCAGTGCCCTCCGAGATCCTGACATAACAGGACAGATTACCCTGATGCTGCGCCCACTGAAACTTCAGGTCCCACTGCAAAGCCAGCATATGCCACCTGGCATGATAAACCAGCAGGATGCAGGAGGCCATGAGGCCCAGTAGCCTCAGGGTTATCCTGACCGACACCCGGGATAGAGGCTAAAAGGTCCGAATCATAGCCCGAATATCCCAGGCTTGCTGTTCGGGAGGATAAACCCAAATCCGTGTTGTGTCCAGAATTGCTCCAATGAATCAGGCGTGACTTCAGCACATTGATGGAGAACCCTAGTGAATGCAGGTCGGCCGTAGCCTGGAGGTGGGAGACGACTGCATGGGGCGAGCCCGCCTTAAACAGCCAGTCGTCGAGATAGGGGGAAAACTGAAACCCCTGATCTGCGCAGATGAGCTGCGACCAGCGCCATCACTTTTGTGAATACCTGAGGGGCGCTGGTAAGGCCAAAGGGGAGCACAGTAAACAAACTGCTAGTACCCTACCTTGAACTGAAGGAAATGCCGGTAGGACAGCAGGACGGGGAAGTGAAATTAAGAGTCCTGCAAGTCCAACACTACCATCCAGTCTCCAGGGTCGAAGGCAGACAAGATCTGAGCGAGGGTCAACATCTAGAACTGCTCCTTTCGGAGGAAGTGATTGACATTCCTGAGATCCATGATAGGATGCAGGCCCTTGTCCTTCTTGGGTACCAGAAAATAGCGGGAGTAACAACCACAACCTACGCTTGATTGCTCCCTAGGCAAAGGGAGCCGTAACTTCCTGTTTGACAAGGCCCAGGTGATCCACCGACATGCAGTGGTTTTTGTGGTGGCATGGCTGGAGATGTAGCCTCAAGGGGGAGGGAGTAGCCCCTTCGGATTATCTGCAAACCCCACCTGTCCGAGGTGATTGGGACACCAGTGGGGGAGGTGATGGCAGATCCTGCCGCCCACTGGCGTTTGATGTGCCTGAAAAGTCAGACTGGAAAGGCTTGGAGGCTGCTGCAGAGGTGGGGGGTGGGGGGGAGGGAGATTAGTGGACTGGCCCATCTGCTGGTCCCATGAACCACAGCGGTGGTTCCCACGAAGATTGGGAAACTTGCTGCGGCCTGTGTCTCTGGGTGGGACGTAGTGGGGCACCCCTTCCTTAATCACGAAAGGGGCAAAAAGCAGACTGCGTTGGGCGGCTGGAGAGGCCCATGGACATGGCCATAGCCTGTGAGTCCTTGAAACGCTCTAGAGCATTGTCTGCTTTGTCCCCAAAAAGAAGACGACCATCAAAGGGCATGTCCATGAGGGTAGTCTGGACAAACCCCGAAAACCCAGTCAATATCATCCAGGCGTAGCGACAAAGGGCTACTGATGTGGAAATCCTCCTGCCCAGAGTCAGCAGTATCCAGCCCACAACGGATGGCAAACTTGGGAGAGCACTTTCCGGGCCTCCTACTGACAGAGGCAGCACCTGAGCAATCGTGTCCCACACAGAGTGGGAATATCGGCCCAATAGACATGCAGTGTTTACCGACCGCAGTCCCAAGCTGGCAGAAGAGAAAATCTTTTTTCCAAGATGATCCAGCTTCTTGTATTCCCTTTCCAGTGGGGCGGTAGCAAATGGGTTCTTGGAGGTAGAGACTTGGACCATCAAGCTCTCCAGGGTGGGGTAGTAAGAGAGGAAAGTGGGGTCACCCAGAGCCGGGGGGGGGGGGCGTCGGACAATCATCCTATCGAGAGGAGTCCCATTGTTGGGCCTGGACCAGGTGCTAAAAAGGATGTCGGTAAGGGCCTCATTAAACAGCAGCAGGGGCGACGAAGAGCTCGCAGCCGCTGAGGCACCTCCGTCAGGAGGTTAGTCCTGACTGCCACCGTAGGAAGCTCGAGGTGGAGAGCCTCTGCCACCCTACGCAACACCACTGCGTATGATGCTCTCTCCTCCATTGCCACTGTAGTTGGAGACAAGTCAGGAGAAGTGTCTCAAAAAAGATGTAAGAACAATCAATCTTGAACACTCCAAAATGGCCGCCCCGTTTTGCTGGGTTAGTCATGTGACTACCAGCATTGGGCGGGGTCCACCGCTGGAGGTTATCAGTCGAGCGGGGACCTGGAGACTGAATGGATGAGACAACACGCTCCGACTGAGCGTTTACGGTGAGAAGCATCAGTGCGTGTGTGGTGTGAGCGCGAGCAGGTATCAGGCGGAAACCCCCACATAGTACGAACGGATTGCCTGGCTGAAACTATATCTCGTCGGGTGACATTTTACGCTAGATGTGCGGCAGGAGTCGATCTGTCTGTCAGTAGTACACACACTAGTCTTTCCGAGTTTCGTTTTCTTTAGCGATTCCGCAGAATGAAACCAAGCACAGAGCAGTTCACTGCATCTTCGGGTGCTGCTGGAAAGGGGGTATGTATTGGTGGCGCCTAGCATTTCAGACTTGCAGGTTAAATCCACACTCACCTTCCCAAGCGCTGTGGGGTGGAGTTTGTGTTTGGTTATTGAGAACCTGGTACAAGTGGACCTGAATGCGTGATCCTGGGCTTATGCTCTGTGTTCTTGTTTGTCCCAGCATATAGCTACTGGCTAGAGTGAATGTAGGACCTCATGTCTCGAGTTCCACATATCTCGTCCATCCCTTAGGCAACCGGTATGATCAACCAGGTGGTCTTAGGGTAAATATGTTCACACACTGATTACGGACATTACTTCAATCTGCTCTATGGGTTTGCATGTTTTTAATTATTGCTTTGACCTTTTTTCCTTGGCAGTAAACAAAGAACAAGTGTCCAAAGTTGAGTGGCAGCATATTGTGCAGCCCTGATGAAACTGCCCTACAGTATTTGGCAGTGAAACATGTCGGCACTGGCACTAGGTAATGGTGTGCATGATTATCTACCAGCCTTTTTACTGACACAGTATCTAAAAGCTTTCCCTATGAATAAAGTTGGTTAAGGGAATCAGGTGCTGTGTGTTTTATGCACTTTTTTATGTTATATGTTTGTCACTAGCAGACTGTCTCTGCTTTTCACAATTTGTCACATATTTGTGTTGTTTGTGTTTGGACACTCTTTCCCTTTTTCTTTAAGGACCAAGTGACTACCGATGATGAGACAGGGGCTTGTCTGGAAATTATATACCCGTTGGTGGTGTTTCCGTGAGGTGTCACTTGGCCTTCACACATTTTTTCCGAGGGGAATGTGACTCCATACTTTGAAGGTGGAGGTGTGTGATAGACCTAGCTGGGTCATACTACTGGGTGTTCGTTGTTTCTCTGTCAAGGAAATTTGGTCTTTTATGAATTTGGGCGCATAGCAGTTTAAGCACCTCTACAATAATTGTGTGGTGCGCGAGTGGTTTTCAGTACTATATGACTGTTCTTACTTACTGACTTTCATTGACGCCCCTGGACAGGGTCTTGTTGATTGTTCCATGATTTTCGAGTGGAGGGCGACCCTGCCTGTTTCCCCTCTGGGCTCCAATTGTGGTTTATAGTCAAAAAAGATGTAGACAAAAGTCAAACAGTTCAGCCAAAAAGTGACTGGAGGTACTGCTCTCTCCGGATCTGCACTGGCTGGCGCAGAAAAAGAAAGGACGGAAGCGCGCGAGGACGGCATCATCCTGGTGACCCAAACGACGGACACGGAGGCGACAGACGCCACCTTTCGACACGCAGAGGTACTGCTGACGAAAAACTTTCCGGATCCAGTCAAACGCCTGGGGGTAATTGTTAGGTAAAGAATCTATAAACAAACCTGTTTCTTTCAGATAAGCATGACACTCCATTACCGACTGGCAGAAGTGGGAGAGCAAAACGCAGATAAGCTTCCAAGGATATGGGCAGGGGAAAGGTAACTTTGAAAAGTACTTGTTTCTTATTAGTTCTAGTAAATTCATTAAATAACCATTATAAAAACACTTGAAATATTTTCCAGCTGCTACCCAACCATAATCATTAGATATAATAATGTTCCCCAGTGTTACCTTATAAAACAGCCAGACTGGATACTGTGAAAATAGGTTTTGGGCCACTTCCATTGTAAGGACATACAGAACACTGAACACTAAACGCTTCATGCATGCAAAATTGCATGGCCTCCCGTGCTTGCTTTTCTTTGCTCTCTGGGTAGGTCAGGTCAGGTCCTGGAAGGGAAATACCTTGTATATTAAGGAGGAGGAAGGGGGAGGAAGGAGGAGGAAGGAAGGAGGAAGGAGGAGGAAGGAAGGAGGAAGGAGGAGGAAGGAAGGAGGAAGGAGGAGGAAGGAAGGAGGAAGGAGCAGGAAGAGGAGGGGGCAGGAAGAGGAGGGGGCAGGAAGAGGAGGGGGCAGGAAGAGGAGGGGGCAGGAAGAGGAGGGGGCAGGAAGAGGAGGGGGCAGGAAGAGGAGGGGGCAGGAAGAGGAGGGGGCAGGAAGAGGAGGGGGCAGGAAGAGGAGGGGCAGGAAGAGGAGGGGCAGGAAGAGGAGGGGCAGGAAGAGGAGGGGCAGGAAGAGGAGGGGCAGGAAGAGGAGGGGGCAGGAGGGGGCAGGAGGCAGGAGGGGGAGGGGGCAGGAGGGGGAGGGGGCAGGAGGGGGAGGGGGCAGGAGGAGGAGGGGGCAGGAGGAGGAGGGGGCAGGAGGGAGAGAGGGAAGGGGCACACGCCCCCCGCCCAGATTGATTTTGGCCCTGGGAACCCCATTCTCCGGGACTCAGCAGATTTCACAAATGGGGTTGGGGCGCAGGGTCCCAGGTCGAATTTGGCCCGAGGCTTCTATTCCTTGGGGCCCAACTGTACATATGAAAGAGAAAGGGGCCACATGCCCCCAGGGCCGGGCTCCTCCTATATCCCAGGGTGTCTACCCCCAGAACTTTGTGGATTTGAGGTCGTGTGCGGGAACAATTTTGAACCTCTCGCTAAGCGAGAGCAAACACTAAATCTGCTCCAAGTGGGCAGGAGTATGTAAAATGCTCCCCCACACTGGGAGCTGACTTTTCATCTGTTTTCCTGCCCACACTGAAGCGGGCAGACACACAGACGAAACAATTACTCCCATCCACAGGGAGCCACAGTTTTTGCTGCTCCCGCAGGCAGGAGCAATGCCGGCTCCCACTGGAGCAACAAGAACAATTGATGGACAGAATGCAGAACAATGTCATACATTCACCCCAGTACAGAGATCTGGTCCTAAATCCATTGTTTGTTTGCTCCCCATGCCATTCCAGTTTGAACCCAGCCATATGCAAATCAGTCTTGACCCTGCTCCCTATGGAACAGTCCAGCCAGAGCCAGGTTCTCCCTGGACTGGAAACAAGCATCCTAGGACCGGTTTCAGGGTTTCACCCCTCATCAGCCAGGCCAGCTGGACTACAGTGGGATGGAGTGCACGTGACCCACGTCTGGGCATTCCCATCCCACTCGGGGTGACAAATGCAAAACTAACAATTGATGGACAGAATGCAGAACAATGTCATACATTCACCCCAGTACAGAGATCTGGGCCTAAATCGATTGTTTTGTTACTCCCCGTGCCATTCCAGTTTGGACCCAACCATATATAAATCAGTCTTGACTCTGCTTCATTTGGGAACCGTCCAGCCCGAACTCTCAATCCAGGTTCTCCCTCTCGCTGGAGGCAGGGAGCCGGCTGGGGCATTGGGACTCCCCCTGTTGCCTCCAACAGAAAGGAAGTTTGTGCCTGTGCCACAGTGGGCGAATGCATTTTGTGAAAAGACAGATCAAGTGTAGGGTTACCACATTTCCAAAAGAAATCTACCAGCCATTTTTTGCTGTTTAAAGAGTCTGCAAAAGCCTGGCCATGATACTAGGTAGGACCTTATGTATTCATTTTTAACATTACTTTCGGTCTGTGTTTACTTTTATTATTAGTCAGGGATCATTAATGCAGCCCTATAACCCATTTAAAAATACTTTATTTTTACATTTGCTGCTTGAAGTATGTACAGATCTAGCCTAAACATACCAGCTTTATGTGATTTTGCTTACTTTTGTACTGGCTGGGGCATCAAAATCCTGGTGTTGCCGGTAGAAGTCCAGTCGGCTGGCAACCCTAATCACGATACTGAAAGTTTGTTGCAGGATCAGCAAATTATTCATTACCTCCCACGTCCATCCCAGATTGATGCCACAACAGCAATAGTTTAACTAATCTGATACCCAATTCAATCCTCATTCTCAGCGCTCACCCTTCAACTTGCACACAGTGATCACTCTGCACTCACTACACACCATGCACTCCTGCCATTCACCCTACCCTCCTACCCTGCGCGCTCACAAGCACATCCCTCACCCTGCAAGCACATGACACTCAACTCACCTGTCACTTTCACCAATCACCCTGCACACTCAGCAATCACACTGCCCTCCTACTGCTCACTATGTACTCCTGTTACCTTGCACTCACACCGTTAATGTATCTCTTACCATGCGCTCACAGGGGAGCACCTTTCACCCTCCATTCGCCATGAACTCTCGCCGTTCTCTCTCCACTTATCCTGCAGACACATGAGCACACCACCAACCATGCATTCTCAGTTATCACACTGCACTCACAGTTACCCTGCACACACGCCATTCATCCTCCTCTTATCACCACATGAGCACACAGTTCATCCTACACTCACAGCAACCACACAGCACTCATCCCACACACCATGAATTCACGCCTTTCTTCCTCCACTTAACCTGTGGTCACATAAGCACACAACTCTCCGAGCAGCCTGCACTCCCACAGGTCACCATGGACTTGCGCTGTTCACTCTACACTTGTGACACTTCACTCACCTTCCACTTAGTGCTCAACCTGGAAAAGCACCCAAACAAGCACAACACTCACCATGCATTTATTCCTCCCACTCTGCACTTTTACCCATGCAGTAGGAAGTTGGCACTGTATTACTATATCAAAGTATGGTATAGTGTGTAAGTCCCCAGAGGTATAGCAGAGGCTAAATTGGGTAAGTGCCAACAGCTCTCTTTGTGGTAGTGTGGGCGAGCAGTTAGGCTAATCCAGAGGGTGTGTTAAGCATTTATTGTATACTCAATCAAGACTGATGGCACACACTCAGACAGAATACATACCAATTAACTAAGTATAAAAATGTATACTTGTACTTTATTTCTAGAACCAAGGAGGACTTGGTACAGGTAGGTAAAATATACCTTCAATGGTAAGCTTTTACACAGCAATGCAATTGGGAATGGATTTGTACTCATTACAGGTTGCAGGGCTCGAAAAATCTGAAAAATGGTACTAGTCCTGCAGGTCTAGTACCTTGAAAAATCTCCTCGACCTAACAGTAACCTAATTGACCTCCGTCTCTGAAAGCGGAGCAAATGTGACAAGATAACAAGATTTAAAGGCATCTTTATTGCTCATTTGCTTTGTGAGCAATAAAAAGGCTTTTAAATCTTATCTGGTCACATTTGCTCCGTTTTCAAAGACGGAGGACAAAAGTTAGTATGTTTGCCTACTCCCCAGAAAGGGCGGGTAGGCCCTAAAAATAGCTCGACCTCATAAAATTTACCTCGCAAATGCGAGCGGTAAAGTGGATTTGTCTAGCCCTAAGGTTGGTATGACTTTAAAAAGCAGTTTGAATTACACTCATTAATATTAGGATAATTCTTGATTACTTTTAGATTACATAGATTACTGGGGGTGGTATGCCTACATACCACACCCAAGGATCTCACAGTACAAAGTAAGACTTTTCTTGGCTTGAGCTATAGTTACAGTTTTTCCCATAAAAAGCAGCAGCTCAACGTTTAGAACCTTTTTAGGCCCAAATTCTCGTAGCATATGTTCCTATGGGAGAAAAATGGTCATCAGCCTTACAAGTAAGTGAACGTCGTACAAGTGGGAGTTTCGCGGGTTAGGACCACAGTTCCCCAAGGTCTATGTAGACACTCTAGTTGCACCACCAGCAGCACCGGATTAAGGGTGCCAATGAGACATCAGGACCCAGTGATTCTCAATGGAGACCTTCAGTTTAGCAAAGTTGCTGCAGGCTTGGGCAGGGAGACTTCCTGAAGGCGACCGCTGGCTGGAGAGGTAAGTATGGTTCTTGGGGGATGCCTGGACACCGTTGGCTTGGCCACCCAAGGCAAAGGGTCTTCGGGTGCAGGGGTATCTTCTGGCATCAGGTTTCCTTACCAACTCAGGTCGCGGTCGGGAGACCCTTCAGACTGAGGCTGCAGGAGTCTTGGAGCTTGAGAGATCACCAGATCCCAGGTCAAGATCGCTGAGGAGACCTCATGTTCTTGGGCCACTCGAACTCGGGCCATGGGTGTCAGGTGCAGAATCGCTGAGTCGCCGGATGCTAGTGTTGGAGTCTGATGAGCAAATCCGGTGCTCACAGGAGACAGTCTGTAAGGTGAGTGCAGGGCAGGTCCTCCTGTCTCTGGGGAGCTGCTTGACGTGATGGTTACTTCGCTGTAGGCAGTTGGTCAGGACAGGACGGCAGGGCAGGGGCAAACACAGTAGAGGTCCTCTTTTCCCTGGGTCAGCATTGCTCTTCGGTCATTCTTTCTTCTTCGAATCTGAGGTGGTAAGGTTCAGGGTTGCCCCTAAATACTAGAATAAAGGGCGTTTAAAGGGGTGTGCAGGTCAGGAACAATAGGTTCCTTCTTTGGGGTCGGTACACCACATATTATGCCACCCTACAGGGGGAGAGGGAATAAGCACTTCCCTAATTGGCTGCGCCCCCTCATCTTCAAGATGGAGGGGACTGAGATGTATGTTTCATCACGCCTCGGTGGGAGCCAGTTGCTGGGGGCAGCAAAAGGAAGGGACTGCTCCCAAAGGCGGCAGGCCTTTGACGCATCCCTATCGTGGACCCAGACCATCTTGGGGGAGGATGAACACTGCTGCCCAGGACAGACTTTGTTTCTGGGCCCAAACAGCGGTGGCTCTCTACCCAGGGGTCCAAAAACCAGTCTGGTGGTGGCAAATGGCGGGCGGCCAAACACCACCAGGGCTGTTATTTCCTCAGGGGGCATCTCTAAGATGCCCTCGGAGTGCATTTTACATTAAATTCAAGACTGGCATCAGTGTGGGTTTAATGTGCTGAGAAGTTTGTTACCAAACGTCCCAGTTTTTAGTAAAGCCATTATGGAGCCGTGGAGTTGATAATGACCAACTCCCAGACCATATAGTCTTTATTGCTTCAATACATTTACAATCTCTAAGGATGGACTTAGACACCATTGGGGGACTGGGTTCATGCCACTGTAACCTCACCTAAGGGCTAGTGCACCCTGCTAAAGGGGTGACTTACCTAGGCCTCAGGCAGTGGGTTGCAGGCATGGTACACAGGGATGTGTGCCCTGTTGATTCTTCACTTTTCTCTGTATCAAAACACGGAACCTGCAATGGCAGTGTGTGGGTTTTATGGTACAGGGCCTCTAAGGTTGGCACAGTTAGTGCTGCAGACCTTATAGGCCTTCCCTGGTCACAGTGCTCTTGGTACCCATGGTACCTTTTACAAGGGGCTTACTTGTGTCTAGGGATGTGCCAATTGTCGGTACAAAGGTATAGTTTTGGGAAAGAACACAGGCCCTGGGAACCTGGTTGGCAGGGACCCAGGGCACATCAAGTCAGGTTGCATCAGATGTCAAGCAGAAAGTGGGGGGTAACAATGCAAAAAAAGGAGGCCCTCTCCTACACACACCCAAACTCATATGGTCACATGACACCCTACTCTCACAATGGCACATCGCTCACATAGGCACTCATGTCACTCACACAGCTCATTCACATAGGCACAACAAGCACCTGCACTCACACCACGCAAACAGGCACATCACTCACCCTGTACTCCCTCATCTCACTCTGCACTCTCGCTGCTCACCCTGCACTCACACAAAGGTCCACCACTCAGCCTGCATTTACACAGCTGGACCAAGTTATCTCACTCTACATGCCTTCCTCTCACCCAAAGTTCACATGAGCCCTCCTCTCACATTGCATTTGTGCATGGAGAGCTGCATATTTTTCACCCTACACTCGCACTACTCATACTATTCACCATCACCCAGGACTGACAAGAGCACCCCTCTTCAGCTCCCCGAATAAAATAAAAAAATTAAATCACAACTCTAATGAACATCACCTATTTCTACAAAGATACCAACAGAATACCTGCCCTTTCCATAGTACTAGAGGCCTACTTTCATTTATTACAAAATTTTTATTCGGATAGAGGTGTATCCACAGGTCATAATAGCAACAGAATAAAATCATGCAAAGACAAACTATCATATTATAGCCTACTTAATTCCATCTGCAACAGAGCCGGTGCAAGAGGGGAGACAAGTGGGATGGCGCAAGGAGGGAGATTAGGGCTGAGGTTTTGGGGTATTGGATTTAGGATTGTGCGACATATTCAGCCAGTCCTGGCTTTCCATTCACCACAATGCTTCATTTCGCGACATGTTGCTTTTTACATTGTAAACTGGGTCTGAAAATCCAAATATATATGGTGTGACAGGATAAAATCCATGGGAGCCGAAGAAGTCAATCATTTCACAAAAACAATTGGATGCTGTGATATTACATGTTAAAGTAGATTAATTCGTTCATTTCCAATACTGTAACTGCTTGGTCCACATGTGAAACCTAATATAAACAATGTAGAGCTATTTGCCCATGGCAAACTGCAGGCCCTGGCATGCTTTTAACACATCATGGACTGTGGGGACTCAAAAAGTCTAAGAAAGTTGCTAGCACAGTGATAACCAGCGGCATAGAACACATGCCACCACACCTTGCCAAAGGCCCTTACATTATGCACATAATTCTTAGTATAAGGGGTGGATCCATAGCAAAATGCTGAAACTGCCATTTGAGGTAAATTCTTGTCATAAGAGATCTTGTACTCGCTCGTTTTATAGGGGGTGTCAATGGCAAAATACTGACCCTTGTATACCAGAGGGAATATTTAGAGGTGCACCTGACTATGGTTGAAGCATCCATGGCAAACGTATGGCAGAATCATATTGTGTGTACTCCTTGGCATAAGGAAATGCGGACCTTTGTATACTGGCAGTAATTTCAGACTTATCAAAAAAATGGGATCTACACCTAGTAAGGCCATGAAAATAGTGGAATATTTCATGAATGCCCTTGAAGTGTCTGTGGCGTTATAGTAAATGTGTTCTCTAAAGTTTCAAAAGAAAATTCTCAGGGCATGCCACTCCTGCCTACAAGAAGTCGGTTTACTCATTTTGCGCACTGGAATTGGGGGTGGGGGTGGTAATCGGACCAGTTATATAGCTCTTCAGCCTGCGCTAGTGAGAAGTATTTGCAGGGTGTAGAAGGGACGGTTTAAAAGTAGAGTTTGCATGGTCACTGCAGAAAGGACAGTCACAGCGATTTCACAATGAAACAGCGTTGCCTAATCGTGAAATGTATATAATTGCGTACATTTAAAAAGTGGCTACGCCTGTCACTCTGTGAACCTACCTGTAATTTTTCCAAATTTAAGCCATGTGGTCTGGGATATCCCAATAACTGAATCTGGCTGGCATGGCTTCAGGGAGCTGCACATTTGTGGGCAGCTGCAATCGGGGAGAACAAACAGATAGTGCACCGATGCAGCAGGTAGGATTAGCATGAGGCATAAAGGGGCTGTAGCAGCGGGCATGTCCATCATAGTACTGGGTTGAAGGGCAGAACCAATTGCTTATTCTTCACAGCACAAACGTAATTGTGGAAGAAAGAGACCTGCAATGACGCCTTTGCAACATTAATGTGAATGGCACAGCCATTTTGAATGAGGCCACATCCTTATTGAAAACCTCCATTTGCCAACAGGATTAGCCTATCAATAAAAACATGATCCACAAAGCGAGCAGGTCATGACACTTTAGGCATATTATTAGCCAATACTATCACCACAAGGTAAAGGAGTCTTCCTATTGCAAACTATCTGCCACATCATTATATTTTTTGATGACTGAACTCCCATAAGGAACCAACAGGAGTACAACATGCACAGTTTCCGTATGGCAGCACAGCCTTCTGCCCAATCAAATATTGTACTCAAGGTAACCAACATGTGGGCAGAGACAAAGCACCTCTTAGGTGCGCTTCTTAAAGCTCGTTTTATGTTGAATACATATAATCTAGTGACAGATGTATTGTACAGCCAGCCCCAAAAAGTAAAACTCTGAATCTCAGAAGTTCTGAAACACACTGGTTAACTATGGAACTTAAAAAAAAAAAAAAAATTAAAGTGCATCACACCACCATATAAGTACCTTAACTTTTCATGACTGATGCATGGAGTTATGTCAATGGTTGCAGAGCAGACATTATACAGGTGCAGTGGGTTTTTATAACACTCCGATTTATTTAAAGCCACATGGTTTTCATGTATTGACCATATTCTTGCATAGTTACTATCTGCACCCATTGTGCCTTTGACTCATTGAAATGTTAGTAAGTGGAGGAAAGTAACTACATGGAGCTCGGTAGTTAATGTTAATGACATTTGTAGAGAGCACTGTTACCCGAGGGTGTCCTGGCACTATGTACGATGTCCTGCTGAAACTTGAACCCGGAGAGGAACCAAATTGGACCGTAGGCATTGAATAGCCATATTTTCAAGGCCTTCCTTAAGTCCAATAATTTTCTCATGCATCTAAGAGGTAGAGGAAAGGCGTTCCAAGCATTGGCTGCGCTGACCAAAAAGCTTCTGACACCCCAATTATCTTTTTTTACGAACGGTACACAGACTAATTTAGCTTCTGAGGAACGCAAAGATCTTCTGGGTACATACCAATGAAAACGCTGAATCATGTGACCGGGTCTGATGCCATGAAGTGACTTGAGGACCACACACAGGGCCTTAAACAAAACTTACTTTCTGACAGGTAACCAATGTAGCTTTTTAAATTCCACAGAGATTGATGCATATTTTGAGATGCCCGAAAGCAGTCTTGCAGCTGCATTCTGCAAGAGTGGGAGTTTTTTTCCTAAGCCCCTCCTGGATATTTACATATAAGCTATTGCAATAATCCAGGCTGGACATGGCTAAAGCTGTAATGACGTTTTTTTTACTTTCTTCAGGAAGAAAAGGCAGTATTTGTTTGCATGATTTCATGGTGTACAATGTGGGCGAGACCACTGCATTCACTTGATCTTTGTAGGAGAGTTTTTTATCTATTATAACTCCTACGTTTTTCACCTTCCTGACTGGAGTTGGGAGAGGGCCGAGTGAGTCTGGCCACCATGCAGGGGTCCAAAATTTAAGATTGCCAAAAAGTACCACCTCTGTTTTATTAGAGTTAAGTTTCAGGCAGTTTTGGGTCATCCAGCTACCCATCGCTCTCATGCAGTTATGAAAGTGGGGCGCCAACTCCTGAATTCCATCTGGAAGCAGAGATACTGCAATCTGAGTATCATCTGTGTATGAAGTCAGCTTGAACCCGAAGGATTCAATAAGGGGGGCTAGCTGCGACACATCTATATTACAAAGAGTTGGACTCCTAGACGACCCCTGAGGGACTCCACATGGAAGGGAGAACATATTGGCAGTGAAATTTCCAAGTGTGTGTCTGTACTGTTGGCTAGGAATGATTTAATCAATATCCAGGCCATACCTTTTACTCGAATCTCGTGCAGCCGGTCCATCAGTAAAACATGACGGACCATATCAAATGCAGCAGAGATCCAGCATAATCTAAGCTGCATTTCCTCCCTGATCCAGAATGGTCCTGATTTCTTCAGTGGATTTAAGGAGAGCGGACTCTGTGCTGTGACCCCCCAGAAATCCATAATGAGTAGGGTAGTGCACAGTTGTCTTGTCAGAATATGTATCCTTTATAGTAGAGCATATTCATGCAATAATATATTTTTCCTAAATTCATATGGGCTCTTATGGTTTGTTCACTCCACACAAGTTTAGTGAACTTCGTCAAATGTGTAATTGCATGGATACTAAACTGATGCATATCTGGCTCTTATTGTGCAATCATTGAACTAAATATATATATTCTTTCCAATAATTGCCCATGTCTGAACAACACACACCTACAGGAATAGCCACTGCTCAACCTGTAATTGGCGAGTAACCTGGATGTTAAATTTAATTTTCTTCTGAAGAACAACCTAGGAGTAGGTAGCAGTAAAACCTGACAGGAGCCAGGAACACCACGAGACCTGCTGCCTGCTTTGCCTCAGAGTAACCTCCTATTTCCTGGAAAGCTGACCTGAAGAGTAGACAGTGGTCAAGAGACCTTAATGAGACAGGAGATTTGAACAGAGAGAGCAGAGGATGGGCCTCAAGGTCACAAAAACAGACCTGCTAGAAGAATTCACAGGAAAAGGGTCCGCCAACCACTGAACATGAAGTGGTACCTTAGGACATCATGAGACGTTGGCAGCACAGCCTAAGGCCACACCAATTGCCCTTGCTGTGTGCCTATAACACCTGCGTTCCTTACAACCCTCCAAATTATTTCAGACCTCCTGCTTTCCTCTTCTTTGCTCAATAATTGTTCAATCATAATTCCAGCAGTGCAGTTTACTAGAAAACAAGTCATGAAAACAACTAGTTTTTCACCTTTAGCCTCATATATGAAAGAATATCCTCATTAATAGCTCTGCAGCCAATCAAGCCAGAATCATCAACAACTCATTGGCTAAATGTATATTCCCAAAAGAGACTCCCTAAAACAAAGGCATTGAAACAAAGGTTCCTTCTAACTTCTGGTCAATAACAAATTGGTACTAGGCAAAAATAAAGAAAGGTCAGCTTCAAGACAAACATCTACATTAATCGAGGAAAGTAACTTCTCTCATATGACCAAAACAGATTCTGGTACGGCTGCGGCACAAAAGTAGCACTGACTTAGACCTGGGATGGATTTAAGCACTGCAATGTATATAAATGGAGAAACACAATGCCTATCCTTGACCTCTCCCTTGACTTTGATTCTGTTCATCCCCACTAAGAATTGAACCAATCTTCCTAAGCAAATAACTATGAATCTGAATTATATCTACACCTGTATATTAAAGGCTGGCACCTCTGCCCATAATGCCAGCTCATCAATAAAAGCCTGACTCATTCCTACACTGATTTTGTTCAATAGGCTACATATACGGGAACTGCTCAATGGGGACTGGTGACTAACATAAACTGGAATTTTATTTAGTGTAGCACAGGAGTGTGGCAGTGTATTTACAGGCAGCAATACGACCAACTTATTGCACACAATTAACTCAAAAAGAAGGAATGGGATTTTGAGAACTGAATCTGTGGGGTACCAGTTTACACACCCCAACGTACCATGTGGTACTCCACTAAGCAGTCCTTCATTTGAAAAATAATCAATGATGGGCCCAAAGTCTTACTCAGGAGTCTTTACGTTGCTATTTCAAATGTTGCGAGAGACTAACACCAACACTGCCTAGACGTGATTCTACTGTGTGCCATTCTCATCCACCATCGCTTTTAGCACACTCCTAGAAGTTATTTTTAATCTTTGCTTTCTTTCTTGGGCACAATTTTGCCATATTTCTATTCCTCCTGTCTCCGTTTTTCTCTTTTTGTTCTGTAACAAACTCTGCTACTAAGCCGGATATTTTGAAACCTGTACATAAGTACAGCCTTACCCATGAATATTTTTTAACTCACTGAGTAAACTAAAACTGTACTTTAAGTCAACAATGGGTCGAGAGCATTTTTCTGAACATGCAATGAGTTGAAACCTAGGGTCAGTGTTAAATACACACAAAAAAAGTTTTAATAAATCAAGTTTGTCCAATATGTTTAAAATTGCAAAATGTGTCACTTTTTCCCCTCATGTAATGGCTGTGAGGTTAGCCCCGACCCCATTTGTGGAAATGATGGTGCTGCCCCATTGCTGGGAGTGTTAGCCCGAAAAAGTATGGGTCTAGCTATGCCCCTGCTATGGTAATTATAACTCGCTCCCTTGCCATGCACTGTTAATTAACCCACCTATTACATCACTCATGACATCTTTGACATCACTGATAGAGGTTTAACATTTGCTGTAAAATTATTGTTGAGAAAACTGCATTGCGGTGGCACAAGTTATAGTTACTTTACGGTGCGAGATATAGTTTCCTGATTAACTAACTAGAACTGCTGAATTTCAATGGTTTTGTGTAGGTAAATTCTGAATCCAACCAGAACGTTCCTGCAACCTTGATTTTATTTAGAGTGTGTATATATATATATATATATATATATATATATATATATATATATATATATATATACATACATATACATATATATATATATATATATACATATACATACACACACACACACACATATATATACTCATATATATATACTCACACACAAACACACAAACACACGCGCACACACACGCGCACACACACGCGCACACACACACACGCGCACACACACACACGCGCGCGCACACACGCACACGCGCACACACGCACACAAACACACACAAACACACACACACAAACACACACACACAAACACACACACACAAACACACACACACAAACACACACACACAAACACACACACACAAACACACACACACAAACACACACACACAAACACACACACACAAACACACACACACAAACACACACATACAAACACACACATACAAACACACACATACAAACACACACATACAAACACACACATACAAACACACATACAAACACACACATACAAACACACACATACAAACACACACATACACACACACATACACACACACAAACACACACATACAAACACACACACACAAACACACACATACAAACACACACATACAAACACAAATACACAAAGACACAGACACACACACACAGACACACAGACACACACACAAAGACACAGACACACACAAAGACACAGACACACACAAAGACACAGACACACATACAAACACACACACTTTACGAAGCTAGGCAAAAGTAGGAACAGTCCAGAGATAAGAGTAAGGCTAAAGGGTTTAGTCATACCTTTATGTCCAATCTGTCCCGGTTATTGCTTCTCAAAAACGTGTTACCCTACGTCTGGTGCAGTACAAATCCAATATAACTTCACAATTAATACATTTCACTGGGCTTCCTTAAGACTGTTTGCCGGATAAGGTAGTTCATTCTTTTTAGTTACACCTAAAATCCGTGACAGCTTAGTGCTGTTATATGCAGTGCTTTCAGTGGAAATTTAGATTAGAAGGTACTCGCTATTAACAGTACCTGCTTGCACCTGAGAAGTGCATGTACTCTTCAATTAAAAGTATTGCAGCTGTGCTGAGAAGCGCATGTAACCTCACGTTCATACGTGCAAGTGTTCAGGACCTGCCCATTACTGCGATATAACAATGATGGCAGCAGGCGGGCAACTTAGAGCCAAATTTCGGGGGGAGGGGGGATGAAAAATACTTGGGGGGGATGAAAAATACTTCGGGGGGGGGGGCTAATTCTTCCTTACTTCGAGTGGCTGTAAGAAGGGGTGAACACACAACAAACGCCTCATTTACAACTAAAAGCCTCATTTACAACTAAATGGTCTTTGAAAGACCTGTTAAGTACTCGGGTGCGGCTGCAATTAGATGCTCGCCAGCCCGCGAAGCTGTCTTCGGCCGGGTTGACACGACGGGGAGAGGGGGGGGGGGGGGGGGAATGATGAAGCCCCGTGAGCCCAATGGGTGTTGCGCGCCTGGATGGCAGTAACATGCACATAATATAACTAGGCATGACAACGTAACACGTAATACAAAGGTAGGTGGAGATATATATATATACATTTTTTTCCCTTTTCCCAGCGAGAGTTGCCTCGTCAAAATATGACCCCACGGAAGCGGGTCGCCTTAAATGAAAACACCAAACCTTCCGTTCAAATTCAAGGAATTTGAACGTCAGGTTTGGTGTTTTGATATATATATATATATATTGTCCAAACACTTTTCCCTCTGGGTTGCCTATATCCACTGGGTCTTATTGACCTACTCTAACTCACGCTTCTGAGTACACTCTGCGCTCGGGAGCGGGCTTGAATTTTATGCCCGGTCACAAACACATACTCTCTTTTCTGCAGTCGCGTCTCTTTCCGACGGGTTGCCTTTGCCATCTGCACTATATCTCAATTCTTAGTGAAAAATAAGTTACAGAAATTCCCATTCACATACTCGTTTCAGAAAGTGAAAACACGACATGGAAAAATGCGTGAGCTTTTCCAAAGCCTCATTTTAATGAGTCTCTAAAATACACAATCTTTCCCAAACCACCGTAAACGATCTTACCTCTTTAGAGACACCGATTCAAAATGTTTTCCAGTCTCAATAGAAATTCGCTACCACCTGCTACGTTTATCCAACGGTTATCACTTGTTAAACGACGTCTTCCGTTTATAAATGTGGTAGGCCCAGAAAAGTCCACACCCGGTGCTAACAAGTTACAACGAATAGAGATGCTGCAAACATAATAAACAAGCGAGGTGATCTTGGATTGGTCGATAGAACTCTTGCAGTAGAAGCGCGGGAGGACCTGCTAGTTGCGCTAGTTTTTTGATTGGTTGAAGGACCTCGGAGGTTGGACACCTGTTCAAACATTAATTGGCGGGTAAAACGTAGCAAATTCTTTATTGGCTAGTTCTACGTTTGCTGTACGTGTCTTTCTGGCCTTGAAAAGGCAGACGCTGTGTAATGTTACCGAAAGATTGCAGATATGTTTTTATTTATTTATGCGTTTTTATATAGCGGGTACTTTACCCAGAGGAGTCAGAGCGCTTTACATTAGAGCGAAGTACATTACATAAGAAATTTAGAGGATCACGGTTGTAGCGTTAACAGTACGGACGGCCTGGAAGTAGATCATTTCCCTAAATTCATTTTATGAGTTCAGTACGATACACATTTCTAGCTTCTGATTATTTATTTTTTGCTGTGTTATATAGCGCGAACTCGATTAGAAGGTATCCGAGCGTTTTACATGAGCACCAGTTGCATTAAAGACCAACGCATTAATTTCTAGGCACATGGAGATTAAGTGATGTGCCCATAATCACAGGATGTTTTAGCCTCCCTCCAGACTCGAAACTGGTGCTCCAGCTTCAAAGTGGACCGCTCCTAGCCGTGAAACCCAATTTGTTCTTGTCAGTAAAGGGCAAATCATATGGCTTCTACCAGGGTCAGATTGAGATCACAATTTGGCCCGGGCACTGACGAAAAAGTGGCCCACATTCGCGGGGTGTGGACCACATTCACGGGGCGTGGACCACATTCACCAGTGTGCCCTTTAATGAAACACACAAGGAATGTAAGTGGGAGGATATTGTTCTTGGGAAGGACACAGGGCCAATGTGACAATGTCCTACAAGCTGAGCAACTGAAAAACAGCAAGGCCCCTTTCTCTTAAAAAATTATTCCTTAGCGCAGGAGCGCCTGAAAAACATTGAGGCCCATTTCTACTACAAAATTATTCCCCAGCCCTCCAGCGCAGGAGCACCTGAAAAACAGCAAGGCCCCTTTCTATTACAAAATTATTCCGCAGACCTCCAGGGCAGACGCACCTGAAAAACTGCGAGCCCCTTTCTCTTAAAAAATTATTTCCCAGGCCTGAAGCGCAGGAGCACCTGAAAAACAGCGAGGCCCCTTTCTCTTAAAAAATTATTCCCCAGCCCTGCAGCGCAATAGCACCTGAAAAACAGCGAGGCCCCTTTTTTATTACACCATTATTCCAGAGCCCTCCAGCGCAGGCACACCTGAAAAACAGCGAGGCCCCTTTCTCTTAAAAAATTGTTCCCCAACCCTGCAGCTCAAGAGCACCTGAAAAACAGCTAGACCCCTTTTTTATTACACAATTATTCCTCAGCCCTCCAGCGCAGGAGCATCGGAAAACAGCGAGGCCCCTTTCTATTAGAAAATTATTCCCCAGCTCTCCAGCAGAGGTGCACCAGAAAAACTGTGAGGCCCCTTTCGCTTAAAAAAAGATTCCCCTGCCCTGGGGGGGGGGAGGCTAAGGTGAAGATGGTGCTAGTTTCCCAACATCACCTGGCCCCCACAGTGAGAACCATTCTTCCTCGCCCACTATGCCCTGAATGAGAAGGGTTGTGGGCAAGATGTTAAAGCAAACACTGTTTCTGAGCTGCGTGGGCCCCAGGGCGGGCCGAGGCGAAAATGGCTCAAAAGCCTTAGCAACACCTGGCCCCCAGGGAGGTAGATACTGGCCGCATTCACCCCTCCCCAGCCCACCATCAGCGTGATTGCTTGGCAGGGGGTCAAGGAGAGGCCACAGCTGATAATCGCTGAGCGGCCGCCCAGAGGAGCTGCTTTCCTTCCCCTGACAGTGCTCTCTATGGACTGGGAAAGGGGGAAAAATGGCTCACAGAGCGCACTGAGACACCGGCCTTTCGGCCCATGCCCCCAGTGCCAATCGGCCCCTGGCTTCTACCCGCCCTAAGGAGCATTTTCCCCAGCAAGTTGTAGTGTTCTACTTCTTTTCTGGAACACAGCTTTCTGTTTCCAGGTGATGATCTCTGGAATGTGGAACCTGGAGGTTGCTTAGTACTGTTGCCTTGTCAGTTGACAGTTGTAAGGCGAGGATGTTGGATGGGGTCTCTGTTAATGGTAAACTCAATAAAGTCCTCTTCAAGCTCATCTTGGACTCTTGACTACTTCTTCACAGCAAGACCTGGATTTCACATTTGGCAACGATCGGAACTTGGAAGAAATCCATGTGAATGATTCGAATTCAACTGAGACCACAATACATCAAAGTTACCTGTCTCACCAAAGTCTGCCTGCTGGAGGTTGCGGTGCGGAGACAAGGGAGGCGACAGCTACTGAGCAGTGTTGGGGAGGGTTCTCGCTGCTTCCCTGGACCGCTGCTCAATTTGGATGGGCGCATGTTGTAAATAGCTTTATATTCTTGTGTATTCTTTGTAGTCTTTCTACAGCTTCTCCCTTGTGACTCATTCATAGAATTCTACTGTTACCTGAATGTGATGATCTCATATTGTTAATGTTCCAGCCTGTCAGTTGGACCCTGGTCAGCTGGTGGTTTACATGTACTTTCTTGTACTGCAATAAACAGAAGAGGACTTCTGCTACTTACAAGATATACTGTGCTCCTTCTAATTTACATCATTTGGCGAGAGACTTTGAAGCTGACCAGGAATTTAAAAATACATTTTCAATTGCAGTGAGTAATCAACAAGGAGAATTACTTACAAGGAATGTAATGTATCCATCTAGGAAGGAATTCACGCGGAAGAAACATCATCATATCTAATCTGGACATTTCGGTGAGCAAAGAAATAATATTTTGTTCAAGATTTGAAAAACTTACATCGTAACCAGTAGCAATTGTTATGCAGTTGTGATGTTTTAAACAAGAGCGTGTAAAGCATGTGTTATGAAGAAACAAGATGAAAACAAGATGAAAAAACGCTACTATTTATAATTTGTATATTCCGGTGAGCAAAATACGAGTTTGTAGCAGTTTAAAAGACTCACTGAGTGTTTTGGAGCTCTTGTTATGTTTCAAAATAACAGCGCAATCTGGTTTCAAGATTCCTCGTGCCACTTGAATGACGCTGGTGTGGTGATGTCTTCTTTGTACCTGCACGAAGCCGAATGTAGAGCAAGCTTCGAATATTAACATTAACTTTGTTGTATTTCTGAGATGACGCGGGCGTATTGACATTCTATTCAAACTTCAACACCTGTCTCAGAAGCAAGTTACGTATACAATGAGAGGAGCGTACTTTACTATGCTTTCCAGGAAGCGACGTGAACAACGCTGAGCGTACTGACGTACAACGCAGGCGGCCATCTTTAAAAAAAAAAGGAGAAACTGACGAGATAAACAGTCTTCAAGAACGTTACCAGTAACGAGGATCGAAAGTGTTTTGTGTTTGCGATTTCATCGAGGAAGAAGACTTAAACGGAATTGAATTACTTCTTTTTCTGTTGGAAAAAAAAACAAGGATGTGCATATCTCTGTTTTCTTTGGAGATATAGAGGTGACTTTGTATGTTAAAGTGTGTTATATTTGAGGAACACTTTCATCTGCTGAAATCAACCGAGTGCACATTGTTGTGACTCTCATGCATTCTCTTTAATGTAAAACTTATCATAACATTTGATTTATTTTCTCTACCTGTTTACTTACAGTGCTAAGTTTAGAATCCTATTTTTATTAGTCATTTTATTTTTAAAAAAAAGAGAGGGGTTGACATTGAGGTTTGATTTCAGTTATGGCTCAACAGTTGAATGTTACGTTACCACCTCAGTTTTTAAGTGAACCCGGCAATCCTCAATTAGCATGGGAGGACTGGATTCTGATGTTTTATAATTATTTAGAAGCATTAGATGGAGAGGATTTTTCTCCTAAGAGGAAAAAAGCCATTTTGATGACCACTCTTGGGAAGGAAGGTCAAAGAATATTCAAATATCTTCCTCAAGTGTTAGCTGCGAGTAGTCAATCTCCGTTTGATGAGTTTAAAGAAGCTATTGCTAGATTAGAAATAAGATTCGCAAAAGAAGAGAACCTAGTAATGAATAGGTATACATTTTATATAAACAAACAGCGAGAAGGTGAAACTATTGATGATTTTGTGGCTAGGTTAAGAGAATTGTCAGTAAAGTGCAACTTTGGGCAAATGACAGATGAATTAATTAGGGATCAGTTAATTGTCCAATGCAATAATCGAAAAATCCAAGAAAAAAACCCAAATCTGAAAACTGCTATTGATCTAGCTAAAGTAGTAGAAGAGTCCGAAAAATGCATGAGAGAACTTCAAAAATGCTCATCAGATCAAAATGTGGGAGAAATTTCTTGCAAAAGTGTAATTGACAGTGATAATAGTGATGACAATGCAGTAGCGTTAGTTAAAAAGAAAAATTACATGTTACAGAAGAAGAACTTTGGTAACAAACCTGCAAGCAAAGTTTGCACTAAATGTGGTAGTTACTCTCACAGTGCAGATGCGAAATTTTGTTTTGCCAACAACAAAGAATGTTTGAAGTGTGGCAAAATAGGTCATTTTGCGAAGATGTGTAAAAGTACGCCTAAATCAAGAGTAGCTACCATCGACAGTAGAGATTGTGAGATTAAAAGGGAGGTTAACAAACTTTTAGTCATAGAAGACATGAGTGTTAATACATGTCAAGAAGAAAGAGAAAGGAGACCTAGAGCAGATTTTATAATTGATAAAGAAAAATATTAGTTTGATGGTGGATTGTGGTTCGAAGTGGACAATAATTCCAAACTCAATGTTAAAAGAAATGTGGGGACGAAAGGATTTGTTGGAGAGTGATATTTTTCCCACAGGATACCAAGGAGAGAAAATTAATTTGTTAGGGTATTTTGAAAGTGAGATAACATTTAAGAATAGATCCACAATAGGCAAAGTATACGTGTCTGATGATGGTCCACCTATACTAGGTTGGATGCATCAGTACGATTTGCACTTCATTGTCAATCCCAGAGCTAAGGAACAAGTTATGGTGATTGATGATTGCAGTATTGATGACATCATGAAAGAATTTGCAAGAGTTTTTAGAGAAGAATTGGGTGAATTAGTGGGGTGTGAACACAAGCTAATATTGAAAGAAGGAGCCATCCCGATTCAGCACAAGGCAAGGAGAGTACCCATAGCCGTGAGAGAGAGGAAGTGAAGGGTGTGATTGAAGAGAAGTTGCAGGGCGGTATAATAGAACCAGTTGAAGCGGCCACTTGGATTTCTCCGGTGGTTATCACACAGAAGGCAGATAAAAAAATAAGATTCTGTGTGGATTTGAGGTCCCTGAATAAGAGTGTTGTAGCTGATGTGTTTCCGCTACCTAATATAGGTGAACTGGTGTCTACGTTACATGGTGCAAAATACTTCAGTAAACTTGATCTAAAAAACGCTTATCACCAGATTTGCCTGCATGAGGATTCTAAACATCTAACGGCATTTATCATGAGGGAAGGCACGTATCAATTTACCAGACTTCCTTTTGGTCTCATATCGGCTGCTAGTGTATTCCAAAGGATGGTTACATAGTTATTCAAGGGCATTGGTAAAGTACTGTTCTTTCAAGATGACATACTAATCTTTGGGGATAGCATAGATCAACACAAGCATGTGCTGAAAGTTGTGTTGGGTAGGATTCAAGAAGCAGGTTTGACCTTACGGAAAGAAAAGTGCTCTTTTTTAGTCCAAGAGATAGAATATTTAGGTAATGTCATTTCAGCCGAAGGCATTAGACCTAAGAAAAACTTATTGTCTGCCATTGAATCAGCTCCATATCCAAAAGATAAGGATCAATTGCTGTCCTTTATGGGATTGATTGAATTTTATGCAAAATTTGTAAAAGATTTTTCGGACAAGACTGCTGTAATGAGAAGTCTTTTAAAAAAGGGGGTAAAGTTTGTGTGAAATGATAATCATAGCAAATGTTTTGAAGACATAAAGAAAGAATTGTGCAGTGCAAAAGTACTGGTGCCATTTGACATCAGGCGGACGTCTATTTTGATGGTAGACGCTAGCAGCATTGGATTGGGTGCTGTCTTGTTGCAAAAGCATGGGAATGAAGAAAAGACAGTAGCATTTGCATCTCGTCCTTTGAGTGTCAGAGCAGAATTATTCTGTGATTGAACGAGAAGCATTGGCAGCTGTTTGGGGCACTTATTATTTTCGTACTTATTTGTGGGGCACTAAATTTATCTTGAGGTCAGATCATAAGCCTCTTGTGAATGTCATGGCTCCTGATGGTGCTGGGAAAGGGTCACCTAGGCTGACTAGACTGGCTTCAAGGTTGCAAGATTTTTAATTTGATTTGTCTTTCATTCAAGGATGGCGTAATGTCCAAGCGGACTGTCTGTCTAGACTGCCTGTAGCAGATGATCCTTCGAGTGATTACATGGTAGATGTTCAAGATGAGAGTCCAATAGCTTTTGTCAACGATGTAATTTCGTTGGGTGAAGGTTCATTTTCTAAAAGTGAGTGGAGTTCTAGCATGGAAAAAGACTCGGTCTTGTTGAAAGTTATTGACTTGGTTAGAAAAGTTACTAGACGTGAAAGCACAGTTGAACCAAGTGTGAGACCTTTCATAAGGGTTTTAGATGAGTTGTCTGTTTCTGGTGACATGGTTTTGATGAGAGGAGATAGATTTGTTCCTCCGTGTTTATTGAGGCCTAAACTGCATAAATTAGCCCATGAGGGACATTTAGGGCAGACTCTTTCTCAACAAAGGATTAAAAATGATTTTTGGTGGCCTTCTGTTGATTCAGATGCTGCTGCTTGTGTAGAACGTTGTGAAGGGTGTATAGAGGGTGAGAAAAGACTCAAGTTGGTACCTAGTCAACAAGTGGGTAAGATATTTGCACCAGAGAAACCATGGCATAGTATATGCTTGGATTTTATTGGTCTCATGGATGAGCTACCATACAATCAGAGATTTGCTATAATAGCTATTGATGTATTTTCAAAATGGCTTACCGTGTGTTTTGTTAGGGAGATTACTACTGACAGTACCATAAAGTTTCTTAAAGGTGTGTTTCAGAATGAGGGATTTCCTTCTGTCCTAATAACAGACAATGGGACACAATTAACGTCAAATAAGATGAAGTCATTTTTGGAAAGTTGTGGAATTAGCCATCACCGAACTAGTTTGTACAACCCACAAGGAAATGTCATTTGTGAGAGAGTTAATCGTTTAGTCCAAGGAATCATACAAATTACTGTTGCTTTAGGTTGTTTTTCAGAGGAGAAAGTACTAGAAATGGTTTGGGCGTACCGTTCTACTCCGCATTATCAAGATGTTAAGTCCCCATTTGAGATGATGCGTGGAAGACCTCCAGGATTGAAGCTGATTCCTTCTTGGCTAAGGATCTATGATGATGACAGTTCTTCATCTAGAGCGTTGGAGATGTTCTCTGGGGGCGTTTGTGCAGGAGATTTGGTAAAAGTTAAGCCTGGCAAGATTTCAAAAGGTTTAACTAAGTTTAGGGGTCCGTTTGTAGTGAAATAAATTTACCCTCAGTATGTTGTTTTAGAAAATGGTGAAAAATGGAACTATCGGAGAGTTGCAATATTTAGGAGAGGAAACAAAAGGTCCCTTAGTAAGAGTGATGGAAATGTGACATGTGACTTGTCTCATAATAATGGTTACATGTTTTCTACTCAAGGTGAGGAGAGTGCACCTTCTCTTTCAATTATTAGGAGAGAGGATGGTAGTGGTGATGCTTCTCAGCATTTAGAAAGTAGTGGTGATGCTTCTCAGCATTTAGAACGTATGTCTGGTCCTGCTCATAATACGTTGAATGCTGCAGAAGTAGTGAATAACGCTGTTACAATGAATACTAGATTACGTCGTCCTCCTTTATATTTGAAGGACTATGTTTGTTAATGTCTTAATGTTTTTATCCTTTATTTTTAAAATATTGTAGGGAAGGAGATGTGTTGTAAATAGCTTTATATTCTTGTGTATTCTTTGTAGTCTTTCTACAGCTTCTCCCTTGTGACTAATTTATAGAATTCTACTGTTACCCGAATGTGAGGATCTCATATTGTTAATGTTCCAGCCTGTCAGTTGGACCCTGGTCAGCTGGTGGTTTACATGTACTTTCATGTACTGCAATAAACAGAAGAGGACTTCTGCTACTTACAAGATATACTGTGCTCCTTCTAATTTACATCAGCGCACTTTCAATACCACGGATCCTCCGGTGTCAAGACACGTGCATGCCCAGGTGCGTGAAGTCAGCTTTGGCGAGGGGCATTCGGCGGCTCAAGACCACTACAATGGAGGACTGTGAATCATCACATGCGAAGGTGATGCGGGTGCCTCATATGCACTCCGGCAACATGAAAACTGTTTATATGAGAAGCATTCACCAGCATGTGACGCTCTCTTACGTACGGTATAGCAGTGGCAATCTTGGATCGGCCCCTGTAATCCTTTGCCAGTGCGCTGATGCACACATCCCTTTGAATAATATTTTGCAGCAGCTGTGTGTATGGTGTAATCTGTAGTGCCAGTAGCAGTGCAGCTTATTTTGTTGTCCCCCCACGCGCTGAAACGCACTGCTCGGCAAACGCAGTTTGTGAAAAAAAATATCAGCTGAGCAAGCCGTGTACTGGTGGTACGAGCAGCGTTAAGGCTTTTGGAAACGGGAAACATTCTTTACGACGGAACTTTTACCACGCAGAACCTTTACAACGCAGGATTTACAACGCAAGCCATTACAACGACTTGCGCTGGAGGGCGCTGTAGGATAGGGAATAGTTTAATTTACTATCCAAAACCTTCCCTACTATCCACGGGGACTGGAGTTGGAATAGTAAATTAAACTATTCCACTATCCAGCGCCCCCCAACGCAAGTTGTTGTAACGACTTGCGTTGTAAAACCTGCGTTGTAAAGGTATGCGTGGTAAAAGCATGCGTTATAATGACATACATCCTTTGGAAACACGCTGACACGCACAGCTTAAAAGGTATTTATACCAGCAATACAGGTGTGCTCACGCAGATGCGCACAGCATCTTGTGGTATCTTGACAAATTTGCTTGTAGAAACACATGTCTATAGCCAACCAGTCAGCTTGTAGTGCTCAAGGTCGGTACATCCAGCAGAGCATTGTGCTGTACTGCTCAGTTGAGTGTCCAGCTCATTTGATACATATACATTTGATAGGTTTGAAGGTACAAGTTCTGTTGTCTCACAAGTTTCAACCATGCAAAATGTTCCTGCGCCACTGTTTTTTCTGTCCTCACCTGGTGAACCGGCTTTACCCTGGGTGAATTGGAAAAAAGTGTTTATTCATTATGCTTGAGTATGCGGGACATCTCTTAGTGCTGAGAGAAAAATATCCTTATTAATGCACTGTTTAGGTTTGGAGGGACAAGAGGTGTTTGAACATCTTCACGAACTTTCAGATGGTGATTCTCCACATCTAAATGAATTTGAGATTTGTATAAAAAAAATGGACCTACACTATTTGCCAAAGGTGAGCACAGTTCTAGAAAGATACCACTTCAGCAGGCGGTTGCAAAGGAAAGGTGAGTCAGTAGAGCTATACACCACCGAGTTGCATAAATTGGCTTCACCGTATAACTTTGGGGCATCATTAGAGGAGAGAGTCAGAGACCAGCTAATGTTGGGTTGCAGTATTGATAAAGCCAGAGACAGCTTATGCCAAAAGGATAATCCCTCTTTGCATGAGGTGCTCACTATTGCAGAGACTCATGAACATTCAAAAGCTTGTATAGAAACCATTTGTAATAATGTTCCCCTAGAAAAGAGTCATGGTAGTGTTATGAAAGTAGAGAAAGAAAAGGTGGCCAGAAATAAAACATTCTCGAAGGGAGATAACAAATCTGTTATCTCGAAGAACGTCCAGGGTAAATGTTTCAGATGTGAAAGTCTGGCCACATGGCAAGCTTTAAGAAATGCCCTTGCTGGAAGGTCAGGTGCAGTGCTTGTGGTCGCAAGGGTCATTTTTCGAAATGTTGTAGGTCTAGTAGAGATTAAAAAAAAAATCAGAGAAGTGGACCTCTACGAGGATGAGGTGGAAGAGGTCAACATCTGTCAGATCAAAGGGTCTGGTAGCGAGGGACCCATGGAAGTGGTATTGGTTAATGAGGCACCAGTAAAAATGCTGTTTGACTCAGGTGCCAAGATAACATGAATTCCCAAGCTTTTCTTTGACCAACATCTTGTAAAGAAAGTCAAGTTAATAAAGCCAGATATAAAGCCAATGGGGTATGGAAGAGAAATTATTGACCTCCTAGGTTACTTTTGGGGCACGATTGACTTTAACAGGAGGATCATCCTGGGGAAAGCGTATGTTTCAATGAAGGGGGACTCTCTGATAAGCTGGTTCCACCAAAGTGATTTGCACATGTTTTTGGATCCCAAAGAGATCCACTCAGTGTTTTTAAAGGAGATGCCTTCTTTCAGGCAAGTGGGTGAAGAGTGGAAAGTCTGGGTTAGGGAATTTCCTGAAGTGTTAGACAGTAAATTGGGGTGCCTCAATAACTACATGCATTGTATCAGAATCAAACCTGGTTCAGTACTGACGGTAGCAAAAGTTCAGGGTGTTCTTCTTTTGGTGAAAGAAAGCATGATTATGGTTGTTATGGTGCGCAAAGCCAATGGGGATGCCAGACTCTAAGTGGACGTGAGGGAACTCAACAAGATAGTAATAATAGATCATTACCCCTGCCTAATATCAGCAGAATGTTATGTTCCCTTGGTGGGTGAAGCATTTTTCGTCTCTGGACTTTACGTCTACCTACCATCAGGTCAAGTTACATCCCACTTCTGATGATCTCACCACTTTTGTTACTCTGTTTGGCACCTTTAAGTTCTTGAGGATGGCATTCAGTCTAATCTCTGCTACTTCGGTGTTTGAGAGGGTTATGGAACGTATCTTGCAGGGAGTTGATGGTGTCAAAGGGTACCAGGATGGTGTGCTGGTATTTGGGGTTGATTCTGAAGAGCACAATGGGAGATTAAGAAGAGTCCTGAGTAGATTGCGTGATGCTGGTCTAACCCTGAGATCTGATAAATGTAAGTTTGATGTTGCAGAAATCGAGTACTTTGGACACTTGGTATCGGCTAGTGGCATTAAGCCCAAAGCTTCCTTAGTCAGCACTATTTGCAAACGTAGTGTCCAGTAGAAAAAGGATGAGCTAGTGAAGCTCTTAGGGATGACATAATTCTATCACAAATTTGTACCCAACTTTGCTGGAGAGACCTGTCATTTGAGAAATCTACTGAAAATGGGTTGTGAGTTTGTGTGGTCAAAAGCCTGTGATGATGAGTTTGAGAACTTGAAAAGGTGTTTGAGCAAGGCGCAGGATCTGGGAAGTTTTGACCCGAAGAAATAGTCCTACTTGATGACATGTGCCTGTTCAAAGGGATTGGGAGTTGTGCTACAGAAGTCTGCAGTGGAAGAGAAAACAATTTTGTTCTTGTCTAGACCCTTGAGGGGTGCGGAGTGTAATTACTCCATTGTGGAGAGAGAAGCTCTTGCCATCTTTTGGTGCATCCGTAAATTGCAGAAGTTTTTGTGGGGAAGAAGGTTTGAGGTTTTGACGGATCATAAACCGTTGAAGGAGGTGTTTTCCAAAAAGGGATTGACTTTGTTTTCCATCGCATACAAAAGTGGGTGGTGGAAGGATGATGTGAGAAGAAGGATTGTCGTCAGGATTTGAGGGGTTTTTGGCAAATTAGAGGGGAACTAGCGGTTGTTGATTGTCTCCTGATGAGGGACAGCAAGTTGGTTCCCCCTCATGTTTTATGGCAACAGTTGTTAAAGAGTTCTCCTGCTAGCCTTATGGGAATTCTAAAAACAAAGGATTAGAGAAACATATTGGTGGCCAGCCATGGATGTCTGTGTCAAGAGGGAGGTTAGGAATTGTGCAGAGTGTGCGTTCAGCGATAGCATTTTAAAATGTAGGACCCAACCCATGGTGCTGAGGAAACAGTCCAAGGATCCTTGGTTAGACATTGCCACTGATTTTTGGGTCCTGTGAAGCTGAGAACTCGAGATCGGTATGTCCTGGTCTGTATAGATATGTACTCACGGTGGCCAGAAATTCAGGTTGTAAACTCTGTTAAGTCTGATGTGGTCATTGAATTTTGTGATGATCTCTTTGACAGGGAGGGTTTTCTGTTGTCCCTACTCTTGGATAATGGGGTACAATTTACCTCAGGTGTGGTCGAGGAGTTCTTGGGTAGCGGGGGATCAAACACAAGAAAGCAGGACTTTACCATCCTGAGAGCAATGGTGTAGTTGAGAGATTTGTGAACGTTTTGAAGGAGACCCTTCAACAGGCTATTGCTACAGGGGCAGATTGGTAGGTAGCCACGAGAAATAAAGTGAGTGAGTACAGGTTTACTCCGCATTCTTCTACAGGATTGTCTCCGTTTCACTTGTTCAAGAAAAGGGTGGCCAACACAGAAGTCAGTCCTTCATGGGTCTCTGATAAAAGATCTTTGATTGACAGTATAGTTGTTTGTGCGGAGGGTTGGAAAGAAAGAGAGGGAGTGGTCATGTAGAAGAGGAAGAGATGGTTTGATGAGAGAAGAGCCATCAAGAATACTTTAGGGTCAGTGGGTGATTGAGTGAAGAGCAGATCTCCTCGAATGGGTAAAGGGAGCTCGAAGTTCAGTAAACCGTTCAAGGTGATAAAGGTTTTCAGGAATGTAATTAAAGCAAGTGACCACAGAGTGTGGAATTTAAACAGAGTGGCCAGATGTCAACTCAATGATGTGGATGAGTGAACGGATGCCGCTGCACAAGACGAGGTCTCTGGACCTAGCAGGGTGGTTAGACGTCCGGTTAGATTGCACGATTATGTCTAATGAGTAATGTCTTTCCTTGCAGATTGTTTTTAGTTTCCTTATTATTTCTTTTGCGCCACTGGTGCTACATAAGTTTGTTGTACGTTTCATTTTTATTATCTTATTTCTCAAAGTTCTTCTGTTTTCATGTGCTTGGTTATTAATGGAGGGGAGGTGATGTAGTGTTCTAGTTCTCTTCTGGAACACAGCTTTCTGTACCCAGATGATGATCCCTGCAATGTGGAACCTGTGGGTTGCTTAGCGGTTTTGCCTGACTTGTCAGTTGACAGTTGTAAGGTGAGGATGTTGGATGGGGTCTCTGTTAATGGTAGACTCAATAAAGTCCTCTTCAAGCTCATCTTGGACTCTTGACTGCTTCTGCACAGCAAGACCTGGATCTCTCACACATCTCTCGTCGTTCTATAGCATCGCAAATCCATGCAAGCCTTGTACTTTTTAGATATGTTTATTAACACTTTCAGATATAACCGGGTGTTGAAAATATCAGTACTACATTTATCACTTAACAATTTACAATAAAGGAAATGCTCTGTCTTTGGTTGTCCCAACGTAGTATTTCAACCCAAGCAGAACCAAGTTCCATAATGGTACATAAAGTTATTAATTCCATATTGCTCTGAAAGTTATATCAGTAGCATTTATAGTTTGTCCAGTTGCCCTCATGAGAACAGACAAGCACCGGCCCGTTTAGGAATTGAAAAAATTAAAAATCATCAAACTCCAAGTAGCAGTGTTGAATATAGACCCAAGCAGAGACTGGTGGGCTTATAGGGCAAATAGTAAGTGACATTTGGGCTGATTGGATCAGATCAATGTGTGGGGTTGATTTTTTGGGATTTCTTTGCCAGTTTTATGGTCTGATGGACCAGTTTTAACTTGATTTCTCTTATATTGCAACACACATTACCTGCAGCCAGCACAAATGCATAGTCTTGCAAAATACCTAGTATCTTTCAAAACTTCCCTGATTTGCAGATGTGGGATATAGGATATAATAGCAGTCTAATCAGGAGGGACTGGTCCCTTTTTTATTGAATGAACTCTGTATTAAATCAGGGTTACTAGGTAACCGTGGATTGGATATGGCTAACAGGAATATCTTTAACCATTAGTTTTCACTAGTTTAGCTTTTCAAAGATGTATTTACCTATCTCTAATATCGGATTCATTCTTACAGCCGTTAGTAAAAAACGTACCCGCCTATATCCAAGATAGCAAGGATATCCTCAATAAGTTTGAGGATGTTACATGGAACAATGGGCTTCACTTTGTTACATTTAATGTAACTAGCTTATATACCTGCATTAAGAAAGATTTGGGCCTGCATACTATGGGACACTTCTTAAAAACCAGGACAACTGAATGGTTTGAACATAATGAGATGATTCTTGAAATGACTGAATTAATTGTGTCAAAACATTTTTTCCTACATGGAAGTCAGTAGCATCACCAACTCCAGGGTACTGCGATGGGAGGTACTGGATTGTTCATGGGATGGTGGGAGAGGGAACACACCTGGGGTCGATATGCCTACCCCTGTTTAGAAAACATTATTTTTTGGGGGAGGTATATCGACGATATAATCATCCTTTGGAATGGGTCTGTTGGCCAGTTGAAAGATTATTTAGCTTTCCTCAATCACAACCCATTCAATGTGACACCAACTATGACTTATGCTGCAGATCAGATAGATTTTTTGGACATTACATTTTTTGCCAAAGACAATAAAATTCAGAGCAAACTCTATCTCAAACCAACAGAGAGTAACAGTACATTGCACGCAACAAGTGCGCACCCCAGAGCCACCATTAATAATATCCCATATGGAGAAATGGTGAGTGTGCGTAGAAACTGTAGTTACATCAATTCATTTACTGAGAATTTGCAAATCACCAAAACCAGATTTAAAAAGGGGGGCTATAAACATAGAGTTTTGGATAATGCAGAGAAGAGAATTTTGTCAAAACCTAGTGAGGCCACTTTGCAAAAAAGTGGGTCTACTAGCTGTAGCTCAAGTCCACCATCTTCCATAAAGTTCATTACCAAATACAATAAACACAGTCAGGGAGTGTATAGAATTCTCTCTAGACATTGGACACTACTCCAGGAGATACCAGATGTTAAGGGGGAAATCTCAACGAAACCTAAGATCGCGTATCGGCGGGGTGTTAGAACTCAGGTTTAGAGCAACGCCGCCAGAGCACTACAACAGGTAGGACATTAAGGCATGGTATATATATATATACAAAACAGATAAACTAAAAACAACAAAGCAACAGAGAAGAGCGCCGATGCGCGTTTCGGAACAGGACCGAATATTAACCAATCCTTCGTCAGGGCGCACAATATAAGCTTTTCTTTGGTATCTTCTCCACAATGGGGGATATCACATCGTATCCAATACAACAGTCTTATAAAAAGTGGACTTTCAATCAAGGCTGTATCTTCAATATAATTAGTTATACATTTGTATAATACCACAAAATCAACACCTAAAGATATTAGGGGTCTATCGCCTGAAAAAACGTGTAGTCACAAATGTAGGATGAGCAATCCTGCTTGTATCCTTTCTTAAAGAAGCAGCCCAAGAAATCCCTACGGAATATCTTGTTCGTCCGTCTATGTCTTGGGCCGGATATCCTAGATTAGGGCAACGGGGTCCACCGATAATGCATCAAATAAGCGGAGGCGGCGAAGTAGCCTTCGGGAGCAAGATTCTATGGAACTCTCTCAAGAAGTGAAGCTTGTCTTTACACAGCCCGTAGCGCGTATGTAAGTATCATATCCTTTTCTGAAAGCATCGCCGAACGCGTCCTGGAATCGCGAGTAATGGGCCAGAGCGAATTCCAAAGCTTTCCTCGTATATATGTGGTAAACCCAAATGCGGCCTGCTTGTTACCCCCCCGGGGACCGCCACACTTTATATTTCCAGTGGCTGAGTGGTCGGGCGACCGCCCCGCGCCGTGTTCGCGGACTGGCGCGATCGGGGAGGCCAATCCCAGGAGAGACATCGTTGCTGGACTGCGCAGTGAGCTGACACAAGAATGGCGACCGAGCTGGACTCCGAGAAACACCAACCAAGGACATCTAAAGCGTCAAGGCAAATCAAGACCAATAAACTGGACAGGTACACTCTCCCTAGAGGTTCACCGTCAGACTCAAAGATCACCAGCATAGGGGGAGGAGACTCCATTGGCCCTGCTTCGGACTTGACCCTGCAAGATGTTATGACGGCTATTGAAGGGATCAAATCGTCCCTAGGGCAAAAAATTGAGTACCTAGGACAAAACATGGAGTTGCTGGATCATGAGCTTGATACAGTTTCCATAGAGGTGAATCTCATCTGCGCAGACCTCACCAAAGTTAACGAAAAGGTTAAAACCGTAGATATAAAGACGGCCAGTCTGTCAGGATCCTTCCTAATAAAAGGTCAGCAAGGTTTCTTAAGACAAGGAAGCTGAACTGGAGTTCGACTCCTTCCTGGTCCAGGGCATGGAATTCACGGAATTCCAAGATGGCGGATAAGCAGGACAATAGCCAGTCGAGTTGCCAGTCTAGTTCCTCTGAGCATTCCAGAGCGGAGTTCAGGTGAGGCGCGAGCTCTATCTGAGCTGCGCACTTCACCGAGTATTCTGCCCGAGTCACACAGAGAAAATTCCGTCAGCGTAGAAACGTTTTAAAAACGTTATTCAGAGTTCCAGAGTCCGTAAAATATTTATATATTTCTAGTGAGACACCGAGTAATAATTCCTGAAGGTAATTGCCACATTAGTAGAAACGCTACAGTTGACAGAAAAGACTCTTGGATGCCTCCGTCATAGACAGCATTTCGTCGCCTCAGGAACTGTTCCAGCAGCTTTCACGTCCTAGAAGAGCAGCGTCAACACGGAGCTAAGTGGCTATTAATTCTTGACAGTTCAGCTGATTAATTGCGAGATGATTACAGACTGTGTCAACTTCTGAATGAGAAGTTAAGGGTTAAGACATTTGAGTTCATTCTACTGACACAGTGGCAAAAAACGAAATAAGTATTCTAGTGAAATGTTAAATAGTTAGCTTAAAATTTAGTTTTGTTAATTATATGATAGAAGGAAGAAACAAAACGCTTACCTGAAAATAGTGAGAGTAATCACTCAAGCAGGAAGTCTGCAATCCTAAAAGGAAGTACAAGGACACGTTAACAGAATCCTTTTACGAAGATAACAGAACACAGTACTGGTAGGTCAAAAGAGATTAAGAGAGATAACAGGCAAGAGAGAGAGTGAGCAGGGAATTAACTAATCTACTGTTTTGCACATGAGGTTCACACAAGCCAGATACTATACACAAGAAAAAAGAAATAAAGACATGGAGTTGCACAGAGTGGTAGGTTAATAGACTTAAGGCATAGTACGCCAAGAGAATATTAAGAGTGGAATAATAAATTGAGTTTATTTGTTTTAGTGTGATTGGAACACCAATAGGCAGCCCCAGGTAAAAAGGAACCACATCAGTACTAAGAAGAGCAACAGGTCAACACAGTCCCTTGGGTATGTAAGAGTAGTCGCTAGAAGAAGACAGTAGAGCAGAGCCTATTTATTAGGACTAAATATTTGTATGTGTTTTAGTATTCACAGGAATCTTTGATAGGCTGATTAAAAGTCAGAAGAGGATTCATTGGAGTATCGAGGGATCTGGACCAGTCTCTTCTGTGCTTTTCTTTTTTATGGTTATTTTCTCCACTTTTCCCCTTCCCTTTTTCTGATTGCTTGGAGTTATGATTTCACTCTGACTCCGACTGATTGGAGAGAGGGAGTTGGAAAGCAAGCACCATCTGTTCCTGTGCAAGTCGACATAGAGACAAGGATTGGAAGTTCGTGGAGCCCTGACAGAGTGAAGTGCCCACGTTGTAAATTTGCACCCGAACAGAATGGTCGAGGGGGTTAATTTGCAGACCTTAGGGGCAGTATTAGATGCCATCCAAAAAGAGTTAGTGACAGTAAAGGAAGAGAATCGGGGCTTGAGGCAGGAGGTGATAAATGCCAGAAAGGAAACAGCTGAGTTAGAGCAGAGGATAAGAAATCCACCTGTAGGGAATAGAGAAAATCCCACTACATCAGCAGGGGAAGTCAATAGGTTAACAACACAGGTGATACATTCTTTGTCCCCAGTTATTCCCTTAGCTGCACCAGAGAGATTTAGTGGGGACCCACAGAAGGCACAAGTGTTTATCACACAATGCTCTTTGCATTTCATGTGTCGTCCTTCTATCTTCCCTGACGCACAATCCAAAGTGGCATTTATCTTGTCATTTTTGAGTGGAGATGCAGCCGCCTGGTCAATGCCTATCGTGACTCGAGATGACCCTCTCCTGCAGAATTACGATGAATTTAAAAAGGAATTCTTGCGCATTTTTGATCGAAGACAAATCTCTCAAGCAGTAGATAATGAACTACTGGAATTAAAGCAGGGAAATAGAGATTTGGTGGCGTACTTGGCCCATTTTAATAAGTTGATAATGGAAACAGATTGGCCGGAAAGTAAAAGGACAGCAATTTTTTATCGTGGTCTCCGGGATGAACTAAAAGATGGGCTGGCGCAAATTCCCAACCGACCCACGGAGATATCAGCACTCATAGACTTGGTCCTAGAGTTGGATTTCCGGCAAGGAGAAAGACGAGGAGAAAGGAAGCGAGAGTTTCGAAGTACAGTGCCTCGTTTTGACAGGGCAAGAACTGACGTAGGAAGAGTTGCAGAAGGGTCCAACAGTCAAGAACCAATGCAGATAGGGGCAATAAGGGGTCCCCTTACTAAAGAAGAAAAAGAGAAGAGACGAACCAGCAATTTGTGTATGTATTGTGGTTCAGGCGGACATTTTGTGAGGAATTGCCCAAAGAAACCCAAAGGATCATACAAGCCGAAGGAAAACTAGTTGCACCACCTGTAGAAGGAGTTGTACAGGTGGATGCGAGTCAAGATTCAACTCCACAAGAACATCAACTGGCCAATACTCTGCAATCATCTTCTCCACATCTTGTATTATCCATGACGATCAAATTCCGTCAGGAGGTTAAGGAGGGAGTGACGGTAATGGTGGATTCAGGGGCAACGGGGAACTTTTGCGATCAAAAGTTTGCTGCCAAAATAGGATTGAAAGCAATCCTCAAGGATAAGAGTGAACCAGTTAGAGCCATCGATGGAACAAACCTATCTTCTGGGCCCATAGTTAGCCATACCGAATTAGTGCAGTTGATGAGAGAAGATGGACATCAAGAAGAAATTCAGTTTAATCTAATAGACGCTCCTCGATTCCAGTTAATCCTGGGACTTCCTTGGCTCACAGAGCATAACCCGACCATCGATTGGGCAGCAACTATAGAAATGACTTCGGACTATTGTAAGAATCATTGCTTGGGAAACCAAAAGAAAAAAGATCAAGAAAATCCAGCTCAAGCCTTGTGTTCAGCGAATGCAGTAGTGTGCGTAATCAATACGCAGTCCATACCATCGCAATATCAAGATTTTGAAGATGTGTTTGATGAGCAGGAAGCAGAACAACTACCACCCCATAGAGTATACGATTGTAAAATAGACTTTGAACCGGGAGCAAATATGCCTTGTAGCCGGGTTTATGCTTTAACTGAGAAGGAGCATAATCATTTAAAAGAATACATCAACAAGTACTTGGCTAACGGATTCATTCGCCCCTCCCAATCCCCAGTATCCTCGCCTTTGTTTTTCGTGCCAAAGAAGGAAGAGGGCGAGTTAAGAACCTGCATACACTACCGCGCAATCAATCGAATAACAAAGAAAAATAGATACCCACTTCCCCTCATCTCAGTCTTGTTGGACCAGGTGAAAGGAGCCCAGATATTTACCAAATTGGACCTGAGGGGGGCCTATCACCTCATTCGAGTGAGGGCCGGCGATGAGTGGAAAACCGCCTTTAGAACTCGCTTTGGATTATTTGAATACCAAGTGATGCCCTATGGGCTGTGCAATGCCCCAGCTGCGTTCCAGCATTTTATCAACGATGTCCTTAGTGAGTTTATAGACCAATGTGCAATAGTGTACATAGATGATATATTGATCTACTCCGTCAACACACAGGAACATCAGGATCAAGTGAGAAGAATTTTACAGAAACTGAGAGAAAATAAGCTGTTCGTCAAGTTGGAAAAATGTGCTTTTGACGTCACATAAGTGGAATTCTTGGGGTTTGTGATCTCGCCAGCAGGAGTACTCATGGATCAACGAAAAGTTCAGGCCGTCTTGGAGTGGAAGTCTCCAACCAGTGTGAAAGAAGTACAAGCATTTATTGGCTTCGCCAATTTTTATCGAAGATTTATCAGTGAATTTTCTCGACGAATTTTGCCTCTCACACGACTATTGAGGAAGGGAGTTAGATTTCAGTGGACTGGAGAAGCTGAGACAGCGTTCAAGGCATTGAAGGAAGAATTCACGTCAGCCCCAATTCTTCTTCATGCAGACCCATCAGAACCCTTTTATGTAGAGACAGATGCCTCAGATTTGGCAGTGGGTGGAGTACTTTCTCAGAGAAATAAGCAGACAGGTCAATTACATCCGGTTGCCTATCGTTCAAGAAAGCTGTCACCAGCAGAAATCAATTACACAATTACTGAAAAAGAGCTGTTGGCAGTAAAGGACGCCTTCAAGGAATGGAGACATTATTTGATGGGTGCTCACCATGTTGTAACAGTTTACACGGACCATCGAAACCTAAAATTTTTAAAGTCAGCCAGAACTCTAACCCCGAGACAGCTTCGTTGGTCATTATACTTTGCTGACTATGATTTTGTCATCACATACAGGCCTGGAGCGCAGAATGGCAAGGCGGACGCTTTGTCCCGTATGGGAACAGGAGAAGAAAAAGATCAAATTAAGACACAAGCCATTATCCCTGATACCAAAATCATAGGCGTAGTTGAAACTCAGAGTGTGGAGGAACAGATATCTCGAGCCTTGACATCAGCGAAGATGTTGGAGTGGACTCAACAGGAAGAGGACAGAGAGATACTAGATGGTCTACCTTATCGCTCAGGAGCCTTGTATTTGCCAACATCTACACTGCAGAACCAAGTCATGAAGGAATGTCATGATCATTTGCTGGCAGGTCATAAGGGAGAATTGAAGACAATGGACTTAGTGAAAAGAAGTTATTGGTGGCCACAAATGAACAAAGACATAGAGCAATATGTGAAAACTTGTGAGATATGTGTGCAGGGAAAGTCAGAACGACAGGCACCTAAAGGTTTGTTACAACCCTTACCTACTCCTCCATATCCTTGGCACACAATCACCTTAGACTTAATAACAGATCTTCCTTCCTGTCAAGGTTTCAATACCATTTTAGTGGTAGTCGATACATATACCAAAATGACACATTTTGTGGCCATGAAAGGGATTCCAACAGCAAAACAGTTAGCAACTCATTTTAGTGCACAGGTGGTGCGGCTGCATGGGATTCCTAAGGTTATTATATCAGATCGTGGGACCCAATTTGTGTCTCATTTCTGGAGAGTCTTCATGAAGGCACTTGGAGTTGAGACGCGTTTTTCCAATAGTTTACACCCGGAAACGGATGGACAAACGGAACGAGTAAATCAGGAAGTGGAACAGTACTTGCGATTATTCACCTTAAAGCAGGGTGGGGAATGGCTGGACTATTTGTGGGCTGCAGAGTTCGCTCATAACAACGCCACAAATGTGTCCACGGGTTATTCCCCGTTTTATTTGAATTATGGCAAACATCCAAATGTTACCATGCTAGATGTTTCACTTCCAGTTCCAGCAGTTCAGGATTTGGTGACCCATTTGAGTCAGGTACACAATTCTGCATCAGAAAATTTAGAACAGGCAAAGAATAAGTACAAAAAATATGCAGATAGAAAGAGGAGGGATTCCCCACACCTAGAAATAGGAGATGAGGTTTGGTTAAACACAAAGAACTTGCGTTTGAAAGGGAATCGAAAGTTCCAGCCTCGATTCATTGGTCCTTATCCTATTGAAGCACAAATTAATCCAGTAACCTATAAATTGACACTACCTACGAAACTCAAGGTTCACCCAGTCTTCCATGTTTCTTTGTTAAAAAAGGTAGTTCCAGGATTAAGACGAGAGAGTGCTCCACCACCTGTTCAGTTGGAAGCAGGTGTGGAATTTGAAGTAAAGGACATTCTAGATTCAAAAATAGTGAAGAGTAAACTGTACTACTTGGTGGATTGGAAGGGTTATGGGCCAGAGGAACGCTCTTGGGAGTTAGAGTCAGATGTACATGCACCTAGGTTAGTGAGACTTTTTCATCAGCGAAACCCAACCAAACCCAGACCGGGAGGGCCTTCCTTGGTGGGGGGTACTGTCAGGATCCTTCCTAATAAAAGGTCAGCAAGGTTTCTTAAGACAAGGAAGCTGAACTGGAGTTCGACTCCTTCCTGGTCCAGGGCATGGAATTCACGGAATTCCAAGATGGCGGATAAGCAGGACAATAGCCAGTCGAGTTGCCAGTCTAGTTTCTCTGAGCATTCCAGAGCGGAGTTCAGGTGAGGCGCGAGCTCCATCTGAGCTGCGCACTTCACCGAGTATTCTGCCCAAGTCACACAGAGAAAATTCCGTCAGCGTAGAAACTTTTAAAAACGTTATTCAGAGTTCCAGAGTTCGTAAAATATTTATATATTTCTAGTGAGACACCGAGTAATAATTCCTGAAGGTAATTGCCACATTAGTAGAAACGCTACAGTTGACAGAAAAGACTCTTGGATGCCTCCGTCATAGACAGCATTTCGTCGCCTCACGAACTGTTCCAGCAGCTTTCACGTCCTAGAAGAGCAGCGTCAACACGGAGCTAAGTGGCTATTAATTCTTGACAGTTCAGCTGATTAATTGCGAGATGATTACAGACTGTGTCAACTTCTGAATGAGAAGTTAAGGGTTAAGACATTTGAGTTCGTGCTACTGACACACTGGCAAAAAACGAAATAAGTATTCTAGTGAAATGTTAAATAGTTAGCTTAAAATTTAGTTTTGTTAATTATATGATAGAAGGAAGAAACAAAACGCTTACCTGAAAATAGTGAGAGTAATCACTCAAGCAGGAAGTCTGCAATCCTAAAAGGAAGTACAAGGACAAGTTAACAGAATCCTTTTACGAAGATAACAGAACACAGGACTGGTAGGTCAAAAGAGATTAAGAGAGATAACAGGCAAGAGAGAGAGTGAGCAGGGAATTAACTAATCTACTGTTTTGCAGATGAGGTTCACACAAGCCAGATACTATACACAAGAAAAAAGAAATAAAGACATGGAGTTGCATAGAGTGGTAGGTTAATAGACTTAAGGCATAGTACTCCAAGAGAATAGTAAGAGTGGAATAATAAATTGAGTTTATTTGTTTTAGTGTGATTGGAACACCAATAGGCAGCCCCAGGTAAAAAGGAACCACATCAGTACTAAGAAGAGCAACAGGTCAACACAGTCCCTTGGGTATGTAAGAGTAGTTGCTAAAAGAAGACAGTAGAGCAGAGCCTATTTATTAGGACTAAATATTTGTATGTGTTTTAGTATTCACAGGAATCTTTGATAGGCTGATTAAAAGTCAGAAGAGGATTCAATGGAGTATCGAAGGATCTGGACCAGTCTCTTCTGTGCTTTTCTTTTTTATGGTTATTTTCTCCACTTTTCCCCTTCCCTTTTTCTGATTGCTTGGAGTTATGATTTCACTCTGACTCCGACTGATTGGAGAGAGGGAGTTGGAAAGCAAGCATCATCTGTTCCTGTGCAAGTCGACATAGAGACAAGGATTGGAAGTTCGTGGAGCCCTGACACAGTCTGACAGATGACGTAGCTCAGCTTCAGCAGGAAGTACGATATCCTAAATCGTTCCACGAAATGGCTGAGCGTAAGCTGGATGATTACGAAGGGAGAGCTAGGCGCAATGATATCCGCATTTTGGGAGTCCCCGAGAAATCAGAAGGACCGGCCCCTGACCTGTTCGTTGAAGATCTGATTTTAACACACCTGAAACCCAAGGGACTTAGTAACTTTTTCACCATCGAACGTGCACATAGGGTACCAGGCGGGCGGCCTAAGCCCAGAGCGCCCCCGCGGCCGATGATCGCGAGGGTCCTACATTTTAGAGACAGAGACGCTGTCCTGCAGGCTGCCTTCACGGGAGCCCCCTTGCGGTACGAGAATGCCACCCTCTCTTTCTTTACCGACTTTACGCAATTGGTACAGAAACAGCAAAGGAACTTCCTGGCAGTCAAGAAGAAGCTCAGAGACAAAGGAATAAGATATGCCATGATGTTCCCGGCACATCTGAGGGTGGAGGTTGAGGGAAGAGCATGGTTCTTCGATAATCCTGAGGTGGCGGCTGACTGGCTTGACAGCCGTTCCCCTGGCGGCTTTGAATTAAGGGACAGAGATGGAGATCCAGCAGCACAGGAACAAGACTGAGAGCAGACATCTATAACCTCGGACTAACTAATTGTTGTCAGGTACAGGGGTATTGGCTCCAAGATAGGACATCAGACTCTCTGAATAGTATTGAATAGTATTTGTATTATGTAACACACGCTTCAAAGGACAATTTGTTTGAGACCATTTCAGACTTGGGGGGGGGGGGGGGTGACTGGCTTTCTTTCCCCTTTACTACCCTTAGTTATCTTTTAGTTTTAGTGTGCAGGGCGACATGCAGTTGGGGATGAGCGAAAGCCAGGACCAGGGGTGCAGGGAGGGGGGAAAGTGGGGGGGGGGAGGGTTTGTTTTTTAATGTTGGAATTTTGTGGTTCTCGGTTTTGATTTCTTCGACACCATCAAAAAGCAGAGCAGGGCTACCAAGACTACTACAGAGGCTAGATGTCGAGTGATAGTCGCAGATCAGGGATCAAAGTGCTTACCTGGAATGTCAATGGGCTAGGGGACAAAATAAAGCGGGGGATGGTCAACAAATTTATCAGACGACATGCACCGGAAGTAATCCTCTTACAGGAAACCCATCTGATAGGAAATAAATGTATGGCCTTACACAGGGGGGGGTATAAACTGGTGGCACATGTGGGATTTACCTCAGGGTTGCGGGGAGTAGGCATACTAGTTAAAAATGTGTTTCCTTTCACATTACGAGCTACGTGGACAGACAAACGGGGCAGGTATGTAGGTGTCTCAGGCCAATGGGAAGGGAAGACAGCCACTTTTGTTACCGTATATGTCCCTCCCGGCCTGCAGTTGGAAACGTTTAAAGACTTGACCTAGGCGCAATATTTCTCACTCTTCGCTGGGTGTCTTGGTGATGGGAGGAGACTTTAACGCGGTGATGTCCAGGGAATTGGACCGACATCCCCCTCGCGCAATTAGACCTGCTCAGTGCTGACTCCCTGAGTTCGCAGACACAGTGGGACTGGTAGATAGTTGTAGGGCACATAACCCAGAGAGGAAACACTTTACACACACATCAGTGGCACACCACAGCTTGTCAAGAATAGACTATGTACTTATCCCGGCAGCGCAAGTTCATACCATCCGAGAAATACGTCATTTGGGACGGGGCAGTTCAGATCACTCCCCCGTGTGGCTGAGACTGGAGTGGGAAGATGTGAGTGCCGGTAGAGTGGCACCCATTAATCCATGGCACCTAAAAGATCCACGCACCTGGAGCAGTATTGTAAAAGCAGCGGATCACTACTTCCAGGAAAACATAGACGCGGTGGACTCCACACAGATTGTTTGGGAGGCGTATAAAACAGTAATTTGGGGTGTAACGCTCTCCCTGATAGCCAGGAAAAAGAAGGAGAGGCAGACTGATCTTGAAAGAGCAGAGGAGGAGGTGGTTAAATCAGAAGAAGAACTAGCGGTCTCCTCCCCACATGTAGTTTCAATACAAGACAGGCTGAGATTAGTGCAGCTTAAAATATTGCATAGGATTTATGTAACGGGTCCTGGCCTGGTTAGAATGGGAAGGGCGGAAAGTGGTGAGTGCAGAAGGGGTTGTGGGGAACTGGGAACATTTATTCATACACTATGGAACTGTCAATGGATACAACAATATTGGAGGGACATCCATCGCACACTGCGTTCGGTATTGGGAGTGGATATGCAGCCGAAGGCTCGAAGATGGATATTGAACATCTGGGAGCCTACGGATCTAAATACTTATAATACGCAATGGGCAACATTATCGTATATGATTGCGAAACATAACATCGCGCAACAGTATGGGGCTGCACAGCCGCCCCAATTGCACAAGTGGAAGGAGGACCTAGACTGGTGCATGTTTAGGGAAAAGTCAGTCTTTACAGCTAGGGGATGCCCCAGGAAGTGGATAAAGGTATGGGGGGCATGGAATCGGTACAGAGGCGAAATTTGTCATCCGCAAAGTGGCCAGCCTGACGCAGACGTTACTGGATCCCCTTGATCTGCTAAGTACAACAACTGCAATATAGTTTGTTTACTGTGTAATGTAACTGCTTTAAAAGTAGTAACCTGCTTGTAATTACTTGATGCGATTTGGTCGAACTGTTTAATAAAAAGAATTATTAAAAAAATTAATAAAAAAAAAAAACGGGCGCATGTCCTTGTTTACCCCGTCCCTGTTGATGCAAGTTGAGGCAGCGTGTTAATTGGAACTATAACACCAGATACGTGATTTCTTCTTTCTTGTTGGAGTTGGAAGCTTGGGTTAATAAATACTACAAACACAAATAATTCAATCTAAAAGAGTGACATCCTTTGATTGGATTAGGAACTTATGGGTACCAAATATTATAATTTTAATGACGTGGTGCCACCATTATTAAAGAAATGGTTCTTAACTATGAAAGTGCCGTGGACACATAAAGGACATGCTTTGGAGATTAATAGCGAAATATGTGTTTATACATTAGTTGTAATTGGGCACGTCTCCTTGTTCACATTGCCGCTGTTGGCGCACGTTGATGAAACACGATATTTGATGGTAGACTTCGAAGTAGTGCACAGGTGTGTTGTTGCTTGACCCTCCCTGGGGTCTCAAGTGGTGCGATTTATAGAAACAAATATGGAGTTTTGAGTCTCCCCCTAAGTGTGCTACGGCGTGCGGGAACACCGTTCGACGTAGGCAGGTGGAGACCAAGATGCAAATGTGGCACAAACTTCCCCTTTCACTGGCAGGGTGCATTGCCATTGTTAAAATGGTTGTGCTCCCCAAATTCCTGTACTTATTTATGAACATCCCCATTCCTCTCTCGTCATAACATTTTTTAAAACTGAAATCTAACATCATTTCCCTAGTCTGGGCCGGTCGGCAGCCCTGTGTTGCTTATGGCATCCTAACTTTGCCTCTGATGAGGGGAGGAATGGGTGCCCCCGATCTCTGACTATATGCGCAATGTGCCCAAGCCAGCTTTCTCCCCTTCTGGACTCACCCAATGCGGTTCCAGCCACATGTTGTGGTGGAAGCAGACCTGGCATCTCCCTGGCCGCTACAAACAGCGCTGTTCCTACCGTACAAACCCCCCAGGAATGAGATCGACACAGTAGAGTGTATGCGCTGAGCCTGGGACGGCCTATGCAGACACACTGTCTCGCAGTCGCTGTTTTCATCCTCAATCCAGCTTACACGCAACCCTGCATTCACCCCACTCCAGACAGCAGGCATGGCCCGCCGCGCAGCTCGCCTCGGAATACGCAATTATGCTGACATCTATCCAAACGTAGTTATAGAAAAGAGTAAACCCAAATTAGCCACTGGGACCTGGGTAAAGGACAGTACAGTAAATAGTAGGTCCCAATAGAAAAAATTATTTAAGAACACACAAAGTTAAATGTCATCAGGCACTAATACAATCATACTCAATGTATTTGAGATCAATAATATTTAATCTTATCGATCAGCATGAAATAATCATGATCCAGTAATTAACGCAGAGAACGGTTATAGGCACCTAAAAAAAAAAGTATGTGCCATCAGGGAAATGTATCAAGTACAGTAGAGAAAGCATTAAAAGGTTTTAAAAGGGCGAACCAACACACTTACTTTTAATACATGAAATAGGGATGTTTCCCTTTCAATGCCACCTCTTATGTCCAGAATTAAAATGGTCGTGCCTAAGCAAATTCAAAGGTTCCAAAATAACTGAAATGAAAAAGGAACCTAAAGTCAAAAAACCACTCACTAGTTTATCTGTCTTATGTGTGTGCAACAGTGTGTCATCAAACACATGATCGTCAAAAATACCTCAAAGGCAGGACCAAAGTCACAACCTTTCTGAAGCCCCTTGGCTGCTTCTAATAGAAAAAGAAGAGAAAGAGGGGAATGTTTTAAATCCCTGTTGTTGGAGAACATTTGCGCAGTAAATATTGCGTTCTTAAAGGATTACATTTAAACAGCACGGCATTGAAAGGAAAAAATTCCAATTTCATTTATTAAAAGTAAGTGCATTGGTTCGCCCTTTTAACAACTTTTAATGCATTCTCTACTGTACTTGATACATTTCCCTGATGGCACATACTTTGATTTTTTTTTAGGTGCCTATAACCCGCTCTCTGCGTTTGGAGCCTACAGGCCCATATAGTAAATTACCATGCACCACCCTGATCTGAATGGTGAAGATGTCTTCACCATCCAGCTCAGGGTGGTGCATGGTAATTTAGTTACATTTTCGGTTTATAATTCATAAATTTCAAAGACAAGTATTTAGACATTAAGAATCTTTTTAAATTTCCCAGGTGCCCCACACCCAGTCCTGAGGAAGACCCGCTGTAAGGACATGAGCAACCTACTACTAATTGGGGTTGAAACGTCGATTGTGTTACCGTCCTGTGCCAGTTTGGCCAACAGTGCTTTTTTAATGTGGCATTGTTTCAAACGATGGATGGCCAGGTATTGTGTTATTATTTAACTAAAAGGCTGAATGAAGCCATTATCATTTTCCAAACCATGTTGTGATGGATATATTGTCACTACACATCATTTCACTTTCTCAACCCTCACTAAGTGCACACAACTTCTTTCCCTCCCCCTCTGTCAGAGACTAAAAGTGAACTCTTACCACGACTTGCACGGGAGCTGGACGGTGCTTGATTCCCAACTCCACCTCCAGAATACTCGGTGGCCAATTATTTCACTAGGCCCCCGAAGACACTCTATGAGGGGGAAGGGGGAAATTGGATAAAATAACAAACAAGAAGAGACTGCTCAGGATCTATTCTTCTGCTTCTCTTGTATTTCCTGTTGAAACTGGTGAAGCCTTGAAGTCCTAATGCACCAAAAGAAAAGAAATATTACTTCTATCCCTACTCTCTCTAATATCTACTCTTACTCACAGACTCTGTCTACCCTTACCTATTTCTCCCGAAGCTAGTGCTACTCTTCTTAAGGCGTATCTTCGTTGTATTGCTTGACTTACTTCTAGAAGGTTACACCTGTAAACACACATAAATTAGATTCTACTCTCCTGAGTTTCCCCTACTCTTTCTCATTTCTTGTCTGGTTCTGTTCTCACCTCTTCTAGAACTTGTTCTCTCTCGTATTGTAAATCTCCTTCTAATTTCTTGATAAATAGTTAAACACTTCTGTTAACCTTTTCCTTTGTTCCTGTCTTTCAGAGCTTGCTTCATAAACTCCAACTGAGGTTCTATCTTGTCAGGTAAGTGAGGTCGCTCTAATTGTGCTGTTCTCTAATCCCTGGTTAGTTGAACTTAACCTTAAACAGTCTTTGCATTCTTTAATTCAAAATAACCAACACTGGAACAACTTATCTGTGTTTCTCTGCTTTCTTGGTCCTTTCGCCAGCTCAGCAACGTGAAGACTCCTTGAACTGGGACCTTGTATTTCTTCAGTACGTCTTCTCAGACGGAACTTGGTGATTGGGCACTTAAAGGAAAGGGAGCAATAAAGGAGGGGGGAAGGGGGCGAGGAACAAGGGGCAAGACCACCCGAAACTTAATTCGGGCCGAAAGGGAAAAACGCGACGCAAAAGGGAACAAGAGGGGAAAACCTGACGGGACTTCGAAATGCCGTTGTCAACTCTCCTAATACCTCAGGTGAAGTGCGCATTCAAAAGACAGCGCGCGCTTCACCTAAGGATCTGCAGCCGCGAGGAGGATGAACAACTAGACTGCCGACTCGTCTCGCGAGTCGGCGGCCATCTTGAGATTCCGCAAATGGTTTCGGAATCTCCAGCATGGGCTCCACATTAATCTCCTCGTTCGAACTCGGCTAAACTTTGTCTTTAATGCGCACACAACGTGCGCGGCTTGAGGAGTTCCCAACAAAGGAGGTCCCTTCATTCTTGGTTTTGTTGGAAATCTTTTGTGAAAGGCGTTTACCAGCTGAGAGGCATGAACATCTGAAGCCACCTCCCATGATTGTTCTTCTGGACCATAGCCTTTCCAATCCACCAAGTAATGCAATTTTCAATTCTTCATCTTAGAGTCTAAGATTCCTTTTACTTCAAACTCCACTCCCGACTCCATTTGGATGGGTTTTGGTTGTGAATTCTTGCGCAATTCTGGTGAGGTTTTCTTCAGCAAGGAAATATGAAAAACTGGGTGGATTTTCATTTTTACTGGCAAATTCAAACGATAGGTCACTAGATTTATCTGTTTCTCAATTAGATAAGGACCTATAAATCTTGGTAGGAACTTCCTATTCCCTTTTAGTCTTAAATTCTTTGTACTCAGCCATACCTCTTCTCCTTCTGTTAAACTAGGACCTTCTCTCCTTTTCTTATCTGCATAGGTTTTATACCTTTCTTTAGCTAGCCCTATATTTTGGGACGCCTCTTCCTGGATCTTTTTTAAATGGGTAGCTAAATCTTGGACTGCTGGAACTGAAATATCTGTGTTTTTAACAGTAGCATTTGGGTGTCGGCCATAATTCAAATAGAATGGTGAATAACCTGCGGAAACATTCTTCAAATTCTTGTGTGCAAATTCTGCTTCCCACAAGTAATCTTACCAATCTCCACCCTACTTTAATAGGAACAACCTCAAGTATTGTTCTAATTCCTGATTAACCCACTCAGTTTGTCCATCAGTTTCTGGGTGGAAGCTGGTGGAGTATCTGGCCTCGATTCCCAATACATTCAAAAAGGCCTTCCAAAATGGGACAGAAATTGGGAACCCCGATCTGAGATTATGATTTCAGGAATTCCATGTGTCTTGACTATGTGCGTACTGAAATGGTTAGCTAGTTGTTTGGAATTTGGTACCCCTTTTAAAGCTAAAAAGTGTGCCATTTTCGTGAATGCATCTACCATCACCCATATGGTATCATAACCCTTACTGGAAGGCAAATCCACTATTAAATACATTGTGATTGTATGCCACGGACCAGGGGGAGTGGGAATAGGTTGTAACAAACCCTTTGGAACTTGCCGTTCAGACTTTCCCTGAGCGCAGACTTCACATGATTTTACATATTTTCCTATATCTGAAGTCATACAGGGCCACCAGTAATGTCTCTTTACCAAATCCTTTGTCTTAGCTTCTCCTTTATGACCGGCAAGTGGATTATCATGGCATTCGTAAAGCACCTGATTTTGCAATTCTTTGGTTGGGATATACAATGCTCCTTTGTGGTAAGGCAACTGAAGTTTGATTTCTCTACCCTCTTCTTCGTTCACCCGCTCTTGCATTTCTTCCGGACTCATAATTTGAGTGATTTGTTCTCCAAAGGTGATCGGTGTAGTAGCCCTGATTATTCTTGAGTTGGGTATTATGTTTTGATTTTTTTCTTCTGGTCTTTGGACATCTGTTCCGATCCTTAATAGGGCATCGGCCTTTCCATTTTGTGTTCCTGGTCTGTATGTGATCATGAAATCGTATTCAGCAAAATACAGAGACCAACGCAGTTGTCTTGGTGTTAACGTTTTAGCAGATTTTAGAAATTTCTAATTTCGATGGTCAGTGAACACAGTTACTTGATGTCGGGCCCCCATAAGATAATGACGCCACTCTTTAAAGGCGTCCTTAATAGCTAGCAATTCTTTTTCAGTGATTGCGTAGTTTTGCTCAGCAGGGGTTAGATTCCGTGACCTGTAAGCCACTGGGTGTAGTTGACCAGTTTCTTTATGTCGTTGAGACAACAGCCCACCGATTGCTTGATCGGAAGCATCCGTTTCCACGTAGAATGGTACCAATGGATCCACATGTAAGAGCACTGGAGCTGTGATGAAACTTTCTTTCAATGACGTGAAGGCTTGTTCAGCTTCTTTGGTCCATTCAAAACAAACCCCTTTCCTTAGCAACTTAGTAAGTGGCAGGATCTTCTTGGAGAAATCCTCTATGAACCTCCTGTAAAAAATGGGGAAACCAATGAAGCTTTGAACCTCCTTTACACTGGTGGGCGACTTCCAATCTACCACTGCTTGAACCTTACTTTCATCCATAGTCACTCCGGTGGGAGAAAGAATAAATCCCAAAAAATCCACCTTGGAAACGTTGAAGGCACACTTCTCCAAATTGACAAATAATCGATTCTCCCTACGTTTTTGCAAGACTCCTCTCACCTGTTCTTGATGTTTGCAAGTATCATCGGAGTAAATCAAAATATCATCAATATAGACAATGGCGCACTGATCGATATATTCTCTCAGAATATCATTAATGAAATGCTGAAAAGCGGCGGGCGCATTACACAGACCGTAGAGCATGACCTGGTATTCAAATAACCCAAACCTGGTCCGGAAGGCGGTTTTCCATTTGTCGCCCTCTTTCATTCTGATCAGATGACATGCTCCCCTCAGATCCAGTTTGGTGTAGATTCATGAATTTTTAAATTGATCCAATAAAACTGAAATAAGAGGGAGCGGGTAACGATTTTTTTTGTGATCTTGTTGATTGCACGGTAGTCAATACAAGTCCTGAGATCGCCCTCTTTTTTCAGAACAAAGAAGAGGGGTGAGGAGACCGGGGATTTGGAAGGTCAGATGAAGCCATTTGCCAGATATTTATTGTAGGAGAGTAGAGTCTGCTTTCCTATGGTCACCCCAATATTTGCTTTTTGCTTCACTGGTTTTCGACTTAATGTGGCTGTGGGCCTGCTAATCAGACCCACAGCCTGCTGTTCTCTCTCTAAATTCACATACATGTACTTTAGGTACATCACCAATTGGGATTGGATCACCTTATGAGCCCCTGTACAGTGTACTATAGGTACCCAGGGCATAGGTGCCTCCAAGGCCTACCAGGGGCTGCAGCATATCTTTTGCCACCCCTGGCTGGCCATCCAAACTGACACAACTGACTGATCACTCAGCTGAGGCAAGGTCATGTAATCACCCCTTGCTTAGATATAGTATACCTATGTCTAAACCTATATCTATAACTTGAAAAGATCCAAGCGCACTCCCTATAACATAAGCTCGAAATGCATTGGGAAAAAGAAGTCACTGAAAGATGTGTTTAAAAGTAGGAGCATATGACAGCAAGAGGTTGATACACAGCTGCCATGTAAAAGCATTTATACTTTTAACTGTCTACTATGCAACCAGTACAATTGAGAAATATGTTGAAGAAATCTATAATAAAAGGACTAAATTTTGACTACGTCTGTGGAGTTTTGAATACGCCTATCGGGCATTTGCAGTGCACTCAAATCTGAGGCTTACCGGCCTCAATTTCTTGTTTAGTATTAAACCTATATCTAGACACATATGCACCTATAAGTTACTCCTATGGCAGGCCTTAACAATCCTGGAGGCAGAGTGCTTGGTTTTATGTGAGATGGTGCTCTAGCATGAGCTGAGCCTGTCTGCAGCTTTCGGAACCATTTCCTTATAGCTGTTCCAGGGTAATGCCATACCATATACTCTTAAGTGCATTATAATCCTCGCGGTTATTGCTTACTTTGGTTTGGCTTTATCCAAACATGTCGTGTAAGGTGTCATACACTTTGGAATACTACCCCCTCTCCAGTTCTGGCGACAGGGGTAGCATTCCACCCTTCTAGAGGGAGAAGACATGTTACTTTACTTAAACGCGGTTAAAACTAACCAGAGGCTCAGCATCACAAAATGGATGCTGCTGCCACAGACACAAGTCTGGCCTCCTGCTGCTGACCAAAACTCCGGCATGGCAGGCCTGGACAAAAGGTGTCCTGTCACAGGGAGGTGTTACACCACCCCAGACAGGAGATAGTGGATTGAGGCAGGCAGGGCGAGTGAAACTAGACACTGCCTGGGGTGCACAAGGCACCCCATGCATAGCCCAGTTCAAACCGGTGCTGGGGCACTCCAGCCCAAGCTCTGGCACGAAACTGGACAAAGGGAAAGGGGTGTAACCACCCCCTTCCTGGGTCCCACCCATAGGAGGGCCCTAGCAGGTAATCCAGCCCCTTGATTTGGAATAAAGGTAGGAGCTGTGTCCATAGACTTTAGATAATCCTAACTGAAACTTTGAAATGAAACTCTGGACCCTTCGACATCCCACTCGACGTGGAAGACTGAAGAATCTCCCTTGTGGTCAAGGAGTGACCACCCTGTGCAAGCAGGCACCATTTAGCACTCTACTGTTTGCTTTGTTGTAGCTTCCGCTGGAGCTCGAGCAACAGAGATCAACAAGAACCAGATTCCCAGACTTCCAACAGCCCGATCCACAGCCACAGCAAAGCTGAGACCCGTGGAGGCGACGTGAGATGTGGGACCGGCCATCTTGGAAAACCTGCGAAGTGCTTCCCGTGCAGCTCCCGAGGCTCCCTCGAAGCTGTGCATTGGGGACTGAGAATCCCCAGCCGCGAGCAGCTTTTGCACCGAAGATCACCTCTCTACACTCACCGAGTGCTGCGTGGGGCCCTGTTGCATTTTCCTGCTTGACGCGTCTGTCCGGTCACTTGCCCATTGGCTAGTGGCCTCTACGACGATGAACCTTTACATTTAATCTGCTGGTCTGGTTGCTCCAGACTGGCCCTCGCTCCCCTGAAAAGGAGCAGCCTCTCTGACCTTGCTGGTCCGAGTAAGAAGCAATCTTCAAATCCTGCGTGGGTTGCATTTGCCAAGGTCTGTTGACTCCGATCCAGAAGCCGACACCGCCGACAGCGAGAGCCTTTGTGGGACAGTCCGTGATCCACTCCTGGTCATCGTCGATGGCCCTGAGTCCACGTGGCAGCGGAGACAAGCTTCTCGACAACCACCTGATTGCGCCCGACATTGCCTGGTTCCTTCCTGGTTCCATCCTGGTCACTGGCTAGTGACCCAGACTCTGTCCCCTCTGCTTTCAGGTACTCTACATCTTTGATCCACCCTTGGATCCAACCAGGCTCTTCTCTCCTGGCCGCCTGCAGCATCTTCATCTCCAGGTTCCATAGAACTCCACGACGAAACCCGACGTACTTTGACACCTATGCACCCGCTTCCTGTGGGTCAGGTAACGAGAGTACTCCGGTGCTCCTGTAGTGGTTTACACCTCTAGTGTCCTAGTTTTGAGTGGCTAAGTTCTAGTCCAGTCGGAAGACTTCTAAAACCGTAACTTTGTTACTTTTACGCACCATTGACTTTGCATTGGTGCATGCGTGTGCTTTAGGCACTGCACCCGAGTCACGCGGGCCTCTCCCGTCCTAACTGCTGTTAGTCCAGTGTAGCCCCAGCGATTCCCAAGGCCCTAGGCCTTACCATTGTTCAAGACGTGGTTCTTATACCACTATTTTAGTATATGATTTAAGTGGCCACCGGACCTATCCATAACTGTGCAACTTTTGTATGTTTAACTGTGCTTTTGTTTAAACGCTTGTGCCTCTGCCCTCATAAAGAGTACAAAGGATTATTCTAATAATAAATACATATATTTTTATAATATATAACTTGTGTGGTGTCCTTTCATTTGGTATTTAAAGGATTGCATATGGTAAAACAGCTGGCTTCACATGCCCTCTTGAGTTAAGCCTAAGACTGCTTAGGCCTATGCTACCCCTAGGATAACTTGTCTATAAGGTTGACTTACAACCACCCACCATAAGGGTTGTTTGGACTGATACAAGGTGCTCACTAGAATAGTGAACATCATACATCAGGCCAACTTCTCACACTTATCCAAGTATTCCTTGAGATGCTCATGTTCTTTTTTGGTTAACGCGTAAACTCGACTGCAGGGTAGATTGGCCCCAGGCTCCAACTCAATCGTACAGTCATAGTCTCGATGAGGAGGTAGTTGTTCAGCCTCTTTCTCACTGAAAACATCCTCGAAGTCTTGATATTCTGGTGGTATTTCTTGCGAATTGATGATGCACACTGACCCTCCCATCAAACATAACGAATGAGCTGGATTGCCCTCATGGTTCTTCTCTTTTCTTCCCAAACAATTTTCTTTACAATAATCTGAATTCATTTCTATTGTTCCGGTGCTCCAATCGATTGTGGGGTTGTGTTCTGTTAGCCACGGCAGTCCTAAGATGAGTTGAAATTGGGGTGCGTCAATTAGATTAAAGTGGATAATTTCTTCATGCCCATCATTGGACATCATTTGTAAAGGCTCTGTGTGACTCACAATGGGCCCAGACGACAGATTCATTCCATCCACTGCTCTCACTGGTTCACTTTTGGATTTAGCGATAGCTCTTAGTCCAACCTTTGCCGCAAACTTGAGGTCACAAAAGTTTCCAGTTGCCCCAGAGTCCACCATTACCGATACATTATTTAACATTACTTCTCGAAGCGTAATTGTTATAGATAGAATTAAATGGGGTGAAGAGGACTGGAGCGTATTGGCCAACTGGTGGTCTATTGGAGTTGATTCTTGCTTAGCATCCACCGGTCCAACTCCTCCTACTGGTAGTGCTGCAAGTTTTCCTTCGGCTTGAACAGGGTCTTTGGCTTCTTTGGGCACAAAGTGGCCATTGGAACCACAATACAAGCACAGATTTCTAGATCTTTTTTCCTTTTCTTCCTTAGTTAATGGGCCTCTTATGGTTCCTATTTGCATTGGCTCAGCACTTGGTTGACCTTCCGTGGTTCGGTTATACTCAGTTCGAACTCTATCAAACCTGGGTATGGTTGACTTGAATTCTTTCCTTTTTTCGCCTTTCCTCTCTCCTTGACGGAAATCAATTTCTAACACTAAATCTACAAGTTCAGAGATCTCTGTTGGACGGTTAGGTATCTGAGCGAGTACATCTTTTAATTCATCTTGTAATCCACGATAGAAGACTGCTGCTCGCTTACTTTCAGGCCAATTAGTCTCTACCGCCAGCTTGTTAAATTGCCCTAAATAAGCGACTAAATCTCGATTACCTTGTCTTAGTTGTAATAATTCATTATCCACAGATTGCGATATCCTTCTTCTGTCGAATATTCGTAGGAATTCTTTCTTAAATTCATCGTAGTTCTGTAGGATCGGGTCATCTCTGGAAACTAAGGGCATTGACCACGAAGCTGCTTCACCACTTAAATATGATAGGGCAAACGCCACTCTAGACTGCGCATCAGGGAAAATAGAAGGGCGACACATAAAGTGAAGAGAACATTGTGTGATAAAAATTTGAGCCTTTTGGGAATCTCCACTAAAACGCTCAGGAGGGGCCAAAGGAATGACTGGGGATAGAGAATGTATAACTTAAGTAGTTAATCTATTTGAAGCTTCAGCAGGAGCTCCTAAGTTTTCTCTTCCCACACTAAAAGGTTGTCCCACCCTTTGGGCCAGTTCAGCTGTTTCTTTCCGGGATTTCACCACTTCCTGTTTTAGATTTTGGTTTTCCTCTCGAACGGCTATTAACTCCTTTTGTATGGCCTCTAATACAGACCCCAAGGTTTGTAGGTTAATGCCTTCCGCCATCCCGCTCAGGTGCTGTTTATACATGTGGGCACTTCACTCTGTCAGAGACTAAAAGTGAACTCTTACCACGACTTGAACAGGAGCTGAACGGTGCTTGATTCCCAACTCCACCTCCAGAGTACTCGGTGGCCAGTTATTTCACTAGGCCCCCCAAGACACTCTATGAGGGGGAAGGGGGAAATTGGATAAAATTACAAACAAGAAGAGACTGCTCAGGATCTATTCTTCTGCTTCTCTTGTATTTCCTGTTGAAACTGGTGAAGCCTTGAAGTCCTAATGCACCAAAAGAAATGAAATATTACTTCTATCCCTACTCTCTCTAATATCTACTCTTACTCACAGACTCTGTCTACCCGTACCTATTTCTCCCGAAGCTAGTGCTACTCTTCTTAAGGCGTATCTTCGTTGTATTGCTTGACTTACTTCTAGAAGGTTACACCTGTAAACACACATAAATTAGATTCTATTCTCCTGAGTTTCTCCTACTCTTTCTCATTTCTTGTCTGCTTCTGTTCTCACCTCTTCTAGAACTTGTTCTCTCTCGTATTGTAAATCTCCTTCTAATTTCTTGATACATAGTTAAACACTTCAATTAACCTTTTCCTTTGTTTCTGTCTTTCAGAGCTTGCTTCATAAACTCCAACTGAGGTTCTATCTTGTCAGGTAAGTGAGGTCGCTCTAATTGTGCAGTTCTCTAATCCCTGGTTAGTTGAACTTAACCTTAAACAGTCTTTGCATTCTTTAATTCAAAATAACCAACACTGGAACGACTTATCTGTGTTTCTCTGCTTTCTTGGTCCTTTCGCCAGCTCAGCAACGTGAAGACTCCTTGAACTGGGACCTTGTATTTCTTCAGTACGTCTTCTCAGATGGAACTCGGTGATTGGGCACTTAAAGGAAAGGGAGCAATAAAGGAGGGGGGGAAGGGGACGAGAAACAAGGGGCAAGACCACCCGAAACTGAATTCGGGCCGAAAGGGGAAAACGCGACGCAAAAGGGAACAAGAGGGGAAAACCTGACGGGACTTCGAAATGCCGTTGTCAACTCTCCTAATACCTCAGATGAAGTGCGCATTCAAAAGACAGCGCGCGCTTCACCTAAGGATCTGCAGCCGCGAGGAGGATGAACAACTAGACCACCGACTCGTCTCGCAATTCCGCAAATGGTTTCGGAATCTCCAGCATGGGCTCCACATTAATCTCCTCGTTCGAACTCGGCTAAACTTTGTCTTTAATGCGCACACAACGTGCGTGGCTTGAGGAGTTCCTTTGAGAGGCCTGACACCCTCTGAGTGGGGCACATCTGTGATACACTGTTTACCGGATTAATTACTGAATCGTGATTATTTCATGCTGATCGATAAGATAAAATATTATTGATCTCAAATACACTGAGTATGATTGCATTAATGCCTGATGACATTTAACTTTGTGTGTTCTTAAATTATTTTTTCTATTGGGACCCACTGTTTACTGTACCGACATCTATCCACACAACATCTTTCTTACACTGCCTGAAGAGGCTGCAACTTTAGATAAATTGCTTTATTACCAGATCAGAGCTACTTGTAAAAATGATAACCAGGACTTCCCTCATGCCCCTCAGCCCAACACCGTGCTTGAACATTTACACTTCTCCTCATCCCCACACAAAATGGTCACCAGGCTTTACGCGCTCTTACTGGCTGCATCCCGCATTGACACCGAGGGCGCAGCGCGGAGTGGAGACTTGGCCTCTCTCTTACACAGTGGCAGTACTGCTGCAACCAACGAAACACCTTTCCCCCAACTATCGCCTTAGACTCATTCACTTCAAATACATGCACTGGCTGTATCGCACCCCAGTCACTTTAAACAGGATGGGCCTGATGGCGCCACTCCTGGCGTGGACTTCACGCATCTAGCTTGGTCGTGCCCTAGGGTTTCGAAGTTCTGGGTGGATGTTTGCTCCATAGTCAGCGAAATCACTCAAGAGCGCATTGACCCCAACCCTCTATTGTGTCTCCTGGGACATGTCAGAGACATTTCGGATGCCAACCGTAAGCTAGTTGCGATGTTACTGGTGCTTGCCAAGAGGCGGGTGGTAATTCACTGGGGCCGGAGTCCGGCGCCGCAGGTTAAACACTAGTTATCTGATCCAGCTTACTGCCAGATGCTCCTCGTGAATACTGGGACCTGATGCCGGCTGCAGGCAGACCTCCAGATATATGGGCCCTCCCCATATCCTATCTTCATAGACTAGCCAGCCCTGATGAGCCCCTCAAGGGTCTTCCTCCCACTAACACTCATGCCACCAGGGTGGATCCCGATGTAACTGAGCCCAGTAGTCATGCAGATCATCTATAATCTACTATTCCATACACTTTCACGGTCTCATGTTTTATTTCACTTGGCATATTGCACTGTGATGTTTAGTGTGAAATACCTCTCATGCAATACCAGCTATTTCATGATTGCAATCTGTACTGCAGTATCTGCTAAATGTGTTTTGTAACATGCCTAATTTTAATGAATGTTTTTTAAGAAAAAAAAAGGACTACCAAATCCACCTTCTGCCCTCTGCCAGCTCACATGAGTTGTCAACCTCATGATCATGATGAACTGGGGAAATGCATAACTCTGTTCCCTCACCCAATCTTGGAGGAATGCTTCAGTGACCACTGCCCCTGGACCCCAGCCTCCAGTTTAAGTACTGGGGGAGTTATGATCGAGCCGCGTCGCAAACAGGTTGATTGTGAAAGGGCCCTGAAGAGAGAGAACATTGGAGGGAACAATCTCCACAGACTTGAGTCCCAAATATGACTGGATTGCCAATCCGCCACCTGGTTGTTCTGACCCAGAAGATGCTCTGCAGTCACTGAGAACTGATGCTCCATGCTGTACTCCCAGAAGCTTTTGGCAAAATCCGCCAGGGTCTTGGACTGCGTGTCTCCCAAATGGTTGAAACAGCGGACCGCCGCAACGTTGTCCATTTTTAGGAGGACAGAAGATTGCACCTGGTCCAACACTGGAACGCAAAAGAACCAGCCATCAACTCTAGGTAATGGATATGGAGTGACCGTTCTACGATGGACCATCCACTTCCGGTGGTGAATTCTCTTGAATATAAGGTCTGGCTGAGAGCCAAAAATGGCACGCCCATTCCACGCCTCTATGTAGGAGAGCCACCAGTTGAGCTACTCCCTGGCCTCCTCGGACAAGGGGAACTGCTGGACGTATGTCAGTCCGCACCGTAGGGTGGAAGCCTTGAGTCTTTGCAGTGGCCGAAAATGGAGGTGGGCCTGAAAAATGGCCTGGATCGAAAAAGATAGGAGGCCAGCCACCCTGGCAATGTTGTGCAGGGAGGTCTGCAGCTTTTCTAGCATCCTTGCGCAGCTGGCGAGAGAGGTTCAGTTGTCACTGGTCCATGAACAACATGCCATCCAGGTACACGATCATCTGCATGCCCACTGCCCACAGGCGCTCCACCATGGGTCGCAGAACCTTGGTGCAACACCAAGGTAGCGACGATTGTCTGAAAGGAAGGGAAGTAAACTCGAAGGTTTGGTTCTGCCATTGGAACTGGAGAAACTGATGATGTGGAGGGAAGATTAGGACCATGAGATAGGGGTCCTTGAGATCTGGACCATTCAATCATTAGGGAACAGAAGGCTGCAGAGCAGGTGGATCCCTTCCATTTGGAAGTGGCAGTATACCAACCACTTGTTGAACTCCTGGAAATTTAACGCAGGTCGTTGACCCCCATCCTGCTTCTGCACCTAAAACAGATTGCTTCAAAACCCTGAAGGATGTGGGGTGGCACGGCAAATCACTCCCTTGGACAACAGCTCTTGTACCTCCTGTTGGAAGAGAACTGCTTCTTGGCCTGAGAAGAGGAGAGGACAGGGAGGGAACAGTTGTACAGGAGACCCATAGAACTCCATGTGAAACCCCTGCACCATCTGCAGCACCCAGGCATCAGCTGTAAGAGTCCACCAGTTGTATATGAACTGCACCAGCCAACCCCCCAAACAATAGCATGTGACAATTAAAGAACTCACCATGAGTAGTGGCGGCTCCTCCACCGTGGGGACCGCTGCGCTGTCCACTGTGGCGTGATCATCCCCTGGTAGGGTAGAACGCTCCAAAACATATAGAGTCTTACCACTGCCCTCTCTGGGAAGTTTGGCCTCTGCCAGAGGCGGACTGAGAGGAACGGCCAGCCGAGCGCCCCCTACCATGGAGAAAATACTCACATTAAAGATGTGCTTCACGGTTGACTGGGTCTTATCCAGGGAATTAAACGTGGACACAAATTTGCTAAGCTCCTTGATGAATGGATCACCAAAGAGTCCACCCTGTGCCACCTTACCTGCTTTTGACATGGCTAGTTCCCCCAAATTAGGGTTCAGTTAGATGAACAATGACCTGCACCTTTCAGTAGAAATTCCGCAGTTGGCATTACTGAGGAATATAATTGCTTTCTGAGCCCAACCAGACAGTACATCGGGTGGAATCAAGGCCCCGGACACCTTAGCGTCTTCCGCCATATCAAAGATCTTAACTAAAAGGCCCATGATGTCCAAAAGCTTTTCTTAGCACGACCGCTCTCTTGGCATGACCATCGAGAGGGGCTGATGCCCTATTTTGGGTCCTTGATGTATTTGGTCAAGAAGGTTGCCACATGGGCATACATTTTCAGGTTGTGAGCACCACTTGGCCCTCCAATGAAGGCCGGGGCATTCTGCCCTAAGCCGGGAACGGACTTTCCAGTCCAGTCGCTTACACAGCCTACTTGCCACATACTCTGCCACTTTTTCACAAGGAACCCACTCCAAGGAGCAGGGGTGCAAGAGGTCCTCAGGCACTAATAGATCTGAATGGCCATTCCGTGGGCCATCCCCCAGAGGGAGGGAGTCAGAGGATAAAGTGGGGAAGGGCACCAGGGCTGGTCATGGTCCAATGCACCATCAGTCCCTGCAGGGGACTCATCAGAGGGCGGGGGAAGCTTCAAAACTCATGTTGCCTACAGGTTGAGGATCTGCTGGAGCTTCTAGAGGCAGGGGAGGGGTATTGCCCCCCAGGTACACCTTCTGAAAGGATGTACGGCATTACGACGCGTACTTTTACAACGCGTGCCGTTACAACGCGGTTTTTTTCAACGCAAGTCGTTACCACGACTTGCGTTGGAGGGGGTGCGGACTTAGGAATTTTTTAATTTACTATTCCAACACCAGCCTACGTACAGTAGGGAAGGTGTTGGATAGTAAATTAAAAAATTCCTTGTCCTGCAGCGCCCTCCAGCGCAAGTCGTGGTAACGACTTGCGTTGAAAAGACCGCGTTGTAACGGCACGGCGGTGTAACAGCCGCGTCGTAAAGGCTGTTCACCCCTTCTGAAGCCTATCAAAGGCACACAGTTCCACCCCTTTAGGGTGGGGGTGTTTATGTGGGTTCTCGGGGGGCAGTGGCCTCCTCTGGAGGTTTGGGGGCTGAGGGCCCAGGAGGTTCTTCCCTCAGAGTAAAGGGTTGAAGGCATCGTTGTGCCCAGTTCATCAATCTCTTCTCCAGAGGGGCCATTGCATCTGAGACCAACCTGACAATGGAGGCGTCCGCCACATCATATTAGTCACCTGTGACTGTGAAATAAAGCACGTCCTCCTCCTCTTCGTAGTAATGCCCACAATCCTCCATATGGTGAGTACAGCAGCATGCTAGCCAGCTGCAGGAGGTAACAGTTGGGGATGGTGGCCACCCTGCGTTGCCTTTTCAGGCAACGCAGTGAGAATCTGGAACTCACTTCCGCCTCAGCTCCGGACCACCACCTCCTCCCAGGCCTTCAAAACTGACCTCAAAGTTCTCCTCTTTCAAAGATACTTCCAAAGTTAATTCATGCCCTCTCTTTTATCTGAAGGAAGACCTTTTAGTATAGAACATTTCTATTCTCCATGACTATGGAAGTGCCTTCCCAGTGTGTTCTTGTGGTTTGAGAGTCTGACATTTATTGCAGTATTACTCTTTTACCTGTGTTTGGTCCTCTTTTGTAACATGCATACTCACTTTTCTCTTGTAACCCACTGTTTGCTACCTTGTTGTTTGCTTTTAATACTTGCACAAGTGCCACCATTGCCTACGTAACGTTTGTTCTTTGGTTTGAGTGTCCTCCATTTATTGCAGTATTATACCTCTACTTGTACTTTGTACGCTTTTGTAACCTGCACACATGTCACTTTTCCCTCCTGTAATGCACCGTTTGCTACCTCTTGTATATTGTTTGCTCACGATTGTCACTCTTGCCTCATGTAATGTAACGTTTGCTTTTGTAATTTGTTCACTTGTAATGTTCTCATGTATCAGTTCTGTTCCTATTGTGAACCGCTCGGACACCTTCGGGTAGAGTCCGTGCTAAATAAAAACGCATAAATAAATAAATAAGGCAGACAAAGTGTCCTCAGTTTACCACGGGAGGGATAATAATAGCACATCCTGGGCTGTCTCCCAAAACGCAGGGCTGATCACCCTGCAAGCCTTACCCAGAAAAGTATCTAACTCCAGGCCGGCCAGGGCTCACACCGTGACAAAATACCAACGCAGGCAGAGGTGCTCAGCATAAACTGTAACTGATGCGCCTGCCGCTCCACTCCTCGCCAAGGCAATCACGCCAAGTAACTGATGCGGTGGGAGCTTGGTTTGCGCCCGACGGCGGTGGGAGCTCCTGTGTGACTCTCCGGCGGCGGCGGAGACTGCAATGCAACGAGAGACGCTCGTATGCTCGCATACAACCTCGAAGCGGATGGAAACGCTGTGGAAAACCATAGTGCCCTAGCGGACGTTTCTTTGGTGATTTTTCCTAAATGCAGTGAAGAGTTTTGTGGCATTTCAAGTCGCGGCGCGGCTCTGACGAGTTGCGGCCGCCATTTTGTTTTCTCCCGAGTCGTGGACAGAGCTGCTCTCCTAGCGACATTTTACTACCACATCCAGTTTCTTTATCGAAAATGCCCCCAGCGGACTCAAAACCATTCCAGGTATCTCCATGGCATCCCTATACTGGCTGGTCTTTTCACTATTATGATTGCATTTTGAAATATTTCTCCTCATCAAATGTCCACCATTTTGTAACTCTGTCACCACAGGCTCTTTACTTCCATGACGACTTTAATTGCTCATCTCTCTTTTGCTTCATGAACTTTATCTACTTCCTTTGTTGGGCAACATTACCTGGTGACTTTCCTCCCTTTTTCTGAAGCGGTCGGTACTGTGTAGCATCAATTTACACTTGTGGCTGTCACTCTCCACACATTCAACTTACTCACCTGGATTTCTCTGGACTTTTATTTCATGATATTAGTATTCAAAACGTGATTACATGTATTGCTCATGACATGGTTCTTATGTACTTCTTATATTGCTGCCTCACTGACTGCTTCCTTCTTCTGGTGTACTGGTTTATTCATTTGTTTAGACTTATTTCTCAATGCTTATGTTCTGAACTTCTTATTTCTCATTGTGCAATTCTTGCTATTGTGTGTTGATGAGATATTTGTCTCAGGTTTATGGGCAGATTACCTAAAACTTCCTCATCACCTCTCCCTACGCACCGCAGATTTCAGATACGTATTAGCTTCCACTTCAACTGTTTATAAATGGAGCACTCGGACGCTTCTACACCTAAAGACGCCTCAACATCTCATAGTGCGTACAGCTCTGTGGTCACCAAGGCTTCCACGAAGAGATTGAAAAAGGATCCTCCCTCCCCACCTAAGCAGTCTCCTTCAGTGACAATGGACTTAATATTGGAAGAAATTTGAGCCTTACGTCCGTTTATAGAGGAAACCAAATCTACACTTCAACTACTTTCTGACAAATGGTCAAATATAGACCAACAAGTCTCAGTGTTAGAACAGAATTTTGACTCTCTGTCCTCTTCAACTTCCAAAGTGGATTCTATTTCTTCACAGGTTTCTACACTTCATAAGCAGGTTGAGAATTTGGAAAATAGAAATAGAAGAAATAACCTCCGAATTTATGGCCTTCCTGAAGGTACGGAAGGGTCAGGTCAGGTCCGCCTACTTTCTTCAAAACGTTTCTTCCAACTCTGCTTAAGTTACCTGAGGGCACTACTTTGAACATTCAAAGAGCACATCGCCTGGGGCCACCACCTTGTTCAACCACCTCTTTACCGGCAAATAAACAAAGAGGAGTAGTTTTGTATTTCCTTGAGTACACCGACTTGCTAAAGATCCTATCGGCAGCCAGAGCAATGTCTCGCATTACATGGTCAGGCAATTCTTTATTCTTTTCTCAAGACTATGACCGACGTAAAGAGTTCCTGTCTTTGAGACCGCAACTACGTTCAATAGGGGCAAGATATGGTCTTTTTCACCCTTGCCTGTTCAAAGTCACCATTAACAATAGAACCACCACTTAGGAAGATCCTCTTAAGCTGAAATGTTTTCTATACACTCATAATGCTGATACCATGGAAACCGCCCCGTCATAGACTTTGACTTAGATGCTTGTGCTCCATGTCATGAACAATGTTTTATATGCTTTTTGAAATGACTGCTCTCTTTGCGTATCTTTGAATTACTTTTGCACGTAATATTTATTTTGTATTGTCTTTTTGTCTTACCAGGTTGTATTTGCGTCTTATCCCTTCCCTTCATTTTGCGGCTCGTTCGTTCTATTCTCCTTCCCGCCCTCCCTTGTGGTCACTGGACCTGTCGTTGTTCCGTTGTTCCGTGTGGCCTTACACCCCTCCACCTTCCGTATGTTCTGGATCTTATGTAAGTTTCTTCTTTTAATTGCTTTTTTCTTCTTTTTTCTGCCATTTTTCTGCGTTCCTCTCGCTTTCCTTTCTTGACTAATGTATCCTCTCTTCTACTCAATTCATCATTCCCTCTTCTTTCTTTCCAGAATCTATTTTCTTGCTTTCTTCTTTTTTCCTCTTTCTCTCCTTTTCTTACTTTAATTTTTCAATCTTTATACAGTTGGTTGGTTGTACATTGTTTGCTGATTGACCTAAGATGTTCTTTTTATTGGGTTCATTCAATTTGCTGTAAATATGTTCCATGTATTTAAAGATTGTTTAATGGAATGTCAGAGGTTTACATTCCCCCATTAAAAGACAGAGGGTATTGTCACACCTAGCTAGATTAGTCGCAGACGTTGCATGCATTCAAGAGTCTCATTTAACAAACGAGGAGTCTATGAAACTCAAAAAAGGTTGGGTTGAAGAAATCTTTTTTTCCCCGGGGGATGGTAAGCGTAATGGGGTTGCTGTCCTTTTTCGCAAATCTCTATCTATTAAAATGTTATCACATTCTATTGATCAAGCAGGTAGATGGGTATTTGTTAATTTTATGTTGGATAACATACCAGTTTCTATACTAAATATTTACGCCCCTGCAACTGGTGACCCCTCCTTTTGGGCCTCATTGACCCAACAAATTACACATTGTTACGATGATAATTGTATTCTCACAGGCGATTGCAATGACATTTTTAATCCCTTTTTAGACCGCAACTCCTTAACCCCCTTTGTACCTCATAGATCTCATACGTCATTTGTAAACACTATAAAACATCATAAACTCATTGACCCTTGGAGACTTTGTAACCCTGAGCTAAGAGAATATTCCTTTTACTCTCCAGCCCATCACACACAGTCACGTTTAGATTATATTTTTGTCTCTCACAATATTACTCAATCATTGATGAAGGCTGACATTGGTTCTATTCTGATTTCAGATCATGCCCCTGTCACCATATGTCTAGATGTTCTACAAAAGCCTAATTTGCCCCGTAAATGGCTTTTCAACAATGCTCTCCTCTTGGATACTGATTTTACCTCTTCTTTTACTTCCTTCTTTAAAGAGTATTTCAATATTAATCAGACCGACGATGTATCTTTCCCCACAGTTTGGGATGCATTTAAAGCACCAGCTAGAGACTTCATCATTTGTTTTCTTTCTTTCAAACGCAAAATAGCACGACAAAAAACTAATGCTCTACTCACCAAAATTAAGGCTTTGCAACATTCCTATTACTCTTCTAAGTCAAAAGATTGCTTATCTGAACTTTTGAAGATCAAATTTCAATTTAATCGAGATACCACTAATAATGCATCCAATTATCTATTAAAGTCGAGTGCAAAATTTTATGGCGGTCAAAACAAAGCCAGGAAGTTATTGGCTAATTATCTTAAAACCAAACAAAACAAACTCAATATAGAATCTGTATTTGGTTCCGATAATTTATTGAAATTTAAAGATGAAGAGATTTTACAGGAATTCCTTAATTTTTACACAACATTGTATACCTCTGAAACTTTGTCGTCTGATCTCACTATATCTCATTTCCTCTCCAAACTTAACCTTTCACCTGATTCTCGTCCTGATTATTCTTCTTTAGAATCTGATATCACCCAAAAAGAACTTTACACTGCTCTAACAACTCTTAAGAAAGATAAGGCCCCAGGACCAGATGGTTTTACAGTAGAAATTTTTATTCATTTTGCGTCCCTCTTGATTCCCAAATTACATTGCCTTATACTAACCTTCTTGCAATCTGGAAATTCTGTTGGTTCCTTTTCGGACGCTCTCATCATTCCTAAAGATGGTAAGGACTCTCAGTATTGTAAAAATTATAGGCCAATTTCTCTGGTCAACGCCGATTATAAAATCTTTTCGAAAGCCTTGGCGCTACGTTAAGAGTCTCAACTACCCGAATTGTTAGGTACTGAGCAATCTGGTTTCGTCAAGGGAAGGCTTATTACGGATAATACTCGTTTATTTTTTGATATCCTTTCCAAAGTTTCTCACATTTCTCACCCTTTGGCTGCCATAGCTCTGGATGCGGAAAAGGCATTCAATAGGGTGGAATGGCCCTATCTGTTTCATACACTCAAATGGTTTGGTTTCGGCCCTAAAATTATCGCTTTAATTTCTATCCTATATTCTAACCCGAGAGCTGCTGTTACTGCAAACAGATGGATCTCTTCCTACTTTCATCTTGCAAGGGGAGTTAGACAGGATTGTCCTTTGTCTCCATTTCTCTTTAATTTTGCCCTGGAACCCTTTTTGCTTAGAATTAGACAAAACGCAGATATACATGGCGTCACCTTCCAAGAGACTAGTATTAAAATGGCAGCGTACGCTTATGACGTACTCTTATTCTTATCACAACCCCAAACTTCTTTACATGCTTTTATGGAGGAGGTGGAGGCTTTTGCATCAGTGTCTGGTTATAAATGAAACAAAGACACATGTGAAATTCTGTCCTTGACAAAGTACACTTTCAGTGCTGACTTTAATGTTTCAGGTTTTTCGTGGAGCCCCCATTCCATTAAGTATCTGGGTTTAGATTTTACTCCATCTATTGCATGGACAATATCACAGTGCATGGAAAAATGCGTCGACAGATTATCTTCCTTGACAGCAAAATGGCATCCCTTATATTTATCTTGATGGGGTCGTTTAGATACTATCAAAATGATGCTTTCCCCCATTGTCGTCTATACAATTTCTAATATTCCGTTATCAATTCCTCTCAAGTATTTTAAGAGAATTAACTCCATTTTATCTTCCTTTCTGTGGGGGAAAAAGAAATCATGTATGTCTATTTCTAAGCTAATTCGCCCGAAATCAGAAGGGGGAGTTAACTTCCCTGATTTCCCTCTCTATCACAAATCTTTTATACTTGCCAAATCTTCACGTTGGTTCCTTGATCCCTCTACAAAATGCCCTATTTGGACAACGTTGGAATGATCTTTACTCTCACCCTTTTCCTTTCATGAATATTTATCCTTCACACGCAAACCACAATCTGTTTCTACCCCTCTTCTTAAACACATTTCTAAGCTTCTCCCCACCCCCTCTGTTATACCCTTTCTTGATTTCCCTATATGGCATAATACACACATTCTCATTAACAACAAACCCTTCTTTTGGAAATCCTGGAGACATCAGGGATTAATATGGGTTCATCAATTATATTGTCAGGATGAAATGATGTCCTTTGCACAAGCAAGTGCTGCTTTTGATCTCCCTCCTTCCTTTCGCGCTAAATATTCTCTCTTGACATATGCCATTAAATTTGCTTTTTCGCAACATGTATCTTCCTCCTCTGATATTCCTCCTTTCCCTACTCATGCAGATAATTTGCGTTCTTTGTTACTTTGTAATTCTAAAGCTTCTATGATCTATACATTTCTACATTCTCCTTTTAATCCAAGAGCTAAAACTAAGACAGAGCTGTCCTGTGAGACGGATTTGGATATTTCTTGGAATGTAGAGTTTTGGGACAAAATATGGCTTAAGCTTCGTAAGTCGTCTAGAGCTGCAAGCACGACACAGACACTCTTTTTTTTATATATGACAGACTCTTATTTACCCCCTCTGCCCTTCATACATACTGTTCCACCACTTCCCACAATTGTTGGTCTTGCTCGTCACCGCATGCTGATCTACTTTACATGCTCTTTGATTGCAAATTTGTTTGAAACTTTTGGATAAGGGTGTGGTCCCAATTAAATTCAATTTTTCATTGTAATCATCCCTTTTCTATTTTGCATGTATTTTTGGGCAGCTTATCTCCCATTTGGAAACCCGTTACTACGCACATAAAAATAATTGAACTACTACTTGCAGTAGCATTTCAACAAATAACCAAAAATTGGAAAGACTTTACCAAACTTTCATATCAAGCATGGTGGCATGCTGTCTGTTATAGCCATAGATTGGGCACTACATTTGTTTATCCCCAACATTTAGCTTCCAAACGTTTAGATTTATGGGAACTGGTTATATCATTCATTGACACCAGTGCTAGACGCGCCCCCTCTATTACACCTCTGCAACAAGAAGTAGCTAAACCTCCATGACTTCCTCTATGTTATTATACAGTTTGAACTATATTCTTCGTTATCATATTTCATGCATTCTTAATTTTTTTTTCTCTTTATTATATAATATTTATGCTATTGATATTCTGAATGTCTTAACAGACCTAATTTGCTTTTTGTTTTTACCCTTTGTATAACTTTTACCCCAACCGATACAGATTGTATACTTCTTATTATTTTTATTGCTCTTATATATTGTATGTTATTCCATTCTTTTCCCCAATAAATATTTTTCTGAACTTAAAGTAACTGTTGCGGAGGCGTGCCCTCTAGTGGCCAGCAGACCGATGCGCACTTCAGTCTTGGGCTTTACAGGAAACCGAATAAAGAAATAATGAAGGGTGTGGCTGCGAAAGAGCGATGGAGCATTCCCGCTGAAGCGAAGCGGATTATTCACACAACAATCTGCAACTAATAAACATTGACCCAAATGGAAACCAAAGAAAAAAGGGGAACAGTGTCCACACACTTATCTTAACACAGATGCAGCAGTGAAGAAAGAGGAGGTTCGAAGAGGGACAACACCAGAAACAGAGGCTGGAGACTCCTGATTGGATGGACTTGTTTTCTTTAGAACTTCATGGTTTCCCTGGGATCATGAGAAACAAAGTCCTATTGTTGTTGTTGATTAACATGGCTGCTGTTGAAAGTAAAGAAGAAAGAAATGCCTAATCCTCACCTCTGTGTCCTGACATAGAATCCAGATTAGTTTATGATGACTTTACAAAACATGTATAAAGACCACGATAGCCTGAGGTCTAGATACCTTTTGTTGTTACACTTTATCAATGCATGTATATTAACCCCTACCGCGCTACCGCGTTTTCCCGCTGTGCGCTGAAATTTAAAAAATGGCTTGTTTATGACAAAGCCAGCTCGTCATCCGCGTAGCGCAGGTAACGCCCATGACGAGCTGGCTTTGTCATCAGCACTGAAGGGGTTAATATTTTATATTTAATATTTTACTAGATAAAATCTCAGATTAGTGTAGTAGGCAAGGGTTATGGTGTGGATTACCCTGACTCCATCAACAGATCTGTGTTAGATTCTTACTGTGATAATCCTTGTTATGTCCTTTTGGGAGGGTTCTATGTTGTTTTGCCAACTGTTTCCTGTACATTGATTTATTATTACAAACAAACAACTTTTCATGGAAGTAGTATTGCTGTTATACTGTCAATGAACATTACATTGCCCCATTGGAAACCTTGTTACATTGGTGAATAAAACACACTACCTGCTCTACCCAAATTTCCACATGGCAAACTTTACAAATCATTTCTAGTACTTTACCCTCACCCATAACTCCCACATAATATAACATAATATAACATAATATAAACAAGATCAATATAACATTTTGACCTCGGACACTTCTAAGCAGATGTTATGCTGACCAACAAGAGCTGAAACATCCATTTTTAGTTCTTGATTCTTCTCAACCCTATACTACTCCGATCCCCCTTTCCGCTCGAGGGCTCTCCCCCCTATTCACCAGCACAAGTAAGACGTGTAAGGCTAGTCTGCAAGTCAAACTCAACCGTTGTCCCCTTGTAGTGCAATATGTATTTTTAACTTGTGAGATTGTGCTGACCTTTGACTATGTGTTTTAACTGACTCCATTTAGAATCTAGAATATCATTTTTGTGCTTTTGCATGATCATTTTCCTTCCTTCTTGCAGCTTCAGAGTGGAATGTTCTCTTTCTGCTCAGCACAGAGCAAAACAGCCTTGCTGCATTTGTAAGCCTGAGAGAGGAATGTACTTCTCTGTCTCAGAGTCAAAACACTGAGGGTTGGCCATCTTCCGTCTTGACCTCAAAACAGACCGGTATGGTCAGCCTTGGTTTTGCAAATAGATGAAGGGAGGGGGGATTTCCAGAAGTCTCTCTCTGTATTAGTAAAAGGTATTTAAGACAGTAAGTTTTGGCGATCATGCAGAAGCTTACTCGTGGGGTGGATGCACCATCACAGGGACATTTTTTGCTGTCCCATTGAGACTTCTGGATGACTAAAAAGGGCTTCCCAGTCAAGCTGACCAGAATGATGGGTTCTGAAATGGTGATGTATAAGTTTCATTACTCTTTGATGTTTTTATGTTGTGTATACATGCTCTTTACATTTAAGTCTTTCATTTGACAGTGCTTATTCTTGTGTTTTAGTTTCTTGCATTTGACTTGTGAATGTTCCATTATTCTAATTCACACTCAGGATCAAAGGGAGAGAACCCAAAGGAGAACGTATCACTCCCTATCAATGTCTTAAACTCACTACAAGATATGTTCTCAACTGTCAATAGGGTTTTAAGAAAAAAAGAAATTAGTTTTATTAAAGGACAAGAACCCTCACTCACCTGAAGGTGACATGCTTCATCATCGGGCTCCCTCCTCACACCAGGACTGTAAGGACCCCGGTGTGGGCTACGACTCTCCATTGGAGGAGAATTAGTGGAGAGGAGCGGAGGTGTTTTGAATGGGGGTCACCAATAAAGTGGGTGATTCAGGGGCAGAGTGCAAAAAGAAAAAGATTAAGTGGTTAAAACGGTCTCATGAGACCTAATAACTTTGTTCAACTAACATTAATATTGAGTGAAAAATATTGTGGAATGGAAATATCGAGTGCAAGAATATCGTTGTCAAGAATATCGGTTTTAAGGTAAGTAATATTGATTTTTATTTTTTATGTATTTTGTTATATATTTTGTATGTATATGATGTAGTTTTTATGTTTAAATATTTTTTATGTTTTTTAACGTACTTGTAAAAATGGTAGTAATTATTACATTTTATGTAAGTAATTTTTATTATTTTTAGTACTGTGGTGGAAAGTAATTTAATTATAATAAATTAATGTTGTTTTAAATTTATTTATTTATATATAATGAATTTTGTTAATTGTGTAATTTTCTTTTTTTTTAAATAATACTTATTTAATTGGTAATTAATCATGGTAATATTGTAAATAATGTTTTTTAATTTGTAATATGTGGGATGTAGACATTATTGAGGTAGAGGGTGGGAAGTAATTTAATTTAAATGTATTATTATTTGTTAATTAATGTTAATTCTTCAATTAATCATTAACTATGTTAATAGTGTAAGTACATTTTTTAAAAAGATTTTTATGAGTGGGTTGTGAGATTTATAGGTGTACAGGCTTGGAAGTTATTTAGGGCCTCATTACAATGTCAGTATTGGTTCCAACCAACTCAGGTTCAGCGAGTCCGAACGACCAATTACCATGTTTCCGAACTCCGTTCGGTCAGACTCCCATTGACTTCAATGGGAGCCTTTGTTCCGACCAATAACGCAGGCTCTCATTGAATAATGGGATGGTTGCAGAAAACCTTGCACCCTGTTGCAGGCACCCCAATCAGCCTGCCACACTGTGCATGATTGGAAAGAGGGGTCACATGGGTATCCCCGATGGAGCCCAAAGTCAGCTTCTGACAGCCATTTTCATGTTGCACAGACCGATTTGGAAAGGCTGTCCGAATCAGACATTGTAATACGTTGGTCGGAAAAGCAGTCTATACAACTGTATGATTCGGCTCCAACCAACTTGGAGTTTCCGAATACCGGTCGGAACCGAGTCGGAAAGACCGAATGGTTACCTTCTATCATATTCGGTCGATCAGAAATGTTTCAGAGTCAGTCGGAAACATGTGTTTCGTCTTGGGTTAGGAAAATCCGAATGCCGTTCAGAGCCTTTCCGACTGACATCGTAATCAGGCACTTAATTGTAATGAATGGTTTAATTAATACAAATTATTTAATTGATAATTAAGTTAATTGTGTTAGTAATCTTATTTTAGGTATGGGTTGTGGGGGTTTATAGGGGTATAAGGTGGGAACTAAATTAATTTTAAGGTATAGATATTGATAATATTTTAATTGTTTATTTATTTTATAATTAATTATGCTAATTGTGTACCTAATTTATTATTATATTTTAGGAGTATTGTGTATAGTTTGTGGGTTATTTTGTGGAAAGTTATATAAATTCAATTGAATCATTAATAATTTGTCATTATTATTAATATTATTGCGAATACATATTTAGGTTAATATTTTAAATTATTTATGTTTTTATTTTAGTGTTAGGTTTTGGTTGTAAGTTTTTTAGGGGTATAAAGTGGAAGGAAATTATAACTGTAAGGTGTGGCGCCCCGGCCAGGGAGACTGATTCCGGAATTTGGGGATCACGGTTCGATCCCCGGGGCCGGCGGCAGATTAGCCCAGCACCATGTGACTCTGGGCAATAGCTTGCTTAATCTTCCCGACGGCCCCAGCGCCTAGAGACCCTAATGGGTGATGGTTCGCGCTTTACAAATGTGGATTATTATTATATTATTATTATAACTAAGCTTATTTTATGACTTACATTTATTAATAAATAGTTTTAAAAATAATTTTCACATATGCAAAATAATGTTGCATTCATTTTTAATATTGTTTGTAATCTTTTTCTGATGTTTTTATTTTAGGAATTTTTCTAATTTTCAATATTTGTTAAAATGTAATATATATACCATTTTAAATATTTATTTTTTATATTTTTTTATTAGTTTTTGTATTTGTAGAAGTTTTGTTTGTTATGTAGTACTGACTGTATAGGGAATAAAATTTATTTTTGTATTTAAAAATCCAACACTTTTTCTACTGTTGCACTGACTGGAGTGGGAATAGTACATTGTACACCTCCACAATCCAATACTTTCCCTACATTTACACTGACTAGAGTGGGAATAGTAAAATGTACCATTCCGATATCCAACACTTTTCCTACTGTTGCACTGACTGAAGCGGGAATATTAATTTTTACCCCTCCAAAAACCCACACTTACCATACTGTTGCCCTGACTAGAGTGGGAATAGTAAATTTAACCCCTGCACAATTCGACACTTTCCCTACCGTTGCACTGAGTACATTGTAAAAAATGTGTGTTGTTTAATTTTTATTTTAAATTAACTTGTTTTCCTTTTTAATATTTTATGTTTTTGGTATATTTAAATATGTATACATATATGTTTGATAATGTATTATTTACATTTTTTAAATTATATTATCATTTAAAATATTAGTTTATTTTTTAAATATATGTATTTTTATATATGTGTATATATATGTATGTGTGTTTACTTTTTTTGAGTAAGTTAGTTTGTTGTATTTTTTCAAATATAACTCAATATATTTTATTTTTCTCTAAATCAATAATAATATATGTTCATTTTTATATTTTTATTTATATATATATTTAAAAATGATATTTAATACAATTATATTATTGTAAATGATATTTCTTTTAGATATTTTTGTACTTAACTTTTTAAGTATAGGCAGTTGATATTATTTGACATCTGGGAATGTCTTTCTGTTAGACAGTGTTAAATTACTGCCTATTGTTGTGCCTTAATTTGTGAGTGTTGTCGTCTTTTCACATGTTTTTTCTCCTGCTTTAGTGAGTGCCTCATCTTAGGAGTGCTGAATTTCTTTTATTTGGGAGCGTAAAGCAATACATTTTGGTACCAGGAGTGAGGTATGGTACCGTTTTGAAAGGGAAAGGGACTTTTTTTCTCCAAAAAGACAATAGCCCTAATGACGATGCCGGTCAGATGAGCGTACAACCGGCATCGTTGAGGTAAACGGACTGACCGACAGATACTTGGCGGTCCCGGCCACCTAATTAGGATCTGACAGCTGTGGAGGCAGTCGGACACATGCCTTTTGAAATTGAGTTTTGTGCTGCCGCCAGGAAAAGGGCTGCAGCACAATACCCAATGCCAAAAGGCATGTTTTTAAGCATCTGGTGCCTGCCACAAGGGGCATAGATATTTGTGGGGGCACCTGTGGGGCCCCCCTGGCCTCATAGCAGAGGCAGCGGGGGAATGGGGGTCCAAAAGTCTGTTTCAGACAGCCTTTCAATGGCAGTTGTACCTCCATTTGAAAGGCTGTCGGAAAGGGCCGTTGTAATCCCTACGGCGGTGCCTGAGCAGGCACTGACCTTATTGGAGGGATTACTTTCAGACCGTAGGCCTGACATGCTCCTTAAGCCTGAAGGAACCACAGCGGTCGATCCCTCACCCATGCGGTCGAACCAACCGCATTGTAATGCAGCAGTCTGACCGCTGCTTCAGATGTCGGTGGGACCGACGTGCCTTTTGTGTGGATCCCACCGACATCACAATTAGCCCAATATTTCCAGTTGCAGATTCCCAGATGCCAACTGAGATAAACTTGAGGGGGCCCCCCTGCAAAGCACATGGAGGGTGTCCCTCCCCAGCGGTCTGGCCCACCACCTACCACTTTGCCCCACCGCCAAAAATAAGCAGTCACCTAAAGTTGTATTTTTAGCACTTATCTGTGCATACTTGGAACAGCAAATACAAATAGAAAGCACTTTTAATTGTGTTCTAGGGCTGCCTGAATGATCCATGACTGATAATTAATGAGAACAAAGAGAGAAAAGTCACATTACAAAAGAATACATACATTTTTATTTATAACCCTATTTAGTGCCATGACGAGGCCTTGCCAGGCTCTTTCAACACATAGCTGGCATTTTTCTCTAGGCAACCTTACTTGATATTCCCTTTCATGAAATGAATTCTCAAACTACAGCAGTAAATGCAAATTTCAAATGCAAGGAATTGGCAAAGAGGGGGCCCAGGGGATACTGGAACCAGAAAAAACAAAGCCTCGGTAACCAGTTTACAAAGGTATGTTGACTGTGCACCTCAGATAGAGCGTACAGCTGACTGTTGTGGTGCACTGTACCACCCAACAACACTTTTCGATAATGTAAATCACACGCAGATATGTAGCACACACTGGGTAGAGCTTATATAGCACATAGTTTAGAAATACCATGTAGCTGGATGGCACGCAGCTCCCAAGTGCATTGTAAGTAGTTTAAAATACATGAAAGCATCAAATGGAACGCACTGGACAGACCTTGCATACACCCCACATAGCGCAGATATACTATACAGCTGGCTTCAATGTGGCCCGAAGAGCACTTTTCAATACCATGGAACACACACAACCGTCCAATACAATACATTAAATATAACATAATGCTTACATCTAACTAAGCACAGACATGGCATTTGGGCCTTGGGCCATATTTTCCATAGAATGCAGTATATAAACATAAATAACGTAACATAACATGTGATTGCTGCGCCTATAGTAGTGTAGCTCCATCTATAACTTGGTCATCAGAATGTGCTACAGCAAAGACGATGATGCTGGGCTGGTAAACAGGCGAGAGGGCCAACCCATCTTCACTATTGAGAGGCTCAAAAGCGCACCTCATATCAGTTCTTTGGCCGGCTAGCCAAAGGACTGATATGAGGCAACTGGCGCATCCATGCTGCAGCTGCACACTACAACTACTGCGCTGATGGCCCGAACTCTACGCCAGTCTACTCTATGCCACTGCACTCTACTCCACTGCAGTCTACTCTTCACCACTCCGCACCACTCTAATCTGCGTCACCCTACTCTACACTACTGCACCAATGCACTCTGCGTCAATGCAGTCTATACCACTTTACTCAAAACCAATCCACTCTTTGCCAATCTACTCAGCACCACTGTACCTAATGCCACTTCAGTCTAGGCCACTTTACACCACTCTGCAACACTCCACTCTTTGACGCTCTTCTCCACTCTATGTCACTCTATGACACTACCTGCGCCATTCCACTCTACGCCATTACGCACTGCAGTCTACTCTGCACCACTCCACTCCACTCTGTTCTGCACCACCTTACACCACTCTAATCTACGCCACTTCACTGTATGCAAATTACTCAAAACCAATGCACTCTATGCCAGTCTACTCTTCACCACTGTACTTTATGCCACTTCATTCTAGGCCACTTTAATCCACTCTACAACACTCCACTCTATGATGCTCAAATCCACTCTATGCCACTCTGTGACACTACTCCACTCTATG